>NC_083711.1:43125000-43750000 GCF_033118175.1 Dama dama | reverse complement strand
AATAGTCATGTATGATGTGAGAGTTGGACTATAAAGAAAGCTGAGCACCAAAGAATTGGTGCTTCCGAACTGTGGTGTTGGAGAAAACTCTTGAGAGTCCCTTGGACTGCAAGGAGATCCAACCAGTTCATCCTAAAGGAGATCAGTCCTGAATATTCACTGGATGGACTGATGCTGAAGCTGAACCTCCAATAGTTTGGCCACCTGATGTGAAGAGCTGACTCATTTGAAAAGACCCTGATGCTGGGAAAGATTGAGGGCAGGAGAAGGGGACAACAGAGGATGAGGTGGTTGGATGGCATCATCGACTCAATGGACATGGGTTTGGGTGGACTCCGGGAGTTGGTGATGGACAGGGAGGCCTGGCCTGCTGTGGTTCGTGGGTTTGCAGAGTTGGACATGACTGGAGCGCATGAACTGAATGTATTATGTAAGCATTATACTACATGTTACATATTAAATACACTGATGTATATAATAAACATGCTGTCAAAGACATATTTAGTGGAAAATTCTAATTTTGAATTATTAGTAATTTATTTCTAAAAATAATTTTTGAATATTTTAATAAATACTTAAGCATTTTTTAAAATACTGGAAACTTTAAGTAAAAATACTTATATATCTCAAAAAATAACTTTTGAATGTTATTAATTGTTAATATAAAATATATGTAGATTAATGAATACAACTTTAAAGTTTATGAACACTATATATTATTAATAAATTTTAGATTGAGTTTACAGTTTCAATTTATTAGTGAAAAAGTTGTGTTGTAACTGTTAATTTTAATAATCCTAACCACCGAGTCATAGATAAATAGTTGTTAATGACTGATTAAAATATAACTTAGGAAGGTTTTATTTGCATAGTCTGTCAATATATGCATTAACATATACATTTAAGTGACAAAATGAATCAAATAAAACTTTATCGCTTTTAAAGATATCCTCTTGGGAGATAGATTACCTAGGTCTTATAAATTACTCTCCACATATACCAACTTTGAGGCATTCAATTGTGCTTTTAATGTGTGGGCATTTATTTCTTTTCTAAAATTGAAGATTATTTCAAATATTCTACATTATTCTGTGACTCCAAGAAATGATTTTTTATGGAGGTCCACACAAAAGTCAAATTTACATTAACAACTCACTACAGAATAATTGGCTTTCATGAAGCATGTCAAAACTGGATATTTTAGCATTTACTAATCTTGATGCTCAATTACCCAGTTCTTTATGGTACATTACTAGAATCCATTGTCCTTACTAAAGTTCATTTTAGAATTTTATTGTTATGTCATGAAAAAAAAAATTACCAAAGTCTCTGCTGAGATTCATAACTAGATGGAAAAATAGATCTTAAATATTCACTTTTATGACATTTATAATAAAAAATTTCTGTGATAAGAAATAATTTTTATGAGACTACCTGGCAATAATCCTTTAGAATAAAATAAATTGGAATAGCAGTTTCAGTAAGTATAAAAATTTCTAAATGTATCTGCAAAGAGGAACTCATATAAGTGCTATTTATTTCCAAATTTTTTGAAGTTCTCTGTGCTTTACAGTGGAAAATTATCTTTAAATTTTATCTAGCAAAGTATGTGATTATTTTAAAATAGGTCTGTATTTCAAATAATTTTGCATAAAGTTTTCAATTTACATACATTTTACTTATATAAAATTTAGAGGTTGCATAATAGTTTTTGCAATTTAAAATAAAAAATTTTCAATGTTTCATCAACTGAGATAAAACTGATAAAATTATTTTTATCTCATTTCTAACATTTAGGCAATAAAAGATTTTAGACAAAACTGAATCATAATATAATAATTTGGTTTGATACCTAGTTTAAATTTATCTGGCTCAACATAAATCTGGATGGCATTTCATGAAATATTATTTTCCAATTTCCCTCCAAAATTGGTTGTTTTAGTTGATGAATTGTGTCTGATTCTTTGTGACTCCATGGACTGTAGACCATCAGGCTCTGCTATCCATGGGATTTCCCAGGCAAGAATACTGGAGTGGATCACCATTTCCTTCTCCAGGAGATCTTCTCAACCCAGGAATCAAACAACCCGCATCTCCCACATTGCAAGGCAGATTTTACCACTAGGCCACCTGGGAAGCCCTTCCCTCAAATATTTAAAAATATTCATTCATATATATATGAATATTTTTAAAACAAAAGCTTATGTTCTAAAAAATTAAATCTAAATTTCAGTAACACATGTAATTTGAAGGATTTTAATATAATTATCTGAAATTGACTAAATTCATGTTTTTTGTTGGTTTTATTTAATGGAAGTGACCACCTAAAAGATGCTTATCAGAGTCTCTATTAGTAAACACAGATTAAAGCAGTTTGCTGGAGAAGTATTCATTTTCCTTTAGAGAGAAAGAATTGGGCAAAATTATTAACTTATTCATTGGGCTTTCTTCAACCCATTTCATAATGGGTATTATTTTTCCTTCTGTTAAGAACATTTATGGAGGCAATAAAACCAAAATTTCTTTTGTAATAGCCTTACATGTAGTTTGATCTAGCTATTTAGACATTCTGGATTTCTGTTTTACAAAATTGCTGCATAGACTTCTTCATGAATTGATCGTATACCAACGGTGGGTTACATTAAATGCACAACTGAAAAGACAGAAATGTTAAAAAAAGAGCGAGATCAGCCCCTAACTTTGTTCTATATAATCAAATAAGAAAGCTAATCTCAGTCAAATAAGGTGGTATTGACTTGGACAAGGTCAAAGAAGTTTCCGTGAACCACAGGTTTCCACTGATATACTCAAGTTCAGGTTACTGTCTGGGTGAACCAGAAGCTTCAGCTGCATTCCTCTTTAATTAGCAAAATAACAAATGCTGTATAATGTGTTTTAAATTAAAAACATCTATTTTTCTTTTTTAAAAATTTAAGATACTTCTTTATATCTCACTTTGGAATTCATTAGTAAAGTGATTTCAGCAACAAAATGACAAAGCAAAAGAAAATTTCAGAACCCTCTTCCATTAAAAGAAATGAAATAATTTTAAAAAGTAAATATAGTAGTTAAAAATATACTGGGTTTCAATGAAGGAAAGCATGCTAGCTTAGCTAAAAGGAGTTATCAGCAATTTAAAGCTTAAAAACTTTTATAAATTTGAAATTCAGCATATTATGTTGTTTGTTCTTTGTTTCACTCTATTCAAATATTTTCTGCTACTCTCCTTAATGTTTATAGTTTTGGTATGTAAGTTATCTGTGAATTAAGATTTGATTTAAATTTACTACCCTATGCTTTTTATAAGTATCATTTACTCATCCTGAGCTTTATTCCCTATACTATAATTTCCCCCTAGTTCTCTCCACAATTTCACTGATGGAGGGAGAACGGCGGTCTCAAATGTTTGGGAGATTTGTCAAACAACTGTGCTTCTACTTTTTGGAGAAGACAGTTTCACCAAAGTTGTTCACATTAAGAAGCATAAGAAGAAAAGTGGAAATGTTGGTTTCAAAAAAGTCTAGGCAATATTGTAAAGTAATTAGCCTCCAACTAATAAAAATAAATGGGAAAAAAATAAATAAACATTAAGCAAAAAAAAAAAAAAGTCTAGGCAGAGAGCTGAGTTACTTCCCCCTGCCCCCAAGTCTCCTGCTGCCCCACAGAGGCAGATGGAAATAGTCGAAAAGTTCAAACTTTCCAAGGAGGGTGGTGACATGACTAGCAAATCCTCTTGAATCTTGAGGACAAAATGAAGAGTGACAAGGGCTGATGACTAAAAACCATGGCAGGACTATGTATAGCTCAAGGTATGACACTGAACATAAGCTCTAAAGGCATAAACCAGAGGCAGCAAGTGATATCTCACTAGCATAGTATCAAAGATGGCCATAGAATATTTACTTGTTCACACACTCTACTTACATAAATCTCTACAAATTAGGTACCACTGTGGGAATACTGGAACAAAGGAAAAGTTTCAGTATAATTAAATGCTCTTAAATACATCAAAGCAACAGGTAAACTGAGTTTACCTAGAGTTGACTAATTTTTTCTTCAGGTTAAATGGAGACTCAATATAGTAATTAAGTTGAAATATCAAAGATAATGTTATATTTTTCTCCACCTGAGTTAAGTTATTAATTATGAAAAATAATTCATGTTCTCCTACTCATACTGAACTGCATCAAAAATCTCCCACAAGTTTGAAATTTAAAATAGTTGCCTGTGTAGAGCTTGTTAGAAACAAGAGACTAGAGGAATTTGTCATAAGGACACATTCATTGTAATTTAAAAGAATAATCTAGGAAAATCAAGGTGGCTTCAGTCATTAAACCTTGCTTTAGTATGAGTTAAAATTAAATGAAGGCTTTAAATTTTGATGAACTCAAGAATTCACATAATCTAGGATGGAAACTGAGCCTGCTAAAAGCATTTCAATAAGATGTGCTTGTAGCTTACCTCAAGGAAATTAGAAATCTGTTCTTTTCAAAGACAGGTTGAAGTAAATGCGAACAGAAGGCTAAAGATGCAGGTGCAGTAGGAGTTTGTGTGTGTGTGCATTTGTGTCCCGTAAACACCCCACAAGGAAACAGCACTCAGGGTGATAGGAAGGTGACTCCCGTTCCACTGCCTCGCCTGGACGCTGCGCTAGACTCTAGGACGGAAGGCAGGCCTGGCGGGAGAGCTGCCGCATGCCGGCGTCCCTTCCTGTGTGCGCGTCTGCTGGCCTGCACCATCTGTGTCCTCGGCTTGCGCAGAGGCCCCTTCATGAGGAGACATGCTGCCCGGCTGGGGGGACGAGGGAAGGGACAGCAGTCCTTCTTCCTCAAGGTTCCAGGGAGGGGCGGACCTTTCTACCTCAGGAGTAAAACTCTAGTTTCTTTTTTTCCTCAGACTTGACTGGGGGAGGAGGAATATCCACAGCATGTTTGCTGCAGGCTCAAAAGGGATGTTGTGAAAATTTATTTTTGTTGCTATAGTTTTAGTACTGGTATTTTTATTATTACTAATTATTATGTGGTAATCATTATTTCTTTTCTGTAGAAAGCATATGCTTTTGAGTGAGCTGTGTGGTAAAACCTCTGATACAACATGAGAAGCCCAAGTTGTCCACGTCCACCAGTGAATAGGATGGAAGTCTTTCTTATTCAGACTCCGAGTATGAGCATGCCCATTTGGCCATAACCTAAAGCCAGCAGTAACAAACATTCCAAACAACAAACAAGTGTTCCCAAAAAAGCATTCCAAACAAGTAACAAACAAGCATTCCAAAACAGCATCAACAGCAGTATAGCCATCTGTTCATCTCATATATCTCTCATATATCTTATAAGTCAATTTGTTTCAAATATGATAAAGAAAAATCATTTATTGTCCTTTAAAACTCCCACTGGGCTTCTCAGGTGGTACTAGTGGTAAAGAACACACCTGCCAATGAAGGAGACATAAGAGTCACAGGTTCAATCCCTGGGTCTGGAAGAACCCGGGAAAAGGAAATTACAACCCATGCCAGCAATCTTACCTGGAGAATCCTATGGAAAGAGGAGCCTCTGGTGGGCTACTGTCCATAGGATCAGAAAGACTCGAACACCACCGAGTGACTTAGCACGCAAAACTCCTACTCACATCCTGTCTATCATATACCTTTATACTAAGTGGTGTGTGTGTGTGTGTGTGTGTGTGTGTGTAGTTCCAAGCCAAGTTATGTTTGATAGTTAAAATGGACTTTTGCAATTTAGGGTGATGTTGCATCTAATCTGGAATTTGGGATTTGACAAACATAGTTAACTTCAGCTCAGGACACACCAATGGAGAAAATCAATTTTTATCAGTTACAGGGTACTCAGAATAAATAATCAATAGCAGCTTGGCCTGAACTCAGAAAATGTTCAGGGGCCCTGTTGGGAAGCAAAGTGATTGCACAGAGAAAGCATTAACCTGCAATTGAAGACCAGGTGGGAAAAGAGACAACAGTAGACACAGCTATGCATTTAAGACACTCTCTGCTGTGATTTTGGCCTTTATTCTGTTTTGCCTCATTAGCCTAAACAGCATCACTTTCCCAGCTCCTGCAGCTGCATGTGAGGAATCCTGCCCATGAGCAGTCCTGACTGTGGTTGTTTGTGCCCCCATGCCTTACCTCACGTTTGTTAGCTATGACTAAAAGGAATGCTGATTTTCATATTTCTGACTCCATGTTGGAAACTTGACAATGGTATCAATTAGTTTCCTTTTCCCTTCTTTTAGGTGAAGATCAAATACTCTTCCTTTGATACAAAATGTTTTAGAAAATTATAGAGGGAAAATTTCAAATGGACCAGATAAAAAAGTATAATTGCCATGAGAAAGCCACAGACTTTCCCTTACAGTCTCTCTTCTACTTGATATCTTACTTACTAGTTCTGTTCACAATGGACGCCTTTCTTTTTCCTTTGGTAGAGAGCCTTGGCAGATGTCTCATTATATTTATAAACACTCCATTGAATTTGGCATGATGTCTATCATTTCCCATTGCTCCTGTCCTCTCTTTTATTTTACTGCTATCTCCTCCTTCTTAGTGGACACCTGGGGTCTCTCATGTGGGTCAAAGTTTCTTAGCACACAGTTCACTCTAAAGGATAGATGCTCACTGCAGACAAGAAAATAAGAACAGCAGCAAAACAACTAGAATAAAAATGTAAATATCCTTTTAGAAACTAAAGATGCTATTGCTATCAAAGCTATTACCTCTTCCACTTCATTTCCACCTTAAAGTGTACTGAAAATTAAATTTTTTTCTGTTTCCGTCTATGTTATGTCTTTAAATTCAGCTTTTCTGGTTTCCTCACTTATACTGTGATAGTTACTCTCAAACAGAGAAAATGTACCCGAGTCTCTATGGTGCTGAACTTATTCAGAGCCTACAAAGAAGTTCAGTGCTATGCTTCTAATCAATGTGTCCTCACAGGAAGTGCGTCATCTTTACTCTGAGTCTTCGTAAGGCTCAGGCAAGTACTTATGAGTCGAGTATGGATATATGTCTTGCTCAGAATGGTAGCATCTCTCTTATATTGGGGCATTGCCTTCATATAATTTTATATATATATATATATATAATTGCCCTGTACTTAAATTCTCAATTCAAGGAAAATGCATTCTTATCCAGATTGTCATTTTTTTTTAACCCGGAGAGATCCCAAGGAACCCACTCACCTCAGCCGTACTAATGTATGTCTGAACCTATTTCAATGTCAATTTGTTTTCCATCTATAAGAAATACACTCATTTATCTTGTTTTTCTATTACAGTGTATTTATATATCTTTTCTCAATGAGAGCTCCTTTTTTCACTATTCTCATTCCCTTTAATTATCTTCAATTTTAAATTTCTTTTCCCCAGAATTTTCTTTTTTTCACTTTTCTCTTCCTATCTCTATACCTTCTTTCATCTTACCTTATTACCTATATAACAATGGTCATTGTGGAAATAATATTTGATCCTTATATTCACAAAAATTACCAAAAACAAATTTTATCATAGATTATGGATTATGATTTAGCCTGGCATCCCTTGCTGAAGAATGAGGAGAGAGAAAGAAAGAGAGAGAAAGAGGAAAACACGTTTTTGACAAAATGTTTGATTTCACATTATGTTTAGGGATCTATTTAGAAAGCCAAATGAAGACTGCATCTTCCAAAAATTCATGAGCAAGAACAGGCAGGGGAGAAAGAAGAAAGAATACTTTACCTATATCACCCTTCCTCTCATTAGTAAAATTTGACCCAGAGTGCATTAATTCCCCTACACTTTAGTTTCTAGTCTTTCACTCATAAATGCTATAGAAGCTTCAGAGGATTTTGTGTCCTGATAGCTCCAAGAGAATTTATGGAGTAAGAGCACAGAGTCTCTTGTTGTAGGTAGGAGAAAAAACACTAATTGTGTTGTGCCCATTACCAACATGAAAAAAAATGATCTTTTCAAGTGAAACTCCCAAGAACAGGATGTAAAGTAGAGATTCTGAACCACGAGATTGATTGAGGGGGTGCTTTGCAGTATAAACCTTTCAGTTATGAAGTGGAACAGGCTATGGAAAGAGAAAGAGATGAGAAGTGATGAAATCTCACTTTGGTCTGAATCATAAGGAGAAGGCTGAACTGACAAGAACCATGCAGTTGCTCTCCTCCCCAAGAGGCAAGAGAGTTAGACTTCTGAATCCACATACCAGTCTATCATTGGCAGTAGGTTGTCTGACAGGGGTAGAGGGGATAAGTTCCCAGTTGGAGTGGTTCCCTTCAGTTGAGAGCAACCATCGGGAGAAGCCTTTAGGAGGCAATACTGAGGAGTCGAGGAACTGGCAGACTGGCCCAGTGAAAGTGAAAATGTTGGTCACTCAGTCATGTTCCACTCTTTGCAATCCCATGAACTGTAGCCCACCAGGCTTCTCTGTCTTTGGAATTGTTCAGGAAAGAACATGGGAGTGGGTTGCAGTTCCCTTCTCCAGGGGATCTTCCCAACCTAGGGATCGAACCCAGATCTCCTGTATTATAGGCAGATTCTTTACCATCTGAACCGCCAGGGAAGCCCAGTAAAGTGTATCTAAGAATAACTGCTCCAAGGGGTTCTTCAACTGCCCTCCACATCATAGCACAAATTGTTTCTAAGTATCTCTGCTTCTTTAGTTGGGGTGCTATAGCCCAAAAAACAGGGCAAATAATGCACATGAGGTGAGGCCCAAACTGAATCTGTCAGATTATTATTCGACCAGGTTTCTTAATGCTGTTCATAGCATTACGAGGCGTTTGTAACCTTATGAGGGGGAAATAACACATTTACTGAAAATATAATATTTAATGAGTACTACTGTATCATCACTGCGGGTGGTGACTGCAGCCGTGAAATCAGAAGATGATTGCTTCTTGGCAGGAAAGCTGTGATGAACCTAGACAATGTGATGAAAAGCAGGGACATCACTCTGCCATCAAAGGTCTGTACAGTTCTGAGAGCTGGGCTGTAAAGAATGCCAAGTGCTGAAGAACTGATGCCTTTGAACTGTGGGGCTGGAGAAGACTCCTGAGAGTCCCTTGGACAGCAAGGAGATCAAACTAGTCAATCTTAAGGGAGAAAAACCCTGAATATTCCCTGGAAGGACTGATGTTGAAGCTCCAGTATTTTGGTCACCTAATGTGAAGAGCTGACTCATTGGAAAGGTCCCTGATGCTGGGAAAGATTGGGGGCAGAAGGAGAAGATGGCATCAGAGGATGAGATGGCTGGATGGCATCACCGACGCAATGGACGTGAACTTCGGCAAACTTTCGGAGATGGAGAGGGGCAGGGAGGCATGGCGTGCTGCAGTCCATGGGATCGAAAAGAATCAGATATGACTGCATGACTGAACAACAACAATAACAAGCAACTGTATCATGAGAAGAACTAACTAGTTAATATAAAGAAAATGAAGTCCATGGAAATAATATGCAGAGTGGTATTAATATTGCCCAAATAGGCTCTTTGATAATGCAGTTAAGGTAGACTGGCTTAATGTACTGCATTGAAAGTAGTTTGTTTTTTTTTGAAAAATTGTAACCCTGCCATATCTGAAATGTTTTTCTCAGTGACTCTCTACTCTCCCCTTTGTATCTTCATTTCCTTTCCAGTCTTTTTTATTCTCAGTTACATCAAATGCTCAATATTCTCACACCCATAGTTACTCATATATTATCCACAAAGCATCTCATATTCTAATCATTAAAACTCCTCTTTCTTTCAAATAACTTCCCTAATCTGTCTTTTTGTCTGGATCTAAACTTGACTGTAGTTTCCCTCTTAATTGCTTTAATTACTTAAAATGTTACCATATCTGTATCTTGATAGCTTCCTTCATACAGTTTTTCAAGGTAAATTTACGTGGAGAGAAAGTTTGGCCAGAGACCAACATCAGCAATAACACACTGCTTACTTCTTGGACCTGGACTTGGGTAGAGTTTTGTTCCTAATATTAAGACCCTTATTTCAGAGATTTAGTCTTCTAGGAAAGGTACATTCATATCTTAAAGATAGGGACAGAATAAAGGGGCAAAATAGGTGATTACGTCGACAATCCCACAATCCCACCAGGGGATTGTAAGTAGAAAGATACGGGAGACCCCTGTAAGTTAATGATTACTTGAGAAAGCAAGTTTGCTTAATCACAAAATCAAGCAAGCTTGCTTAGCAAAAAACCATGCAACAGAAGCATGGGGAGTGCCCCAAACAATAAAACAAAGGTGGCATGAGACCCACATCTTGCCCAGTGAGCTTAGTAAGTTAGTGATCCCTAGAACATGCTCTCTGCTCACACAAAAATAATAATCTGTGTACCTAGCTTGACCATTTAGGGAAAAGAAAATTCCTCTGCTCAATTTGAATGAGGAACTAGTGATGGAAACAAGACATCTCTCAAGAAAGAAAAGAAAGTTCTTCTCCCCCTCCCCACTTTTCATTTGATTATAAAACTGTAGCACACTAATTTCCTAGGGCACAGCATTTCTGGCATTTCTTATCCACTGGCTTTGTAAGTCTCACAGCGTCCTATTGTAATAAATGACTTCTTATTAATCACTTTGCCTCTTGCTGAATTCCTTTCTGCTTTGTGGTGCCAGAGTACTTCGGAGCCTTGGAAATGACTCCTAATGGTTTCACTATTAACATGTTTCTGCAGTAAGAAACAATATTTTGAGAATTACTGTGACTTACATTTAGCACTGATTTCCAAATACTAGGATAAGAATAGCTATATGCAAATCAAGTAGAAACTTTAAAAGTAAACTTTGTCCTACCTTCATGACATGTGGTAGCTTTATATTAATAACTTGGAGCAAGGTATCTGCTGAAGTTTGGTGCCTAATCTCCCAAAAAAATTGGGAGATGGAGGTGCTATCTTCCTGGATGAGTGCATTTCAAAGGGATGCCTTCAAGGTCCTTGGGAGACGTTCCTGGTTGAAAGGAAGCTTTTAGAAAAGACTTGCATTTGCGTCTCAAGGGAACAGCAAAAGGATTTATAAGTTTTCTTATAGAAAAAAATGTATATACTCTAAGAGAAGGGAGCTTAGAGGTCTAAAGGCAGAGAGAAATGTGTCTAATATGTTGCCCATTTGAAGAACCCTGATGGTAATTCCCATTTTCTTGAGAATTCTCAAGAAATTCTCACTGGAATTTCTCATTTTCTTCCTATTTCTACTCAAATGTCATTTCACCTATTTTGCTTTTCCTGGCCCTTCTCTATTAAATACAATCTTCTCCTGCTTACAGTACTCCATGTCCCCTTTGCCCTGCCTTCCCCTCCCCTCACCTTTGGCCTGGAAATTATCACTGTTGAAACTTTATATATTTACTCTGGGTGGTAAGCAGATTTCTCCCTAAGTGCAGAAGAAATATAGAATAAAAATGAAAGCAAAGAAAGCATATGATAAATATGTAGAGATATAATGCAGCTCAAGCATTGACAGTATAACCAACAGGAAACCTAAGTAGCATACAATAAAGAGGTTAGAGAGAGCCGTTTTTTGTTACAGTGAAAGTGAGAGTGTTCATCGCTCAGTCGTGTCTGACTCTGGGACCCCATGGACTATAGCTTGCCAGGCCTCTCTGTCCATGGTATTTCCCAGGCAAGAATACTGGATTGGGTAGCCATTCCCTTCTGCAGGGGATCTTCTCAACCCAGGGATCAAACCCAGGTCTCCTGCATTGCAAGCGGATTCTTTACCATCTGAGCCACCAGCGTTCCTCACCGTTAGCTGGTGGTAAAGTGATAAATAAAATAAATTCCTGTGCTCTGCGCCTCACATGTTTACCTGTGGGTAAGATGTTTTCTGAAGACTTAATTATCTTAAAAACATCTTTATCTTGTTTTCACCCATAAAAGACTGCTGCTGCTGCTGCTAAGTCGCTTCAGTAGTGTCCGACTCTGAGCGACCCCATAGACGGCAGCCCACCAGGCTCCCCTGTCCCTGGGATTCTCCAGGCAAGAACACTGGAGTGGGTTGCCATTTCCTTCTCCAATGCATGAAAGTGAAAAGTGAAAGTGAAGCCACTCAGTCATGTCCGACTCTGAGCGACCCCGTGGACTGCAGCCTAGCAGGCTCCCCCATCCATGGGATTTTCCAGGCTAAGAGTGAGTACCAGAGTGGGGTGCCATTGCCTTCTCCCATCAAAGACTACTTGAATGATAATATGATTGATGGATAACAGTATATTCTGTCCTTTGTCTTTTGAAATGACCGTTAGGATTTTCATACTTTGTGGATAATTAGTCCATATATTTCTGATTGCTGTCCCTGTCCCCATTTCAGCCTCTCCTTTACCTCACGATTTTTTTTTTTTTAATTTTAGCTTAAGCATTTTTATTTTTTCCTTCTGTTCCGATTCATCATTATTTTGTTGTTAATTTCTTTTAAAAAAATTCTTCATTAGAAATGCTTGAACTGTGTTAGATCTCTACATATTTATCATATACTCTCTCTTGGCTTTCATTTTTAGTCTATATGTCTTCCGCATTTAGGGAGAATCCTGCTTACCACCACTAATTAAATTTTCCATAGTAGTAATTCTCGTTATTAGTCTATCCAATTTTTGTATCTGTTAGTCCATTATTAAAGGTATTTCTATCCTTTGAACTATATGTTAAAATTATGGGCTGTTTTCTATTCAGTATAAACTTTCCCCCACCCCTTACCCACCGTATTATATAATAACTTCTAAATTAACCTTTGTGCCAGCAGATTCTTTTCTTTCTTTTTTTGCACTGTTTTGATAAAACAAGTTGTATAAAAATTTAAGCAAGCATCCATAGCTGGTACTAGTAGTAGTGGTATTATCAACTTTTTATTGATTCTTTAGGTTTTAGAAGAAACTTCTGTGATTCAGCTTTGTGTGCATGCTCAGCTACTCATTCGTGTACAACTCTTTGAAACCCCATAGTCTGTAGCCCACAAGGCTCCTCTGTCCTTGGAATTTTCTAGGCAACATTACTGAAGTGGTCCAGAGGATCTTCCTGACCCAGGGATCGAACAGGCATCTCCCGATTCTCCTGCATTGCAGGTGGATTCTTTATCACTAAGCCATTGGAGAAACCCATAATCATTTTTAAGAAGAATTCTTGAAGTTCTAATGTGTTCTTTGATTATTAAATTTTTATAAAAGATTAATTTTCATCATTGTCTCATTTTACAATAACTGAATTATTCCAGGTCCTTCTGTAGATAAATGTACAGTATGCCGAACACCAATTTCCAAAATTATTGCCTTCTGTCTCTCTGCACATAACCTCTGCTCTAACCTTAGAGCCATTAACTGTTACCTAATATCATCCTGAAAGCTTACCTCCTGCCAGTTTGTGTAGATTACCTCTTGCACCTGAAATATACCACTCTTCTCTACCTCCCATCAACTTTTAAATTCCTCAAACATTTGTCTCAGATATTCATCCTGAAAAACTTTTTCTGACTCTTCCACCCAGGTATCTCTGTGCTCCTCTTGTGAGACTTCTTGCCATGCTTCTTACATTGTGGTTGTCTGTGAAATGGACCAGCCTTCCTACCACAAGTTCTTTGTTTTTTTTGTTTTTTATGGAGAAGGATACATTTTGCCTACTTTGAGACCCTCCCCATCTTCAAAAAAAATTATAGGATTTTCAATACAATGTTTTTTCAATAAATATTTGTGAAATGTGAAAGAACACATTTTTTTGCCTTCAAATATTTCAGTGACTTCCTAAGACCAAAAAAAATAAAGATAAATCCTTATTACAATATTAAATGTTCTCCCCTCCTCATGACAGTAGTCAGGGCTCAACCATCATTTACTTACTTTTTTCAAAACATAAGATGAATCGTGAAGCTTGCTGTTTCTAAAACACCCTGAACTTTCTCATCTTTGTGTATTTGTTTACCTGCTTTTGTACTAGAGCATCTTTACAATTAAAAAATGATCCTGTTATTTAGTGGCAACATAAAATCCCCTTTTTTCATTTATAGCTTTATTACTTGACTCATTCTTGAATAATTCTTCCTTTTCCACTTCTTGTGGTTTTTTCACTCACAATACATATCACATTCTGATTTGTGTCACTGTCAATTCAGTCTATTATTTAATTTCCACTACATTAATTTAAAAGCTATACATTTTATATTTGTATAATATATATTTATATAAACTATAATAATTTATTACAAGTTATAAAACTGAGTTTATTCACTTATAGCCCTCCCAGGAAACAATTTATTATTTTGTATTTATGAAAGTCACCAAATAAATATTTTGAAAATTATTTTGAATGTAGGATATATGAGTAAATGACAAAGAAATGCTATTCTAATAACAGTCTTCTTAATAGTGCCATTAATTGTGGTATATTAGTTAATTACTTAGAATCTTAGATCGTCTGATAGATATAATGTGAACTGCAAAATTTCATATTGCTAATAAGCCCATATACTATTTTTCATTCTTTAAGAGAGAAGCTTTTAAATAATCTATAGATTGCTTGCACATAGATAGTGTTTCTTTATAACTACAAATTTCTACAACAATATATATGGAAATCTCTAGTTCTTGGTCTGTCTATTCACAATAAATTCTTCTATGTTCAATGTGTCTAATGCCACCAGTTTCCCATGGCATTGACATGGAACAGTAGTTAAGGACACACCCTTTTATTAATTATCCACAGGATGAAACTTGATAGGTTAAAACACTATTTCTATTACTAGCATACCCTATTTTTAGCCTATTTATCTTTTTATATCTAAACAATTAGAAGACAAAACCTTTACTTGGTCGTAAAAGAACAAAAGTTCTAAATGTAGTCTTCAAAAGGATGTGCCCCCTTAGTCCAGTCATCATAAACAAACATAAAATCTTATGGAGGGTGGAGAATGTATATATACATATATATGGTAGCATATGACTGTGGCTAAGATATAATGAAGTTATAATTTCCAATGATTTAATTTGTATGTTTTGATGTTGCTGATTAACTATACAAACTGCTATTAGAAGTACACTGGTGTTGGGCAGTTTATATTTTTGGCATTGCTATTGATCCCCAAAGTAAACCCTTCCCTCTATTCATCTTTGCATTTTCAGAACATGAGTAATATATGGTTTATAGAGCCGGAGACACTTTTATGGAGAGTTT
The DNA here is from genome assembly GCF_033118175.1 of Dama dama. Taxonomy (NCBI): domain Eukaryota; kingdom Metazoa; phylum Chordata; class Mammalia; order Artiodactyla; family Cervidae; genus Dama; species Dama dama. The sequence goes on along the minus strand of NC_083711.1, from coordinate 43,734,845 downwards.
TATAATATATGTGAAAGTCTTCATGTATGCTGTAGGTCATCCAGAGGAATTCTATCAACAAACCCACATCATAAAGACACCAACAACTGCTAACTCTAAGGAGGAAAGAATTCAGAGCAGACCCATTCTGTTTTTGCATCAACTCTTCCTACTTTTGAATGTAATTATTCCCACAAACAGAGAAACCTCAATACCACTAAAAAACGGGTAACTGACTTCAGAAAATAATAGTATATTACAGTGAGTTATTCTCCAATGCATATTTTAGAGATTACTTTTTAAAATTTAAAAGGGGGCTTTTATAAAGAGAAAATTCACTTTTGATATGTTTGCCAAAGTCAACAAGCTGCATTATGATTTATTTAATGTTGCAAAAAACCTGAAAAATCAAATGATAAACTTTCATTGTGAATAAAATAAAATGTGAATAATTAACTGCCAAGAGAAAAGAACAAACTGGAAGGCCATGACCCCTGCAAACAGGAAAATCTACCTCTGAGTCATATCGGGCATAGGACTCTGAGCTATTGATGCCCTTCTAAAACAAACACACAAACAAAAAAATTGGGGCTTCAAAAATGAATTATGTTCTTTGGAATACATAAAGTAGTTTAACAACTAAAATAATGTAAACTAGGAAAGGTCTACAAAAAGAAATATGATGCAATATGAATTACTTTAATTTTTTAAGTATATCAGTATATTTGAAACTAATTTTAATTCCATTGTTCTTACTTTGGAACAATTTCTGAAAAGGTAAAATGATGGCCAAAAGTTAATTAACTGAATTTAATGTAACTTATAGTAGAATAATTTCAGAAGTGAAGCTATAAAAATAATTTTAATATTTTCTAACAAAATAGCCTTACTATTTAATAAAGGTTTATTTGATATGCTTAATATGGAGAGATGCTTCCAATTGTTAGTATACTTGGCTTATTAAGTCCTAAAAAGGCCTTGACTGCTGGTTTTTTAAATGTAAGAATATGTTTGAATTTCAGTGTCATCTCCACAAAATGTGAACATCTTATCATATGTTATCACCCACCAGAAAGCATACAAGAGCCACAAAACAACCAGGTAGGCAGAATGACTCTGCTAGTAGATATCAGCGATCTGTCAATGACCACTGCAGGCTGGCATGTGGCGTTACAGAGCAAGGTGCCCACTGTTCTGATGCATGTGGAAGCCAATACTATGGCACAGGCTTTTGAGAAAAGAGAGTTTTGCTGCAAGGTCAACAGGCAAGAAGACAGGCAGGGCTCAAATTTGTCTCCAAGATCTGCAAACTGTTCAAATTTTTCCAAGTGAGTGAGGATGGACAGGTATGCGGAAGGTTTCCTTTGGAGGGCTTTGGAGCTCAGCCATTTATGGTAAAGGTAGTAAAGGGACTTTGACACAGTATATTCTGATACAACCAATCTTTTGCTTCTGAAAGGGATCTGACATTCAAGTTCTGATCATATTCAGGCCCTTTGGTTCCACGGGAGAGGTGAAACTTTGGTTGCAGGTATTCAGTCAAAATTGTCTCCTCTGCATATGTGATTGCTGCATGATTTATGTATTTGTTCTGTTTTCTTTAACAAGAAACTCAGCATTCAGGTTAGAAATAAGACAGGGTCAGTTTGAGCTGGTTCTGCAGTTACAATAGGTTCATGAATAAAGGCACATTGCGGAGTAGAAGTGGATGATATGCATGGCCCTACCAGCCTAGTCACCAAGTCTGATCTAACTAATACAGTGTCAACTTGCCAGCAACAGAGGCTAATGAATGGTAAACCCTGAATTCAGCTTCTCAGATAAAGATGTCGTTTGCTAAAGTTGATTATACTGATCCTCTCTGCACTGGAAGGAGGACAAATTCATTTTGACTGAAATAAATACATATTTCTAGACATGGATTCGACATTCCTTCTCACAGTTCTGATAGTACCACAATTTGGATATTTACAGAGCATTTGATTTACTGACAAGGGATCTTATGTAACACAAATACAGATCAGTGAAACTATTTCTTAAAGGAGGTGTGGTGTTGCATACATTATTATGGGATTTACTTCTTCTGCATCCCATATGATAGAGAAAATCTGCCATTCTGATAAAGCAATATAAGCCTTTTGAAGACATCAGTGTGGCACCAGCTTGGAGATGACTCCTTGAGAGGATTAGCTGTCAAGCTCACTGGTAACTGCATAGCACTGTGTCCTAATAGGTGTAACACAAGGTCTGGTAATCCCTTATGATGCATTAAGATTTTTTGCTTCCTGTCTTTGCATTCTGGACTGAGAAGATTTAAAATTCTTCTTTCCCAGAGGGGGATATCTTCTATCAGTGGATAGAGCAGGAATTAAACTTTATGCTATGGCTGCCTCCCAATTATGTGGGCCCTTTGTGCCAAGGGATCAGCAGCAAGGAAAGAAGACATTACCCTGGAAGATTATTGACTCCAGTCATCAGAAGGAAATACAGCGGCTCTTATACAGCAGGGAGGCAGGAAGACTCTTGACGTGGGGCAATGGTGTAGTGGTGTGCTTCTCTGACTTGCTCATCAAAGTTTGTTATTTTTATCTCTTCTTCACCTCTCATTCAATATTTGTAGGTTTATACTAGCCATGGCTGGAGAATTGTACTACAGAAATCAGAAAGTGCTATAAAGCAGGGTTTTCATTCTCTCTCTCTCTTTTTTTCCAGAAACTAAATGTTAAACGCAGGCAGACTCAGTGGCTCAGATAGTGAAGAATCTGCCTACAATGCGGGAGACCCGGGTTTGATCCCTGGGTTGAGAAGATCTCCTGAAAAAGGAAACGGCAACTCATTCCAGTATTCTTGCCTAGAGAATTCCATGGACAAAGAAACCTGGCGGGCTCACAGTCCATGGGATCACAAAGAGTTGGACATGACTGAGCAGTAACACACACAGATATTAAACATTTGCTTTTGTCAGCACATCATTTCATCCAGGTGAGCTTCTGGGTCATCTCTTCCTACTTCCTTGACTAACGTTATTTTTATTGTTTTAGTTTTAAATCACTTAGTGCAGCAGTCACAGAATGAGAAGGGGTTGGTGACGGAAAGCTTAGACAGTACAGAGATGAGAGTCTGGGTCAATCTACCAGGTGAGCCACTTAGATAAGCAGAGGTGAGAGCTTAGGTTCAGGGGAATTTAGACTTGATGTAAGAGGACGGGGATGGTGAGGATCTCGAAACCAGCTCTAGTACTGAGGGCTGCGGTTTTCCCCATCAAATTTATATTTTTAAGTTTCTCCAGAAAAAGAGACTAACCAAAATGCCTGAAGATGCCTTCCCAGATGTACTGAACTTACTCTACAAGTGAAGTCAACTGATTCAAAATGCAAATAATGTCATGTTTTACCCAGATTCCCCTTCAGGACTGAGGCTGCTGGAATTATCGGCTACTTAGGGCACAAAATGACTCCCTCCATGGAAATTATCCTCTGTCTAAGATACATCTTTCCAGGATCATTTCACATTTAGGGACTGTCATCTGACTCTAATAAAGCTTTGTTGAAATGTACAACTAAACCATTATTTCTTTGCCTTAAACAAAACTTTTTTTTTTCCCCCTAAAGGCTTGACAGTGTCTATAAGAAAAGAGTAAGTGACTACAAAAAGCTTATAAATGAAATGGTGAAGCTAATGAATGTGCATGTGTGTGCATGCATGCATGTCCAAACTATTTTTAAACAAACGGTTAAATTTATTTTAAAAACTCAGTTTAAAAAAAAAAACAAAAAAAACTCAGTTTTATATTTTACTTTCCTTTTAATATACCTGGTAGTGATGTTGTAAGAGAGATAGCATCTTTTGATTTTTCATTACGCTTTAATTATTGAAGACTACCAAGAACTACAAAATCTAACAATCAGTGCAAATGTCGTATTAACTTGGTCACTGCGCCACACTTGGATTCTTCCGTGAAAGTCTGAACTGAAATCTGAAGCCCAGCAGTAAACAAATCATAAGCTAAGATAAATCACTACCTTCACATCTATAGTCATCCACATCTACACAGAATAGAGATGCCTAGGTCACCAGAGAATCCTTTGCGAGCAGGAAACAGACTAGTTGGCAGTATTAGTTCTTTCATTGCAATTGCCATGAAGACATTGTAATTGAGAAGTTAATTTGACTGGGCATATGTAGGAAGTTTAGTGATGGGATAAACTTTTATCTCCTAGATAACTCAGAATCAATGTCTGTATACCCTCCCTGCTGAATTCTCTACCTCAGTTCTAAATCTCTTGCCAAAACTTACTCTAAAAGGAACCATCCCATATCTATCATAACAATAATTATATAAAAGCATTGTACCATCTAATCCCATAAACACACTATGAAATGAATTTTATTTGTATCTAACATCTCCCATTTGTATCACCAGTCTTGCTCATATCTTCATCCTAAAACATTTTTCAGTTCTACTGTTATATGGTTTACTTATAATATTTATTAATATTTGGAGGATGATGATAATGAAACTGAATTTTTTAAAAATGTTTTAAACCAAGCAGCAAACATGTAGCAAATATGGAAAGTCTTTGGCTTCCTAAAATTACTGTTCACTTGTCACAGGGAAAAGTTCCAAAATTCCTAGTGTTACCCCTGTTTATATTAGTTTGAATACAACTTTTCCAAATAGTATAAATTATCTTACTATATGGCCACACAGTGTTGATTGTAGAGAACTCTGGGCTGAAGAGGCATTATCAGTTTCCTTAGGACTTCCCTGATGGCTCAGAAGGTAAAGAATCTGCTTGCAATGCAGGAGACCCAGGTTTGATCCCTGGGTTGGGAAGATTCCCTGGAGAAGGGAATGGCTACCCAGTCCAGTATTTTTACCTGGAGAATTCCATGGACAGAGGAGCCTGATGTACTACAGTCCATGGGGTTGCAAAGAGTTGGACATGACTGAGCAACTAACACTTTTACATTCACACTTTTTTGTAGTTTATAGTTAGTAAAAAAAAAAATTGTATGTAAACTAAAAAACAGTATACTTCATGTTTACTTTGTCATATTTCTTATATATATTGCAAGTCATAGCATTTAATCAAAGGAAAGAGCAATAATTTTAATATTCAAAGTAAATAGTGCTTATTAGAAGTTAAGTAAATTTCCCCATTACAAAATCAAATTTGAATCAGATCCTACTAATATTTGACCATCTTTGAGATTTTCTTCACCATCTTACTTATGATTGAATAAGAAATTATACATTGCAGTAACATAATATACCATATGACAAGCATAATGGGAGTGAGCTGGACGTTTGTATTCAGTTTGTAGCACTCACCATATATGTACAGTTGATTTTAATGAATCAGAATGAAGTACCATTATGAATCAGAATCCCTGTTGAAAATTTAAATTGATTTTTAAAAAACAGAATACATATTGCTAATAAGGGTGGAGACACAAATTATTTCAAATCTAGACATGTATTAAAATACATGCAAAATAATAAAAATGAAGAGCTTTTTATTTTACAGATTTCAGTAAAATAAAATATAACATATTTTAAATGTAGTTATTCATAAAGTGGGCATATCAAAGGAGAATTGATGCCAGAATATTCTGCACGGCAACCTGAGATAATTCACTAGGGACATTGCTCATCTAAACTTTGATAAATGAGGAGTGTTTCAGGTAAATAAGGAGAAAGAGAGAGACAATAGCAGACCTAGAAAATGTGAGGAAAGATGGCATTATAAGGAATTCAGTTTGTTTAACATCTAAAAGAAAAACCCTTGTAGTAGAATACATGTGAAGAGTAAAGTGATACAAAATGAGGCTGAACCATTTCCCTAAGGTAACCTGTAATTTCTACTAAGAAATCCATGACAGACTGGCTCAATCTTTAAACCCAAATGAACGGCAACCTGAAGATATTTTAGGCTGCTGCTGCTGCTGCTGCTAAGTCGCGTCAGTCGTGTCCGATTCTGTGCGACCTCATAGACGGCAGCCCACCAGGCTCCCCCATCCCTGGGATTCTCCAGGCAAGAACACTGGAGTGGCTTGCCATTTCCTTCTCCAATGCATGCAAGTGAAAAGTGAAAGTGAAGTCACTCAGTCGTGTCTGACTCTTCGCGACCCCATGGACTGCAGCCTACCAGGCTCCTCCCTCCAGCGGATTTTCCAGGCAAGAGTACTGGAGTGGGGTGCCATTGCCTTCTCCGACATGTTGTTCGCAATTACTGAAGGTGAAGAGTTTTCCCTGATCTCCCTTACACATTCAAGAATCCAGGCTTTGTTTTCAGTGTATTAGGATCTAGTAATTGACAAACACTAGGATGCTAGAGCTGCTCTAATTATAGTGCAGACTGACTCCTACCCTGATACATAACATATGACATAGTGAATGAACTGAACTGAAACCTACTACACCGTAGATGGGAAAGGGCTGGGTGATGGTGTTGGTGCTAACCATTGCAAAAGGAATCCAAGTTTGCTGATTCCCAGCCAGGAATCACCCAGGACCTGAATTGCCACTGAACTAACTATACACTCTTCTTCCTGAGCAGTACTTATTTTCCTAGGCCTTAAATGATACCTTAAACATATTCTTGGCCCCTGAGCCCTCTCTGTTTTCTTAAGATAAATCCCTTCACTACAAATAAGTGAAATGGGATACTCTTAGAGATAAAAGGTTTTTTATATGGCAGAGTCTACACACTTGTATTTGAAGATAAGGTTTTCAAAGTTCAACAACCTGACAGCATCTGCCTAGTCTGCAGTGATAACAGAAAGGCTTTTATTGGATGATCCACCTCATTTCATCCTTGCACAGGCTTAGACATACAGAAGCCCATGTTCCCACTAAGTTATGGTCATTTCGGAGATGCACGTGCATAGACATTTTACCTTTTTGAAGCTCTGTCTCTCTGCTGATAATACAGTCACAATAATTTTTTTTTTTTCCTTGTGAGTTATAAAGATTACAGGTTTAAAAATTGTTTCAAAATCACCAGGATATTTCCCTCCTTCTTAATCACTGCCTCACTGTTACTTTAGTTCAGGCAAATAACCTCCAGATACATGAGGAAGTAGAGAGAGCATAGAGTCCTAGGTGGGTATTTTAATAGAGGAAAGAGCAATTGTGAAGAGGCAGTGCAAAGACAGATTTCATATGCATGGATAAGGAACCATAACGAAGGTATACTGTGAGCCTACAATTTAAGGCATACGTTTCTCCACAATGAAAGATATGTGAAAGAGGTTCTTGTCCTAATCACAGCTTCTGGATAAGAAGTGGAAGATGTGTCCTAGGAGGCCTCAAGGGGATCCCGCCAGCATTTTTGGTGGTTAGTGTCTCTAAACTTAGCATGTGTTGCTCCCACTCTAGCTAATCTGAACTCACTTTTCACAAAACATTGAAGGTAACATTCCCTACTGGAAGCCTGTCTTGGTATTCCCAAACTGTGCTCTGTGCTACTCTTTTTGAGTTCTGTCTCTTAAGTGTTATTCCATCATATTTCTAACCATGCTATATTGAAACCATCAATAAATTTGTCAGTTGTTTTCACAGAAAGAATAGTTGTGGGAATAGTGTGTATTTTTCTTTGGCCTGTCAAAGCCCAGGAAACTGCCTGACTGCCTAGTTCATAGTAGGCTCTTTATGAAGTAAAAGGAACTGAAATTAACTCCTCTATATTTTGCCTATATTTAAATTTGTCTTTAAGTCTCCTAATGTCAAGATCTTATTATTCTAACTTCATCTCCAGCTGAATTAAAATAAGTCGAATTTCTCAGGTTCTTCTATTTATTTTACTGGAGTTTATTTCCTTGCTAAAATACAAAATGCAGACTAGAACTGGAAATTCCCTGAGAAGATAAAACTACTTAAATGACATATACAAAACTAAATCTAGCTTATTTCATAGACCTAAGTGAAACTCAAATTAGGTCATTTCTTGTAAATGCTTCTGATAATCTTAAAGGAAGTTTATTAATAAGTTCTCTTCCCACAGATGGTATATAGAAAGGGAAAAAGTGGAAAGAGTGACAAGTTTTATTTTCTTGGACTCCAAAATCACTGCAGATGGTGCCTGCAGCTACAAAATTGAAAGACACCTGCTCCTTAGAAGAAAAGCTATCACAAATCCAGATAGTGTATTAAAAAGCAGAGACATCACTTTGCTGACAAAGGTCCATATAGTCAAAGCTATGATTTTTCCAGTAATCATGTATGGATGTGAAATTTTGACCATAAAGAAGGCTGAGCATCAAATTGATGCTTTTGAATTGTGGTTCTGAAATAGACTCTTGAGAGTCCCTTGGACTGCAAGGAGATGAAATCAGTCAACCCTAAAGGAAATCAACCCTGAATGTTCATTGGAAGGACAGATGCTGAAGCTGAAGCTCCAATACTCAAGCCACCTGATGTGAAAAGCTGACTCATAGAAAAGACATTGATGCTGGGAAAGATTTAGGGCAGGAGAAGGGAGTGACAGAGGATGAGATGGTTAGATGGCATCACCAACACAATTAATATGAGTTGTGGAGTTGCTCAAACTTGAGCAAAGTCCAGGAGATAGTGAAGAACAGGGAAGCCTGGCATGCTGCAGTTCATGGAATAACAAATTTGGACATGACAAGTTACTGAACAGTACCACCAACCAATCCCCCTATTACCTGAAAATCAATCACTGTAAAGGTTAAACAGCCACCTCATTTTACTTTATAAGCCATTTTTAACATACTGCCGCTAAGCTTCATATTAGTTTTAAACTTGAAAGCTTTCAGCTCACAAACTATTCTTAGATGTGCAGAAACTCTTACAAAATATTATTTGTTGATTTGGAGGTTTTAATTTGACTATTTCTGGATTTTTACATCCTTAATTTAAATATTCTTTCTTAAAGACTTTTGTCCAAATCCTTGCCTCTTTGCATCCTTAAATCAGATCCTATCTACAAGGGATTCTTCTTTAAGAAGGGCTTCCCAGGTGCCTCAGTGGTAAAGAATCTGCTGCCAATGCAGGAGACACAAGAGATTTGGGTTGAATCCCTGGTCAGAAAAATCCACTGGAGAAGGAAATGGTTTTATTTATTTATTTATTTATTTATTTTATCAGTTCTTGAGGGAGAGACTACGGTTGCCATATCAGACTGATTATGAATGATGGACCCCTTGCCTTGTTAAGTATAACTTGGTAGAAAGGGGACTGTCCTTCTATACACTAGAATCTAAAATGCTTTCTTTACTTTCCATCTTATTCTCTCTTTCATAATTCAATCAAATGTATTTTTATGATTACATATTTTGCTTCCCCTGTTTGTTTACATATATACATACTACATAAAAACAATATCACTCAAATTTAATTGGAAATTTTTCAAAATTATATACTTTGTTACTAATCATTTAAATTTCTGATATCTTCTGATATCTAGATATCTGATATCTAGATATGATATATTGCTATTGCTATGTTATCATTACTTCTTAATTAATGGTTACAAGTTTTTGCTAATTTTTAACTTCAATTGGGAACATGAATAATGCCATTTTATTATTCCTAACACTAAAATATTTTGATAAGATCATTTTCTCTCTCAAAAAATGTAGTTTCCAATATGTTTTATAATATAATACTATAGAAGATGTGATGGAAAAACTCAAACATTTTGGACAACCCAATATAAATACAAAATTCAAATAAAAAGGGTTCAAGCCAATAAAAAAATTAAAAACTAAATATATGTATATATGTATGTATGTATATGAAAGTTGTTCAGTGGGGTCCAACTTTGTGACTCCATGGATTGTAGTCTACCAGGCTCCTCTGTCCATGGAATTCTCCAGGCAAGAGTACTGGAGTGGGTAGCCTGTCTCTTCTCCAGGGGATCTTCCCAACCAGGGAGCAAACCCAGGTCTCCCACATTTCAGGCAGATTCTTTACTGTCTGAACCACAAGAGAAACCCAGTATGTATATATAAGATTTTTTATGTATATATAAAATATTTTTATTCTAACAGTATAATGAATTTTAAGAATTGGAGAAAATTTCTTTCTAAAATTGGGTACTCCTTAAATTATAGTTTTCTTTTTTTTAAATACAGTTTTAATCTAAAATTGTAGGGGGAGTGTGTAATTTCCTCAGTTCTGTCTCATCACAACAAAAATTTGAAGTGATGGACCAGTGTAAAAGCCCTGGGACAGACCATGTCACAGCTCTCAGACAGATCAGTGTCACAGCCCTCAGAAAGATCAGTGTTACAGCTCCGTGTTACAGCTCAGTTTTATTTAGAAAGTAAAGAAAAATACACCCTCGAGGTGTGAGGGCATGGCAACACAAAAGACATGAAGAGAGAGAGAGAGACCACGGCCCTTAGGCTCCTCTTTTTATGTGTTTTTTCTCCTCCCCCTGGACCTGCCCTATGTAAATTTGTCTAGCCAGCAGTGCTGTTTATTCTACTGGAGGTCCTCACTCCAGTCTTTGGACCTTCCTTTGTTCAATTTTCGTGGACTTTTCCCTTCCTTGTCTTTTAGCCACCACCATTCTGGACTCCTTTTTCCTATTCTAACTACCTAACAATACTATCAAATTTATACTGTACATCTTGAGAAGAATCCTTACTTTGTAGAGTCCCTTGGGGAAATTGTTGTACTGCTTAGATAAGAACTATTTAAGATTAACATTTCAATTATTTGACAGAAAATGGTAGCGTCAAAGGTGCTTTAAGAGCTCTAAAACCACTTACTATCTTAAATAGTTGGAAATAGCCTTTACTTTATGTATACTATTAAATTTGATTAACAAATCATTTCCTTATAGAGCTCATATAGATATACATCAGCCTGAAACAAGGCTGCAAAATCTAAATTATACCAATGCAATGTGATGAATGTTCAAACTACCACAAAACTGCACTCATCTCACAAGCTAGCAAAGTAATGCTCAAAATTCTCCAAAATATGCTTCAAAAGTATGTGAACTGAGAACTTCCGGCTGTTTAAGCTGGATTTAGAAAAGGCAGAGGAAGCAGAGATCAAATTTCCAATATCACTGGATCGTTGAAAAAGCAAAAGAGTTCAGAAAAGCATCTACTTCTGCTTCATTGACTGTACCAAAGCCTTTGACTGTGTGGATCACAATAAACTGTGGAAAATTCTGAAAGAGATGGGAATACCAGACCACCTGACCTGTCTCCTGAGAAATCTGTATACAGGTCAAGAAGCAACAGTTAGAACAAGACATGGAACAGCAGAATCGTTCCAAATTGGGAAAGGAGTACATTAAGGTTGTATATTGTCACCTTGCTTATTTAACTTATATGCAGAGTACATCATGTGATATGCTGGACTGGATGAACACAAGCTGGAATCAAGATTGCAGGGGGAAATATTGATAACCTTAGATATGCAGATGAAACCACTCTTATGGCAGGAAACAAAGAGGAACTAAAGAGCCTCTTGATGAAAGTGAAAGAGGAGAGGGGGAAAAGCAGGCTTAAAACTCAACATTCAAAAAACAAAGATCATGGCATCCTATCTCATCACTTCATGGAAAATAGATGGAGGAACAATGGAAACAGTGACAGACTTTATTTTCTTTGGCTCCAAAATCACTGCAGATGGTCACTACAGTCATGAAATTAAAAGACACTTGCTCCTTGGAGGAAAAGTTATGATAAACCTACTCACCTATTAAAAAGCAGAGATATTACTTGGCCTACAAAATTCCATTTAGTCAAAGCTATGGTTTTTCCAGTAGTCATGTATGGATGTGAGAGCTGGACCATAAAGAAAGCTGAATGTGAAAGTTACTTGGTCGTGTCCGATTCTTTGCAATCCCATGGACTATACAGTCTCATGGAATTCTCCAGACCAGAATACTTGAGTGGGTAGCCATTCCTTTCTCCAGGGGATCTTACCAACCCAGGAATCAAACCCAGATATCCAACATCGCAGGTGGATTCTTTAACATCTGAGCCAGCTGCTGCTGCTGCTGCTGCTAAGTCACTTCAGTCGTGTCCGACTCAGTGTGACCCCATAGACATCAGCCCACCAGGCTCCCCCATCCCAGGGAGTCTCCAGGAAAGAACACTGGAGTGGGTTCTGAGCCAGCAGGGAAGCCCAAAGAAAGCTGAGTGCCAAAGAATTGATGCTTTTGAACTGTGGTGTTGGAGAAGACTCTTGAGAGTCCCTTGGACTGCAAGGAGATCCAGTCAGTCCATCCTAAAGGAAATCAACTCTGAATATTCTTTGCAAGGACTGACGATGAAGCTGAAGCTCCAATACTTTGGCCACCTGATGAGAAGAACAGACTCATTGGAAAAGACCCTAACGCTGGGAAAGATTGAATGCAGGATGAGAAGGGGACGACAGAGGATGAGATGGTTGGATGGCATCATGGACTAGATGGACTTGAGTTTGAATAAGCTCCGGGAGTTGGTGATAGACAGGGAAGACTGGCATGCTGTGGTCCACGGGGTCACAAAGAGCCTCACACAACTGAGCAACTGAACTGAACTGAACATCATCATTTGTTTCACCTTATTCGTCTTTCAGATTGTCTGGGATTACCATATTCACATACATTTTTTAGAGAGTATCTAAATTTCTTTTCTCTGTTATCATTACTGGGCTGTAGACTACTACAGGCACACTTGACCTCTATTAAATTTATACTCACCAGCTTTATTCTGGTCCAGATCCTTGAACATCTTCCTAATGAACTCCCCAAATAACCCCCCCCTCCCAAAGACTTTCTATTTCACTGAATTCCAATTACTATAGCTTTCCACCCCACTACAGCCCATGACAGCAGAGAACTCTCATTTCTGAGAAGTGCTATATCATACAACACGCATTTGCCCTCTTTCTACCTCCATGCAGCTCTTTATTTATACCTGTGGTCTAGTCTCCATTAGGTCCTTACATAAAAATCTTTATTAATACTTATCCTTAAAGTTAACCGCTCACTAAAATGAATCCCTATGCTATTGACATCATCTCTTCCTAAAAGACCTTGATCTTGTATTTATGCCTCCCTTTCCAGCATCATTAATCTTAATATCCTTCCAGTCAAGCTCCTCTACTGTCTTGTATATTACAGCCCATGCTATGTTTTAAACATTGTTTTTATCATGTCCCTCCTTTTTCAAACCCTCCAAACACTGTTTCTTTTGATAGACTTCACTTTTTAAAGACTTTGTTTTCATTCCCTCCTATTAATTCAACAGCACATTCATCTCTCCAAAATATAGTATTCTCCACTGTATTCAAGCCACTGTTTGCAGTGATTAAAGCCCACTGTATTCATACTAATTGGCATATAATGGGCATTCAGTACATGGTTGGAAAGCAGATATAGTCAAGTTTGTTCCTGCACCATAAGTTCAGGTTAGTTCTCACATCTGAATTGGCATTTTCTTATCCCTTAGGCTATCAGATTCTTAACTGTTTTTGAGCCAAACTCTAAATCTCCTTCCTTTATGAAGCATTCTTTTAATATTCAAGTTTTAATTCATATACTTTTATCTGAATATTTTAGTTTTTTATTTATTTATCTGAATATTTATCTGAACATTGGATATGCCAAACAATTTTATATTTGTTAAGGTTTTGTTACAGGTAACAAAAACTCACCAACTATTTTAAGCAGAAAAAAATTTAATAAAGGAACATATGTGGTTATAAATTTTTAGAAGCTTAGAGTGGCAGACTTTCTCTTGATTGGGCATCCAGGAATGATGTATCAGAAAATATCACTAAATTGGAAGGTTAAGGAGTCTGCTACAATCAAGGAGAACCACTGCTGGTAGAGGAATCACTTGATGATAGAGGAACTCTTTACCTGCAATGTAGGCATGAGTATGATTCTATCACAATTGTTGGGTCTAGAAGTAGAATGTGCCTGTTAGGTCCAAACAAAACTGAAGCTGGCATCCCAACATTCATGCATAGATGGTGACCTTGACTAGTATTACCAAAGAAAATCAAATACCTCCATGATGCTGCTTGGCAAGGTGCAATATTTGCCTTACTGTCAACTTCTAAAAGATGTATGAGTTCATCCAACTGACTGAGCTCTAATAACACATGAAATGCTAAATACAAAAAATTCTGAGGAATTGAATTTTTCAGTTTTCAGCCTTTGCAGTATAGCATGAGGAGGGATGAACACTGTGTATCAAATAATTGTATGTTCTATAAGGGATTTTATTTCATAACTTTGTTATTGTTTGCAACATGATATTCATATCTTCCTAAATATATAATAACTATATAACCACTTGATAATGGCTAATTGGGATGGCATTATTGTAGAAGAAGAAAATATGTTAAATCAAAGATTATTTAGGTCTAGTCATATCTTTGTTTTCTTTATGCTTATTTTGTTGATGAAAACAGTCACTTAGCTTCCTTAGGTCACATTTAATTTGAGATTTTATAAATGCTATCTTGAGCACTCTCCTGATTTACTATTTAATAATTTCAAGACTGATTGAACAGTCCCTCTTCTTGATAGGAGAAAATTGTGTTTGAGTATTAAATGTGTGTTGCGTGTTTCACTTCAAAGGATACTGAAGGAAAGACTGGAGAGAACACAACATTGACATTTTCACTTCTCTCTGAACAGTGACTGAATGGACCTACTTTTATTCCTTTGGATGATGGGTAGACAATCGAAGTGCCTTGTCCCACTGCTGGCTTTAATGACTTTAACAAGTAACATGGAGCGCTCACAATAAAAACTTTGTCCTTAAGTCCGATTCTTTATGACTTAGAGAAGGTCAATACCATTCTGAACTTTCCCCAATATAAAATAATACTCTCTTGACTTGCTTTTTTACAGTATGCTCTCAGCCATTGATCCCTCACTTAGAATGATGGATACTCCCTATCTTTTCTATCACTGGCAGCTAGTCCTTAAACAAACGGGACTCCAATCACTCCCTGTGAATGGTCTCCCTAACTAACTATCTGTCAACTGAGTGTAACTAGATTTGGAAACTGATGCCTATATTATTGCACAATAAGATAGTTTGGCTTGAGTGTTATGGTAATTCTAAGAATAAATTTGGCAATACAAAGAACCACATTTTAAGTGTCAGTTTCTAGTATGCATCTTTTCTGATTTCATCTGGAATGGTATAATTGGAAATGCTTTCTTGTATCAATCCTAAATTAACTCCACTTCCAGACTGTCTAAAGAAGCAAACAGGGATTCTCTATTGCAGGTAATATTTGCATCCTTCAACCCACAGAAGACAGTCAAACTTAACTGTCAACAAAGATTCTTAAAATAAAATCTTGCAGACAAATTTTTATAAAAATACAAATTTGAATGAAGGTTCTTATCAAAATTCTCACATATATACTCAAGCTTTCTTTTATGAAACTACTAATGGGGGTTAAAGGTATTTAATAAGTCTCTCATTGATGCCAAATTATATTATAGAGAATAAATAAAATTTGTAAATATGCTAAAATTCAAACATATGTATGGCACAGGTTCAAAAATATAGGCCACGATTTGACAGCATTTCTGTGTAAAACTGGAAATATGATATAACAAAAATATTCATTGAAGTGCATTTTATATATGTGGGTTTGATCCCTGGAGAAGAAGACAGCAACCCACTCTAGTATTCTTGCCTGGGAAATTCCATGGACAGAAAAGCCTGGCAGGCTACAGTTCATGGTGTCACAAAAGAGTCTGACACAATCTAGTGACTACAACAACAACAATATCTTATATCTTATGTCTAATTTAAGGCTAAAGAAAAAAAAAGTTCTCAAATTCTGAATCAGCTGACATTTGATATTATTTTTTAAAAGTGTCTTGTATCCTACACACAATTGTTTTCTAGCTCAACTGACATTATTCACTTTTGCAAAACATGTTTCTATGTTTGTTTTGCTTTTAATTTTTATTACAGTATAGTTGTTTTAAAACATTGTCAGTTTCTACTGCACAGCAAAGTGAATTTGCTATCTGTATACATATACCCCTTCCTTCTGGGATTCCCCTCCCATTCAGGTCACCGCAGAGCACTGGGTAGAGTTCCCTGTGTATACAGTACATTATTAGTCATCTATTTTATGGGATTCCCAGGTGGCACAGTGGAAAAGAATTTGCCTGCCATTGCAGGAGACTTGGGTTTGATCCCTGGGTCAGGATTATTCCCTGGAGTAGAAAATGGCAACCTGCTCCAGCATTCTTGCCTGGGAAAATCCCGTGGAAAGAGGAGACTGGTAGTCTACAGTCCCCTGGGGTCACAAGAGTCAGACATGACTGAGTGACAGAACATATACACACATCTACTTTATACACAGGATCAATAGTGGCATTGCTTTTCAGTCGCTCAGGGGTGTGCAACTCTTGGCAACCCCATGGACTGCAGCATGTCAGGCTTCCCTGTCCTTTGCTATCTCTCAGAGCTTGCTCTAACTCATATCCATTGAGCCAGTGACATTATGCAGCCATCTCATTCATTGTCATCCCCTTCTCCTCATACCCTTAATTTTTCCCAGCATCAGGGTATTTTCCAATGAGTTGGCTCTTCGTGTCAGGTGGCCAAAGTATTGGAGCTCCAGTTTCAGCATCAGTCCTTCCAATGAATATTCAGGATTGATTTCCTTTAGGATTGACTGGTTTGATCTCCTTGCTGTCTAAGTATCAATAGTGTATATACATCACTCTCTCAATTCATCTCCCTCCTTTCCCTCTTGGCACCCATGTATTTGTTCTGTCATAATTTTCTGAAGTTGTCTAGTGAAAGTGAAAATGAAAGTCTTTCAGTTGTGACTGACTCTGTGACTGCGTGAACTGTAGATCCATGGAATTCTCCAGGCTACAATACTGGAGAGGGAAGCCTTTCCCTTCTGCAGGGGATCTTCCCAACCCAGGGATTGATCAGGGGTCTCCTGCACTGCAGGCAGATTCTTTACCAACTGAGCTATCAGAGAAGCCCTGAAGTTATCTATAACTGATATAATTTAACCCCTTTTCCACCTAAAAGTGATTTTCTATTTTATGCCAATGCTGCAAGCTGTTTTATAGCTGGTCCACCTTACAATATTCAACTCTGTTAAAAAATCATTAAAATTTTTATATGAGACATTTAGTTCTAATTTTACACAAATAATATGACCTATTCTTTTTTGATGGCTGAGAGAAAGCTTACCAAATTTATTATATACTTGTTTAAAATGTCTCAGTATTTTTTACTTTATTTTATTCAATTTTAACCCAACAAACAAAATGCTTTCTTATTTTGTTCTGCCACAGCAAATAATGCAGTTTCCGTTACTCATGAAATGTACTAATATCTTCTTCATGTATCTTTTCCTTTAGTGTTCTGACTGTAGCACTAACTTCTATATCGTTATTCGATTCTGTATCAGAAGTTTGTTTTAAATTTACAAATCTGACTACATGAGAAAAATAACTTACATTTTAATGAAATCAGTATACTAAATACTTGCTAAATAATCAGCATTTATAAATATAATATTAAATCTCTAACAATTTAGGTATGTATCACCAAATCTATGCATGTCTACATAAATGATTCATATAAACACATTAACATGTTAAATAAATATATTTTTAAAATAATTCAAATTGAAGCAAAACAATGATACTTACTAGAGCAGTGTTTTCTTGACAAATATTACAATACAACCATCTGGGTGATAGTCACTCAATCGTGTTCAATTATTTGTGACTCATGGACTGTAGCCTGCCAGACTCTCCTGTACATGAAATTCTCCAGGCCAGAGTACTGGAGTGGGTAGCCATTTCCTTCTCCAGAAGATCTTCCTAACCCAGGGATCAAACCCAGGTCTGCATTCCAGGCAGATTCTTTACCTTTTGAGCCACAGGAGTGCAACAATTGAAATGAAATGTAGTTATACCAAAACAATAAATTTGTGTTTAATGAAAAAACTATTTTATTAAATCTCAGGCTTCAAATTTAAATTAAATTAATTACAATAAAATAAAATAGAAAATTCTATTCCTCAGTCACACTAGCGACATTTCTAGTGCTCACTGTTCGCATGTACCTAGCAGTTATTGCATTAGACAACACAATCTTAGACTAATAGATGAATACAAGTAGATCTGCAAGATATTTTATAAATTAACAAAATAAATATATTAGTACTCTACTCACTACAGTCACTCCTTTAATTCATTTTTATTGTTTCATAAATATAACTATTTTCAGACTTCTGATAGGAGGATAATAATCTTTGCTTTACTTAGTCATCTTCAAAGATCTAAAGTATACATTGTTATTGAGTTCTAAAATGTATTAAGAAGAAGCATTAAAATGCACAGAAGATGAAAAAAGTCTCTGGGGGAGAGGTCATGATGGCAAAGTAAGAGGATATGTAGCTCAAATGCCCCCACAAATACATCAAAAATTACATCTACATGTGAAACAATTCTCACAGAAAATCAACTGGAAACTGGCAGAAACAACCAAAGCTGCAGGAAAGATCCGCACATACCTAGGTGGAACAGAAAAACAACAAAAAAAGGGAGACATCAGAATCGGTCAGTGGCTCTGGGAGGGGTCTATGAAGTGGGGAGTGTCCACACTGGTAGTTCCTTGCTCTGAAGAAACCCTCTCACCCCCAGCTGGCTGGGATATCTGGGCCCTTGACTCTTTCTGAGGAGTGTTCACCTGAGAACTTGCTAGCAATCAGGGTGGAGAGAGACCAACACTTGCAGCTGCCACCTGACTACACTTCACAGCTAGAAACGCATGTTGAATGAGGTTGCAAGGTGCGGGGGGGGGGGGGGGGGGGTGGGGTGGGGGAGGATGGGTTATACCTGCATGGAGACAGGTAGAAGGCTTGGATCTGGGCTGCCGTTGTTAAATGTGCTGAAGTTGAGCCACAGGCCCACCACTGGAGCCCCATTATCAGCAGAGCACAGACTGGGACGGGTGTTCACCAGCAGGGTACCACTGCGAGTGTACTCACCGCAGGATATGACTCCTACGGCAGAAGACTTTGTGAGCATGCACATGAGAGGGACAGGCTGGTCACTGAGCCCATTATCCCTCCCTGCAGCAGTGGATTTTGTTGGCACATACACATAGTGGCAGGTGGCATCATAGAATTGCACATCCCTGGTGCTAGACAGCCGCTGGGGAGGAGTACACAGTGGCTCCTCACTTGATGGGAATGCTCCAGTACATCTGCCTCACATAGCAGCTTAAAGCTGGATCTAGAGCAAACAGACATGCGGAGAGGTCTCACATAGAGGCACCTGTCCCAGGCAGGTCCCAGGTCAACATCCAGGTAGGCTCTGGTCACCAAAACAGCATTCAAACCCCTATTGGGGTGATAACAGCCAGGACACTCTGAGGAAAGACATGGCAGGCATACACATGTATGCAGGCATACATACATACACATGGTGTGAGGGTGGCAGCCCTCACACCAAAAGTATTGGACTCACACTGTCTACACAGTGACATTCCCACAAAATAATACCCCTTCAAGTCCACAGAGAAAACTGTTTCTCCTAAATTCATAGAGATGGAAAAGGTAAGTAACATGAAAAAGGAGAGAAACTACTCTCAATTAAAAGAACAGACAAAACCCTTGAAAGAACATATAATGAAACAGACATCACCAGACTAATAGCACCCAAGTTCAAAGAGGAGGTAATACCAATGTTTAAAGGTATTAAGAAAGGTTATCAATAGGAATACAGATCACTGTAACAAGGAACTGATAACTATAAGGAGGAACCAATCAAAATTAAGCAAATCAATTACTGAGATATAAGCCAGTCAAGAAGCAACTAATAGTATACTAAATAATGCAAAAGAACAAATAAATTATCTGGAAGATATAATAATTGAAATCATTCAATCAGAACAGCAGAACAAAAGAGAAATGGAAAAAGAAAACAAAGTAGAAAACCAATGGGATGTTATAAAATGTGCCAATCTATACATAATAGAGGGGCTTCCCTGGTGGCTCAGAAGGTAAAGAGTCTGCCTGCAATGCAGGAAATGCAGGTTCAATCCCTGGGTCAGGAAGATCCCTTGGAAAAGGGAATGGCAACCCATGTCAGTGTTCCTGCTGGAGAATTCCATGGACAGAGAAGCCTGGCAGCGTACTGTCCATGGAGTCACAAATAGTCAGACATGACGGAGTGACTTTCACTCACTCACTCATACATAATAGGGATTCCAGAAGGAGAAGAGAGAAAGAAGGGGATCAGGATGGGGAATACATGTAAATCCATGGCTGATTCATGTCAGTGTATGACAAAAACCACTACAATATTGTAAAGTAATTAGCCTCAAACTAATAAAAATAAATGGGAAAAAAAATGTATTTGACGTAATCATGGCTAACATTTCCCAAACCCAAAGAAGGAAACAGATTCAGGTACAGGAAGCACAGAGGGTCTCAAACAAAATGAACTCAAACAGATCCATAGCAAGATATAATTAAACCGTCCTAACTTAAATGGGTTTCCCTGGTGGCTCAGAGGTTAAAGCCTCTGCCTGCAATGCAGGAGACCTGGGTTCGATCCCTAGTTCGGGAAGATCCCCTGGAGAAGGAAATGGCAACCCACTCCAGTATTCTTGCCTGGAGAATCCCATGGACGGAGGAGCCTGGTAGGCTACAGTCCACGGGGTTGCAAAGAGTCGGACACGACTGAGCAATTTCACTTCACAACTTAAATGGCATAATTAAAATGGCAAAAGATCAGTCTCTTATGAAAAGAAGAATTTTTATCAGTGATCACAAATGCTTCAAATGTTAAGAAGTTAAAAGATAAAGTATGCTTTGATATACAGCCTTTATAATACAGATTATTCAGGGATCATGTATTAATGATATATGGGTACTCTATTCCAGATCCATGAATAAAGTTTCAATCTTCAGCATACTAAAATTAATTAAGCAATTAATTGGCATCCTCATGGTCAAAGTGAAACCTGTACATAGGTTTCACAGCACATGTATTTTAGAGTCCACTGTTATCTATCAACATGAAAAAACATCTCAATTGTTTCTGTTAATCACTTCCATTACAAATTTGTGGTGGAAGATCAGCTTGCTCCTCTATCAAATTTAAAAGGTCACTTCAAAGAAGTTTCATAACTGGCAAGTGGGAATGTGATTATATCATCTATCAATGATAAATGATAACTGAGATTATTAGAAATTAGTTTGAGTAGAGTAACTTGTCAAGGTGTAAAAACATATCTCATATTGTATGGTTCTGTGCTGACATTTATTGTCAAAAGATATTTTTTCTTTTTTCTTTATAGAGTTTTCCAATATTATAGCCTTTCAGCAATTATTATATGCCCATTCTTATCCATGGTTTGATACTGAGTTCACTACAGTTGTAACAGAAATCTTTGAGAATAACAAGGAAATGAAGATATAACACTGACAGTGGAGAAATTCAATGACATTTTGAAGGCCTACTTCACTCTGTTAAAGCTGAACCTCTGGATTTGGCAAGTAGAATTTTATCCAGAGTGCATATGGCAAGATCTAACTGTTCCTCAATGCTCTTCTTGCCCCCAGTTATGGTCTAAGTGCTTTCAGATGTCAATTCATCATTAAAACTATATTTGCCTTTTAAATAGGAGTAGAAGTAACAATTTTTTCAGAGAAGTGAATTAATTCACACAAGGTTAGATGCATAGGGTGAATGGTTCAGTTCAGTTCAGTCACTCAGTCATGTCCAACTCTTTGCAACCCACAGGCTGCAGCACGCCAGGCTTCCATGTCCATCACCAACTCCTAGAGCTTGCTCAAACTCATGTCCATCAAGTCGGTGATGCCATCCAACCATCTCATCCTCTGTCATTAACTTATCCTGCCTTCAATCTTTCCCAGCACTGATAGCTTTCAGTGAATGATGCTGGATTCATGATCTCCAAAGAAGAAGATTTAGCTTTGGGACCAGGGACTAGACTTGATCCCTCAAGAGGTTGTGTGTAGCAGAGTTATATTAAAGTAAGAAAAGGGACAGAGAAAGTTCTGACATAGACATCAGAAGGGGGATACAGAGTGCTCCCCTCACTAGTGTTAGCAATGGAGTTATATACTTTTTTTTTTCTGTATTTATTTTTATTTTTTTGTTTTTTTTTTTTCATTTATTTTTATTAGTTGGAGGCTAACTACTTTACAATATTGTAGTGGGTTTTGTCATACATTGACATGAATCAGCCATGGAGTTACATGTATTCCCCATCCCAATCCCCCCTCCCACCTTCCTCTCTACCTGATCTCTATCTTTAAATTAGTTACTACAATAAATCAAAAGAACATCTCAAGGTTGTAAAAATTTTACCAGACCCACTCCCACAATTTACATTTTAGGATAGCAGGATTAGAATTTAACAATAGAAAGATCCTATCAGACTCACTCCCACAATATACATTCTAAAATATCAGGATTAGTCAGAAGGTTTTCAGGAAGGAGAAACTGTCCTCAAGCAGGATACATTGTTGTCATATAATCCTTAGTACAGAGTTTAAACAGTTGTTTGTTGTATAATCATCAATTCTGGGCTTAGAGAAAAAAAATGTTTTATGTGACTAAAACTAAGGAAAGCAGAGAAAAAAAAAAAAAAGTTGGTCCTTTCCTCCTCCTCAAGAACCCCAGATCCCTCTCTTTCCTCGGGGACCACCAGACTTCTTATCAACCTGCCTAGGAATTGACTCTCTGAGCATCAGGGCTTTTTCCAATGAGTCAGTTATTCACATCAGGTAGGCAACATATTGGAACTTCAGCTTCAGCATCAGTCCTTCCAATGAGTATTCAGGACTGATTTCCTTCAGGATTGACTGGTTTGAATTAAGAATTTCTTTTTTTTTTTTTTTTCATTTATTTTATTAGTTGGAGGCTAATTACTTAGAGGAATCCGGTGGAGAGGGAGGTGGGAGGGGGGATCAGGATGGGGAATACATGTAAATCCATGGCTGATTCATGTCAATGTATGACAAAAACCACCACAATATTGAGTTAAGAATTTCACAGGGTGAATGGTAGAATTAAGGATTTGAAGAAGGTAGAGTATCCATCTCCAGAAACTGTGATCGTATATCTTAAGCCACACTCTCCCTCCAATCTACAGATGATATGGCTTATGTCAGTAAAAAGAGAATAATATCTTCACACTATTGATAATTCCATTCAATAGTGTACTTTTTAATGCAAATTTTGAGTAATAAATAAAGGAAAATCAATTTATAACTAATGAAACAACAATAATGAATTATAGTTAACCTCCCTTTCCAAAGGAAATCACTGCTTTGAACTTTGTTAGCAAATTGCAACATATATTCTAAATAGTTCTTGAATATTACATTTAAATATCATTCTAGAGAGCATATTTTATAGATTACTAACTTTCAGATAAGTGTCAAATGGAGAAAAATTGACATTGTTTTTAATTTCCTTTTAACTCATAATCTTTTGATTAAAACTCTGCTTCTGACTATTAGCCCATTATAGTGCACAGGTGTTCAGTCCAATTCTTGGCAATGCCAAGGACTGTAACCCACCAGACTACGCTGTCCACGGGATTTTCCAGGGAATAATACTGGAGCGGGTAGCCATTCCCTACTCCAGGGGATCTTCCTGCCCCAGGAATCGAACCAGTGACACTTGAATTTCCTTCTCTGGCAGGCAGATTAGCTCATTATACTTAAAAAATAAATGGAAATAAACAGTGTTTTGACGAGCACTCCTGTTTTGATAATGATGAGATTGCATCACTGATCATATTATTTTGATAATGTTTAATAGAGAATTCAAATCTATAGACAGGCTTGCATATAAGGGACTTTCTCTCTTTTACATCCCTCTGTCATTGCAGTTCAAATTCACACACACACACAGTTTTTCCATAAATTTACCTAGTTTTCCATAGTATCTTATTTTCAAATTGTTAATGTATGTTTGAATAGTTTATTCACAATAATTTGAGAAATTATGTAGAGAATGCATAACGTTTTCCTGTCCTTTTTAAGAAATCTATTGTTATTAACTGAGTAGCATGTAACAATGACTACATATTAATCACTCTGCAAGAAAAACACCATAGGTTTAATAAAGTGCAGGGTAATGTTGTCTCTCTCATTGATCCATCATCAATACATTAACTAACATTGACATGTGAAAGTGACAACATTTTTATTCCCACTGAGTCATTGGGTCCCAAGATTAACACTGACAATTTTATTACTATCATTATTGACCTAAGCCACAGATATTCTGAAAATTCAAGCTAATTAAAGCCTAATTAAAATGAGCAAATATTTGATTTATGTCAATTGATAATGTTAATATTCACATTTTTAATGCTTCATAAAATTTCTATTAAGTTTATGTTTCATAGATATATAGAATTATTTTCTAGTATATATAAAATCTATTGAAACTAAAAGTAAACAAACATAGAGCAAAACTAGAAAAGACAAAGTAGAAAAGCAAATAAAATAAAAGTCTATTTTTTATTTTGACTGGAAAAAACAGAAAATTAGATTTATATAAACATGCAGCAATTTTATAAACTTATTTGATTGTGTTGCATTGTGCTTTTAAGGAAGATCATGTCTTGTTTGACCTCTAGTAAATCTCAAAGCATCCAGTTTTTTTCAATGCCATTATGTTTTCTCTTCCTATGACTTCATGTCTTTTTTCATGTTCTCCATTGTTTATAAGATTTCTAAAATTATTATATAATTGTAAGATATCATTAAGATGATGAAGAATTGGAGTAGATTACCTCACTTCCCCTTAACAACCACAGACTTTAACTGCATTGTTATTTGGTTTATGTCTTCTCAATCTGTAGTTACTCTCACAGTGTAGATAGATACATTTTCTCCCCTGAAAATGAGTGAAATTCCTTATGCAGGAAACAGGAATCAAAATGAATTGTTCATATCAAAACAGTGTAAGGAACTCTAAAATATGCTCTGTTATGAAAATACACATGGAAAATTTAATCACTTTGTTCCTCATGACATCAGCATGAGGAGGAGGGGGGCAGAGGTGAGCACAGTTTATGTGACCTGTGGAACCAGAAGAGAGAGAAGATTGCATTGGTGAATCAAGAAAGAAATACTCTCTGATGAGTCCTCTGGTCTCTGAAGATATCTTGCCTACCTGATTACCAAGCATGTTTCTGACATATGGTCTATGGTCTGTATGTCAGGACTCATGGTGGTGCTGCTGGTAAAGAATCCACCTGCCAATGCAGGAAACGCAAGAGATGTAGATTCGATCCCTGGTTAGAAATTGGCAACCACTCCAGCATTCTGGCCTAGACAGTCCTATGGACAGAAGAGCCTGGTGGGCTATAGTCCATGGGGTCTCAAAGAGTCTGAAATGGCTGAAGTGAGTAAGCACATTAACATATATATATATGTATATATATACACACACACACACACACACATATATATGATAGAAACTTGATCACTAAACTCAATTTTCATCTTAATCCTTAGTGGCATAGTGTAATCTTTTGAGAAAAGAATTTCATATCATTTACTTTCTTCTTGTTTGCAAGGCTTTTTCATAAAAAGTAATCTTTATATTTGCTGAGAAGCATGTTTTGGTAATCATATTTTTATTTTAAAAGGATCAATTGCATCTGAAACATGCCATCTGTATAAAATCTACAAACTATTTCAAATCATTGTCAATGGAGTTTATTGATATTTTGGAAGGTCAAAAATCACAAAATGAATTAACTGATATATTTAGTAGATTATGTTGTTTCTCAAACATACACCAGTGTTATTCACTAATAGAAGAGAGGGTCACAGTGGTTGAATTGTACAATAAAACCCTCTCAGCATAAAATACACACATGCATACTATTGACATACATATGTATATATACATACGTATGTTTTAAAATATGGTATTTATTATAATTTGCTACTATTCAGGTATGGTGAGGCCAACATAAGATTATGGCTACTGAAAAGAGAGCTTGCTCCTCTGTTTCTTGGAGAAGGGGGTACACCACAGCATGTAGGACCACATGAGGAAGCACCAGGATAGATCAAGAGGCGGAGGTGCAAGTAGAAAGCAGGGCAAGAGTCTTTGTCATGGCTTCCACAGGAAA
The DNA here is from genome assembly GCF_033118175.1 of Dama dama. Classification (NCBI taxonomy): domain Eukaryota; kingdom Metazoa; phylum Chordata; class Mammalia; order Artiodactyla; family Cervidae; genus Dama; species Dama dama. Next base: position 43,708,724 of record NC_083711.1, on the reverse strand, counting down.
AGCAAGGGAAGACAGAGTAAGCAGATTTTTGAGAGCCATGACACCGGACCACTCAAAACAGTCTCATGGGTGATATAAGGGCAAAAGATAAGTGGTTCAACCAGTGAGAGTTCCAGAAAGATGGTAACTGGCTAGTGTGTACTCTGAAGTGGTTGATTGGCAAGAGTCCTTGGCTTCTGTAAATATCTCTCTTAATCAAAATAAGCTTTATTAGAATATACTTTTTTTTAAGTTTATTTCATCATCAATTGTCACAGGGAGGCATTCAAAATAATCAATATTGATTAATCAATAGCATCAGTAACGTATGCATTTAATTAACGTAACGTGAGCAAAAAAGTTGGTAGCCACCTATCTAATTATATCTTTCTCCTAAAGAATTATTACATGACCTCTGAGTATATTAACAAAAAATGGACACTCATTTGGATATGAGATTAAAGAAATAATGTGTTTGAAGAAGGAAAATATAAATGTAGGATGAAAATAATTTGTATGTATGTACAAGATTTAAACATATTTGTGTTTTAAAAGCAGGGGTTTATTTTTAAAATTTCTCTAGAAGAGTCATTTAAGAGTTTTAAAAGTTTTCTGAAACTTAAGAGAATTAGCACAAAAACTTCTTAAATCTCAGGAAGTCTGAAGGTCTTTTGATTTTAAACCATTAATAGAGTTTTGGTTGTAAGACTCAATCTTTGTTACCCCTTGGATGCTTCTTGGTTTCCATTCATTAAATTGGCAGAGAAGAGGAGCTTCTTCACTAACCAAAATTGAAACAGCTTTATAGTTCTATTTGAATGTTCAAATACATTTCCAAATAAAATGCTAAAGTGTCCTGTTTTCTTAATATAGTAAAATATGCTTAAGTTCTAATCAAGAGAACAGTGCTTGAATTAGTGATTCAAAAACCTGATTGTGCTTTCTTTTCTATTTTTAAAAACTGTATTTTAAATTATCTTGAGTGTTTACAAGCTCCAATTTTAATAATATTTATTATGATGTAAATGCAGGGCAAGAAGTGAAAAGTATCATTAGAATAGCTATCACAAACTCATTATTTAAAAATAACAGTTTTCATTTCTCTACTGTAATTTAGACTGTCTTTCAAACATTTCTGCCACAAAAAATGACTTAAGTATTACAATAATGGATATTAAAATTTAAAGTGAAATTTGAACTAAAAATAATCACAAAATTTAATTGAAAATAAGAAAGATAACTTGAATTTATATATTTTGAAATATGCTAAAATTCACTGAAATTATAAGGAACTTTTCAAATTAATTTTGCAAAGTCCAGGAAGTTTAAATGAGATGGAAAAGAGCAGTGCTATCCTCAAATCTCAAGCCCATTACCTCTTCCCTAGACCAGAGATAACAAATAGATTTCAAATAGTACCGGGTGGAGAGGGAGGTGGGAGGGGGGATCGGGATTGGGAATACATGTAAATCCATGGCTGATTCATATCAATGTATGACAAAACCCACTGGAAAAAAAAAATAATAATAAAAAAAAAAATAGTACCAAGTCTAATTCACTGGTAGTTTCTTCCAAGTACACTGAATTGAAAGTATTTCCAGACCTCTGTGATTTGAGGGAAAGCATGCTGTGATAGACAAATGCTTTGCCATGGGTGTGGGCCAAGAATGGCTCTATACCCATCACACAGTCGTCACTCCCACATTAACGAAAGCGTAATAGAAGAGCCAAGAGAGACACAACAGCTATAATGCAGAAGATGCTGAGAAGTGACATTTTTAGAGATTTCTCTTTCATGGGATGGTGATCATTGAAAAGTTAAAGATGAGTAAAATGTTTTCTAACAATCAGGAGTTTACAAGAGGTAGAGACTATCAGTCACTAAACAAATAATCAAAATGATACCAGTGGCTTAGAACAGTATTTGTGCATTTCTTACTCACATTGTTGCTTGAAATCTCCAGGATCTGCAGGGTTTTTTCACAGCTCTGCTATGTAATGTCTATATCCTAGAATGAAATCAAAATGATCAACCCCAGGGACCTGGTGAAACTGCCAAATGACTGTTAAAGTTTTTGCTCAGAATTGGCAGACTGTGATTTCTGCTTTCATTTCCTTGGCCAAAACAACAAATCACAGACCCATTCTGATGTTAAGGTAGCAAGGCAACAGACTCCTCCCAAAGAAGGAAATGAAGTCACACAGCAAGGATCAGCAATAGATACATATAATGGCAGTACACCATTAGTGAGGCCAATCAGTTCAGTTCAGTCGCTCAGGTCTCAGACTCTTTGCGACCCCATGGACTGCAGCAAGCCCGTCTTCCTTGTCCATCACCAACTCCCGGAGCTTACTTAAACTCATGTCCATTGAGTCGGTGATGCCATCCAGCCATCTCATCCTTTGCCGTCCCCTTCTCCTGCCTTCAATCTTTCCTAGCATTAGGGTCTTTTCCAGTGAGTCAGTTCTTTGCATCAGGTGGCCAAAGTTTCAGATTTTTAGCTTCAGCATCAGTCCTTCCAATGAATATTCAGGGCTGTGTTCCTTTAGGATTGATTGGTTGGATCTCCTTGCAGTCCAAGGGACTCTCAAAAGTCTTCTCTAACACCACAGTTCAAAAGCATCAATTCTTCAGTGTTCGGTTATCTTTATGATCCAACTCTCACGTCCACACATGCCTACTGGAAAAACCATAGCTTTGACTAGACGGACCTGTGTTGGCAAAGTAATGTCTCTCCTTTTTAATATGCTGTCTATGTTGGTCATAGCTTTTCTTCCAAGGAGCAAGCCTCTTTTAATTTCATGGCTGCAGTCACCATCTGCAGCAATTTGAAGCCCAAGAAAATAAAGTCTGTCCCTGTTGTCATTGTTTCCCCATCCATCTGCCATGAAGTGATGGAACCGGATGCTATGATCTTCCTTTTTTGAATGTTGAGTTTTAAGCCAACTTTTTCACTCTCCTCTTTCACCAAGAAGCTCTTTAGTTCTTCTTCGCTTTCTGCCAGACGGTCAGGGTCGTAGGCCAGACTCGGCGGACCCTGACTGCCTGCAGCCCTCCCCCAGATCGGCACTTTCCAGGCGGCCACCTTCCTGGACTTCTGTGGCACAACATGAAGCTGCCCACCCTCCCTGCGGCCCCCAGGGCCCCCATGGCCCCCTGGAACACACGGAAACACGGACTCTGCCGTCTCGGCTCCCTCTGTCTGTCTGGACTTCGTCTCACCTCCTGGTCTTGGGCCACAGCTGGCCAGCCTGAGGGTGGGCCCATAACCCAGCCCCATCCCCAGCGCTGGATCCCCCAGAAGCTGCCCCTCAGCACAGACACTGGGCTTCGCCAGTCAGGAGGCCCCGCCGCCCAGGAAGTCCTACCTCAACTGCTCCTCCCATGGCCCTGAGGCTGAGGTGGCTGCCAGCCATTGTCCCTGGGGTCTGGAGCCTCTGGCCTACCGCTCCCGCAGTGAGGCGCAGAGCGCAGGCCTCCACGATGGGCCACACACTCTCACGGGGCTCCCCACCGCCCGGGTCCTGCCGCAGTGCCTTATGGGTGATGGGCCAGCAGCTGCTCTGAGTGGCTCTCAGAGGAAGAGACAATAGCAGAGTATATACATAATAGTGTAATTAATCTATCAGTGTAAATGTTGATGCTTAATTTTCCCCTCCAAAAGCTGTTATAAAGAACATAGCCATATATGTCCTTCATGAGCCTGATTCCAAATTTTATTGGGCTCTATATCTGTAGACAGTCTGATTTTTATCATCATCTTATTCCAAAATTTGAAAGATGGGGCAAAATATTCTGGTCCTCGACATCTCTTTTGTTTTTTTCCCCCCAACTTTCCTGAATTTGATATTTTAATAGTGTGAAGTGGTGTGTCACATATTTAAACTGCCTGTTCCTAACTTTGTTAGTGTTGCTATTGGTTTTCTTGCCATTTTTCAGTTAATTAGCAGAAGTTTCTGTATATTGTAGATGTTCAGTGCTGCCACTTTCAGACACTCTATCTTTTTCAAATGTCCCTTGTTACCTCTGTCATCCACAATCTCTTTTACCTCACCCTTACATCCAGTCAGCCACTGAGAATTGTTTATTCTATATACCAAGCCTCTGAAGTGTATCTTCTTCCGTACATTCCTCTCTCCCTATGTTCTAATTTAGTGGACATGAATTTAAGCAAACTCTAGCAGATAGCGGAACACTGGGGAGCCTGGCATGTAGTTGGTGGGATCACAAAGAGTCAGACATGATTTAGTGAATAAATAACAACAAATCCTTTATTGCTGGACTGCTATAATAACTTCTTACATTTTTTCCTATCCATTCATACCATACATCGTTGATATATCTCCTATAGTGCAACCAAAGTAATGGTCTTGTACTAAATAATAATAATGGTAACAAAATAATCATTTATTTAGTGTTTACTATTTTCAAAACATATTTTAAGTTTTCTATATGTATTTACTAATGGAATCTTCAAAACAGTCCTATGAGGTATGTTACATTAAGACTTTCATTAAGATTTCAGCCAAGTAAACTGAAATTTTGCACTGTAGTGAGCGTTAAGACTGTGGACTCCAGCACCATATTGCTAGATACTAGTTTTCGTTTGTACATTGCCTCTCAAACTAAAATTCTAATCATATCATCCTGCAAGTTAAAAATAACTCATATTGTGGCATTGCTTTGGCATTACAGGAGTTTCAAATCTCTCCTCTGCTTATATTCTAGCCTCAACTGTTGTGTTTCTTCTGTTTCTGAAGATCAATATTGAGGGTATTTTCTCTTGATACATGTTTTATGCTTGTTCTTTCTACCTGGAATTCTCCCTTCTCTTCCAACTCCATCTGGTTAAGGTTTCTTTAACATTCAGACATAACAGAAATCACTTTCTCTGGGGAATCTCCCTTTGTACACAGTGGGTGCTTGCCTTATGTGTCTTCATAGCACTTTGAATACTGCCTTACAAAGAAGATATTTCAGTATATTTTAATTATCTGACTGCCTTTTGTTCTGATTACTAGGCTTTAAACTTTACAAAGATAAAGATCCTGTTTTACTTTTTCACCTGTGATCCCCAAACTAACACTATGCCCATCACGTAACAGGCACTCTAGAAAATGTCATCATGGAAAAAAAGAAAAGAAAAGGAAGATTATATTTAAATATAAGCAGAGCCAACATCTAAAGTTATATAAGTGATTTGAAAAGTTACATGAAAGTACTCCATCATGTGAAAGAGGGAGTGTAAAACAGTAACACAATCAATAACAAATGCACAAATGAGGAAAATGGGTGGGTAAGGGTAAGAAAGAAGATGGTCTGCTGCTGAAACATGCTTTTTGCTTGAGAGCTCAGGCCAGGGTCTAGTAGAAGCACAGATTGTGTCTTTTATGTTTGTATTTTATGTGTCTTTTCTGTTTGTCTGACCTGGTGAAAAGACATCTGTCATGTATGAGTTGGCCAAAGGACATCAGCATATGCCCTTTTCAAATTAGGGCGGACTGCCAGGATCAGTCCCATTTGCTTGTCCTTGCAAACATGATGCGAAACACATACATATTCCTCTTTAGACTCACGAGTCTTCAGCCCGCTCTGAGCCAGAGACTGAGCAGAGCCCACCTGGACCTCTGCACTGCCTTGCCGTCCATCATATGTCAGGTCTCCTTATTTTCTTTTAACATCTCTACCAACTGCAGAGTGAAAACACAAATAACCCTGGGTATGCTGGTTGTCCTTTTATAATCTGCTTGCTACTTTAAAATAATTATATTCAAAATGGAAAGATTTATCTCTAAGTATGACATAAATCTGGTAATAATTTTTAAAGAGTATTTTTTGTTAACTGGTTAAATAAAATCAAATTTTGTCTTCTGAGCTGTGGATCTCTCTTGAAGAAAATTTAATGAAAAATAAATCTGCTATAGTAAAGAAAAGAGAGTTGGCAGCTTCACTATTTCCTCCTGGATGACCAGTCCCATATCCAGCTATTACCCTAAATATGCTGCAAATGCCAATGAGAAAAAGAAGGGAAAGAAGTTAAGTCCACCTGGCCATGTGTTCAACAGTCATTGACACCCTAACTAGCCAAGAATCTCCTACTTGGTCAGTAGGAAGGTCAGGTGGAAGATAAAATTAGCTGTTCACAAAAGGAAATTTTCATTCACTAAAACCTGTGATTCATACAATTTGACATAATATTGCAGGCTATTTTTTTGTTTTTTTTTTTCAGTTTTATTATATAACTGACATAGAACATAGAATAAGTTTAAGAAACATAATATTATGATTTGATATATGTATATGTTGCTAAATGATTACCACAATATGGTTAGTTGACACAGCCATCAACTTACATAGTTACAGTTTTGTGTGTGTTGTGTGTCTCTGTGTGTGTGTGAGATAAGAACTTTTAACATCTTTCCTCTTAGTAACTTTCAAATATACAATACAGTGTTATTGGCTCTTGTCACCATTCATTCCCATGTACATTGCATTCCTAATATTTATTCATCTTATAATGGAGGCTTGTACCCTTAAAATATTTTTCTTTGCCATGCTCATCTTTCTTTTTGGGGGATGGCAGTGATAATTTTTGGAGCATCATTAGCAGTCTTGCAAGTTTTGTATAGATATTATAGTCACTATAAAAATTAATTTCTAATCAATTTTGAGAAAGTTATGCTTATTCTTATTTTCATGACATATATCAAAACTATCTTCCACTAGAATGAAACCACCCTAAAGCAGATACATTCCAAATAAATAGTTCAATTTAAAGATGAAAAGAAAAAGATTTTCTTGATAGATCATTAAAAAAGATGCTGCCATGGCTGTTTTGGAGAACAGCCACGTGGAGACCAGGTGACACATCATTTCAGCCCACATTCTTTTACTTTGAATGCAGTGACCCTCAGACTCATCTTGAGGCTTTTTTTTCCCTGAATACTTACCTCTCAATTCATTACTGTCTTTACTGTCTTTCAAGAGAATCTAGTCAATCAAGAGAATCAACATGCTGGAAAGTTGATTATATTTTACTCTTTCTTTCTTAATGGTGGGCTGAGTGAGAAAGAAGTGTGTTTATGAGTTAGTCACACATTCTGGCAATTGGTTTGCCTTGGTTGTTCACAATGCTTTTGCCAACCACTCTCTGAGGACTTAAGATCTTAGGATCATGCATAACACAGCCTCAGACCAATGGAATCACTTTAAACTATGAATGTGTATTATCATGGGGTCAGTTGTTTCTGCCCTTAAAATGCTAACAGGTGAAAGTTAGACTCAACCTCTAATAAAATAAGAAAGATGATGAACAAAAGATATTCTTATAGCTATAGCTAGTCCCAAGATCATATTTTATAGTCCTCATTTTCCTTCAATACTATCTATTTTAAAATCCTCTTTCTCCTGGCCAGCATTCCAATGACTTAGCTACCTTGACCTGTGAGGCAATTTATGCTTTAATGCCTGAGATATCTCATTTCTTGTTTATCTTGTTTTTATTACTCTATGGTTACTTCAATTGTCCATCACCAGTCAGCTGCTGATCTGATGAATTTGAGTTGGTCTTTTAAAGGCTCAACAAAAGCATTATCTAGATAAGTAAACAATGTGGAGATGGGATACCTCAGAATGTATGCTAAACCAACAACTATTCATATCATTGTTGTTTGTTTCCAATAACTAGAATACATGAGCCTGGCAACCAAGAAGTAGAAAGAGAAATACCCCTTCCGTCATCATTTCCATTGATCCATTTGGGGAGTGTGGGGTTTTCATCTGGGCAACTTTAGAGTTTGTAGGATTAGAGAATCTGGTTCCCAGAGGTAGAACACTTTCACCACAGAATGAAACAAGAACTCAGTACAAGCAACACTGTAACCCCTGACTTTTTGCTGTGGATTCCTCATACTGATGGGTCAGAATCCAAAAAATAGAAGGATTTCCTATCCTAGAAGAGTTAATAGCACATTCTTAATTTGACATGCTCAGGTTACTGCCATATAATCAGGATAATGAAACTATTGTCTGGAATTCAAGATTATTGGGGGCATTTACTTGTGATTCCATTTCTTGTGATAACAGTGAATGAACAATTGAAGTAACCATAGAGTAATAAAAACAAGATAAACAGGAAATGAGATACCTCAGGGATTAAAGCATAAATTGCGCTAAGTCATTGGAATGCTGGCCTGGAGAAAGAGGATTTTTAAATAGATAGTATTGAAGGAAAATAAGGAATATAAAATATGATCTTGGGACTAGCTACAGCTATAAGAATAGCTTTTGTTCATCATCTTTCTTATTTTATTAGAGGTTGATTCTAGCTTTCATCTGTTAGCATGAGTATTAAGTATCTATATCAAGGACTCAATGTAGAATATATGTAGAACAGGAAAAAGGAAAAAAAAGGATCCCAAGACATATACAAATAAATGATACTCCACAGTCCACCCTAGTTTATGGGAAACTGTAATAGATTTTGGAGAACAAAATGGCAACTCACTCCAGTATTCTTGCCTGGAGAATCCCAGGGACGGAGGAGCCTGGTGAGCTGCAATCTGTGGGGTCACATGAAGTCGGACAGGACTGATGTGACTTAGCAGCAGCAGTAATAGATTTTCTCCAACACCTAAACAGATTGCCATCTTAAAAGCACATTTATTCTCCTGTTCTTGAGAGCTTTGTTAAACAGAGAGGTTGTTCAACAGCAACTGGGTAGAGGGCAAGGGAGAGTCAGCTTCTCAGGAGGCTTAGGGAATCCTCAGCCCATTTTCCCTCAATACCTGGGCCTTCTACCTCTTTCTTTCCTCACACTCTTCATAGGCTCATAAGTGTTTTCCGGGGTCACCTCTCAAATAAATTTTCTGCACCTCCCTCTATATCTCAGGTCTTTCTTTGGGAGAACTCAAAGAGGTGGATAACAATAATCAGCTCTGCTGTCGTGGATGCCTAGGGCCCCTTAAGAGGCAGTGCACCCACTCTCCCACTGCCCTGCAGGTTCATTGCTAAATATTCACAGCTGCGCTATCTGGGGAGCCTGACCACTCTTCTCCAACAGACGGAGCGGGAGCTGCCTTGTCCCACCCTGCGCCTCAGCACATGGACTGGTGTTGAGGTAGGATAAATTCTGTTGTGTGTTTTTCTTCTAGAGCCTCTTTGTGGTGTCAGCCTGAAATTAGTCTCCAGAGGAGACACATGCTTAGGAGACGTGAGTTTGCTTGTGTGGTTAGCGCCATCCCCCCTTCTCCCACCCCATCGGCTTTATCCCTTACACTCTTCTCAGGGCACTCCCAAAAAAAGTCTCTTGAGTAGATTAAGAAGAAAAAGGAAAAAAGAAAGAAAGAAACACTATCACAGACTTTGTGTCTAGAGAAGCTGACCTAAAACACAGGATATTTCAGCTGAGCCAGGATTTGACGTGTTTGGGCACCCCAGGCCCTAGACAGAGATTTTCTGTGTACAAAGAAGGAGAAGAGCTCAGAAAGAGGCAAGGGCAGGTAGAAAACCTTTGTTCTGTAAGGAGGCTTATGTTTGCTATGCCAGGGTGTTAAACGCTAAGGGGAAGCAGTGGTCTAACCTCCAAGAGCTTTGGAGAATTCAGAAGCAGGGAACTTGTGCGTATGTTCAGAAAGGTGCAAGGTTCCAGTAGGAAATGGCTTGGGTGTGCTAATACAGGACCTTGGGTAGCCTGGTGGAGTTTCTGAAGTACATTTCCTTTAAAAGTAGAATTCTTTTGCATCCATGGGCAACAAATAACTGGTGTTGGTTTTAATTAGCCTTGTAGAGTTCTGTGAATCACAGCCTGAATAGGAACCGCAGAACACTCCCTGTGTATATAAGAGTAAACCAAATATAATATAGAAAGCCACTAGACAGAAAGAGACATGGAGGAAGAGAACAAATAACTTAGTAAAGTAACCTACATGAAATCAAAACTAAGGGCCAGAAATAGTAATCAAGGTCAGCTCAATAGATGACAGCTGGGAATCTTGCCCTGCTCGCCCCCTGCAAACATAGATTGGAGTATTGAAATACCCACCTCAGTTCTGATGAAAATTGGAGAAAAATGGAAATTCCTTAATTTTAACCAAGCTATAAACAGACCTTTATTTTATTCAAACATTTGTAATCATGAGATATATTCTTCTAATATCATAATTAGTTCATAATGTAAATAGACACCAAATCAAGATTTAAATGCAAATAAAATCAAACCAAGCTAAAGAAGGCAACATCTATTATTATTAGGCTGGTGATGGCAAGGTATAGCAAACAAAAAAAGTAAGAGCAAATGATAGTAAACTTTGGACAGTATTTATAGTAAATGTTTTCAGATATGTATGCTTTAATGATCAAATAGCTATATGTCTAGAAAGCAAACATTAGAATCTGAATGAACAACATTTAAGGAGAAGAATTTAATATTTTACATTTATGTTATGATTTGCTATTTAAAATTTATTTTTTCAAAAAAAAATTTATTTTTTCAGTATTAGTTGATTGAATCCTCACTATATTAATAGATGAAATAAGGGCAGTTATTTACTTTTTCAAGCTGAGAAACTGGGCCTTAGTTGAGAATAGGAGAATTATAATTTTTATTTGTCAAATTCATCTTTTTATAGTCAAACTCCATTGGTATTTCCAAAATATTATAGCTCTTGCTCTTTTGCCATATTGCTTTGTGTTGGTAGTAAATTGTTTGGACAAACTATACAGTATAGAATGACTGTTCCTCAAATTGTCAGAGTATACTAAAGGAGACTATAATATCTAACACAAGTATAGTACATTTTGTTTTCCTTTGTGTTTTAAACTTTTGCTGTTTTGGACATAACTGTGGAAAACTTGGTTTTCAAAATAAAGCTATTATTAAGTTCTTATAATTAGCTAAAATTATATAAAGACACACAAATCAGAAGCATTTTTTAAAACTTTTTATTGGAAAAAAATTTAAAAAAATAAAACTTTTTATTGGAGTATAGTTGATTTACAATATTGTCTTAAGTTTCAGGTTTATAACAAAGTGAATCAGTTGTACATATACATGAATGCACTCTTTTTTATTTTCCCATAAATGCCATTACAGAGTATTGAGCAGAGTTCCTTGTGCTTTACAGTAGGTCCTTATTAATTATGTATTTTATGTATAGTAGCATGTATGTCAACCCCATATCTCCCAGTTTATTTCTCCCCACCTTGTCACCTGGTAACCATGTTTGTTTTCTACATCTGTATCTTTGTTTCTGGTTTGTAGGTAACTTTATCTGTAACCATCTCTTAGATACCGTGCATGTATAAGTGACATCCGCTGATATTTCTTTGTCTGAGCTACTTCACTCAGTATGACAATCTCTACCTCGATCCATTTTGCTGCCAATGTCATTACATTTTTTTTATAACTGAGTAATATTTCATCATATATGTAACACATCTTCTTTATTCATTCCTCTGTTGATGGACATTTAGGTTGTGTCCCTGTCCTGGCTATTGTAAATAGTTCTACAATGAACATTGGAATTCCTGTATTTCTTTTCTTTTTTTTTTTTTAAATTATGATTTTCTCCTGATATATGCCCAGGAGTAAGATTGCTGAATCATATGGTAGATTTATTTTTATATTTTTAAGGAATCTCCATAGTGTTCTCCAAAGTGGCTATACCAGTTTACATTCCCACCAACAGTGTAGGAGGGGTCCCTTTTATCCACACTCTCTCCATCATTTACTTTTTGTAGATTTTTTGATAATGACCATTCTAACTAGTGTGAAGTGGTATCTTCATTGTAGTTTTGATTTATATTTCTCTAATAATTATTGACATTGAGCATCTTTTCCTGTGCACCTAACCATCTGTATATCTTTTTTGGAAAAATGTCTATTTAGGTCTTCTGTACATGTTTTTTGATTGGGTTGTTTGTTTGTTTGTTTTTTATGTTGAACTACATAAGCAGTTTGTATATTTTAGAAATTAATCCCTTCTTGGTTGCTTCATTTGCAGATATTTTCTTTCATTCCGAAGGTTGTCCTTCCATTTTGTTTATGGTTTCCTTTGCAGTACAAGAGCTTATAAGTTTAATTAGGTCCCATTTGTTTACTTTTGTTTTTGTTTTCATTACTCTAGGAGGTGGATTGAAAAAGGTCTTGCTGCAGTTGATATCAGAGAGTGTTCTGCCTACCTTTTCCTCCAAGAATTTTATAGTGTCTGGCCTTACATTTAGGTCTTTAATCCATTTTTAGTTTATTTTTGTACATGGTGTTAGGTGTTCTATTATCATTCTTTTACATGTAGCTGTCCAATTTCCCCAGCACCACTTATTGAAGCAACTGTCTTTTTCCCATTGTATATTCTTGCCTCCTTTATTATACATTAGGTGACCATGGGCAGCAGGTTTTATCTCTGGGCTTTCTATCCTGTTCCACTGATCTATATTTCTGTTTTTGTGCCAATACCATATTGTTTTGATGACTGTACCTTTGGAATATAGTCTGAAGTCAGGGAGCCTGATTCCTCCAGCACTGTTTTTCTTTCTCAAAATTGCTTTGGCTGTTCATGTTCTTTTATGTTTCCATGCAAATTATAAAATATTTTGTTCCAATTCTGTGAAAAATGCCATTGGTAATTTGATAGGGATTGCATTGACTCTGTAGATTGCTTTGGGTAGTACAGTCATTTTCACAATATTGTTCCTTCCAGTCTAAGAACATGGTGTATCTCTCCATCTGTTTGTGTCATCTTTGATTTCATTTATCAACATCTTGCCGTTTTCAGAGTACAGATTTTTGTCTCCTTAGGTAGGCTTATTGGTATGTATTTTATTCTTTTTGATGCTTTGGTAAAAGGGATTGTTTCCTACGTTCATTATTGGCTGAGGGATTTTTGCAGAAAGATGATGTTCATAGGATGCTTTTTGAATTACAGCTCATGTATATTTTACTTATCTAACAGTGTTTAAGGCAGTAATATCTTAATCTTCAAAAATTACCTTATTTATTATATTTTACCTAATGCTAACATTTAGTTCAATAATAATAACAGAAATAATAGCATATATTATAATCATAGCTAAGTGTAACAAAAAAAATAATTACACTTCTATGCTTCACCAAACCTTAGGAAAAGGAGTGTTAAAAGATCAAGGTGATTTTCTACATCAATTGGGAAGTTTAAATGGCTTGTAAATATTAAAGCTTCAGAACTGCAATTCACGAATTTGCTGTGTAGCAGTTTCCTGTGTGACAGAAACACAATGTTTGATGGACTGCTTAAATCACTTCACTCACCACTGAACTGAAACTAAGAAGAAACATCTGTATGGTACAAAGTGACACCACTCAAACACTGCAGGAATAGAAATGAAGATGATTCATCATATCCTAACCAAAAAGTGAGTTTGTACAATGTAATTATCTTAATTGGTGTTAGTTAAAAATGAGGCCTAAATTTCCCAATTGTATTAAATTGCTACTAGCTAATTATGGAAAAGTGCAGAGAAATTTTAATCCCAACAAACATGACTGCACCTGCCGCTCTCCTTCTATAAATTCACACATTTTAAATATCGACTTGATATTTAAAGGTCTATCCTATAGGACATGAGTTTGGGTAAACTCTGGGAGTTGGTGATGGACAGCGAGGCCTGGGCGTGCTGCAGTTCATGGGGTCGCAGAGTCGGACACGACTGAGCAGCCGAACTAAACTGAACCTGTAGGAAAGAAATGATATAGTAACATTATTATTTGACATGTGAATATGTTAGTGTTTTGAAGCAGATTTTCTTTCTGTATACCGCAACTTATTTCTTATATGCTGTTACATGCACTGGTATCAAAGTGCTTTATATACTTAAAAGTTCCCAAAAGCTATTAGGTTAAGACTATTATACAACTATAGTATTTTAGCCCCAAATCAATAAAACATCTATGTTTAAAGCAAGTTAAGTTTGCCCTATTATGATTTCTTCTTTTTCTCATTCCTGTTGCCACTTTAAAACCCTTTGTTTTGCGATAGTTTCAGATTTAAAGGAGAATTTGCAAGAAATAGATGAAGAATTTTTATAAAATCTTCATTAAGATTTCTTTAGCATTTTATAGTATTTGCTTTATCATTTTCTCTCAATAACATTCATGTATATTATTGTTTGATCAGTTGTTTGAGAATAGGTTGATACAACCTTTTCCAAAATAAATGTTTGCATTTATTTACCAAAAACAAGGACACTTTCTTATATAACCATGATACAATTATCAAAGCCATAAAATTAGTATTGATAAAATACTATTATCTGGTTATTGAGACATTATTCAGATGTCACAAACTGTTCCAATAGTATTCTCCTTTGCAAAATGTGTTTTTTTTTTCCTCCCAGTCCAGGATTGAATCCAGTGTAACACACTGCATTTAATTGTTATATCTCTTTAGTTTGTTCTAATCTGACATGTTTTCTCAGATTTTGCCTTTCAAAAACTTGACATCTTTGAAAATTATAGACCCAATTATTTTAAAGAATTGTGGTGATGGTGGTGGTTTGGTCACCTCAAATTAAAGGATTATAGGCCAATTATTTTGTAAAATATCCCTCAATTTGGCCTTGTCTGATGTACACTTATGATTAGGTTCAGGTTATTCAGTTTGGTAGAACTATCACAAAAGTGATGATGCTCTCCTGTTCTTAGTGCAACATAGCAGGTAATGATAATTTGGCATTTTTAAGTAGACTAGCTTAAGGATGATTTTACTTTTGCTATAATTCCTGTACCAGTATTATTCTTTACAGGATATAGAGGAGAATCCCATGGACAGAGGAGCCTGGCAGGCTACAGTCCATGGGGTCGCAAGAGTCAGACGTGACTTAGCGACTAAATCACCACCACTGTGTGATTACATTTGTTACTTTTTGGGAATCCAGGACTTTTATGATAGACTTTTACTTCTTTGACAGAGTGGATGCTATATTTACATTTTTTCTTGTTGACACTTTTATCTTTTTTATTATTCCAGATGCTTATTTGAAATCATTATTTATTAGTTGTTATCGTCTCTCTCTCTCTCAGACTTTTTTGATTTATCATTGAACTTGGCCTTACCAAGTGCTTCTGTTTTGTCTTCCATCACTAATATGTAGAACTACACTGAAAATAATAAAAAAAGAAACAAACCTCCTACACAGCTTCACTTTCTCTTGACCCCTCCCCCATATGTTTTCTAGATGTGATTTCCCTTCTTAAAGATAACAAGACCTAAATCCCTTATTCAGTAGACCAGTTGCTGAGAAACACATAGTATTTATTTGTAAAACTTGTGGAATATCAGAATAAATTTCAGATAATATAAAATCTCAGAAAATGTTTCCCAAGAATCTTTATTTCTTTGGAATGTAGTTGCTTTACATTGCTATGTCAGTTTCTACTGTATAGCAAAGTGAATCAGCCATCTGTATACATATGTCCCCTCTTTTTTTTCTTTCTTTCCTGTTTAGGTCACTACAGAGAACTGAGTAAAGTTCCCTCTGTTATATAATAGTTCTCATTAGTTATCTATTTTATACATAGTAGGGTATATATGTCAATCCTAATCTCCAAATTCATTCCACACCCTGCTTCCTCCTTGGTATCTATACATTTGTTTTTTGTGTCTATGTGTCTATCTCTGCTTACAAATAAGATCATCTTTACCATTTTTTTTCTAGATCCCACATATATGTGTTAATAATATACATTATTTTTTTTTCACTTTCTGACTTACTTTACTCTCTATGACAGTCTCTAGGTCCATCCATGACTCTGCAAAAGACACAAATTCAGTGAGTTTTTATGGCAGAGTAATGTACCACATCTTTATTCACTCCTCTGTTGATGGACATTTAAGTTGCTTCCATATCCCAGTTACTGTAAATAGTGCTCCAGTGAACACTGGGGTGCATGTATCTTTCTGAATTATGGTTTTCTCTGGGTATATACCCAGAAGTGAAATTGCTGAGTAAATTGGTAGTTCTATAGTTGGTGTCTTAAGGAACTACCATACTGTTTTTCATAGTGACTGTACCTAAAAATCTATCTTAAGTGTGTTTTCTCTGAAATCTATGTATGGTAAAATATTGCATCTAATTGAATGATTTATAGGTTGGTAGTAGATTGTGGCATTGAGTCATATACAGATTACTCATTTGATGCCTTAGGAAGCATCACTATGAACAAAGCTAGTGGAGGTGATGGAATTCCAGATGCGCTATTTCAAATCCTAAAAGATGATGCTATGAAAGTGCTGCAATAAATATGCCAGCAAATTTGGAAAACTCAGCAGTGGCCACAGGACTGGAAAAGGTCAGTTTTCATTCCAATCCCGAAGAAAGGCAATGCCAAAGAATGCTCAAACTTTACCGCACAATTGCACTCACTTCACATGCTAGTAAAGTCATGCTCAAAAAAATTCTTGAAGCCAGGCTTCAACAGTAGGTGAACTAAGAACTTCCAAATATTCAAGCTAGATTTAGAAAAGGCAGAGGAACAACAGATAAAATTGCCAACATCCATTGGATCATCAAAAAATCATGAGAGTTTCAGAAAAACATCTGCTTTATAGACTAC
Source organism: Dama dama (assembly GCF_033118175.1). Taxonomy (NCBI): domain Eukaryota; kingdom Metazoa; phylum Chordata; class Mammalia; order Artiodactyla; family Cervidae; genus Dama; species Dama dama. The sequence continues at coordinate 43,692,156 of NC_083711.1, read as the reverse complement.
ACCAAAGCCTTTGATTGTGTGGATCACAACAAACTGGAAAATTCTTAAAGCAATGGCAATACCAGACTGTCTGACATGCCTTCTGAGAAATCTGTATGCAGGTCAGGAAGCAAAAGTTAGAACAGGACATGGAACAACAGATTGGTTCCAAATTGGGAAAGGAGTATGTCAAGGCTGTATATTGTCACCCTGCTTATTTAACTTATATGCAGAGTACATCATGTGAAATGCTGGGCCAGATGAAGCACAAGCTGGAATCAAGATTGCTGCGAGAAATATCAATAAGTTCAGATATGCAGATGACATCACCCTTATGGCAGAAAGTGAAGAGGAACTAAAGAGCCTTTTGATGAAAGTGAAAGATGAGAGTGAAAAAGTTAGCTTAAAACTCAACATCCAGAAAACTAAGGTCATGGCATCTGGTCCCATCACTTCATGGCAAATAGATGGGGAAATAATGGAAACAGTGACATATTTAATTTACTGGGCTCCAAAATCACTGCAGATGGTGAATGCAGCCATGAAATTAAAAGATGCTTGCTCCTTGGAAGAAAAGCTGTGACCAACCTAGACAGCATATCAAAAACCAGAGACATTACTTTGCCAACAAAGGTCTATCTAGTCAAAGCAATGGTTTTTCCAGTAGTCATGTATGGATGTGAGAGTTGGACTCTAAAGAAAGCTGAGCACTGAAGAATCGATGCTTTTGAACTGTGGTGTTGGAGAAGACTCTTGATAGTCCCTTTGACTGCAAGGAGATCCAACCAGTCCATACTGAGGAGATCAATCCCGAATATTCATTGGAAGGACTGATGCTGAAGCTGAAACTCTAATACTTTGGCCACTTCATGCAAAGAAGCGACTCATTGAAAAAGACCCTGATGCTGGGAAAGATTGATGGCCAGAGGAGAAGAGGATGACAGAGAATGAGATGGTTGAATGTCATCACCAACTTGGTGGACATGAGTTTGAGCAGGTTCTGGGAGCTGGTGATGGACAGGGAAGCCTGGTGTGCTGCAGGCTATGGAGTTGCCAAGAATCAGACATGACTGAGTGACTGAATTGAACTGAATTGAGTTGATTAAAGTGAATTAAGTTCAAGAATGTCATTTCTCTTTCATCTACAACAAATCAAGTCACAGCCCTGCTGCAGTATAGTTGATGTTTGAGATTTCCACCCCCAGTGTTCTTTTAATTACTTCCTTCCTATTGGGTAGCTGCAGGCCATGTTCATTTAAGATGATGACAAATATGTGACTTGTTGAACTTTAGACCTAAGTAACTGACCCAAGACTATCTCTGTGTTTAAGATAGTTCCTTCTGCTCTTTAATGTCATCATTTAAATTCCCTAAGGCAAATGGATATTAACAAATATTTTTCATTTTAATTGTTCTCCTTAAGAGTCATTTCAGTAACTACCAAATATAAAATAAACAGTGTCAACTTAAGAGTATGTATCTCATGACGTACACTAATTTTCAGGGGGAACTTGGTGACTCACCAAACGGTCTTGAGAATAAAAATGTAGCTCCTATTATGTATAATTTCTAAAAGCCATCATACTCTTCTACTTTGTTAAAAATCAATTCAGCTTTATTGTACACTCCATGGTTTAGGAAATCCCCTTCTTTATTTTTCTTTCTCCTTGGAAATAATTGACCTGTTGTGTATAAGACACACTCTTGTTAATTGTATCAAGGGCTTGAAATAATTGAAAGAGTATCTTTCCTGTAAAAAATGATCTTACATTCTAGTGACTCAGTTGCTTACACTTGGTATTTGATACCTAATGTGTCCCCCTCAGATCCTCTTAGCCAGCTAGAACACCTGTCTCCCAGATTTTGTGAGGCTTGTGCTTAGCAGACCCGCCCTCCTCTCCAGAAATTTGCTTTCAGACAAATAGCACCCACTTCAACAGGAGTTCTATGCCACCCTACCCTACCCTCATTTTGAGGGCACATGTTGGTCAGTGACTTATTGGAGTAAGGGTTCAATGCAACTTGTTGCAAGGTGACCATTGACTTTTTGATATAGTTTGTGTTCTACAACTTCCATATGGGATCAAACTAAAGGTAATCCATAGCTGAGATGACATTATTACTTAAACTTTGTCTCCAGACCTTTTATTGTATAAATCCCCTGCCCCTCATCCTAATAAGCCACATGAAAAAAAAAATTCTCTATCTTAGACTTTTCTTCTGGGAAACTTGACCTAAGACAGTGCATACCAGGAGACATCCTAGGAAATAACCCCTGAGAATGTGACTCTGGATGGCAATGAGAATTTCATCACTGCTTGTACGTGAAGCATTCACAATCCTTGGAATACTCTAGAAGTATAACTGCTAAAATCTCATCTGTGATGGACTAGAATAGGATAAAGTGAAAAGAGGATGCACTGACAATTCAGGGTCTCAGGTTTTGAGAGACATAACAATTATAAGACTAGTAGAACTGTATGGCAATTGCTAAGTGCCAATGATTAATCTGAGAGAGTGATCATGTCTCAGCTCCATTAATCAACAATTTAAAGTAATTAATGAATGTCAGAATTCCTCCTTGGCAGTTTTTAAAAAGACACTTATCTCCTGCAGCTAGAGGGTGAACATAGCTTGGTATCAGAAATATTGCATAAAATTATTCAAGTGGTAGAAATTCGGAGATGTCTGTATTCTCAGCCTACATGCACCCCATATGCCAGAGACAGCACCATGAGAGGAAAGGAGGATGGTATGAGATTTGGGACGGAAATCCTTGAATGCTTAGGTGCCCATTGGAAGATAATTACAATGCTTTGCTTAAAGATTAGGAAGATGTCTTAACTGGTGTAATTTATTGGCAAAACAATTGTTCCTTTCTTCAGGATCTTCCCCACCTTATCTCCTTGGTAGAAGACCAATAACTATGGTAAATCTTAACATGACCAAAGTGGGGGTCAATATTTTAAGGGTGCTGAATTAGATCTGTGTGCATGTACTTTAAAACTGGATAATTTTTTTTAAAAATATCTGAGTACTTTCCTGAACTTGAGATGTAATGCTCTAGAAAGAATCTTTAGAGTCAGTTCTGATACACTGCTAGGATGGCCTCTGGAAGTTAAGAAAATAGAAGTGGCCCACATTAAACAAAAAGAGGCTTGCAGAAGAAGGTGCAGGCAGAAAATGGAGGAAGGGAAAAAAAGACTTAGAGAAATAAATACACTAAAATGTGAGACACAAGAAACCATCTGCTACGGCTGTTCCTATGCACAACTGATTAAAACTGCATTTGCAATGACTCAGCGAAGACCCAGTTAAGAGGACACTGATATCATAGGGAAGATTAGTAATGGATATTTCGTGTAAAATGATGCTGAAAGTAGGAGATACTGTTGTAGAATTGGCTCCTATTTATAATTGGGCAGAGTATGGTCTCTGAATAGAAGACTGTTGGAAATACTTCACTTGTAAAGGAAAGTTGGGCATGATTTCTTTTATGAGCAACAAAGCTATAAGGACATGATTCACCTATAGGACCCTGCATAATGTCATCTTAATCCTTTGGAGCTACTTAATCGCAGAAGAAGTGAGGTGGAGAGCACAAGACGGTGGGATCCTCTAGTTCTATCATAGACTATATTCCGCAGATACTGCTTTCCTGGTAATAGCATAGTCAGTGGTGCAACTGGGACTCCAGCATGGAGATGATCCTTTGCAAAGATGGTGAACTGTCAGGGAATATATGTGGAAACGGATGCACTGAATGCTTCAGTATTTTGGCATTTGAGGTATACAGAGGAAGTTATAAAGACTGCAATTGGATGTTCATAGTTCGGTGCTTTTGATATATTGAAAGGAGAAAATAACCAGCTCAGGTCAGTCAATTACTGATCCCTTCTTATCATTTTAGACCCTGATTTCATGTCATTTCTCTAAAGAGAACTTCTTTGACCTACAAAATAGCCATGGAGATTCATCTCTCAGATCTGACCTCAAGAGCTCATAAGGAACACAGCTAAATGACATTCTCTAGCTATGGTATATTGTATTTATTGTGTGTTCCTGAGTACATTCTCCTTGAAGGTTACTTCCAACCAATGACTGAGTACAGTAAATGAATTATAACTCAACTATTCTTCTTGCTTGGGGTAAGAGTCTCTTAATGGCACACATTAAGCTACTTGACTCAAAACTACAAAAACAAGAATATTTATACAAGAAATATTTTGTATGTATTTGTAACTTTAATTTCTCCATCAGAGAAAAGGAAAAAGATGTATTTTTTATATAAAATGTATTTTTTTTTGGAAATTCACTATTTCTCTTTAACATTATCTGATTCACATTGTATAGCCTATCAAGTAAATTTGTTTAGACAAGCCATTTGATCTCATGACATGTTCAACAATGACATGAGGATAGAAGAGGGGATGAGTTCTACATTTCATCAGTGTGATGTCCTGATGCAAATAGATGAGTTCTCTGTATAAATTGAAAATGACATGGCCAAATGGTTTGAGAGATTGAGAAAAAGAAGTATACTTGGCTATGTTAGATTCAAACTGAGCAGGGAAAAACATCCTGATGATCATATTTGTCCAATCTATTTGGGACGTTAAACAAATTAGTGGAATTGAAAAGATTTGAAATAGACTTTCTAGCATATTGTGAGACGATCCCCTGGAGAAGTGAATGGCTACCCACTCCAGTATTCTTACCTGGAGAATAACCTGGACACCCTTGTGTCCAACTCTTGATGAGTCCATGGACTGTAGCCTGGCAGGTAACCATCTTGGAATTCTCCAGGTGAGAATACTGGAGTGGGTAGCCATTCACTTCTCCAGGGGATTGTCTCAACCCACGGATCAAACCCAGGTGTCCTGCATTGCAGGAAGATTCTTTTCCATCTTAGCCACTGAAAATTATAATAGTATTTATATATCTGCCCAAAAAGATACCAGAAACATTAAGATTTTTTCACAAATGGCCAAAGTCATAATTTTGACAAAAATGTTTTTCTGAAATATACTAAATGTATAAGGATAACTATATCTTGTATAATAAAAAAAATCCTATGTCTGATTCATGTTGATGTTTGACAGAAAACAACAAAGTTCTGTAAAGCAGTTATCCTTTAATTAAAAAATAAATTATGAAATAAAAATTGTAAAAATTTTTAAAAGGGATTGAATATCAGAGTGTACTCGGATAAAAGGAGAAATAATAACTGAAAAGCAGATCCAAAGGACTTATCCAGAAGGTACCTCAAGAAGTCAGAGAGACAAAATAGGAGGTGGGAGTCACTGCAGGTAGAATAGGTCTACAGCATGTTTAATCAAAACTTCACAAGGCAATAATGTAACAATTTAAATGTGAAAAAAAAATTCTACTCAATGAGGCTCAAAATTTATAGAACTGTTGAATTCCAAATAACGACACCCAAGGACCCCTCACTTATAAGTAAAAAGAAAGTCATATTAGGAAGTATTACAGAAAAAGTAAGGGGTAGTGTAAAGAGACAGCAGGGAAGACAGAGAACAGATGTTGGAATAAAAGCTGATATATGAACCCAAACAAGGTATCTAGAAGACAGTGGAATATTATCTGCAAATGTGCTATAAAAAAATTAACAGTCCACCTGAGATTCTATATCTGGAATACCTAACCTTCAAGAATAAGAGGAAATTTCTATATCTGGAGTCTCCAATCATCAAGAATATTTGGAAAATAAAGCTATTCCCAGACAAATAAAAACTGAGTTTATCACCCATTTATCTTACCATAGAAAATTCCAGAGTTTATAATTCAGACATGAGGAAATACCATGATTCCAGGTAGAAGGTCTGAAGGCAAAATTTCAAGAGCAAAAAATACTGGGAAATAAGTGTTAGGGAAGATGAAACAGGATATATGGTCAAAGAATATTTATTTTTTGTGGATTATTTTTGTTTTTATTTAAGATAAGAGATATCAAATCATATATGAGTACTAATAAAAAGGATTGAGTGCTGAGGAAGACAACAAAACTGATGAAATAAGAACTGAGAGTGTTAAGTGATTATGATCCAAAGACAAAGGAAGTATGTATGTTTTGGAAGTAGAAAGTGTGTTGTCTGATTTAAAAGTGGGAAGATGATCAGCTTTTATAAACTGATGAATTCTCTTTTCTTTTTCCTCCTTTCTTCTTCCTTTCTACCTTTTCTCCTTTCTTTCTTTTCCAGTGTGTGAGGTAAGGTCAGGAGTTCAAAAGAAGAGAAAGGGAATCTGTGGTTTGAGTGGAGTGAAGAAAGTGGTATAAGAGGAGAAGTGAGGATTTTCTTGAGAAAAAAGTAAGGCTAGCAAACTGCTGATAATCCTCTTCCTTCTTTCCTGTCCTCTCTGTCCATTACTCTCACAGATTTCTTGCAAACGCTCTTCCTTTAATTTACAGATGTTATATCTTCTTGGGGCTTCCCTCATAGCTCAGCTGGTAAAGAATCTGCCTGCAATGCAGGAGACACCGGTTGGATTCCTGGCTCGGGAAGATCCTCTGGAGCAGGGATAGGCTACCCACTCCAGTATTCTTGGGCTTCCCTTGTGGCTCAGCTGGTAAACAATCCGCCTGAAATGTGGAAGACCTGGGTTAGGAAGATCCCCTGGAGAAGGTAAAGGCTACCCACTCCAGTATTCTGGCCTGGAGAATTCCAAGGACTTGTATAGTCCATGGGATCACAAAGAGAAATATCTTCTTGCACTGGTAGTCTTTCCATGTTTATCTCCAGGTCAGGGCTCTGTTGTTGTGACTTTTAGACTAACCTTCAAATTAATACCTTATTGCCTTCCTTGAAACCATTCTGCAGTAATACCAAATTATCTAAGCCAAGCTCCTTTCCATAGTATGTCCCTCAAATGCATCAGATGCTACTTTTCTTCTACTTCCCTTTGCTCAAGTTGTTTCTCTTGCCTGGGATCTCTAATTCCTCACAACTCCCACTTTCCATTTCTCAGCAGTAACTACCTGGTCAAAGGCCTTAAGCTTTATAGATAACATCTCCTGTGCTGTGATGTGCTCAGTCATGCCTGACTCCTTGCGACCCCATGGACTGTAGCCCACCAGGCTCCTCTGTCCATGGAATTCTCCAGGCAAGAACACTGGAGTGGATTGCCATACCCTTCTCCAGGGGATCTTCCCAACCCAGGGAGCGAACCCAGGTCCCTGGCATTGCAGGCAGATTCTTTAATGTCTGAGCCACCAGGGAAGCCCCAGATACATATCTAGACTCAGAATTTTCCAATTGAAGCAAGTTATATGGCTATCAAGAGTAATGGCTCTGTATTGCTTAATATTGGATATAGGAGTATGCTAGGTCACTTAATAATTTGGCCTTGGGAAAAATTTTGAATTTCTTTACTAAATTTGTCACTAAGGAAATGTTACTAGCAAGAGTGTTTGCTATGAATATAGTAAAGTTTGTAAAATATAAATTATGTGTCTGGCAGATGGTTCAAGAAATATTGGTTATTTTTATAAAAGTTTTAAAATGCATTTATTACAGTTTATATTCTTCAGTATGAACATGTTTACAAACATTCCTTCTTCCCTGTTTCTTCACATCCTACTGAATTACCTATTGAAATATACCCCATTAGTTCTGGGATGCAGCACCATAATCCATATTTTTAAAGTGTGAGCTTGCCCCTTTTCTACTTATTGTTGCCTAAAAAAAATTTTACAATGAATTAAATTTGGGAAACTTATTTGAATATTTAAATGATGAATGAATTGTTGGAATTATTCTCAGACATATTAACCAAGAATGAGAATTGATGTCCTTCTTCTCTCTACTTAGTCTATAGAAATGGGATATAATATTTATTTACATAATATATAGACAATAAGTACAAATGATTTATAGTTTTAGTTTGTATTCATTTCTTGAAAAACATGAAGAATATGGTAGTATATTTGTACCTTTTGCTTAAATGATAATTTGTCTTTTTCAGTAGTAAATTATATGATCAATAAATTCCTCCTTCACATTTGATGTATAAAAATTGCTTTGTACTGCTTTATAGTTAAAATGTTTAAGTGTTCACTAAAACTTCTTACCATATATTATTGCTAAATTATGATTATGTTAAAAATCCTACTGAAGCTATTGTTTCTTTATGACTACTATTGAAATGTTCCCCATTATAATGTACATTATACACTAAAATCAAAGACATTTTCTGGGAAAAATATTTTTCCCTCTAATAACTCCTGCTTATTATGCTACTATATATTCAGTGATTCCCTTTTCAAAAATACTAAAATTCTAATTTTCATTAAAATCACTAGAATATATTTTCCCAAATATTAAAATCATATTAAAGGATGCACTTAAAAATAAGCACCCAGTTCATTTCTGAAATTAGGTAATGTTATTTCTGTTATAATGTTTTTATATGCTTTTTAATAAAAATGTATATATTTAAGATGTACAACATGATTTGATATATATAAACATAGTACAGTTATTACTCCAGTCAAGCTAATTTACGTATCATCCCTTCACATAGGTTTCATTTGTGTTTATGATGAATGCAATTAATCCACTCTGAGCATGTTTCCAGTGTTCAGTATTAATGTTTTTAATCTCTTTTTGCCTTATTTTTACTCAATGCTAACATTTAGTTTTCCTTTTTTTTTCAAATTTTTATTTATAGTTGATTTACAACATTCTGTTAGTTTCAGATGTACTGAATCATTCGTACATATATGTGCATCCACCCTTTTCTTTTTATATTATTTTCCCATATAGGCTGTTACAGAGTATTGAGTAGAATTCCCTGTACTATACAGTAGGTTCTTATTTGTTCTCATTTTTGTATATAGTAGTTTATATATGTCAATCCCAATTTATCAATTTATCCCTGCCCCTTATCCCATGGTAACCATAAGTTATTTTTCTGTTTTGTAACTAAGTACATTTGTACCATTATTTTAGGTTCCACATATAGGTGATATGGTATGATATTTGGCTTTCTGTGCCTGACTTACTTCACTCAGTGTGACACTCTCTAGGTCTATCCATATTGCTGTAAATGGCATTATTTTGTGCTTTTTTATGGCTGAGTAATATTCTATTGTATACACATACTACATCTTCTTTATCCTTTCCTCTGCTGGTGGCATTTAGGTTGCATCCATGTCCTGCCTACAATAAAGATAGAAAGTCCAGAGATAAACCCATGCATCCGCAGTTACCTAATTTATGACAAAGAATATTTTCCTCTTTACAAATAATAATTTTGAGCATATATTTTTAATATGACAAGCTAAGGATGTCTTTGGTACATGGACTACCACTCTAATAGGCAGCACCATTATCTGCACTACCTTCTGTTGCCTATAACACATCTCAGATGGTAAAGCGTCTGCTGCAATGCGGGAGACCTAGGTTCGATCCCTGGGTTGGGAAGATCCCCTGGAGGAGGAAATGGCAACCCATTCCAGTATTCTTGCCTGGAAAATCCCATGGACGAAGGAGCCTGGCAGGGTGCAGTCCATGGGGTCGCAAAGAGCTGGACACGATTGAGTGACTTCACTTTCAGCCTATAGCTCATTTAACCTTTATCTACTGTTTTAATTAAATAGACATTTGTATCTTGCAACCTCAAGTAAGGTCCATGGGTAACACAGAATCCTATCAACACAATCAAACTTTAAAATCCAAACAAGCTTATTAGACCTTATATTAGGCATACATTCCAGCCAATTAAACTCTATGGTAAGAGGAATGAGATAAATTAATATGCCCATGCTTATAATGAAAATACCATGTATTGTTAAATGTATGTGTGAATAAAATCAGTAATAAGTAATATTAATTTAGTTCTAACAATTTCTAGTTATTTTGTTTTTTTTTGCTAAAGACCTCATGGTAAATATTAATCATGTCACTGAGAACTTTTTGTTGAAAACTAGGATAATCATTATGTTGAACAAGTTCTCACCCTCATTGATTTCCTTATTGATTTAGCTTGTTGTCAAATATCTCTTCTTTGCTCATATACCTATTCAAAATCTTTAAGTAACCCTGTTTAAAGCTCAATTTATGGGAAAGTTTCTATTTTCAACATGCTCTATGATTTCTGTCTGTTGTAGCGTTTTGTATGCCTTCCATAAACTCACTTTATATGGATTTATCTTTTTGTTTGTTTGTGTATTGTGTTGCCACTGTAAGATCTGGATACATCAGAAACCTTTAGGACAGAATATTCATTTAGAATTTTTAAGAAAGAAAAGTTAGTATCTGCTTTGAGTGGGGCTAGAAAGTGTTCTCTCATTTTCTTCTCACTGGGGAGCTTCTCATAAAACAATATTCAATAGCCATTTTGCATAGTCGTCATGATTTTGATGTCTAATTACTTTCAAGTCTAATTTCATGTAATATTGTATATCACTGTTTATTCAGTTTCCATGCTGTTCAGAACACTTGGACAGCACTTTATACTGGAATTGTCCTTAAAATTAATGAAATGTTCTATTTTAGTTTAATAATTCAACATTGTCATTACAGACAAAAAAGGCAAATTCAGAAGCTATTTTCTACTGTTACCTATTTTCACACCTGTTGTCTAAATATTTTCTTTTTTTTCTAATCTCTGAATTTATGCATCAAGGCAAAAATTTCTATCAACACAACAGTTAATGCATAGTGTGGTGTCTGAGTAAAAAAGAATAAATTAATAAATAAATCTGTGTTGTAAAACGTTACTCTGACTTTACGCTTTGAAGCATACATTTTCAGTAATGACTACACTCTAAAAGAAAGACTGCACTGTGAAGAAGGAAGACAATCATAATTTCTCAAATGTCAGTTTTATTCTTGTTTAACGATTACTTTCACTGACAGAAAAACTACTTTATAGCACTCTGAAATATAGTCAAACTTTTTCTTTAGCTCTTGGTAGGAAAGGTCTAACAGATATACAGAACACTTCACTTACAAACAGTACTATTTTAACCACTTTAAGTGCACATTTCAACAGTGTTATGTATATTCATATTCTGGTGTAACAAATATCACCATCCAAAATTCTCACCTTGCAAAGGTGAAATTATGTATCCACTAAACAGCAACTCCCCATCACCCAGCTTCCCTCCCTTCACCTACTGGTAACCGCTGTTTTTTATTTTTCTATAATTCTATCCTCCCTCCCCCCCACATCCTAGTCTCTGGATAATCATCATCTGGTTCTCTGTTACTATGAATGTGGTTCTATTCTTTTTTTCTGATTCCCCATATAAATGAGATCATACAATATTTGCCTATTCTTATCTGGCTTACTTCACTTAGCATAAAGTCTTGCAACTTTACCCATGTTGTCATTCTTGTTGTATTTCTTTGAGAAAGTGATTCCGTTTCCTTTAGATAAATAGGGAGATTGGTTACTCTTGGTTGAAAGATTTCACAAAGAGATAGTTTATTTAGTACTTGTTCTGAGTACTGATAATATTTTTGTATATATTCACATACATGCACACACATCAGTTTGTATATACATGTATACAAATATTTTGAAAGCATTTCGTTTATTGAAGTATGTAAGAATGCAGTGTGCTAATGTCTATGCAGTTAAATATTTAGATCTATTTTAATATAAAATGCGAAATGTTTCAATATATTGGAATCTTTCCCAAATTACTCATTTTACATTTTGTGGTTTTATATTGAAATCATCAAAATAGCATTTTAAACAATGATAGAATATTCTCATTTATTTAAAAGCAATAGCTATGGTTTAAAGTCTTTGCGATTTTTTATTTTCGATATTTTTAAATATTTTGATCTTTGATACATATGATATATACAACCAAGGCAAAATTTTAATCAAACAGTAGCTAAAAAATGAAACAGTAGTAAAAAATGAAATATTTTATTTTATCTTTCATTTAAGACATTCTAGTCATGACCGACTAATAGGTTGCAACCTGTAGTTTCTTTTTCTTTTTTTAAGAAAACATAATTAACATTTGTTGGAAATCTAGATTTTCATGAGGCATTTTAAATATTTTTTAAATTCTAAAGAAAAAAAAATGTTTTAGATAAATGTTGATATTTTTTAATTATTCAGTTCAGTCGCTCAGTCATGTCCGAGTCTTTGAGACCCCATGAACTGCAGCATGCCAGGCCTCCCTGTCCATCACCAGCTCCCAGAGTCCAGCCAAACCCATGTTCATTGAGTCGGTGATGCCATCCAACCATCTCATCCTCCGTTGTCCCCTTCTCCTCCTGCCCTCAATCTTTCCCAGCATCAGGGTCTTTTCAACTGAGTCAGCTCTTTGCATCAGGTGGCCAAAGTATTGACGTTTCAGCTTCAACATCACAGTTCAAAAGCATCAATTCTTCAGTGCTCAGCTTTCTTTATAGTCCAACTCTCACATCCATACATGACCACTGGAAAAACCATAGCTTTGACTAGACGGACCCTTCTTGACAATGTAATGTCTCTGCTTTTTAATATGCTGTCTAAGTTGGTCATAACTTCCCTTCCAAGGAGTAAGTGTCTTTTAATTTCATGGCTGCAATCACCATCTGCAGTGATTTTGGAGCCCAGAAAAATTTTATTTAAATTACAGGTGACTGTTAAACAATGTAGAGGTTTATTTAAACTCCCCCCAACAAAAAGTCCAAGTAAAGTATAACTCTCCCTCAGTATCCATAGGGTGATTGATTTCAGAACCTACTGTGGATATTAAAATCTATGAATGCTCAAGTCTCATAGTTGGCCCTGCGTTTCTGAGTTTCCACATCCCAGGCATTCAACCATCCATATATAATTTAGTACCGTGTTTATTTTTTAAAAAATCCTAAGCAGACCTGGGCAGTTTAAACCCTTTATACTCAAGGGTCAACTGCAGCTGAAAATAGTATTTTCTTTTTTATTATGTATTTTATTTTAATTATGTATTTTATTTTTAAGTAATTTGATAATTAATAATTAATGAATTTATTATAAATCAAGTAATTTATTAAGTAATATTATGTGGATCAAGTAATGTTATGATAAGTTAAAACACTAATCAAATGTTAACAATATCACTTGGATGTGCTATACTACCACAAGCCTATAGATTTGAATTTGATCCCAACACACTAACTTCAATGTTTATCTTTAAACCATTTTGCTATATGGTTTGTTTTATTGTATATCATCAACTCATGCTCTCAACTGCAAAGAACTACTCATAATTAAGGCAATATTAGTTTGAGACTATTTAAAATAATATGATTTGATTGGATGAATTATCTATCAAACGAATTCTGAACAATCATGCCCTACATTCTTTTGGCAGCTGCACCAATCAAGAATAGAAGTTGGGATAATGGTGAAAACAAAGCTGCCTTTTTTTCCCCTACATCTCTGGAAATGTAAGAGCCGAAAGTCTATGAGTGAAAGTAAGACATGTTGCAGAACATCAAAAAACAGTTTATAATTTGGTCTAAAAATTTCTTAGACCAAACAAAGAGAGAAAATACTAAAAATGTTGATATTCTATGATGTTATAAAAATTGACCTCAAGGGAAATAAAGCATATTCATTTATGCAGAAAATTATGTGGTAAAATGGAAATAAAGATAAAAATTGTAACATGCTTTTAAAATACATCTATATTTCTCTATTATGATTGACTTAAAATGTGGTCAAAGGAGTTGATCCATTGATTTTGGCAATGTGAAGGGAAAACATCATTTGTGTGGTTCTTGTATTTTAAAGCACTTTTAGAAAATTTTTGTATTGGAGTATAGCTGATGATTAACAATGTTGTGATAATTTCAGGTGAACAGCCAAGGGACTCCACCACACAAATACATGTATCTGAAAGTGAAAATGTTAGTCATTCATGCTGTCCAGCGCTTTGCTACCTCATGGACTGTAGCCTGCCAGGCTCCTCTGTCCATGGGATTCTCCAGGCAAGAATACTGGAGATGGTTGCCATTCCCTTCTCCAGGGGATCTTCCCCATCCAGAAATCAAACCTGGGTCTCCTGCAGACGAATTCCTCACCAATCTGAGCCACCAGGCCCAGATTCTTGTATCTATTCTCCCCCAAACTCCCCTCCCAACCAGGCTGCCACATAACATTGAGCAGAGCTCCGTGTACTGTACAGTTATTGGGCATCCATTTTAATATAGCAGTGTGTAAAAAAGCAATTTTTATTTAATCAGATGTGCTAACTAATATTCAGAGAAATAATGAGAGTCAGGCCCATGACAGACATTTATTTGTTTGATTTTATTTTATGCTTACCTGGAACCCCATCCTTTCCTTTGGTGAGAATCTCTGCCAACCTTTGAATGACAGGTACTCAAATTACTCTTTCTTTTGATCACAGTGACTGGTTCAGTGTGATTTAAGCTAATCAACTGGAGCTGTCTCTGGGGAGTGGACACATTTCAGAGAGGAGGGACCTTATATTATGGAGCTATTTCAAGAAAATGTGAACTTTGGACTGCTGGCGGCTTTGATGCTTACTACACAGAATAAGTTAATATGAGAGATGGAGAGAGGGACCCCAGGTAATATTGTTTCAATCCCTAAATCCAACTGTATTTAAAATTATTTTTGCACTTTTATGTTTAAATTACATGAGAGAACAAATTTCAACTCTTGCTTAAGATATGTTAAAGTTCTCTCATTGCAACTGAAAGAAGTATCAGTTCACGATTTATAGAATAAGCCTGACCTGAAACTTTATTTTGTGTCAAGGAGCATAATACCTCACAGAATAGGGCTTGTAATTTTGGGGTCTCCATATTCTCAGCAAGAATTATAAAGGTCTAAACAAAGTTAGGGTCTAACTAACTTACATTGGTTTTTCTTCTTTTCTTGACAAGATCCTGGCTAATTTTGCCATATTATTTAGTGCTAAAACGATGCTTTCCAAGTATTAGAATCACGGTGAGAATCTGATTTCTCATAGTAATTTCTCAGAATCAATTTCTTGGCAAAACTTTCTTACATGTTTGTATTTTTAATGTCTAATCCTCATAATACATGTTATTTTCATACATGCCCCCTGCTGAATTCCTGCTTCCTGTTATTGGTTATACGAGGGATTGTATTTTTGTGGAATTGTTGCTTTCTCACTCACAAAGATTTTTTAATCTTCTTTCTCTACGTTTGGTTAAAAATATTGTTTTGATGTGAGTAGTAACCTCAAGTTTTACAACAAAAGATATCCCCCATCAAACATAAAACAGTACCATATGCTGCTATTTTATACAAGATAATAAAACTTTGCTATGATTTTATAAGAATTTGATGTCATTAGAAAATTTTTCCATGATGTCATGGGGCTATAATGTTACAAAATTACCACAGTAAATTGACATTATACATCATGTCAAAGGACAATTAGAGTATGCTTGTATACAGGTCTTAGGAGTTCCAATTTTGCTATAAATGGATAATGCTAAAAAGATTCTAGGAAGTAGCTGAATAGGAAAGTAGAGGATTATAAAGTCATCTATTATAAATACTTTCAAAAGAAGCAAAGAAAGTAAATAATAAAAAACAGAGAAAGAAGGCTACAATAAAAATTAAAAAGAACTGAAATCATTGAAGTTATGGAGACTGAAATATATGTGGAATTATTCAAGCCCACAGTGACTGTAAACAGGGTAAATTTGGGAGATTATGCAAAAGGAGTCATTTGAGGAACTTTAACTGGCTTATTAAAAAAATCCCCTTTGAACTTCAATGCTACAGAAAGGAGAGTGTGCCAATATGATTCTAGTCAATGAAAAAAATTTAAGCTAGTCATGAAAAATAGCTCAAAATAAGCACTGAATATTTTTGAGGAAGTTTGAATGAACAATACAATTGATATAAGGATATAGACATTTTTAAAATGAGATACTAAATACTGGGCTAGAAGAAAGAGAAGAAAGAATTGAAACTGACATGGAGAGAAAGACAGGTTATTGTTCAGTTGCTCAGTCAGGTCCGACTCTTTGTGAACCCATGGACTGCAGCACACCAGGCTTCCCTGTCCTTCACAGTCTTGCTGAGCTTGCTCAAAATTATATCCATTGAGTCAACGATGCCATCTAGACATCTCATCCTCTGTCTCCCCCTTCTCCTCCTGCCCTCAATTTTTCACAGCATCAGGATCTTTTCCATTGAATCGACTCTTCACATCAGATGGTCAAATTATTGGAGTTTCAGCTTCAGCATGAGTCCTTCCAATGAATATTCAGGATTGATTTCCTTTAGGATTGACTGGCTTGATCTTTTTGCAGTCCAAGGGACTCTCAATATCTTCTCCAGCTCCACATTTTGAAAGCATCAAATCTTTAGTGCTCAGCCTTCTTTATAGTTCAACTCTCACATCCATACATGACTACTGGAAAAATCATAGCTTTGACTATGTATACAGACCTTTGTCAGCAAAGTGATGTCTCTGCTTTTTAATATGCTGTCTAGGTTTTTCATACATCTTCTTTCAAGTAGCAAGTGTCTTTTAATTTTGTGGCTACAGTCACCAGCCATAGTAATTGTGGAACCCAAGGAAATAAAGTCTATCACTGTTTCCATTTTTTCCCATCTATTTTCCATGAGGTGATGGGACCAGATGTCATGATCTTAGTTTTTTGAATGTTGAGTTTTAAGCCAGTTTTTTCACTCTCATCTTTAACCTTCATCAACTGACTCTTTGTCATTCTGTTGTTTTCCTCTATTTCTTAGCATTGTTCACTCAAGAAAGCTTTCTTAGCTTTCCTTGCTATTCTCTGGAACTCTGCATTCAGATGGGTATATCTTTCCTTTTCTTCTTTGCCTTTTACTTATCATTTTGGCCTTCCTGAGTGACTCAGTTCGGAGAAGGCAGTGGCACCCCACTCCAGTACTCTTTCCTGGAAAACCCCATGGATGGGGGAGCCTGGTGGGCTGCAGTCCATGGGGTCGCGAAGAGTCAAACACGACTGAGTGACTTCACTTTCACTTTTCCCTTTCCTGCATTGGAGAAGGAAATGGCAACCCACTCCGGTGTTCTTACCTGGAGAATCCCAGGGACGGGAGCCTGGTGGGCTGCCGTCTATGGGGTCGCACAGAGTCGGACACGACTGAAGTGACTTAGCAGCAGCAGCAGCAGCAGTGACTCAGCTGGTAAAGAATCCACCTGCAACGTGGGAAACCTGGGCTTGATCACTGGGTTGGGAAGATCCCCTGGAGATGAGACCGGCTACCCGTTCCAGTATTCTGACCTGGAGAATTGCATGGACTATTCCGTGGAGCACAAAGAGTCAGACATGCCTGAGTGTCTTTCACTTTTCACTTTCTTTCTCTTCTTCCCTCAGCTATTTGTAAGGCCTCCTTAGACAACCATTTTGCCTTTTTGTGTTTCTTTTTCCTGGGGATGGTTTTGGTTACTGCCTCCTGTACAATGTTATGAACTTCTGTCCATAGTTCTTCATGCACTGTATCAGATATAATTCCTTGAATCTATTTCTCACTTCCACTGTATAATCATACGGGGTTTGAGTTAGGTCATACCTGAATGGTCTAGTGGTTTTCTCTTCTTTCTTCAATTTAAGTCTGAATTTTGCAGTAAGGAGTTCATGATCTGAGCCACAGTCAGCTCCCGGCCTTGTTTTTGCTGACTGTATAGAGCTTATCCATCTTTAGCTGCAAAGAAAGAATATAATCAATCTAACATTGGTGTTGACCATCTGGTGATGTCCATGTGTAGCCATCTCTTGTGTTGTTAGAAGAGGGTGTTTGCTATGACTTGTGTGTTCTCTTGGCAAAACTCTGTTAGCCTTTGCCCTGCTTCATTTTTACTCCAAGGCCAAACTTGCCTGTTACTCCAAGTATCTCTTGACTTCCTAATTTTGCATTCCATTCCCCTATGATGAAAATGACATTTTTTTTTCTTGGTCTGGAAGGTCTAGGTCTTGTAGATCTTCACAGAATTGTTCAACTTCATCTTCTTTGGCATTAGTGGTTGGGGCATAGGTTTGGATTACTGTGATATTGAATGGTTTGTCTTGGAAACAAACTGAGATCATTCTGTCATTTTTGAGATTGCATGCAAGTACTGCATTTCGAACTCTTTAGTTGACTATGAAGACTATTCATTTATTTGAAGGGATTCTTCCCCACAGTAGTAGACATAGTGGTCATATGAATTAAATTCACCCATTCCAGTCCACTGATTCCTAAAATTTCAATGTTCACTCTTGCCACATCTGTTTGACCACATCCAGTTTACCTTGATTCACGGACCTTGATTCATGGACCAAGTTTCTATGCAATACTGTTCTTTACAGAATTGAACTTTACTTTCACCACCAGATACATCAATAGCTGGGCATGTTTCTGCTTTGACTTAGCCTTTTCATTCCTTCTGGAGCTATTTCTCTGCTTTTATCTAGTAGCATATTGGACACCTGTTGACCTGGGGGTTTCATCTTTCAGTGTCATATATCTTTGCCTTTTCATCCTGTTTATGGGATTCTCAAGCCAAGAATGCTGATATGGTTTGATATTCTCTTCTCCAGTGGATCACATTTTATCAGAAATCTCCACCGTGACCCGTCCATCTTGGGTGGCCCTGCATGGCATAGTTCATAGTTTCATTGAGTTACACAAGGCGGTGATCCACGTGATCATTTTGGTTAGTTTTCTGTGATTGTGGTTTTCATCCTGTCAGCCCTCTGGTGGATGAGAATGAGGAGTTTGTGCAAGCTTCCTGATGGGAAAGACTGGCTGTGGGGAAGCTGGGTCTTGCTCCAGTGGTCAGGGCCAGGCCAGTAAATCTTTAATCCAAATTTCTGCTGATGGGCCAGGCTGTGCTCCCTCCCTGTAGTTTGGCCTGAGGTCAAAGACCTCCAAGAGGTCTATGCCAGCCTGATATGCCTCCCAGGACACCTGCCCCTGACCCTGCAGCAGGTCACTGTTGTCTTGTGACCCGTGCCTCCACCGGAGACTCCCAAACACTCAGGCAGGTCTGTTTCCACATCTTATATATGGTTAGTAGTGCTGCAGTCAATACTGGGGTATGTCTAGTAGTGGGATTGCTGGGTCATATGGTAGTTCTATGTTTAGTTTTTTAAGGAATTTCCATACTATTCTCCACAGTGGCAGTACCAATTTACATTCCCATCAACATAAGAGTTTGTTTTTCTCCATACCATCTCCAGTATTTCTTGTTTGTAGATTTTTTGTTGATGGCCATTCTGGCTGGTGTGAAGTGGTATCTCTTGCATTTCTGTAATAATTACTGATGTTGAGCCTCTTTATGTGTATATTGGCCGTCAGTATTTCGTCTTTGGAGAAATATCTATTATTTAGTGTTTATTCATTTTCATTCATGTGTATTCATTTATTTCACATTTTTAGATTATACATATAAGTGAGATCATACCCTGGCTGCAGGGTTCTAGGGATCCTGAATGGTGGAGGCCTACTGGTAGGCAGAACTATGGTCCAGGGGGCTCCAGGGCTAATGCCAGTCCACTGTAAATGAGGCTGGTTTCCAGCCTCTGTCTGTAGGTGTCCTGGTTGTCTCAGAGTTGGTGTTGGCCAGTTATTGGCATGGCCAGATCCCAGGGAGTCCTAGGATTGGTGCCCAGACACTGATGGGTGAGGCCAGGTCTCAGGACTAGTGCTGGCCCACTGGTGTGTAAAACTTGGTCCTGGGATCTCTGGCTATGAGTCCCAGGAATCCCAGAGCTGCTATCAGCCCACAAGCATATGGTGCTGGGTCCTAGATCCTTTAGTGGCTGGAGCTTCTTCCCAGGGAAGCTAGAGGCTCAGGGATCTTATGGCAGCTTCATGCTGGTGGGGACAAGCTCCCAGTGCTGACACACTAGAGGGAAAATTCCACAATGATCCCTGCCAGTTCCATTGTCCTTATGCTAAAATAAGTTACCCAAAATTGCTACTGTAGGTGACTGTGCCTCCATATTGAATTCCAGTTGTCTCCTGCCTCTCCAAGATGTCATCTAGGATCAGCAAGTGATGCTGATCCAGATCCTTTTAAAATACTGGTTCTGCCCTGGCTCTCAGAGTATGTAAGGTTTTTGTTGAGCCCTAAGAGTGGAGTCTCTCTTTCCTACAGTCCCCTGGCTCTCTTAAATGTAAGCCCCACAGGCCTTCAAAGCCAAAAGTTATGGAGGTTTGTTTTCCAGATATAGGACCCCAGGGTTGCAAAGCCTGAGAGGGAGCTTAGACCCCTTGCCCTTTGTGGAGAAACTCGGTAATTGTAGTTATCCTACTATTTGTGGGTTGCCTATCCCAGGGTTTGTGTCTTGACCCCTCCTGTCCCCATCTCGTTGTGGTTTCATCTTTATATCTTTAGTTATAGAAGATATATCTTACTAATCTTCAGGTCACTCTCATTGGCAGTTGTAATTTTGGTGTGTCTACTGAAAGAGATGAGCTCAGAGTCTTTCTACTCTGCCATCTTGGCCACTCTCCCAAAAGATATTTTCTTAATGAGTTCCAGATACGGGATATGACTGGAGTAAATTATATGTGCCCTGTTATAATATTCACAATATTACAATCACTTCAACCATCAGCACTTCGTTTTGCTGAGCATTGGATGGAGAGGAGATCCTTTTCAGAACTGGTACCCTTGTAAGGACTTGCAGGCAAATATTAAATATTTTCAACTCTACTAATAATTATATTCTTTTCCATTTCCACTTGTTGCTTAAACATGTAAATATAAATAAATTGCCTATATTGGTTTTGTACTGCAGACTTGCTAAGCTTATGTTTTAGTTCTAGTAGCTTTTCTGTAGATTCTGTCAGATTTTCTATATGGATAATAGTGTCGCCTGTGGATAATGATAATTTTACCTATTTCTCTTCAAAAGTGGAAAGTTTTTCTTCTTATTGTGCCAGGTGGAACCTTTAGTACAGTGTAGATAGAGGAGGCAAAATCCTGATGTATTTTTTATCTCATGAAAAAAAAATCATTTAACAATTCATCAGTAAGAATGGTAGAGCTTATTTTTTTCATAGGTGATTTTTACTTGACACAGCTATTCCTGTTTGTTGATTTTTTTAAAAAAAATCAGAATATCTTATTTTCAATTTTTTCTGCATGCATTTAGATAGTCATAATTGTGTTGTAGCTATTGTTAAGGTGGAATATATAGTTTCATTTTAGAATGTTTCCTGTGTCCTCTTTTTGTTTCACCATTTCTACTGAGAATTTTCTATGATTTAATTGAATTAATTTTCTTCACATATTAGGTATAATTCTTTGCTAGTTTAGGTAGTTATTCTATGAATTATAGCATACATCTTTTTTTTTCTTTTATTTTTATTAGTTGGAGGCTAATTACTTCACAACATTGCAGTGGGTTTTGTCATACATTGACATGAATTAGCCATGGAGTTACATGTATTCCCCATCCTGATCCCCCCTCCCACCTCCCTCTCCACCCGATTCCTCTGGGTCTTCCCAGTGCACCAGGCCCGAGCACTTGTCTCATGCATCCCACCTGGGCTGGTGATCTGTTTCACCCTTGATAATATACATGCTGTTCTCTTGAAACATCCCACCCTCGCCTTCTCCCACAGAGTCCAAAAGTCTGTTCTGTACATCTGTGTCTCTTTTTCTGTTTTGCATATAGGGTTATCATTATCATCTTTCTAAATTCCATATATATGTGTTAGTATGCTGTAATGTTTTTTATCTTTCTGGCTTACTTCACTCTGTATAATGGGCTCCAGTTTCATCCATCTCATTAGAACTGATTCAAATGAATTCTTTTTAACAGCTGAGTAATATTCCATGGTGTAGTATATGTACCACAGCTTTAATTTATCATGATCTACCTTTAAGTAATATTATAGAAACTTACATACAGATTGAATTTACAATAGATTAATTCCTTTTCTACCTTCCTTATCTTTTGTGCTATTGCCATACATTTTAACTTTACATTTTGGGAACTGCACACCACAGTATTTGTTTGTTTATTTGTTCACAATTACCTTAATATATTTAACAAAATGCCTTATATATTTCCTGACCTAGTTTCCATTTCTAGTTGTCTTTATTCCTTTGTGAAGCTGCATATTTCCATCTGCTATTTGTTTTTCATTTGTCTGAAAGACATCCTGTAAGTTTTCTTGTAGTGTGGTCAGCTGGTGACTAATCCTGAAAAATTATCCATTTTTCCTTTGTATTTGACAGATATTTTTGCTGGCATAGGATAGCTAGGCAACAAATTCTTTTTTTCGGTTTCCTTTTGTTTTCTTTCATTCTTTTAAGGATTTTGCAACATTGTCTTCTCACTCGTATGCTTTCAATAAGAAACTCACTGTCATCTGTATTTCTGTTCCTCTGTACATATTTTTTTTTCTTCTGGCTGCATTAAAATATTTTATTTGCCAGTATTTTGCTAAGTTTTATTAGGATTTATCTTGGTGTCGTTTTCTCGATGTATTTGTCTTTGACCTGATAACTCAATGGTAAAAAAAAAAAAAAAAAAAAATCTGCCTGCAATGCAGGAAATCCAGGTTTGATCCCTGGGTCAGGAAGATCCCTTGGAGAAGGAAATGGCAACCCACTCCAATATTCTTACCTGGAAGATCCCATGGACAGAGGAGCCCAGTGGGCTGCAGTCCACGGGATTGCATAGAGTCAGACATGACTGAGCAACTGACACTTTTTCACCTGACCTTCTTAGAATGAGTTGTAATTTTCACCAAATTTGTAAAATGTCCATATTTCTCCAAATATATTTTTTTCTGTTTTGCTGTTCATTCATTGTATAATTCACTGATTACACTTGTATTAAGGCACTTGATGTGATCCCACAATTCACTGATGCTATGTTAATGTTTTCAAATTTTCTCTTCTGTGTTGATTTTGGAAAATTTCTGCTGCTGAAACTTAAGTTCACTAATCTTATTTTTCTGAGAAGTCTAAACTATCCTTGGTCCTATCCAGTGTATTTTTCCACTTACACATTATATTTTCATACCCTGAAGTAAAGTTTGGTTAATAATATACTTTTGATGCTTTTTCTTATTAGACACATGGAAATAAGTTTTAATAATATTTTAATAACTTTGGTAATTCTAACAGCAATGCAAAGTCTAGTTGAGTTTCCATCAATTGGTTTATCTTCATATTATGGGTTGAATTGGCATTTCTTAGATAATTTTGGTGGATGGTAAATATCTTGTGTTTGTCTTTGTTGAGTGCTTTGTTTACTTCCATATATTCTTGAGCTTATTGTCTGTAATGCAGTAAAGTTGTATACAACACGTTTGGCATTTTGGGTCTTGCTTTTAAGATTTGATAGGTACTGATAGAGCAGTGCTCAGCATAGGGTTTACTATTCCCCACTGTTGAGTCAATGCCCCCATGAATGTTGAGGTTTTCCAGTATCTTGTGGTAAAGAGTGCTAGTCCCAACCCTACTTTAGTAATAAAAAACAGTCACCATTAATTCTTTCGGGTAGTTCTATCTTCAGCCTAAGGTGTTGCCCTAAACACTGATCAGTAGTCAGCTGAATGCTTCGGGGGAACATCTGTAGATCTCCTTAGGACTCATTGTGTGTTGATGCCTCTGTACCTTTCAGATGTATTTCCTCAATTCAGGGAGCCTCTCAGCCTCTGCCTGCGCTTTGCTTTGTAATGTTGTATCATGAAAACACTCTCAAAGGTAATAAAAAGATGTAATTGGGTCTTCCCAGTGCACCAGGCCCGAGCACTTGTCTCATGCATCCAAGCTGGGCTGGTGATCTGTTTCACTATAAGTAATTAGCCTCCAACTAATAAAAATAAATGAAAATAAATAAATTAAATAAATAAATAAATAAACAGATGTAATTGTTGGGCTCAATTCATTTGTTTCTATATGTCTGGAATCACTTTTTCCTTATCTGGTGAGTATTTTAAAAGCTTTTTTTATGTTTATCCTTTTTGTTTTTGTTTTTTCAATCGTCATTTTAACTACATTAGTTGTCTTCACACACAGGTAGAGCACTAGAGCAAAATGAATCAACTAAAATTTATTAAATATAAATTATAAATGTAAATTCATAAGAAACCTAAAAAGTATTCCTAAGTTCTCAATATTTGTATATAATATGTATGTATATATTTGCATGGTTGTTGAAACTTCTAATCATAAAGTTATGATCACTTTTGTAGAATTAAAATATTTTATATTATTAATTAGTTGAGTTATACTTTTTTCCTATTTAGTCAAAGTGGTTGTAAGGGGATCTCTAAGCAAATGTTCAATATGAGGTTTATTTACATTTTAATAATGCAGACAGTCAAAGTCAGGAGTTCTTGAAAACTGTACAGTTTAATTTGTTTTTGCTCTTTGTGGATATTGCTTTTCATTTTATAAACATAATTTTAAGAACATTATAAATTTAAATTTATAAATTATAAATTTAAGAATATTTCTTTATATTCTTAACCATGTAACAATTCAAATATGTTTACCTTAGACATAATTTTCTGATTGTGTATCTAAATCCGAACAAAAGAGGGACGGAAATCAATACAGAGGGCATTAATGCTATGAGGGAGGTGCTGGCAGTAGGACTGAGAGCTCTGTTCCATTTTCCTGCTTTACTTCCGACAAGTCTCTGAGAACCATGATTTATTATGTGAGCTAGACAGAATTCTAAATACCTTGATGACTTTATCTTCCTTCCATCCCACAGATTTAGTAATATATTTATCACTCTGGCTTCTCACAAGGAATCTGACACTGTTCCTTTCTGATGTTGTTTCCTGTTAAGTTGCAGTGAGTCTTTGGTGTCAGCAAAATGTTTGAGGGGAGTTTTAGGCATATATCAGGGGCTTCCCTGACTGCCTAACTTTCTCCTTCCTGGGCTTTCCCCCCCTCAGTTTCTGGCTATGTTAAGATCCCTAACTACGTCCCTAGTCAGTAAAACTGTGAGTTTCTATGTGAGTTTAATGGCATTAAAAGGAAAAGGTGTAAATGTAAATCTCACTCAATGTGGTTCCCTTTTTCAGGGGTTAAATGACCTCCAAGTTTTGCTTGTTTTGACCCTCTACAATGACCTTAAATCATTTTTGTATTAATATATCTATTTTTGAATTTGTAATTGCTCCTGGAGTTTTAGTCAATTAAGCTTCTCCACCATTATCTGAACTAGATTTCCAGGGATTATTCTTTATTTTATTCTTTTATATGTGATATTATATTCCTTTGGGTCTGAAATAACATATTGTCTGGAATTTTTGTGAGGTAATTTGTTTTGGAACCTAAAGGTAGGTTGCTAAGTGTTGTTTTGGATGTCTATATGATTTAGAGCTGTTCTATGGGCTATTTTTTCATATCCAAAAAAATAGGCAAGCATATAGTGATTAGTTTCAGTCATTATTAAAATTATCTATTTCTTAATAAAAATCATTTAGTGCATTGTGATGAAAAAAGTGTGAATTTTAGGGTAAAATGTAAGGAGGTGTGGTATGTGAAAACTACTTGAACCCCAAAATTAATACCCTTCTGAATAGCAAGACATATGTGCTCCAGCTTCCATTATTTATTAGATGTATGCATTAAATTAGTTCAATATCACATCTGAGTGAAGGTTCTCAATTATTTACTCCATAATGAATAGTCTTCATGCCCATGGTGGACAGCTGGGCAAAACAGACCTCAGATGTGTTAGTCAGGCAAAATAAAAGGTACATCCTAAAGAGTCGTTGTGAACCAGAAATGAGCTTACTACTAACTGCCATCCTTGGCTGCAGGAAAAGTCTTGCTTTAGAGACCAAAAAACTGAAAGTTGGGAAAGAAAATATTTCCTGAAGGTTTGTACCACAAGCTTGCTATAAAATACTGCAGATATATTTTCATAAATAATATGATCCACAAGTCCAAAATGATATAATTTCAAGTGATCCCCAAATGATGCTCCTTGTGTCTAGAAAAGCATGAAAAGTCAGGGTTCCAGTAAAGTAAGGTAACTGGTGAGATACCAGGCAAAGGGAACAGCAGTTATATTCTCCACAATCAACTTCCAGAATGCAGAATGCAAGTATGTCACAGCTGGAGCTGAGCCATCACCTATTAAAAATGCCAGTTGCCTCTATCCTCAGTCTTATAGCCTGAATTCCCAGATTGGCTTGGCAAGCAGTTTCCAGAATTATGTACTAAGTCTGTTCTACCAAGGGAAATATAATTAATTGTAATTAAGAATCATTGATACATTTCTACAATTCACATCTTTGTATTTCTTACAAAAACCAGTTCAAGAAGCAGTTTTACACAAATGAAACTGAATTTAAGTAGAGGTTAATATTGATAGTTCACCCCTGATGTAACTTAGCAAAAGTAAAGGCTATATGGTTTTGTTGGGGGAGTATGTAATTTCCTCAGTTCTGTCTCATCACGGCAAAAATTTGAAGCGACAGACCAGGGTTACAGCCCTTGGATAGACCAGCGTTACAATTCTGTGTGACAGCTCAGTTTTATTCAGAAAGTAAAGGAAAATACATCCTCAAGGCGTGAGAGCATGCCAACCCAAAAGATGCTAGAAGAAGAGAGGTCCCCAGCCCAATTTTGACTTCTCTTTTTATATGCCTTTCTCCTCCCTTTGGGCCAGCCCTATATAAATTGGGCTAGCCAGGACTGCTGTTTGTTCTACTTGAGGTCCTCATTCCAGTCCTTTGACCTTCCTATGTTCTATTTTCGCAGGCTTTTCTCTTCCTTTTCCTTTAGCCACTGCCATTCTAGACTCCTTTTTCCTATTCTAACAAGCTAACAGTTTCTGTTTAGACTTTATGGATGTTAGAGATTCATAAATACTGTCCAGTTCAATTCAGTCACTCTGTCAGGTCTGACTCTTTTTGACCAATTGGACTGCAGCACACCAGGTCTCCCTGTCCATCACCAACTCCCAGAGTTTAGTCAAACTTATGTCCATCGAGTCGGTGATGCCATCCAACCATCTCATACTCTGTCGGCCCCTTCTCCTCCTGCCCTCAATCTTTCCCAGCATCAGGGTCTTTTCAAATGAGTCAGCTCTTCGCATCAGGTGGCCAAAATATTGGAGTTTCAGCTTCAATGAACACCCAGGACTCATCTCCTTTAGGATGGACTGGTTGGATCTCCTTGCCATCCAAGGGACTCTCAAGAGTCTTCTCCAACACCACAGTTCAAAAGCATCAATTCTTCAGCACTCAGCTTTCTTTATAGTCCAACTCTCACATTCATACATGACTACTGGGAAAACCATAGCTTTGACTAGATGGACCTTTGTTGGCAAAGTATTGTCTCTGCTTTTTAATATATTATTTAACATATATTATTTAATATATACTCTTTAATATATAATATTTAATAAAAATACTGTCCAGTGTGTCACAATACCACAGTAGTTAATTAAGGTGGGTTTCTAATTCTCCAGAAAATATACATTCTTAACTTATGAAGAATAACTGTCCACTTTTAAGCTTACCTTTTGTGTTTATGCTGTAAATAAGTGTTATTTAGATAACTCATTATGGCTGGAGAAATAAAGCAATTTTATGGAAGAGATTCCACCTTGCTGTTTACAGTGATACCACCTTGTGTACAGATATTAGAGTAGGATCTCCAAAATCTACTAGAACTGATAAGTGAGTTTAGCAGTTTGCAGGATACAAGGTAAATGTGCAGAATCAATTTTATCTCTAATTCACAAAAAAAGTGGTGAATGACTTTAGTAAACCACTCCCAAATACAATAGCATAAATACATTCTGTAATAAATCTAATAAAAGCAGTGCAAGTCTTTAAGACAGTACATTAGAGCGTGGCTGGGAGAAATTAAAGATGACTCAAGTAAATGTAGGATATTCTACAGTCATTAGTTATGTAGCATGGAGGAAGCCAATTCTGACTCCATGTTGGAACTGTTTCTTTGACTTGCTTTTCATTGCTTTTGTTATTATAATCATACTGAATGTTTTGCCTCAGAGAATCCTGCCGCTCTGCTTGTTAAGCTGAAGTGTCCGTCTAGTCAAAGCTATTGTTTTTCCAGCAGTCACGTATGGATGTGAGATTTGGACACAAAGACAAAGCTGAGTGCCAAAGAATTGATTCTTTTGAGCTATGGTTTTGGAGAAGACTCTTGAGAATCCCTTGGACTGCAAGGAGACCCAACCAGTCCATCCTAAAGGAAATCAGTCCTGAATATTCATTGGAAGGATTGATGCTGAAGATGAAGCTTCAATACTTTGGCCATAGGATGTGAAGAACTGACTCATTGGAAAAGACCCTGATGCTGGGAAAGATTGAAGGCAGGAGGAGAAGGGGACGACAGAGGATGAGATAGTTGGATGGCATCACAGACTCTGTAGACATGAATTTGAGCAAGTTCCGGGAGTTTTGATGGAGCAGAAAGTCTGGCGTGTTGCATGCAGTCTGTGGGGTTGCAAAGAGTTGGACACAACTGAGTGAGTGAACTGAACTGATCAATACATAAAATATATGTATGAGAATCTATACATATCTGCAAAGTCAACATCATAGTTATACCCAGAAATAAATATACACAAATGCAGAAAGCAAGTCACGCTATCATGGGTTATTTTGCACAATAAATAGACTTGACCGTCTTGTAGTTTTTCCCTGTTGCTGAACTTCAGCTCAATTTTTTGTCTGATTTTCATGAAGAAGGCAATTTATTTGGTACTTCTAACATTGCATGTAGCTCAAGCCCATCACTATATTTTGAATACATAATGAGACATTTGATTATACAATGTTTGACATGTTCTCTGATCCCTCTGGACTCTTCCCTATAGTGGAAAAGGTACTCACCCACCAACTGGACCACCTGCCATGAAGCAGGAAACTTGTTAGGCTCTAGGGGTGTAGTCATAAACAATAAATGTTTCCTTGTTTTTATATATTAAAAAAGAGCAACCAATGCAATATTTAGTATAAAATGAAAGTATTGAAGGTTATAAAAAAATAACATTGGAAGATTTAGAAAAGGCCATATTAAGGAAAATGTATAAGTGAATAGTGGTTATCTTAAAATACAAAAAAAAGTGAGGGATGCAGATAGAAACAAAAGCACACAGAAAGAGAGAAGAAACAATTTGGAATATTATAAAAATTAGAATTAATTCCATAGAGTTTTAGAGCATTACTCCTTCTGATTGACTGCTAATTTTGACACCAGCCATCCTCTGGGGTTTTGCTTTCAAGATTATTTTCTGGTGCCTGGGATGGGTTATACAGACACCAGGGTCAGCTGAGATTGAGCCCTGCTTTCTCTTGGTCCTCCTCATTCTCTGACAATTAACTTGTTCATGCTCAGATTCTCATACGATAATATAAAAGGGTTATTGTTAATTATTAAGCATTATGTAAGGGTAAGTATGGAACTTATGCATTTAATCCATTTATATAATTTGCATTGTTGAAAGATAATGTTAACCAAAAAATATTTCAGGAAATATAAACTTGTACTTTAGAGTTTCAGTATGCAAGCCAAAAAATTATAATAGTAGATAAGTAACATAACATGAAAATTTTAAAGGAGAACCTTGAATGCATTTTGCATTCAAAAATTAGACTGTTTAGAAGACATTCTTACATATTTAATTTCTAACATTTCCCTTTCACGAATAGTTTTTCATATTATTAAAAGTTGGTGAGTATAATATGTTCTTTTTTAAGGTTATTTTATTGACTATTTCCATTACTGTGAAATAGAATGTGAGCCAAAGCTGGAAACAGCCTTTACATGATTTACTGTAAAACAGATATCCCACTACTGCTGACACTGTAATGCAAGCTTCTTTGCTCACACATTGACTGGGTAAGCTGAAAACTCACATAAAATAGACATTTTAGGAGTTTCATGGGGATCAAAGAAAGTGGTAAAATTCTTCTTTTAAATGAATGAATACATTTGAAATGTGTTTCAATCTTCTTAAACATAATTTTTCTTGGTGGGTAAAGTCATAACAGCAAGAAAGGTTCATTGTTATTCTTCATTAACATGCACTTATTGGGTACTTACCCTGCCAGAATATAAAGATATGACATAGGCTACAGAAAGAAACTGACTTCAAAATAGATAGTTCACTGTACAACATGTAACTGCAGTGATAGAAGTGTTGTGGAATAAGGAATGGGAGTGCTTAACTTAGATCTTCATGACCAGAAAAAGCATCACAAAAGGATAAGCAGATGGGCATACTCAACAAAAAAATATTTTCAAGATGTGAAAACACCTGTGTGAAAATGAAAAAAAAAAAAAAAAAACCTGCTATGTTTTGTTTACAGAGCAAGTGCAATCTACATAAAACTGATAATTTAATTTTTGAAAAGTATTAATATCTACCATTGGCTCTTTAATTTTTTCTATTTCTTATTCTCCTTTAAAATCTGATAAAAAAAATATAAACCCTACCGAACTGAACCTGACTTTCTTTAACCAAAGCAGCTCCACATGTTACCACACCTAGAAGACTCTACCTATGGCACAAGAGGATAATCAACAGTTCACAAACTGTTCCTACTGAGCAGAGAAACCTCAGGCACCCCACAATCTGACTTGTTAAGACTCTTTGTTAGTGGCATCTATTTTAATTTGTATAAATATTACTTTTTCATCCTCAATATTTTACTTTGCTAATTTATATTTTTCCTTTACTATGTTATGCAATTTCTCTTTTAATTTGTCTGTAATAGCAATATTCAATATATTATTGTATAATTATTACACACATGTTTGTGTACCTACATGTCAGGAACTCAGCTGAGCTGGAGAGAGTCACAGGGTCAGAAGAGTTTATTAAAGCAAACAAGAAGCCAAAATGAAGTGAATGAGCCTGCAGTCACTTATTCTGATAGGAAAAGCAAGAGGTTAAAACTGCAGAAAGGACTACTCCCTTCCTCCCTTTCCCTTTGTGGAACAGGAGACATTGAGGCTAGGGGAAGGGTGAGGAGAGAGAGCTAGGGATATAAACATACAGAAGAGAAGAGTTTTCAAGATTCTTCCTCCTCCTCCTTCATAGAGAGGCCTTAGTAGAGAAGCCTGGACAGGGCATGGCCAATGACGTCAGATAAGGAGACCCAGAAATAAAGAGCCTAGGCTCGAATGCAAATATGTATAGGAGCATGACTGACTGAGTCTTTGATGGCGGCATCTCTTTTTAGGACTGCAGCGCACTGGCTGTTCACCACGTCTGCCTGAGAGGCGGCTCCCGCCTCCCCACTCCCTCACCTCCCCTGAAGGCCTGCCTGGAAAAGGCTCTGTTAGCGCCAGTGGGCGCGCCTGAAAAATGACCTGCCTAGATGTCCACCTGGAGGACGACTCAACTCTATTCTTTGGGGTTTTAAGGCCTGGGCAAGAAATAGGCTGCCTCAGCATGGGCCCAAATGAGTTGGACTTTGAAGTTCTTTCACAAAAACTGAGTAATTTGTCTGAGGTAACAGGGGATCATAATCAAATTATTCTGAGCAGAATAATTGGGCCTGCCTGAAGGACTGAATGTAACCCTGAATCCCCAACCTCTTCCAAGCAAGGAAACAAAAGTCACATATCCCCCCTGGATTAATTTTAGAGCGCAAACATCAAACAAGTGTTTAATTAAGTTCCTATATGAATCATTTTTATCTGGCCCAGTGCATCAAGTTAGGCAGAGCACCACTCTGGCCAGTAAGTTGAAGCTGACCTGACCTGGATGTCTCTCAGGGATAAGACTGTCAGGACCATTAGGGGATGTACACAAGAAGCATAATCCCAGAGGAAACGCTCGGTGGCCCTGGAAAGAGAGAGTTGCCAGTCCTAGGGCCCTTGAAATAGGACATTCATGAATCAGGTAGTTAGGGTAGCAGGCCCTCAATGTGACCTCCTGTCATGAAGCCTCATGCTCTGGGTTCCCAGTCCATTTCCCATAATTCAATTCAGCTTGGCCCTTGATTTCTGAGGCCATTAGTTTTAAATAGTGTTTTTGCCCATGATGTCAATGAAGATGCCTCACTAGTACGAATGGTATCTGCAGGTATTTTGTATGGGAAGTGCAGAATTATCTCATAATTAGTTGGCACTGTGAGGTGAGATCAGTAGGCTCAGCATTTAACTTGAATCCAAAGTACTCACAGCAGCTTGGGTAGACAGCACTGGGAGGTCTTTTTCAAATGGAGGGAATTTTCAAGAACAAGCCTGAAAAACAAAGATAGTTATTATCCTCCCCTTTCCCCCACTCCTCCTGTTATAGGACTTCAGTTTATTCTGAGTTATTATAGGTGTATCTCATCTAAGAGTCTTTTGCCCTACTCACTTAGCTAGCTGTATGGTGCTGTGTCTTTCCTTTATTAAGCAACATTTTACAACAGAAAATGATCTGGCTTTTTTTCCAGACCTTTTGTCTGGAAGGGTTTTATGCAAGAAAAGGTTGTATGCAGTCATGACATATGACTGAGTTCTTGCCAGTGAAGCGTAGTTTGAAACACTATGCATGACTACCAAACCTTGTTCATTGAAAGGAAGGAAGGGAAGAAAGGAAGAGAGGAAGGAGAAAGAAGGGAGAGAGGAAGGAAGGAAGGACAGAAGGAAAAGAAAGGAAAAAAAAAAAAAAAACCAAAAAACCCTTGCAATATGCCTTCCTCATCTACTGCTAGAATGGCAAGGACTCTGAAGACCTAAAGGAAATAAAAAGGAAAGAACTGAGTTATGTTGATCTCTGCTATTAAGAGTCCCTCCTTAGTATCTAACTACAAACCTCCATATTAGATAGCCATTGAAATTTGGATGTCATAAATACAACTATTAGCCTATCTTGAATAATTCCTCCATCCCACCAAAATCTATAAATTAGGTAAGAGTATGAACAATTTAACAAAAATTTGTATAAAATATGAAAAAAAAAACATTCACATTAAAAATTTGCAATGTCATTTAGAAGTGCAACGGAGATGTCCCTAAAATGTTGAGAAATAACCACACACAGACAAAAAGTCCAGTGAGGTCACAATTGAGATGAATTTGGAAAACCTAGTAATAATAGCACGTTGATATGAGTTAACTAAGGTTGAGATCAGACACTTCTTAGGTGCCAGATATCACTTTAAGGGCTTAAACATCATTGACTCTCCCTGTACTGTTTTGCCGAGGAGGAGAGTTGTAAATGGAGGGTTACATACATGGGTAGTAAACTGAGGTTATGAGGCAGATAATCTGACTCAACACTGGCTTCGTACTCACTATGTTTTAATCAGATTGAGCTAGCTAAAAAAGAAAAGGAAGAATATTACTTGTTAGAGGAAACCATATATGCAAATAGTTTGTGCTCAATGGGTTAAAATATTCCAGGACAAGAAGCTGCAGTATATTTTAAACATTTTATTTTATATTGGAGAATAGCTGACTACCAATGTTGTGATGGTTTCAGGTGGACAGCCAAGGGACTTAGCCATACATACACATATATCCATTCTCCCCCAAATTCCTCTCCCCTCCAGGCTGCCTCATAACATTCAGCAGAGTTCCCTGTGCTATATAGTAGGACCTTATAGGTTATCCTTTTTAAATATAGCAGTGTGTACATGTGAGTTCCAAACTAGCTAACTATCCTTTTTGCCATTCTGCCTCCTTGGCAACCATAAATCTGTTCTTTAAGTCTGTGAGTCTGTTTCTGTTTTAAATAAGTTCATTTGTATCATTTCTTTCTAGGTTCTGCATATAAAGGATGTTATACGATATTTCTCCTTCTCTGTCTTACTTTTACTTCACTCACTATGATATCTAGGTTCATTCATTGTTGCTGTAAATGGCATTACTTTATTCTTTTTAATGACTGAGTAATATCCCATTGTATATATGTACCATATCTTCTTTACCCATTCCTCTATCAATGAATATTTAGGTTGCTTCCATGTTTTGGCTATTGTAGACAGTGTTGCAATGAACACTGGGGTGCATGTAAGGAAGCTTCAGTATTGCTGGAAAAAATAACATAGCAGGATTATCACTGATGTTTAGAGATAGACAATAAAAGTCTGAATAAAGAAATTGGAACTTTATTAAGAAGCTATACTTAGCAACCAAAATATTTTAACTGGTTGAGTAATTTAGAAATTCTTCTGATAAGCAACTCAGAGGATGAATTGAAAGTTACCCAATTAAATGAATAAGGAGGAGTTAGGCAGAACACTCTGGCATAAATTACAGCAAGATCCTCTCTGACCTACCTCCTAGGGTAATGGAAAGAAAAATGAAAATAAACAAATGGGACCTAATTAAACTTTGCACAGCAAAGGAAACTATAAACAAGGTTAAAAGACAACCCTTAGAATGGGAAAAAATAACAGCAAATGAAACAACTGACAAAGGATTAACCTTCAAAATATACAAGCAGCTCCTGCAACTCAATACTAGGAAAACAACCCAATCAAAACATGGGCAGAAGCCTTAAACAAACGTTTCTCTAAAGAAGGCATATAGGTGGCTAATAAACACATGAAAAGATGCTCAACATCACTCATTGTTAGAGAAATGCAAATCAAAACTACACTGAGGTATCATTTCACACAGATCAGAACAGCCATCATCAAAATGTCTACAAACAATAAATACTAGAGAGGGTGTGGAGAAATGGGAACACTCTTGAGCTGATGGTGGGAATGCAAACTGATACAACCACTATGGAAAACAGTAAAGAGATTCCTTAGAAAACTAGAAATAAAACTATCATGTGACCCAGCAATCCCATTACTGGGCATATACCCTGAGGAAATAATAATTGAAAAAATACCCCAGTGCTCATTGTAGCACTATTTACAATAGCAAGGACATGGAAGCAACCTAGATGTCCATCAACAGATGAATGGATTAAAAATAAATGTGGTAGGTATACACAATGGAATACTACTTAGCTCTGAAAAGTAATGCATTTGAGTTGGCACTAATGATGTAGATAAACCTAGAGCCCGTTACACAAAATGAAGTAAGTCAGAAATAAAAAAGCAAATGTCATATTAATATATGATTAATATGCTATTAATATAGCATATATATGGAATTTAGAAAGATAGTACTGATGAACCTATTTGCAGAGCAACCGTGGATGTAGGGAACAGACTTGTGGATGTGAGGGAGAAGGGGAGGGTGGAATGAATGGAGAGAGTACCAAGAATGCATATGCATTACCATATGTAAAACAGATAGCAAGCGGGAATTTGCTGTATTACTCAGGGAACTCAAACTGGTGCTCTGTTGACAACCTAGAGGGGTGGGATGAGGTGGGAGGTTCAAGAGGAAGGAGACATATGTATACTCATGGCTGCTTCATGTTCAGTTCAGTTCAGTCGCTCAGTCATGTCCGACTCTGCGACCCCATGAATCGCAGCATGCCAGGCCTCCCTGTCCATCACCAACTCCCAGAGTTTACTCAAACTCATGCCCATCGAGTCGGTGATGCCATCCAGCCATCTCATCCTCTGTCGTCCCCTTCTCCTCCTGCCCCCAATCCCTCCCAGCATCAGGGTCTTTTCCAATGAGTCAACTCTTTGCATGAGGTGGCCAAAGTATTGGAGTTTCAGCTTCAGTTTGATGTATGGCAAAAACCAACATGGTATTGTAAAGAAATCATCCTTCAATTAAAAATAAATAAGCTAAAAATTAACTAAAAATTATTTACCAATTGTGATAGTGCTATGACAAAAGCAAGCAAGGGGTTAAGACAGCAGTAGAAAGTGGAAACCCTGAGACTGTGAAATTTCATCTCAAATAGACTGTTTGAAAATTTGCTTTATTCTGCATGTCAAAACCTGTCACCACTAGCAACACAATAAAAAAGAATGCATTAATTCTAAATCTTAACGGGCACATAAGTGTCCAGATTGTTGTAAGAAGCTATTTTAGATCACAGCTTTCATTACTTTGTAGTTGTTTCCTGGAACAGGTGAGGATAATGGGACAAACCCAAATGACTTTATTTTTTAAAAGGTTTATAAAAGTTTAACTTTTTTTATAGAGGACCCGAGTTTTAGAAGAGAAATTCACACCTTGCATGACTTTAAGCCATTTTGCTCATCCAGTAATCTGGCAAAATGATTTAGGCAACTGTAGGCTAGTCACATTCACATGATCTGAATATCATGGTACTTTAATAAGAGCTTTTTCTTTTTTTCAACCTAATTCACTGTCCTGAAATGAATGAATGAGATTGTGTTAATATATAACCCTCCTGCTAATGAACACTCAAATCCCTCAAGGCCTAGAACCATTTGACAGTCGTCTGAATGTTATATACTCTGACTTCATTAGCTGATATCATAACTTCTATAAATGTAAATGCTGTTACTAGCAATTTTTCTGCCAAAGTATCACTCATTGGTATTTTGAATTGGGAAGATTGCTTCCCTGGGGAAAATTTCTCAATGGATAGTTGGCCATCTTATATGAAAATAATGACTCAAGGTCATTTTTAAATCATAATATAATACTGCTTAAGTCAGCTTTTCCAATGACAAGAGAAAATTCAGATGACTTTTAAATCTGGTAGATTGTGTTTTTCTCAATTACCATTTCTTTGTTCATCTCTAGCCTTAGGAATTTCTTTTATTAAATGTAAAATCCAAACTATTTACTATGTACAACTATCAGTTCAGTTCAGTTGCTCAGTTGTGTTCAACTCTTTGCAACCCCATGGACTCAGCATGCCAGGCCTCCCTGTCCATCACCAACTCTTGGAGTTTACTTAAACTCATGTCCATTGAGTTGGTGATGCCATCCAACCATCTCATCCTCTGTAGTCCCCTTCTCTTCCCATATTCAATCTTTCCCCAGCATCAGGGTCTTTTCAAATGAGTCAGTTCTTTGCATCATGTGGCCAAAGTATTGTAGTTTCAGCTTCAGCATCAGCCCTTCACACAATCCTCTGAATATATAATAAGTAAAGATGTTGCACTATATTGTAGAAAGAATGAGAGATAAAATTCCCCCTATTGATAGATACAATTTAATTGTCCTTTTAAATCAATTCTTAATTTGACTCTCTTAGAATTTCTTAATGTTTTAGCAATCTTAATCATTCATTAATAACACTATATAATCCTTTAGTTCATTTCATCTGCATCATTTAATTCACTTGACATGACAATAAAATGAAACAAAGTTTAATATTCCTATATATTTCGTGTTTATTAAGTATGACAAAAGATTCTTTGCTTGCCTAAACTTTAGTCAGGCTCTTGAATCTTCCCCTAGGCAGAACTCTTCACTTTCATGTAAAATCTAGTTTCAGCACAAACCCTGCTAAGTCAGTTTAATCAGAACCTTCACCCTCCATATCTGATTTTGATATCTGATCATATTACTTATCTGTCAGGCAATGTCTAATCACATTATTCTGTCCCAGACAAGAATCCTGGTATTTCAGTTTAGCCAGAATTCCCCTTAGCTCTGCGATTTCTTCTTAATAGTTTTGTTATTTGCTGACCTCCACCTGCAACCTGTTCCTTGGCTGTAAGTTCCCACTAGCTTATGCTGTATTTGGAGTTGAGCCCCATCTCCCTCCCCCACTGTACAATCCCATTGCAATGCTCCCTATACTACTGCAGTGGTACTGAAGCAACTCTGCCTTACCACGGTTAACAGGTGTCATTGAATATTTTTTCTTTAACAATCCTATGACATATATATACATATATACATATTTAATAGTTGATATAATACCTATGTAATAGATTTAACATCTATTATACATTATTTCAGCATCAGAGTCTTGTCTAGTGAGTCAGTTCTTTGCATCAGGTGGCCAAAGTATTGGAGTTTCAGCTTCAGCATCAGTCCTTCCAATGAATACCCAGGACTGATTTCCTTTAGGATGGACTGGTTGGATCTCCTTGCAGCCCAAGGGACTCTCAAGAGTCTTCTCCAACACCACAGTTCAAAAGCATCAATTCTTTGGCACTCAGCTTTCTTCACAGTCCAACTCTCGCATCCATACATGACTACTGGAAAAACCATAGCCTTGACTAGACGGACATATGTTGGCAAAGTAATGTCTCTGCTTTTTAATATGCTGTCTAGGTTGGTCATAACTTTTCTTCCAAGGAGTAAGTGTCTTTTAATTTCATGGTTGCATGTTCTGTGTACAACTATAGAAACTAACAAAACAAAAATTTTATATACTTACAGTTGAAGTTTAACAAAAGCATTCTACGAAAGCATTTTAAATTGCTCTATTTAAAATATATAGAGAAAAATAAAACAAAATATATTAATATAAATTTAGAATATGTTAGATATATGCACATATGTGTCTATGTGTGTCTATTTATACATATTATATATGTGTGCGTGTATATGTGTGTGCATATATTTATATATACATATATATATAATAGCTACAGTTTTGTCCAAAAACATATTACCCCTCCTTCATGAGATACACTTTCCTGAGCTTAGAAATCTTACCACCATGTGTGTTTTTATTTTCATTATATGTATAA
This sequence comes from Dama dama, assembly GCF_033118175.1. Taxonomy (NCBI): domain Eukaryota; kingdom Metazoa; phylum Chordata; class Mammalia; order Artiodactyla; family Cervidae; genus Dama; species Dama dama. The sequence continues at coordinate 43,653,720 of NC_083711.1, read as the reverse complement.
ATACATATGTGTGTTTATGCACACATTTGCATTTTCATTTTTATGAAGCTTTCATGCATAATAAACACAAAAATAGAATATGTGCATCATGGATGTGCCTGTGTGTGTGTTTAAAATGACGTAGATACTAGGTGTGACAAAATGATTTTGTGTAAAACTCCTCTACCAAAAGTTCATACAAGTCTTTATTGTTTTTTATCCTAACCCTTATTTCACACTATATGATGAGTATTTCTGTTTTACTCGCAGTTTCTTTCAGTGATATTGAGATTGAGCATCTATTTTTCTCCAATGATATTCTTTCTGTGTTTTGCGTGTTAGGATATCATGCTGAGTTTCCTTTGGAACTTTTATGTTTTTACTTATCAGTATTTGTACCAATCAAATTGCTTAGCGTGCTTACATAGCTTGAATTTCACAACTCTGGTGACTCTCTTCTCTCTTGACCTTTCACACATGCTATTGCTATTCCTGCCGTCAGTTCTGTTACATAAAGTAAATAGAAAAGCAGAGGGATGAGAACTGGTGTATTTCCTAACTTAGTACTATCACTGTTAGGAGGTTTCCTGTGAACTATACCCATTTTATTAGCCCCTTTTCCTCACAGTTGTGCCAAAGAAAGTTTAGAGCAGAAGAGGTATAAGCATTGTGGGTCATGTAACACAGAAGGAATAGGTCTTTGTCATAACAGCATCATCATTGTCAACAATGAATATCTACATGTGCAGAGACATAATACACATACCCAAATAAGCAGTTACATTATAATTCTCTCCAGTTCTTCTCCAGTATTGTTACAGTTTTGATTATAATAGATAATAGTAATCATGCCTAAGACATTATTGTGCTTAATTTTTGGAGTGGCTATGTGCTTTATGTAGCTAAACACACAAATAATCGTATGTATGTAAACATAAATTTGGATGTTTACACAACAGTCTAAAATTTAAATAAACTTGGATGTTTAAATATAAAATATCATGCTCAAGTTTGCATTCTGCATCCCAATTTTATTTTGCTAAATAGCAGTTTGTCACAGACCATATTGGAGAAGTAGAAGAAAGAATATATACACATCAGTACAACTGACCATTTCTTTAAGTTCACTACATGTTCCAGAACCGAGATCTCAAACTCCTCCACGTTCGTTGCAGGCATGATTTCTAAGTAAAAATACATAGGATTGCAATTTTCTGACTCGCTCCCCTTACTACTATTCTTACCCCACTAAATTCACCTTCTCAATGTGTATGCGCATGCACACACACACACACACACACACACACACAGAGTCCACCCCACTGGAGGAATATGTTTGCAGAAACATGCCTCTTCAATATATTAGAGCTCTCAGTCAGCACAGTCACTCAGTCCTGTCTGACTCTTTGTGAGCCCTTGAACTGCAGCATGCCAGGCTTCCCTGTCCATCACCACCACCCAGAGCTTGCTCAAACTCAAGTTCATCGAGTTGGTGATGCCATCCAACCATCTCATCCTCTAATGTCCCCTTCTCCTCCTGCCTTCAATCCTTCCCAGCATCAGAGTCTTTTCCAATGAGTCAGTTCTTTGCATCAGGTGGCCAAAGTATTGGAGTTTTAGCTTCAGCATCAGTCCTTCCAATGAATATTCAGGACTGATTTCCTTTAGGATGGACTGGTTGGATCTCCTTGCAGTCCAAGAGACTCTCAAGAGTCTTCTCAAACACCACAGTTCAAAAGCATCAATTCTTTGGCACTCAACCTTCTTTACGGTCCAAATCTCACATCCATACATGACTACTGGAAAAACCATAGCTTTGACTAGACAGACCTTTGTTGGCAAAGTAGTATCTGCTTTTTAATATGTTGTCTAGGTTGGTCCTTTTCTTCCAAGTAGCAAGCATCTTTAAATTTCATGGCTGCAGTCACCATCTGCAGTGATTTTGGAACCCAAGAAAATAAAGTCTGTCACTGTTTCCATTGTTTCCCCATCTATTTGTCAAGAAGTGATGGGACCAGATGCTATGATCTTAGTTTTCTGAATGTTGAGTCTTAAGCCAGCTTTTTTACTCTCCTCTTTCACCTTCATCAAGAGGCTCTTTACTTCTTTTTCACTTTCTGCCATAAGGGTGGTGTTATCTGCATATCTGAGGTTATTTGTTATTGATTATTTCTCCCAGAAATCTTGCTTCCAGCTTGTGCTTCATCCAGCCTGGCATTTCTCATTATATACTCTGCATATAAGTTAAATAATCAGGGTGACAATATGCAGTCTTGATGTACTCCTTTCTCAATTTGGAACCACTCTGTTATTCCATATCTGGTTCTAACTGTTGCTTCTTGACCTGCATACAGATTTCTCTCTACTCAGCCTAGAGTTGACGTTAGGCCATTTTCCTTGGTATGTTGGATTGGATAATCTTAGAGTGATTCATTGGTGAGGCTCAAAAAATCACAATAGAGAAGATTCTTGCCTCTATTCCTGGAGCACATATGAGTTTGATTTTCAGATTTAAAGTATAAAAGAATCTCTTGTGAAGAGGAGGAATCTAGATGACAGAGTAGGAGGATGTGCAGCTCACCTCCCTGCACAGACACATCAAAAATACATCCGCAGGCAGAACAGTTCTCACAGAATACTAACTAGAAATTGGCAGAAGAACTCCTCTACAGCCAAAGCTGCAACTAGGATCACCACACAATCAGGTGGGACAGGAAATAAAAAGGCAGAGGTTCTTGCCCCTGAGAGGGATCTGAAAAGATGAGAAGGTCTACATGAATGGACCTTTGCCTTGGGGAGTGAGCCTATTGAGCCACAGTCTGGGCGTCCCAGTCCTCGTGTCCTGTGCAGAGGAGAAAAGCTTCCTTGGCTACTGGGGGGAAGCATTGTGAAAGACAGAAAGACTGGAGGAGCCTAGACTGTACCCACAAGTAGAGTGCATGTGTTGACTTACCAGTTTGCAGAGCAGACAGTCTGGAACTGACAACTGTTGCCTTGACACATTCCTAGTCCCCAATTCAAACAGAGTGAATACTCGGGCTCCACGTGCTTCATGCAGCAGCTTGGCATGAGATCTGGGCCAACGTTAGGAAAAGAATCAGTCTAGCTAAGCAGGAATAGGCTGGGGGAGGGCATGGGAGCTCTATGCTTGATACACGGCAGCTTAGCTCTGGACCTGGGACAGACATGTCCTAGGAAAAAAATCCCAAAGAGGCAGCCTGGATCTCTAGAAGCAGAGAAGCCACTTCAGTTACACAGTCACATCACCCTGACCCCACACCCCAGCCTAATGAATGCTCTTGCCTTATGCTGTTCCCAAAACACCCCTTCAATATGTCTAGGTGGGACACAGCAGGGGAAAGGACATGACCTGCAAATAAAAGTACAGGCCTGGAAAGCTTCACTGTGTATTCTACCATGTAAAGAAGAGCTTCACCTTTTGGATGGATGTAGAGAATGTTATCCTTAGTGAAGTAACTCAGACACAGAAAGACAAATATTATATGATATCATTTATATGAGGAATCTAAAAAAAAAAAAAAAGAATCTGCATAAAACAGAAACATTGAAAACAAACATAATTCCTAAAGGAGAAGGGTTGGGAAGGATAAATTAAGAAGAAGGGATTAACAGATTAAGAACTGTTATATACATAATAGATAAGTGGCAAGGATTTATTATACAACACGGGGAATTTGGAATTCCATTTGAATGCAGAGTCCCAAATAATAGCAAAGAGAGATAAGAAAGCCTTCCTCAGTGACTAATGCAAAGAAATAGAGGAAAACAATAGAATGGGAAAGACTAGAGATTACCTCAAGAAAATTAGATATACCAAGGGAACATTTCATGCAAAGATGAACACAATAAAGTAAAGAAATGGTATGGACCTAACAGAAGCAGAAGATATTAAGAAGAGGTGGCAAGAATACACAGAAGAACTGTACAAAAAAGATCTTCATGACCCAGATGATCATGATGGTGTGATCACTCACCTAGAGCCAGACATGCTGGAATGCAAAGTCAAGTGGGCCTTAGGAAGCATCACCACAAACAAAGTTAGTGAAGGTAAGTTGAGCTGTTTCAAATCCTAAAAGATGATGGTGTGAAAGTGCTGCTCTCAATATGCCAGCAAATTTGGAAAACTCGGCAGTGGCCACAGGACTGGAAAAGGTCAGGTTTCATTCCAATCCCAAAGAAAGGCAATGCCAAAGAATGCTCAAACTACCACACAATTGCACTCATCTCACACACTAGCAAAGTAATGCTCAAAATTCTCCAAGCCAGTCTTCAACAGTATGTGAACCCTGAAATTCCAACTGTTCAAGCTATATTTAGAAAAGGCAGAGGAATTAGAGATCAAATTGCCAACATCCTCTGGATCATCAAAAAAGCAAAAGAGTTCCAGAAAAACATCTACTTCTGCTTTATTGACTGTGTCAAAGCCTTTGTATGGATCACAACAAACTCTGGAAAATTCTGAAAGAGATGGGAATACCAGACTGCCTGACCTGCCTCCTGAGAAATCTGTATGCAGATCAGGAAGCAACAGCTAGAACTGGACAGGGAACAACAGACTGGTTCCAAACTCGAAGGCCATATATTGTCACCCCTGCTTATTTAACTTATATGCAGAGCACATGATCAGAAACACTGGTCTGGATGAAGCACAAGCTGGAATCAAGATTGCTGGAAGAAATAACAATAACCTCAGATTTGTAGATGACACCACCCTTATGGCAGAAAGTGAAGAAGAACTAAAGAGCCTCTTGATGAAAGTGAAAGAGGAGAGTGAAAAAGTTGGCTTAAAACTCAACATTCAGAAAACTAAGATCATGGCATCTGGTCCCATCACTTCATGACAAATAGATGGGGAAACAATGAAAACAGTGACAGACTCTATTTTGGGGGGCTCTAAAATCAGTGCAGATTGTTACTGCAGCCATGAAATTAAAAAACAGTTGTTGGAAGAAAAGTTATGACCAACCTAGACAGCATTTTAAAAAACAGAGACATTACTTAGACAACATATGTCCATCTAGTCAAAGCTATGGTTTTTCCAGTAGTTACGTATGGATGTGAGAGTTGAACTATAAAGAAAGCTGAGTGCTGAAGAATTGATGCTTTTGAACTGTGGTGTTGGAGGAGACTCTTGAGAGTCCCTTGGACTGCAAGGAGATCCAACCAGTCCATCCTATAGGAAATCAGTCCGGAATATTCATGAGAAGCATTGATGCTGAAGCTGAAACTCCCAATAGTTTGGCCACCTGATGCGAAGAACTGACTCCTCTGAAAAGACCCTGATGCTGGGAAAGATAGAGGGCGGGAGGAGAAGGGGACGACAGAGGATGAGATGGTTGGATGGCATCAGTGGACGTTAGTTTGAATAAACTCTGGGATTTGGTGATCGACAGGAAGGCTTGTTGTGCTGCGGTCCATGTGGCCACACAGAGTCGGACAAGACTGCCCAGTTGAAGAGACTGAGAGGAAATTTTACTCAATGTCTTTTCTACTATACACCTGACACTGAAACAGCATCGTAACTCAAATACACGTTGATTAAAATATATGCAAAATGATCTTTTGGAGTACTACATAAAAATGCACATTCTGGCATCTCAATATCATCTTTTCTATCCCAGAGATTTTGAATTAATTCTGTAATAAAGCTAAAGGAAACCTTCCTTTAAAGAGTTTCTCCAGGTAAATATTAATACTAATTTTAGATAACAATTGATTTAGTGACCCTAAATTGGGGAGGGGGGTCTCATCTTGTAGACAGGTTGCCCCATGCACTATACTCCTGAAAGACAAGAGAAAGTGAAAGTGAGCACATGCTCTAAAAGATAATTTCTAAAGATTCCAAATGAAGAATTTGCCTACAAATAATTTTTATCGTAACTGCCAGTCCTCCTGCGCACTCAAAATGCCACCACTGATAACGTGCAGCTATATTTTTAGGTGCTATTTTCTCTCTGAAAGCAGTGAGTTCTAATGTTGTGTGGGGAAGGTTGGATGTAGACAGAGGATAGACCTGAACTTAAAATATATATATAATTTATGTGGTAATATCTAACTCAAAAAATAATCAAGTCCTACTGCTTTTACACAGCAGAAGTTTACCTAGAGCTAGATTTATATGGAAATGTACTCCAACATATGAAATGTTTATTCTGTGGTAACAGTATTTAATATCAACGTTTACCCATGGAATATGATAAAATTATTTCATAAAAATTTGTAAAATTTCTATATAAATATATCAAAATCCCAAAAGATAGCACATTTGTTATTTTTTTTAAATTTATCTTTATTTTTTTTTAACACAAAAAACATTTCATATTGAGGTATAGCCATTGGGGCTTCCCAGGTGGCACTAATGGTAAAAGGCTTGTAAAAAATACAGGAGACGTAATTCTTTATGGAACCAGTGAGAAACTTCAATTAGAATAATTAAGAAATATGTTTGTTCAAGACAAAAGCTACACATGTACACACAAATACAGTGAAGGTAATCGTACAATATATGCAGTTTTTACAAATCCTTGGAAAAGTTACTATAGAAATGAGACTAGATTATATATGCAACCTACATGAGTTAATATGCATTGATGATGCACATCTGAAAAAGTCATCTTCTTTTGTTTTGCCCAGGAGGAGTCCCTGTGATAATTTCATCTTTCCTTAATCATAATAATTTTCTTCTAGTTTATGGTAAATTATTAAAATTGTATAATTTTATGAAATTTTCCAAGAATTCCTCACGATTTTTCCAAAAATAAAATTTAACATTTATTCAAACCAAGTAAAAAATGATAAATAATATTGGAAAGAAAAAAATTGGAAAGAGATTTTTATATTACCAATTTATAAACACATACTTGTCTGTTTAGGCAAACCTTTAGAGATTAATGACAATATCTCTCTCTGGTAAATAGCAAATTTTTCTTCTTAATTATGTAACTATTACTTAAAAAGAACTGTAAAGGAAATATCCCAATAAGTTGGATGTAGATGGTCTTGTTTTTTAATTCCTTTGAAAGTGTACAGACATTTTAAACAATTAAAATATACTTTATATATACAAGTATACCTTATATATACAAATATATATATGTGCTTTATATATACAAGAATACTTTATATATGCAATATATATATGAAAGATAAATAATAGCCTACATTTTACATTTATGCTAGATTATAAAAATGCAGGATTCAATATTATTTTCCAATTAAAGAAATACTCAAAATTAATTATAATCTTTTGTCTCATTTTCCACTCTTCATTCAGTTGGTGTGAGTTTGTTCCATACATTTTATTTAAAATTTCTTCTTCTTTTTTTTTTTTATTAGTTGGAGGCCAATCACTTCACAACATTTCGGTGGGTTTTGTCATACATTGACATGAATCAGCCATGGATTTACACGTATTCCCCATCCCAATCCCTGCTCCCACCTCCCTCTCCACCCGATTCCTCTGGGTCTTCCCAGTGCACCAGGCCCGAGCACTTGTCTCATGCATCCCACCTGGGCTGGTGATCTGTTTCACCATAGATAATATACATGCTGTTCTTTTGAAATATCCCACCCTCACATTCTCCCACAGAGTTCAAAAGTCTGTTCTGTATTTCTGTGTCTCTTTTTCTGTTTTGCATATGGGGTTATTGTTACCGTCTTTCTAAATTCCATATATATGTGTTAGTATGCTGTAATGTTTTTTATCTTTCTGGCTTACTTCACTATGTATAAGGGGCTCCAGTTTCATCCATCTCATTAGAACTGATTCAAATGAATTCTTTTTAACGGCTGAGTAATATTCCATGGTGTATATGTACCACAGCTTCCTTATCCATTCATCTGCTGATGGGCATCTAGGTTGCTTCCATGTCCTGGCTATTATAAACAGTGCTGCGATGAACATTGGGGTGCACGTGTCTCTTTCAGATCTGGTTTCCTCAGTGTGTGTGCCCAGAAGTGGGATTACTGGGTCATATGGCAGTTCTATTTCCAGTTTTTTAAGAAATCTCCATATTGTTTTCCATAGTGGCTGTACTAGTTTGCATTCCCACCAACAGTGTAAGAGAGTTCCCTTTTCTCCGCACCCTCTCCAGCATTTATTGCTTGTAGACTTTTGGATAGCAGCCATCCTGACTGGCGTGTAATGGTACCTCATTGTGGTTTTGATTTGCATTTCTCTAATAATGAGTGATGTTGAGCATCTTCTCATGTGTTTGTTAGCCATCTGTATGTCTTCTTTGGAGAAATGTCTGTTTAGTTCTTTGGCCCATTTTTTGATTGGGTCATTTGTTTTTCTGGAATTGAGCTGCAGGAGTTGCTTGTATATTTTTGAGATTAATCCTTTGTCTGTTTCTTCATTTGCTATTATTTTCTCCCAATCTGAGGGCTGTCTTTTCACCTTACTTATAGTTTCCTTTGTAGTGCAAAAGGTTTTAAGTTTCATTAGGTCCCATTTGTTTAGTTTTGCTTTTATTTCCAATATTCTGGGAGGTGGGTCATAGAGGATCTTGCTGTGATTTCTGTCGCAGAGTGTTTTGCCTATGTTCTCCTCTAGGAGTTTTATAGTTCCTGGTCTTACATTTAGATCTTTAATCCATTTTGAGTTTATTTTTGTGTATGGTGTTAGAAAGTGTTCTAGTTTCATTCTTTTACAAGTGGTTGACCAGTTTTCCCAGCACCACTTGTTAAAGAGGTTGTCTTTTTTCCATTGTATATCCTTGCCTCCTTTGTCAAAAACATACAGAAAAAGTGAAAACATTCAAATAAGAGTCACATATATATCCTCTTCTTTGATACCCGAGTTGTTCTTGTTGTCCACATTAACTTTATTCGTCTTTCTCTTTTTATGAACAAAGCTCTGGATACAGTGTAGATGTATACTTGGTTTTGGTTACATCATTTGAAATTAACTTATGAACATTGTGCTATGTCACTTCTAGTTACTTTAACTTTTATTTCTAAAGAAAAAAAGTACATTTTCCTACTTAATCAAAATACACTCAAGAACTTAAAAGCAATTGTTGTTCAGTTGCTCAGTTGCACCCAACTCTTTGCGATCCATGGGCTGCAGCACCCCAGGCTTCCCTGACCTTCACCATATCTCGGAGCTTCTTCAAACTCATGTCCACTGAACGATGCCATCCAACCATCTCGTCCTCTGTCATCTCGTCCTCTGTCATCCCCTTCTTCTGCCCTCAATCTTTCCCAGCATCATGGTCTTTTCTAATGAGTCAGCTCTCCAGGTGGCCGAAGTATTGGAGCTTCAGCATCAGTCCTTCCAATGAATATTCAGGGTTGATTGATTTCCTTTAGGATTGAATGGTTTGATCTACATGCATTGTCGGGGACTCTCAAGAGTCTCATCCAACACGACAGTTCAAAAGTATCAGTTCTTGGTGCTCAGCTTTCTTTATGGTACAACTCTCACATCCATACATAACTACTGGAAAAATCATAGCACTGACTCTACGGACCTTTGTTGGCAAATAGTATCTATGCCTTTTAATGTGCTGTCTACATTTGTCAGGGCTTCCCTGATGGCTCAGTTGGTAAACAATTCACGTGCAATGCAGGAGACCCTGGTTCAATTCCTGAGTCAGAAAGATCTGCTGGAGAAGGGATAGGCTATCCACTTCAGTATTCTGGTCTGGAGAATTCCATGGACTGTATAGTCCATGGGGGTCACAGAGAGTCAGACACCACTGAGCAACTTTCACGTTCATTTTCTTTAGGTTTGTCATAGCTTTAAAGCAATAGAACTATCTAATAAGCAGATATATTAAGAGTTTCCAGTTGCCCCAATAATGTCTTTATGCATGGTTTATAATTGCTTGTTTTTAGATACAGAGTCCATCCAAGGATCATGCATTGCATTTAGTTAGCATTTTTCTTTCCTCCTTTGATCTCTTTAATCTCTCTTTTTAATTTCTATTAATCTCTTTTTTTCTTTGATCTCCTTTGAAATAGAATAGGTCCCTTGATTATTATTATTATTTTTTCTGTCATTGATACCTTAGCTGAAGTTTTTGTGAGTGTGTATATGTCCCAATTTGAATTTATTATTTCCTTGTTTATATTAAACATCTTCTGTCAAGAGTTATGTAAAAATGGTGTGTCATTTTCAACTCATTATGTAAGTAAGACCATAAAGTCATTTTGCAATATTATTTTAGATATTAAGCTTGATTACTTGATTTAAGGTGGTATCTTCCAGATACCTTCATTGTAAATGTTTATTTTTACAATATTAATTAGTAATTGCATTACTAAATATGTAGTTACTAAAATCATTGATGATGTCTAAATGAGACAACAGATATCTTAAAGATGCTTTCTGTCATTTAATCTTCTGAATTATTAGCACCAATAAAGCCTCATCATTTAGAGTGACATGGCATTTAAAAAAAAATTGTGGGCAACTAGACCTATACTCATGTTTTGGGGTGGCATTGTTTCTAGGTTCTTCAGTGGACTGGGCTAGTGAAAGTGAGCTATTGCTTTTAACCCTAATTTTAATCAATATCACCATGTTCTTTTCTTGCTTTTCTCTCCATTTTGTATTTTCCACAATAACAGTGAGAACTTCGTTATTCAATAACACCAGCATACTTACTCATTTATTGTAATTGGACCCCGGATATCTGTAAGGAGGCAGTGCCCACTTTTGCTGGGCTTTTGTGTTGGCCAAGCCCAACAGGAAACTCAACAAACACACTCATGCTAAACTTTGAAAGAGATTTCCTGCTTAAAGTTGTTTTAATAGAATCCAAATTGCATTAGCAAGCAATTATTACAAATATCTTTAATAAAATGAAGAAAGAAAATATCAGCAAAGAAATATAAATTACAAAACTCAAAATAGAGTAGCTGAAAAATAATCTCAATGGATGAACTCAATAGTAGAATGGGGATGGCAGATTTACTCTTTACTCATCATTGAACTTAAATCATTTACTCATGATTGAACTCATCAATAAAACTTACTCAGTATTGAACAATAGAGAGACTAGACAAAAAATTAACATATTAGGAACCTGTGGAACTATGACAAAAGAACTAACATTGTCTCATTAGAGTCCAAGTGGAGCAGAAAAGAGAGTGGAATTGAATAATATTCAAAGAAGTAGTGTCTAAACTTGTCTCAGATTTAGTAAAGGCATAAACAAACAAATTTAAGAGGCTAAGTAAAACTCAAAGGAAAATTAATCCAGAGAAAACCAAAACACATTATAATTAAACTTCTAAAGTTTACTTCTACAGCAAAGAAAAATACCTTGAAAGCAGCCAGAGAGAAATGATGCAAATCATCTACTTCATGAATAATTATAGACCTCTCTGGTAGTACAAATTTCTCTAAGTTTCTCTGTAAATGACTAGAAAAAGCTAGTGGAAGAGTCTTTAAGCCATATCATAAATATAGTACTCTTTCATAAGCTAAAGGAAAAAAGAACTTAGTCTTATCCAGTTGAGGAACACCAGAGAAAGGACAGATGGAAGGAAGGAAGGAGGGGAGGAAGCAAGGAAGTCAAAAAAGCAAATGCAGAGCATAGATCAGTTACAGGAAATGATTTTTCAGACAAAGGAGCCAAAATGAGAAGGCAGAATAACTGTAGGGTTAGGAGTTATAGAAAATAATGAAACAATACATACATTTACTTTTCTAAGGTCTTATACAAACCTATATGATAGTTGAAAAATTTTATCAAATGTACATACCTTCTTTACTGGAAGGATGAGAATGTTGAAGATGAGTGCCCTTTAAAAATTACCCCTTCATTTTCTAATTATTTCATAACTAGTTTTATTTACTTTAATTAAGCTCCCAATAAAGGACATAGTTTACTTTCCATGGCCATGTAGAAAACATTTTATATCTTAAACCAGTATCATATTCTTTAGGAACAAAAGTGTTGTATACATTTGTTTCAGTTCAGTGTGAGTTCTGTGTCTATCTATCTAGTTGATTTATCAGTTCCCCTTGGCCACCATGCTCCTTGATGTGGTAATCTTTTGGACTCCAATTTGTTCCATCAAAGGAGTGGATCTTCTGGTTGCAGAATTCCATGCAACTGCTGGGTGCAGAATTCCTTACCTTTGCATGAGGCAAGGAATGCGTTGGGCTATAAACAGAAAACAAGCTTCACAGTACTTTAACAAATTTCTGGGGGATAGGGAAAATACTTCTTTAAATGATTAATATCAGTTGGCAAGGAAAGTGTGTGGATGACCCAAGAGTTCTGGGTACTCAGAGGCCTCATCTTGTTTTGGTCAACCTAAATAAGAAGGCTTGTTTTCACTTGCATTAAGATAGGGAAAAAGTAAATTATATGGCATGGTGTTTTCTCTCCCCATACTGGGGAGGAAAAGACCTTAGTTACTTGCCTCTTTCGGAGTGACTAATGCAGCTACTCTGTATCCTTTTGCCTTCATAAAGTGGCACAGGATTTTACTAAGTTTTACTAATAATCAATTTCTCCTTGATCAAGTATCTTTGTCAAGTCTTGTCTTTTCCTATCTTCATGGTATAGGGATGATAAGGGACTCATATAGGAGGAATCTGGGCCAAGATGTGAAATGGACTCAGGGCTGGGACATGAAATATACAAACCTCTGTCATCAAAGTAGGTGATTCACTACCAGGGAAATAAATCTTGTCCCCCACAACTTTTTTTTTTTTTTTTTTCAGGGAAATCCACTAATGAGGGGAAACTGCGTACAAAAGGCCATCACCTTCTTTCATGAGTCTACTTAAAGCAAGGAAGGATAAAGTGATCCAGGTGCTATGGAGGGACAGTAGAGAAAAGAGAGCCTAAGAAATAGTGCATGTTTGCTCAGCCGTGCCTGACGCTTTGCAAATGAATGGGCTATAGCCCACCAGGGTCTTCTGTCCACAGAATTTTCCAGGCAAGAATGCTAGAATGGGTTGCTGTTTTCTTCTCCAGGGGATTTTCCCAACCCATGGATTGAACCCACATCTCTTGCATTAGCAAGTGGATTCTTTACCACTGAACCATCTGAGAAGCCCCCTGAGAAAAAGTGCATTTAATTTTTACATTTCCTTTTTCATTTTTTAGAGTATTTTATTCTGGCTTTCAAAATCAGTTTTACTTTTTTTCTTACAAAGATATCCCTTAAATATCAATAATTTTTTTCTGCTTGGGATGAGACTGAAGACTCCAGGAAATACATTAATTTATTCAAACCAAAAGAACTGTCCTTAAACCACTGAAAGACCAGATTCTCTTATACCCATTCAAAATATGATAGAAAGATAGCAGATATTTAAAAAAAATAAAAAAAAAAAAGACCTATGGGTAACATTTCTGGTTTTTCACATTTTCCAACCATATGATGATTTGATGGCATTTTATTTATTTATTTATTTTTGATGGCATTTTAAAACCTGTATTGTCATACTTATTCAAGAGTAAAATCTTGATTTTGGAGAGTGGTTCATTCTGCTAGTATTCCAAAAAAGCAGAGAGGTAGAAGGGAATGCATTCATATAAACTATACATATATAGCTTTTATATATATATATACATATATATATATACACACACACACACGTATATATACATATATATTATATACAATACATTTGTAGAAACTACATATGGCATATATACATAAATAAAGCATATATATATATATATATATATATATATATATATATATATATATATATATGCTTTCCTTGTGGCTCAGATGGTAAAGAATCCTCCTGCAATACAAGAGACCTGTGTTCAATCCCCAGGTCAAGATCCTTCGTTGAAGAGAATGGCTACCCACTCCAGTATTCTTACCTGGAGAATTCCATGGACAGAGGAACCTGGAAGGCTACAGTCCATGGTGTTGCAAAGAATTGGACATGTCTGAATGACTGTCACTTTTTATTTTCATATGTGTTTGTGTGTGTTATATATAACATACACACACACACACATATATATATATATATTTTAAAATTTAGGATCTCTTATCTGACTTGAGTGGCCACAGAGCTTCAGCTGATTTGTTAAGATCAGGGACTGCCAGATATCCATCTTTATCACTGTTATTGTTTGTGAAAGACAATAAAGAACAAAGTTTTCTCTCAACCCAGGATACTAACAAAAGGAAATAAAACAATTTCATTATTGCATAAGCACCAAGCCGAAATGTGGTATGCATCACAGACAATTCTCTTAGAGGTTGCAAGGATAGATATCTCACCCAGAGTAGCCAGACAGACATAATCCATTACACACATGTTCTCAACATAAATAATACCTGGTCTTCAAGTAAGAGGGGTTGATAGAACCAGTTATTACACATAGTTTATCCTAAATTATCCTAAATTCATCCTATAATTGGGATGACCATCTGTGTTAGCTGGTTTTATCAAAAGGAAAAACTATCTTCTTGTTTCCTTATCATAGGTAATAGTTTTGCAACTTGGAGCAAGTTCCCCACAAAAATTAGGGCCCCACCCTCCCAGAGAAACTGGGAGATAAGGGCCCTGTCTTCCTTAATGAGTAAATTTCAAAGGGATGACTGCCAGGTCCTTGAGAGAGACACTCATGAGTCCTAAAGCTGAGGAGAGACTTATTTAACTTTAAAAATATTTGCATATATTTCAGAGACAGCTAAGAACTTACTACTATAAATTTTCTAAAGTAAATTCTCTAAGAAAATGCAATCTCTTCCCTTATTTTCAACAGAGAGAATTAACTCTATTATTTTTAATTTTGTCTTTGCTCATACAAAGGCAGTAAACAAGACATCGTCTTTCTACTTGTTGGGGGAGGGGAGCACATCCTATTTTGTTTTATATATATATATATATATATATATATACACACACACACACACACTTTTTATGCACAATTTTTTTTTTACAATACTAGACTTTTTAAATCTCAGAAATATGTTGTGGAAAAGAAGCGATATCCAAAAGAGTGCTCACTTTATGGTTTTATTTGTAGAAGGTCCATAACCTGGTAAAAATAATTGATGTGACAGCAATAAAGAGTGATTGTCCATGGGGCATGAAACGGGTGAGAAGGAACTAACTTCAGTGGAGGAAATATTCCATATGTTGTTTTGAATGATGAGTGTACAGGTTATACAATTGTCAGAACTCAAATATCTAATGTTTTCAGATTTTAATACATGTACATTATATCTTAGTTTTAAAACATTTTGCTTTAGAATGAAACTGATGCCAATTTCTCTAGCATTTCTATCATTGCCTTTTACTTTTGGCTTTGTATTATTATGTAGAAACCATGTACTCCTGTTAAAGTGATAAGGAATTTAAAGGCAGATACTATGTCTTCCTTACTCCTATTTTTTTTTTCTTTTTACACTTAATACATGTTATATGTATCAGGTATTCAATGAACATTTGCTCTGTTTAATTTACGATATTTTTCATTGATAGACATTAAAGTACAAGTTTTCACAAAGTAGGTGGACCTTTTCATTCGTTATTTATTCATCTATCATTCATGTTTTATTTTCTCCTTAAATATTGCCTGAGCATGTATGATATGCCAACGTCTGTTAATCACAGTTATGTGAAGGTGAATCAGACAAACATGTAGACTGTCATGATGAGATTAACTACAGTGACCTGAACACAATTTTTCCCTGATGTCACATTATCTACCATTGTCCTATATCAAGAAATTCCCATTTATGTTTGAAAGGTTTTAGCGGTTTTTAATAGATAAGCCCAACCTGCATAGATTATAGAAAATTTTATGCACTATCAAGTTAAAACGTATTTATCTATCTATTTATTTTGAAAGAGATAACTGTTCATAAGGAGTATATATATATTTCCAATTATGCTTACCTGTACATGAAAAATTATAGTAAACAAATCACATGAAATGACAGCAGTTTGTGCAATTTGATATGTTTACAGCTTTATCTGATTAAATTTAGAGCACAAAATTGTTCCCCATAGCAATTTGTGTAACTGCAATTCTAACAAATAATCTGTTGTTGGGAAGTAAAAATACATGTGAGTGCAATATCTCATGCATTTCATTCAGATTTGCAGTGTAAGTTACCCTAAACTGAACAAGCCAACAATATTGGACAGCTGTTTTAATGTTTAGCATATCCTAAAGATATACTAATACAGGGTCTTATTGCAGAAACAAGCATGTGTTAATAATTTTCATTAATCACCCATTAGTCAAGCATTATGATCAATTTGAAGCATTGTGTTTCTGAAGGATAGATCAAGCAACAAAATTCTGGAAATAATAGAAAACTCATTTAACCCTCATTTCAATTCTTAAACAGAGATAGTGTCATCCACATAATTTATCAATGATACTTTCTAAATCTCAGACAGTGCCGTGGAGTGCAATGATAGAATACCAATTTAGATATATCTTGGCCCTAAAGGTGATTCTCTCAAACTGTGTCATGCTATTTATTCACATCTTTATCAGCAAATATTTAAAAATTAGAAGTAATTTACAACATTGTGGAAGAAACTGGCATGCAAGAAAAATGTTGACATCATATTCAAAAATATTCTGCAAATATGTGAAATAGGAAAAAATGTCTATTACATAGAATAGATTGAAAAGAAGCAACTGAACCAGTATGTATGTATTTGTTATTACATCCAAAGCACTAGTTGACTTAGATGTTCTGTGTGATTTAATGTGTTTTTGGAGTATTCAGTTCAGTTCAGTTGCTGAGTCATGTCCAACTCTCTGCTACTCCATGGTCTTAGCACAACAGGCTTCCCATCACCAACTCCAGGAGCTTGCTCAAACTCAAGTCCATCAAGTCGGTGATGTGATCCAACCATCTTATCTTCTGTTGTCCCCTTCTCCTCCTGCCTTCAATCTTTCCCAGCATCAGGGTCTTTTCCAATGAGTCAGTTCTTCACATCAGGAGTCCAAAGTATTGGAGTTTCAGCTTCA
This sequence comes from Dama dama, assembly GCF_033118175.1. Lineage (NCBI taxonomy): Eukaryota > Metazoa > Chordata > Mammalia > Artiodactyla > Cervidae > Dama > Dama dama. The sequence continues at coordinate 43,636,786 of NC_083711.1, read as the reverse complement.
ACATCAGTCCTTCCAATGAATATTCAGGACTGATTTCCTTTAGGATTGACTGGTTGGATCTCCTTGCTGTTCAAGGGAGTCTGTCCAGAGTCTTCTCCAACACCACAATTCAAAAGCATACATTCTTCAGTGCTCAGCCTTAATTATGGTCCAAATCTCATATCCATAGATGATTACTGGAAAAACCATGGCTTAGACAATACTAACCTTTGTTGGTAAAGTAACGTCTCTGCTTTTCAGTATGCTGTCTAGGTTGGTCATAACTTTTCTTCCAAGGAGCAAGCGTCTTTTAATTTCATGGCTGCAGTCACCATCTTGCAGTGATTTTGATCCCAAGAAAATAAAGTCTGTCACTCTTTGCATTGTTTCACCATCTGTTTTCCATGAAATGATGGGACCAGATGTCATGATCTTATTTTCCTGAATGTTGAGTTTCAAGCCAGCTCTTTGAATCTCCTCTTTGACTTTCATCAAGTGGTTCTTTAGTTATTCTTTGCTTTCTGCCATAAGGGTGGTGTCATCTGCATATCTTTGGTTATTGATATTTCTCCTTGCAGTCTTGATTCCAGCTTATGCTTTATCCAGTCCGGCATTTCACATGATGTACTCTACATATAAGATAAATAAGCAAGTTGACAATATACAGCCTTGACGTATTCCTTTCTCAATTTGGAACCAGTTCATTGTTCCATGTCCCATTCTAACTGTTGCTTCTTTACCTCCATACAGGTTTCTCAGGAGGCAGGTCTGGTATTCCCATCTCTTTCAGAATTTTCCACAGTTTATTGTGATCCACACAGTCAAAGGCTTTGGCACAGTCAATGAAGCAGAAGTAGTTCCCCGCCCACCCCCCACCCCCCGGAATTCTCTTACTTTTTCTATGATCCAACAGGTGTTGGCAACTTGTTCTCTGTGTCCTCTGCCTTTTCTAAATCCAGCTTGAACATCTGGGAATTTATGGTTCACATACTGTTGAAGCCTAGCTTAGAGAATTTTGAGCATTACTTTGCTAACATGTGAGATGAGTGCAATTGTGTGGTAGTTTGAATGTTCTTTGGCATTGCCTTTCTTTGGGATTGGAATGAAAACTGACCTTTTCTAGCCCTGTGCCACTGCTGCATTTTCCAAATTTTCTGGCATATTGAGTGCAGCACTTTCACAGCATCATCTTTTAGGATTTAAAATAGCTCAGCTAGAATTTCATCACTTCCAAGAGCTTTGTTTGTAGTGATGCTTCCTAAGGCTCAATTGACTTTGCATTCTAGGATATCTGGTTCTAGGTATTTGATCACACCATTGTGGTTATCTGGATCATTATCATCTTTTTTGTATAGTTCTTCTGTGTATTATCACCTCTTCTTAGTATCTTCTGCTTCTGTTATGTCCATATCGTTTCTGTCCTTAATTGTGCCCATCTTTGCATGAAATGGTCCCTTGGTATCTCTATGTTCTTAAATGATCTCTCGTCTTTCCCATTCTATTGTTTTCCTCTATTTCTTTTCTTGGAGTATTAAATACATTTAAATAGATTTCAGACAGTCATTTTCCCCACCCAGAAATAATCAACAGTCTTTCTGAATCCTAAGCATATTTCATATTTATAAAAGAAAACCACATGTTCTTGTTGAGCTTTTATTCTTATAATGTGAAGAAAAAGAAGAACAGGTCTGACTAAATTTCATCCTCTCACAAAGCTCAAAATTATTTTCAGAATTGCCAGGGAATTCATTCAGTTTCCTTATTACTGCATAGTTCTAGTACACAGGTATGCCAAATTGAAGAGAAAACGTCATATAAGCCAAAATAAACTCTAAATGAATAAATATTTAATGATGAATATATGGGAAAAATTACCTTAAGATGCATATTTGGCATTTCCTATGTGTCACATACATTTTATCTATCATATAAAACTGTGTAACTATATTTGAAGCAAAAATTTATAGTTCAAATAGGAAACTGCATTTAAGATGCATTACATTTAAAAATTATTTGCCATATTTTATTTTGATTTTTAGAATTCATAATAATTTTGTACCCACAATTTGGTCCAGACATTTGAATAGTCAGAGTGGATCACTGTATACAAAGTTACATTTTGGGGTGGACTTAAAAATTAAAACATACCTGGTGCCAACCCATGTCTTTCTTGGTCTACCTCCTATTCATCGTCACCCTCCTTTAAGTTAAGCATCACAGCTGAAAAAGTAAGTGGCCACTCAATCACTATTTGTTCCAGCATTATTTTTCTTCTAGATATAAATAAAACATTCAGAAGAGAGGATATGGTGCAAGAAACTGTGAATGAAAGAAAGAATAGCATGAACAATTATCTGATAGACCTATTTGGAGATAAATTCAAAGTATCTCAGTGAAATTCTGTACTCATGAGTAGATGAGAGAGCATGATACTACATCTTAACAATAAATTTATAGAATAGTCCATATAGAAAAATTGCATTTTAAATAATTAAGTCTCCAAAAAGAAGCAAATTAGTTGTCATTTCAGAAACCCCTATACATTGTTGTTTTTAGTGGTCCTCCAAAATCTAAGCTTCTTCATGGTAAGCATATTAAAATACATAGTATTTAAAATAAATAATTTTTTCCATCAGAAATAAAGATCTGAAATGTGGTGCCTATATACCAATAAATAGTGTGATTTCCCCTTAGTTCTTCTTATATTTTTCTAGTTTTTATAACCAGATGTTTGCCTGAATTCTGGGCAATCCAGAGACCCATTAAATTTATCTGGTAAAACTCAGTTAATCTGGCATTTGATTTTCAGATCTTGCTGTAGCCATTCCCCATAAGATCTGTACTTTGTTACTTCAGAACCTGGCTCAAGGCTTATCTATATTCAAACTTTCCTCCATAAAATAGATTTTTTGTAAATACCTAAAAAATTCAATTATACTTCCCAAATATCTTTTGCCATGTTATCAACATCCTAGATCATACCTATTGGAAAGCAGCCATTGTAGATCAGACCTAAGGTGCCAAACAACAGTGTATAGATAATCATATTGGTGAGCAGCACAATGTAGAATTCGTTCCATCTGTTCTTGTCTTTCCTAGACATATGCTTGCAATTATTATAACTACATTTTTCCTAATCCTAAATTAGCCTAAAGGCTAACACAAATACTGATTTATTCACTTTTTTATATGCCCCAAAAAACCTAAATTAAAAAAAAATTACAGTATTGTGCAGAAAACTCATTTATTTCAAAAAGTATGCATATGAAAAATAATTATATGAAAAGATGATCAATCATTTGGTAAATTCAAATTAAAATCACTATGAGTTAGTTCTGCATAACTAATGACAAAACAAAGGCAATATTAAGTGTTATTGAACATGGAGAGTAACTGACATTGTCATGCATTTCTCCTGTGATAAAATTGTTATAGCTTTCTGGGAAAACAATTTGATGTGGACTAATTTCCCAAGGCTGCTGTAACCAAGTACTGTAAACATGGTCATTTAAAATAATAGAATTTATTCTTATGGTTCTGGAGGACCTCCAGGTAGAATTGTTTTTTACTGAGGACTCTGTCCCATGCCTCTCTCTTAGCTTCAGCTGATTGCCCACACTCCATGGCATTACTTGGATTAAATATCCATCACTTCAGTCTATGCCTCCATCTTCACATGGCTTTCTCCCATTGTACCTCTGTCCAGCTTTTCACTTTTTATAATGACATCAGTCATTGGATTAGGGCCTATCCTAATAATCACACAACACAACAAAAAAGAAGACTCTATACGTGGAAATCACCAGATGGCCAATACCGAAATCAGATTGATTATATTCTTTGCAGCCATAGATGGAGAAGGTCTATACAGTCAGCAAAAACAAGACTGGGAGCTGACTGTGGCTCAGATCATGAACTCCTTATTACCAAATTCAGACTTAAGTTGAAGAAAATGGGGGAAACCACTAAACAATTCAGGTATGACCTAAACCAAATCCCTTATAATTATACAGTGGAAGTGACAAATAGATTCAAGGGATTAGATCTGATAGACAGAGTGCCTGAAGAACTATGGATGGGTTTTTTTGACATTGTACAGGAGGCATGGATCAAGACCATCCCCAAGAAAAAGAAATGCAAAAACGCAAAACAATTGTCTGAGGAGGCCTTACAAACAGCTGTGAATAGAAGAGAAGTGAAAGGCAAATGAGAAAAGGAAAGATATACCCATTTGAATGCAGAGTTCCAAAGAATAGCAATGAGAGATGAGAAAGCCTTCCTCAGTGATCAATGAAAAGCAAGAGAGGAAAACAATTGAATGGGAAAGTCTAGAGATCTCTTCAAGAAAATTAGAGATACCAAGGGAACATTTCATGCAAAGATGGGCTAAATAAAGGATAGAAATGATGTGGACCTAAGAGAAGCAGAAAATTTTAACAAGAGGTGGCAAGAATACACAGAACAACTATACAAAAAAGATCTTCAGACCCAGATAATCATGATGGTGTGATCACCAACCTAGAGCCAGACATTCTGGAATGCAAAGTCAACTGGGCCTTAGGAAGCATCATAATGAACAAAGCTAGTGGAGGTGATGGAATTCCAGTTGAGCTATTTCAAATCCTAAAAGATGATGGTATAAGTGCTGTACTCAATATGCCAGCAAATTTGGAAAACTCAGCAGTGGCCACAGGACTGGAAAAGGTCAGTTTTAATTCCAATCCCAAAGAAAGGGAATGCCAAAGAATGCTCAAACTACCACACAATTGTACTCATCTCACACGCTAGTAAAGAAATGCTCAAAATTCTTAAAGTCGGGTTTCAACAGGAGGTGAACTAAGAACTTCCAGATAGTCAAGCTGGATTTAGAAAAGACAGAGGAACCAGAGATCAAACTGTCAACATCTGGTGGATCATCAAAAAAGCAAGAGAGTTCCAGAAAAATATCTATTTCTGCTTAATTGACTATGCCAAAATCTTTGATTGTGTGGACCACAACAAACTGTGGAAAATTCTGAAGGAGATGTGAATACCAGACCACCTGATCTGCCTCTTGAGAAATCTGTATGCAGGTCAAGAAGCAACAGTTTGAACTGGACATGGAACAATAGACTGGTTCCAAATCGGGAAAGGAATACGTCAAGGCTGTATATTGTCACCCTGCTTATTTAAATTATATGCAGAGTACATCATGTGAAATGCCAGTGTGGATGAAGCTCAAGCTGGGATCAAGATTGCCAGGAGAAATATCAATAACCTCAGATATCCAGATGACACCAGCCTTATGGCAGAAAGTGATGAAAAACTAAAGAGCCTCTTGATGAAAGTGAAAGAGGAGAGTGAAAAGGTTGGCTTAAAACTCAACATTCAGAAAACAGTGCTGGTGACATCTGGTCTCATCACCTCATGGCAAATAGATGGGAAAACAGTGGAAACAGTGAGAGACTTTATTGTCTTGGGCTCCAAAATCACTGCAGATGGTGACTGCAGCCATGAAATTAAAAGACACTTGCTCCTTGGAAGAAAAGTTATGACCAACCTAGACAGCCTATTAAAAAGCAGAGACATTACTTTGCCAACAAAGGTCTATCTGGTCAAAGCTATGGCTTTTCCAAAAGTTATGTATGGATGTGAGAGTTGGACTGTGAAGAAAGCTAGTGCCAAAGAATTGATGCTTTTGAACTGTGGTGTTGGAGAAGACTCTTGAGATTCCTTTGGCCTACGAGGAAATCCAAGCAGTCAATCCCAAAGGAAATCAGTCCTGATTATTCATGGAAACGACTGATGCTGAAGCTGAAACTCCAATATTTTGGCCACCTGATCCAAAGAACCAACTCATTGGAAAAGACTCCGATTCTGGGGAAGATTGAAGGTGGGAGGAGAAGGGGACAACAGAGGATGAGATGATTGGATGGCATCCCAGACTCAATGGACATGAGTTGATTTAACACTGGGAATTGGTGATGGATAGGGAGGCCTGGTGTGCTGCAGTCCGTGGGGTTGCAAAGAGTCAGACACAATTGAGCAACTGAACTGGAATAGTGACCATATTTTAACTTGATTACCTCTATAATGACCTTAATTCCAAAAAATGTTGCAACATGTACAGACACACACACACACATATGTGTATATATGTAGGTATATATACGTGTATATATATATATATATATATAGACACAATTTAACTACTAAAAGGCAATTTTAATGTTAAAAAATATAGATAATCCTAAAACCTAGTAATTCCTCTCAAAGATATTTAACCAAGATAAATAAAAAACTCACATTCACACAAAAATATTTGCATATATATTTATGGCAGAATTTATTGATAATCATTCAAACTGGAAGCCACTCAGCTCTCTATCAACTGGTAGACTCATAGAGCAAGACATGTACACACAATGGAATACTTCTCAGCAATACACTGAAATTTAGTACTCTTTCATAAAACAACCTAAAGGTGCATCTTAAATGCATTTTACTAAGTCAAATTGGCCAGATTCAAAAGTTTATATAATATTTCACTTATATGCCATAAGGAAAAGGTAAAGTTACAGGGATGGGATTATCTCTTTATTGTTTAAGGTTGCTGTTGGTCAAAGGGTTTTTTCCTACTCATTCACAGCATGAGCATTTGGTGATAGTGGTCCAGTTTCTGTGATGACCTTGGTGGTTGGATATATGGCTTCACATCTTTGTCCAAACCCATAGAACTCCACACTCCAATTAATGATCTTTAATAGGTACTAATTAAAAAATCAACCAAGTTTTGACAGGGGGAGGGAATGATCTTAATGAATGCTATGAAAAATTAAACATTATTACAGATCAACCCCACAACCTTATATGATGAAGGTGAAAAGAATAATCGAAGTAATTTTGAAAAGGAATATTTTATACTGTAAGGCAAAAGACAGAAAAAGAGCTAATTACAAAACCAATTATTCTATATTGTATATATATATATATATATATATATGCTTCTCACAGGGTTTTGAGTTAACAGTCTTAAGATGATGTATGTATATTCTTTTTTTTCCAGTTTCACTGAGAAATAATTGATACATCACTGTGTGAGTTAAGGCATGGAGCACAATGGTTTGATTTACGTATGTTGTGAAGTGATTACGGTAATAGCTAGCATTCATCTTCTCATATAGCTCAGTAAAAAGAAAAGAAAGAGAAATGAAAAACTCTTTTCTGCTTGTGATGAGAACTGTTAAGTTTTACTCTCTTGACAGATTTTCTATATGTCCCACAGCAGTCCTAGCTATATGGATCATGTTGTACATTCTGTCCCTAGGACATATTTATCTTACAGCTGAATATTTGTACCTTTTGACTACTTTCCTTCAGTTCTTCCTACCCCCATTATCCATTTCTGTTAACCATGGGTCCAATCTCTTTTCCTTTGGGTTTAAGTTCCACATGTGAGACGATACAGTATTTCTCTTTCTCTGTCTTATTTCACTTGGCGTAATGTCAAGGGACATCCATGTAGTCACAACTGTACAGTTTCCTAATCTTGGATGGCTGAATGTTATTGCATCACACACACACACACACACACACACACACACACACACACACACATATATATACATACCACAATTTCTGTATGCATCGATTCATTAACAGATACTTTGCTTCTATGCCTTTGCTGTTGTAAATAATGCAGATATGAACATGGAAGTAGAGATATCTTTTCACCTTATTTTTTATATTTCCTTTAGATATATTCCCAAAAGTAGAATGGCTGAATCATGTGGTATATCTATGTTTTTAGTTTTCTTGACGATCTTCTATATTGTTTTTCCACAGTGGCTGTACCAATTTACATTCTTACCAACAGTGTACGCGAGTTCCCCTTTTTTCAAATCCGTGTGTGTGTGTGTGCGTGTGTGTGTGTGTGTGTGTGTGTGTGTGCTGAGTGGCCTCAGTCATGTCTGACTGTTTGACCATTCCTCCCTATGGACTGGTAGCCCACCAGGCTTCTCTGTTCATGGAATTCTCCAGGCAAGAATACCGGAGTGGGTTGCCGCGCCCTCCTCCAGAAGATCTTCCTAATGCAGGGATGGAACCCGCATCTCTTACATCTCCTGATTGGCAAGCAGGTTCTTTACCACTAGCACCACCTGGGAAACCCTTTCAAATTCACTCCCCTCATTTATTATCTCTTTTAGATGATAGCCATTCTGTCATTCTGACAGACTTGAGGTGATATCTCATTCTGGTTTTAATTTGCATTTTCCTAAATGGCTAGTGATGTCGTTTGGTATCAATATGCTTTGACTTTTTATTATATTCTTTTGTGTAACTAGTACAGATTTTTTTCCTTTGTGGTTATTGTGAGACTTACATGAACTATCTTATAGCAACCTATTTTAAACTGATAACAGCTTCAATACAACTTGTAAATTTCCACTTTCATTGCTTCTCCCACTCACATTTTGGGTTATTGCTGTTGCCAATTTACATGTCTTTAATATTGTATAACTAATAACAGATTACTGTAACTATGTTTATCTCTAAGTGTTATTTTTAACCTTTTAACTAGAACTATAAGTGAATTATTCACTGCTATTACCAAACTGAAAAATTGAACAATGTCTGTGTATTTACCATTTCTAGTTGAATTTGCCCTACTTTTTTACATTTTTATAATGTTAATTGGCATTCTTTTACTTTCACAGAAAGAATTCCCTTTAGTGGTCTGTTGGTAATGAATTCCCTCAGCTTTTGTTTATGGAGGAAAGTCTTTATCTCTTCTTAGTTTCTGAAGGACAACCTTGATGAGTATAGAATTCTTAGTTAACAGTTATTTTCTTTCAGTCTTTTGAATATATTATTCCATTCTCTCCAGGCCTGAAAAGTTTCTTTTGCGAAATTTGCTAATATTAATGTGGGAATCCACCTTGTTTATAACTTCTCTCCTAACTTTTACAGTTTTAAAAATTCTTTCTATTTGCCTTTTGGCAATTTAATTATAATATATCTCAAAGTAGCCCTATTTGAGTTCATCCTATTTTGAATCTTTTGGATCTCATAGATATGAATGTCCATTTCTCTCCCAAGATTTGAGGTGTTTTCAGCCAATGTTGCTTTAACTAGGGATTCTGTCCCCTTTTCTTTATCCTATCCTTCTCAAACTCCCATAAGGAAAATATTTTTTCTTTGTGTCCCAGAATTCTCATAAACTTTTCACTCTTTCTGTTCCATTTTTATTTCTGTTCCTCTAACTGGATAATTTCCAGGGTCCCATCCAGGTTTCTGATCCTTTCATTTGTATGGTCAATTCTACTTTTGAAAATTTTGACTGAATTACGTATTTCAGTTAATATATTTTTCAAGTCTAGCATTTGGTTGGTTGTTGTTTTCATGTTTGTTATTTCCTTGCTGAACCTCTTGTTTTGTTTGTGCATTGTCTAATTTCCTAACTTAGTTGTCCACATGTTCTTCTAGTTCACTGAATTTTTTAAAGAGAATCATTCTAAATTCTTTATTTGACATATCTATTTCTTTAGAGTCAGTTATTAGAGCTTTATTAATATCCATTGATGATTCTTATTTACCTGATTTTCATGATCCTTGATTTCTTACTTTAATATCTACACATGTGATTAATCAGTGTTTCTTCCAGATTTTACTAGTTCTCTTTGGCAGAGACAGTTCTTTGACAGTCAATTCTGTTTGGTTTCCTGGGTGTATCTTATGGTAAGGTCCTTAGGCAGTTGGAGCTTGCTATGATGGTCTATTATAAGGCAAGTCAACTGCTCAAGTTCTGAAATTGGAGATTGCAGAGTGTGCCACTAGCTCACAACAGTTGTATAAGGCTGCTGGCTTGGTTCCCTTCCACAGTAAGGCTAGGGGATGGGCTTTGTGGGTAGCCTGGATTCTCTGGTCAGACTTACTAGGTGGTGAAAGCTGTGTGCTATATTCCCTGGGAGATGGGCTGTAGATGAGCTTCCCTGCTCTGTGAGAGCAGCAGTGAAGGACCCAGGCCCTGGGCAGCTAGCTGATTATTTGGGGACTCAATCAGGCCACAGCGTGTGCAATGAATTTTCTGCTCAGGTGAGGTCACCAGTTTTTCTCTGCAGATGTAGAAAGCTACAAGATATGCTTCCTGTTTATGTGTCACTGTACATAGGACCATGAAATCAGCCATACAGACTTCCATGTGTTCTGGTTAGGTCCCCTGTTTGAACAGGCAGAAGGCTGTATTCAGCGATGAGGAGGCCTACAGATTAGATCGGCTGCCAAGGAAAAAGAAACTCTAGACCAGTAAAGCTCTTTGTTGTGTTACCTCAAGCTGACCCATGTCCCAAGTTTCCTGAGAGACTGGGGCACTGTCTTTGCTCTGTAAGCAATTTCCTGGCTCTGCATGCCCAACCCTTAGCTTGAGTTAAGAGCTGGCCACACAGATTCCAGGTTTTTCACTAGTTTTTTCTGGTTAGATGGGGCTGGAAATCACAGCAGGTGGGGCTATGTCTTAGCTATCTTACCTGGCCATGAAGGGGAGGGCCCACTCTAGGCCATTCTGTTTTCCAAAAGGCTCTCCTATTGGGAGAAGCTAGACAGGACCCTCAGCCTTGGCTGTGAACTAATCCCCCGGGAGTGCATAGCAGAGGGACTCTTCATGCCTGGTGATGACTCTGCTCTAGGGGCAGTCAGTACTATCCACCTGCCTCTAGATAGGACTGGAGTGTTGCGAGGCTACAGAGATTCCAGGTGTTGCTGCCAGCTTCTGGTCAGCTGTGGTCAGAAAATACCCTCCACAGTAGACGGGGTTGTGACTCAGTTACTTACATGGATGTAGGTGAATCAGGCTCTAGGACTGGCCAAACTCTTCATTTGAGAATCTGAATCTCAGGATGCACTTCTGCATCCTGTTGAGTTCCCCGATCAGAGGGTACCACCAGCTTGGTTCTGCAGATTAGCAAGGCTGCAGGTATAAACTTGGTCTGTCAAGACACCTGTACTAGCTTTTGCAAGTCCTGAAGATTCTCCTGCAATCTCAGAAGACTCCCCTGCAATCCCTGTGGAGTGAGATCAGAGTAGGGCCTCCCACAGTGACCAGCAAATCTAGGGAACTGGTTGTCTGTCCTAGGTTCTCTTTTCACCCTGGAGGCACCGTGTACTCAGGGGAGACCTCTTCCTGTGGTGCTGCGCTGGCACAGAGAAGCGTCAACACGGTTACCATGCATCCAGCTATTTTTCTTGCATCCTAATGTAGTCTGTCTTGGTCTCTATGGTCACTCAGTCAAGTCAGACTCTTTGCAACACCATGGACTGTAGCCCATCAGGCTCTTCTGCCCACGGGATCTCTCCAGGCAAGAATACTGGACTGGTTTGCAAGGCCCTCCTTCAAAAGATCCTCCCAACCCAGGGATCGAACCCAGGTCTCCTGCATTCCAAGTGGACTCTTTACCGTCTGAGCCACCATGGAAGCCCAAGCAAACTGGAGTGGGAACCTAGCCCTTCTCCAGGGGATCTTCCCTCCCCAGGAATAGAATTCTACGGTGCAGGAGGACGCTTAAGCCTCACCTCTGTGTTCTAGTATTCTCTCAGTGATGCCTTGTTTTAGAATATTTCTTAGTTGTTGTTCTTCTGAGAAAGAAAATAAAAAACAACTTATGTCACATCCTTAGCGGTGTCATAATTCTATGTATATGCTAAGGTTAAACATTAAATAGATAATGAGTAATAAAATTATTAATAATATATTTCCTAACTTTAATTTATGTGATAAAAATACAAGTTAGATATATTAAATAATTCATTCCTAAATCATGACAAATGAAAATATGGAGCAAAAATTTGTACTCAAAATCCATTGACTTATATTATCCATAACTTTGTGAGAATTAATTGTTCTGGCAGTCCTAGAATGCGTTGAGAAGTAGGTTATTTTAGTGATCAAACAAGCAGTCAAATGAGTATATATCTATAATGGATTATTAGATGTCTGCTTTTTCTATTGGTTAAAGTTGATGTACATTAAGTTGGGAGTCAGTAGAAATACTGGATTTAATTAGAAAGGTATTTTGTGACTGATTGCTTATTCCTTGGCTGAAACATTCTAAATTTTTACTCTGTTATTTTAACAAAGTAAACAAGGTTTGAAAGACTGAGAAAATTGTTGCCTGACTCTAAAATTAATTATTCTCAGACAATGCTTAGTAAAGGATAGAAAATAAAAGCAAAAGCCTGCTGCCAAGCATCAATAGACACAAAATAAAGTAGATTAATAATGTTCAATTTTCTTCTTAAATACCACACTAGTAAATAAATGAAGTATGAATGTGGTATATGCTATTATTAGGACTTAAAATATGAATAGTAAAAGAAAAGGAGAGTTTTAAAGATTATAATATGGAAAGCAAGGAGTTCCTAACATTTTCCCCCCTGTTTTTTAGCCTCCTTTTACTCAGTGTAAGTGTGAGATGAGGAAATATAATATAGCTGCCACTATGTGTGTTGAAATAACAGAATTTTGTTAGTCCTAAAAATTACAGGACAGGCATCTGGATCCACCTAAGATAAAGTAGGCACACTTCATCTAATCTTTCCCAATGATTACAACAATGACTGGGCAGAATATGTAAAGCAACTACCTATAGATTCCAAAAAGTAAATAGTTGCAGGCAAATTTGGGAAATCAAAATTCAAAGAACAACCAGTACAGTGGTCAACTCCTGAATAACCAGTACAGTGGTCAATCTCTTTTTCTAGTTTATTCCATTTCTCTTATTTCTGTTTTTCAACTCATATCTCATGCCAGACAACCTGAATCCCAGAACTGCATAACTGCATAGCTGACAAAAACCAAACTTCTTCATAAAATAAAAAGAACAAACAAACAAAGTGTTGTCTTCCTATTCTGATAACTAGGAATGGGGGCCCTCTGCTATGGAGGAGTTCCAATCAGCAAGATAATCCCTCACAGAGACTTGTACTAATATCACCTTTAATACCCATAAAATTATACAAATGTACTGAGTCATTTGCTATGGTGGGAAGCCAAGGAGACAGGAGCAGTTTTGATGGCTAGAGGGAATGTCCATTTGAAGGTGCTCACACAGTCCAGTTTTGGACATTAGAGGATAAAAATACACTAAATCTTTAGCCTCCCACTGAGAGCAAATGGCATGAGTGTTATTTGTTGCTTTTCCCTGATCACTCCTGGACCTGCTTCTCTCTCTCCCTTTTTGACTGGGTAGGATAACTTTGGCATCTACAGCCAAAAGAAATATCAAAGTTTACTTCCTTCCATTTCACAGAGATCCCCAGACTTTTTCTCTTAAAATGGCTGAGATGGGATTAGAGGACTGAGGAATCATGGATTGAGAAGTAAAAACTCTTCTAGGAAATGAGACACTGTATTTAATTCTGGTGCTGCCCACTGTCAGTTAAAAACAAACTCTCCTTTATCAACCCATGTTCCTCAGTTCAGTTCAGTCAATCAGTCGTGTCTGACTCTTTGTGACCCCATGGACTGCAGCACACCAGGTTTGCCTGTCCTTTACCAGCTCCTGCAGCTTACTCAAACTCATTTCCATCGAGTCAGTGATACCATCCAATCATCTCATCCTCAGTCACCCCCTTCTCTTCCAGCCTTCAATCTTTCCCAGCATCAAACTCTTTTCCAGTGAGTCAGTTCTTTGCATCAGGTAGCCCAAAGTATTGGAGTTTTAGCTTCAGCATCAGCCCTTCCAATGAATATTCAGGACTGATTTCCTTTAGGGTGGACTGCTTGGATCTCCTTGCAGTCCAAGGGACTCTCAAGAGTCTCCTCCAACACCACAGTTCAAAAGCATCAATTCTTTGGCACTCAGCTTTCTTTATAGTCCAACTCTCACATCCATACATGACTACTGGAAAAACCATAGCTTTGACTAGACAGACCTTTGTTGGCAAAGTAATGTCTCTGCATTTTAGTATGCTGTCTAAGTTGGCCATAGCTTTTCTTCCAAGGAGCAAGCATCTTTTAATTTCATGGCTGTAGTCACCATCTGTAGTGATTTTGGAGTCCCCCAAAATAGAGTATCTCACTGTTTCCATTATTTCCCCATCTATTTGTCATGAAGTGATGTGACCAGTTGCCATGATCTGAATGTTGAGTTTTAAGCCAACTTTTTCACTCTCCTCTTCACTTTCATCAAGAGGCTCTTTAGTTCCTCTTTACTTTCTGCCATAAGGGTGGTGTCATCTGCATATCTGAGGTTATTGGTATTTCTCCCAGCAATCTTGATTCCAGCTTGTGCTTCATCCAACCTGGCATTTCATGTGATGTACTCTGCATATAAGTTAAATAAGCAGGGTAACAATATACAGCCTTGATGTACTCCTTTCCCATTTGAAACCAGTCTGTTGTTCCTTGTCCAGTTCTGGCTGTTGCTTCTTGACCTGCATACAGATTTCTCAGGAGGCAGGTCAGGTGGTCTGATATTCCCATCTCTTTCAGAATTTTCCAGAGTTTGTTGCGATCCACACAGCCAAAGGCTTCTGGCGTAGCAGAAGTTGATGTTTTTCTGGAACTCTTTGCTTTTTTGATGATCCAATGGATGTTCACAATTTGATCTCTGGTTCCTCTGCCTTTTCTAAATCCAGCATGAACATCTGAAAGTTCATGGTTCGCATACTGTTGAAGCCTGGCTTGGAGAATTTTGAGCATTACTTTGCTAGTATGTGAGATGAGTGCAATTGTGCAGTAGTTTGAATATTCTTTGACATTGCTTTCTTTGGGACTGGAATGAAAACTGACCTTTTCCATATTCTTATTTATTTCAATTCTGGTGGTACTTCAGCAACCACAGCCATACTGCCCATTTTTTTGGAGCTGTTTGGCTTGCTGTTTTATAGTCATAATAGTATCCCCAATCCTCCATTCTGCAAGAGAGCAACGATTGAAACACAATTCAGGCAGCATATTTAGAACCTACCTCATACTCTCAGCCTCTTTGAAAGGTAGCCTCCACTTATACTAGGAGGCTGTCCCCACTGAGAGGCATCCCTTTAGATTTTGGATTCTGGCTTCTTTGATTGATGATGTGATTGAAAACCTTTTTAATAGTAATTATTAAGAAGGAGATAAGTCCTGGGTGTTCATTGGAAGGACTGATGCTGAAGCTGAAACTCCAATACTTTGACCACCTCATGAGAAGAGTTGACTCATTGGAAAAGACCCTGATGCTGGGAGGGATTGGGGGCAGGAGGAGAAGGGGACGACAGAGGATGAGATGGCTGGATGGCATCACTGACTCGATGGGCATGAGTTTGAGTAAACTCCGGGGGTTGGTGATAGACAGGGAGGCCTGGCGTGCTGCGATTCATGGGGTTGCAAAGAGTCAGACACGACTGAGCGACTGAACTGACTAACTGAACTGATTAAGCTGCTACTGAGCTCTTATCAATATTGAATGTGTGGTGCATGAAGGTTTTATGAGTCTCTGTCTTGGTATTACTTCTTTGGTTTAGGTCAACTTGGATTAAGTGAATATCAAGATGGAAAAACCACAAAAAGTTTAGTTTATCAAATAAAAATTTTATATGTGGAAACAGACAGTCTCTCCTTAAAGGTAACTCAGCTTCATATTATAATAAAAAAGTGGCAGCTTTATCTCTAGATACATTTTTTTTTATATTGAAGCATAGTTTATTAACAATGTTGTGTTAGTTTAGGTGCATAGTGAAGTGAATCATTTATGCATATACATGTAGATATCCTTTTTCAAATTCTTTTCCCATTAAGGTTATTACAGAATATTTGGCACTCCCTGTGCTATACAGTTGGTCTTTGTTGGTTATCTATTTTAAATATAGCAATGTGTACATGTCAATCCCAAACTCCCAATCTATCCCTCCCCCTCACTCTTCACCCCTGGTGACTTTAATTTCCTTCTCTAAATCTGTGAATCTGTTTCTGTTCTTTAAATAAGTTTGCTTCTTTTTTTTTAGATTCCACATATGAGCGTTGTATGATATTTGTTTTGCTCTGACTTACTTCACAGAGTATGATAATCTCAAGGTCCATCCATGTTCCTACAAATGGCATTATCTCATTCTTTAATGGTGGATTAATAATCCATTGTATATCTACGTACTACTTCTTCTTTATCCATTCATTTGTCAAAGAACATTTAGATGGCTTCATGCCTTGGCTATTTCATCTGTCAATGATCATTTAGATTGCTTCATGCCTTGGCTATTGTAAATAGCACTGCAAAGAATACTGAGGTAATTATATAATTTGTAACCATGTTTTTCTCCAGATAAATGCCCAGAAGTGGGATTTCTAAATCATATGTTAGCTCTATTTTTACTTTTTAAGGAACTTCCATACTGTTCTGCATGTGGCTGTAACAATTTACATTCCTGCCAACAGTGTAGAAGGATTTTTAATGATGGCCATTCTGACTGGTGTGAGGTGATATCTTATAGTTTTGATTTGCATTTCTCTAATAATTAGAAATGTTAAGCATTTTTTCATGTGCCTCTTGGCCATCTGTAAGACTTCCTTGGAGAAATGCCTGTTTAGGTCTTCTGCCTATTTTTTATTGGGTGGTTTGTTTTATTTTTCGATATTGAGATTCAGGAGTTTTTGTAAATTTTTGGAAACTAATCCCTTGTCAATCGCATCTGTTGCAAATATTTTTTTTCTGTTCTGTGGGTTGTCTTTTTTTCCTTAGCTATGCAAAAGTTTTGAGTTTAATTAGGTCCAGTTCATTTATTTTTGTTTTTATTTCCATTAATCTAAAAGTCAGCTCAGAAAAGATACTGCTACGATTTATGTCAAAGAGTGTTTTCCCTATGTTTTCCACTAAGTTTTGTAGTATCTGGTCTTACATCTAGGGGCTTCTCAAGTGGCTCAGTGGTAGAGAATTTGACTGCCAATGCAGAAGTCACAGGAGATACAGGTTTGATCCTGGGTCAGGAAGATCCCCTGGAGGAGGAAATGGCAACTCACTTCAGAATTTTTACTGGGATAATCCCAAGGACAGAGGAGACTGGCAGGCTACAGTCCATGGCATCTCAAAGAGCCAGATATGACTGAGAGTGTGAGCACATATACACACTTACATTTAGGCCTTTAATCCATTTTGAGTTTATTCTGGGGTATGATGTAAAGAATGTACAGTTACCTGTAAAAGAATTTCATTTTTGTACATGTAACTGTCCAGCTTTCTCAACACCATTTTTTGAAGTGATGGTCTTTCCTCCAGTGTATAGTCTTGTCTCTTTTGTCATAGATTAATTGACCATTGGTATGTGCATTTATTTATGGGCTTTCTGCCCTGTTCCACTGATCTATATTTCTTTTTTTGTGCCAACACAATTCTATTTTGATGACTGTAGCTTTCTAGAATATTCTAAAGTCAGGGAGCTGATTCCTCCAGCTCCCTTTCTGTTTCACCAGATTGCTTGATTATTCATGGTCTTTTCTATCTCCACATAAATTTTAAGATTTCTTTTCTTCTATTTCTTTGAAAAACATCATTGGTAATTTTCTAGGGATTGCCTAAAATCTCTAGATTGCCTTGGTTATTATAGTCATTTGGACAATATTGATTCTTTCAGTCCAAGAACATAGTATATCTTTCCATCTCTTTGTGTCATCTTCAGTTTCTTTCATCAGTATCTTATACTTTACAGTATATAGGTATTTTGTCTCCTTATGTTTATCCCTATGTATTTTATTCTTTAGATGTAATAGTAAATGAAATTATTTTGTAATTTCTCTTTCCAATCATCCATTGTTGATATATAGAAATGTAACAGATTTCTGTATATTAATTTGTATCCTGCAACTTTATCAAATTCCTTGATTAACACCAGTAATTTTCTGGTAGCCTCTTCAGGATTTTCTACATATAGTATCATGTCATCTGCAAACATTTTAGTTCTTTTTCTTTAATGTCTTCTCTGCTATGGCTAGGACTTCCAAATTGTAACTGAATAAAAATGGCGAGTTATATGCAGAGTACATCATGAGAAACGCTGGGCTGAAAGAAGCACAAGCTGGAATCAAGATTGTGGGGAGAAATAGCAATAACCTCAGATATGCAGATGACACCACCCTTATGGCAGAAAGTGAAGAGGAACTAAAAAACCTCTTGATGAAAATGAAAGAGGAGAGTGAAAAAGTTGGCTTAAAGCTCAACATTCAGAAAACTAAGATCATGGCATTTGGTCCCATCACTTCATGGAAAATAGATGGGGAAACAGTGGAAACAGTGTCAGACTTTATTTTTCTGGGGCTCCAAAATCACTGCAGATGGTGATGCAGCCATGAAATTAAAAGACACTTACTCCTTGGAAGGAAAGTTATGACCAACCTAGACAGCATATTTAAAAGCAGAGACATTACTTTGCCAACAAAGGTCCATCTAGTCAAGGTTATGGTTTTTCCAGAGTCATGTATGGATGTGAGAGTTGGACTCTGAAGAAAGCTGAGAGCCAAAAAATTGATGCTTTTGAACTGTGGTGTTGGAGAAGATTCTTGAGAGTTGCTTGGACTGCAAGGAGATCCAACCAGTCCATCCTAAAGGAAATCAGTCCTGGGTGTTCATTGGAAGGACATGCTGAAGCTGAAACTCCAATACTTTGACCATCTCATGCAAAGAGTTGACTCATTGAAAAAGACCCTGATGCTGGGAGGGATTGGGGGCAGGAGGAGAAGGGGACAACAGAGGATGAGATGGCTGGATGGCATCACCGACTCAATGGACATGAGTTTGAGTAAACTCCAGGAGTTGGTGATGGACAGGGAGGCCTGGCATGCTGCAATTCATGGGGTCGCAAAGAGTTGGACATGACTGAGCGACTGAACTGAACTGAACTGAAAAATGGCAAGAGTGGATATTCTTTTCATGTATGTTATCTTAGAGGAAATGCTTTTGTGTTTCCACTGCTGAATATGATGTTAGCTGTAGGTTTGTCATATTTGGCCTTTATTGTGTTGAGGAATGTTCATTCTAAGTCCACTTTCTGGAGAGTTTTATTGTAAATGGGTGTTGAATTTTTTCAAAAGCTTTTTCTGCATCTATTAAGATGATCATATGGTTTTTATTCTTCAATTTGTTGATGTGGTGTATCACACAAATTGATTTGTGAATGTTGAAAAACTCTTGTATCCTGGGATAAAAACCACTTGATCATGTTGTATGATCATGATCCCTTTAACATATTATTGGATTCAGGTTGTCGGCAATTTGTTGAGGATTTTTGTGTCTATTTTTCATCAGTGATATTGGCCTATAACTATTTTTTTTTTTTTGTAGTATCTTTGTCTGGTTTTGCTATCAGTGCCATGGTGGACTTATAGAATGAGTTTGGGAGCATTCCTCCCTCTGCAATTTTTTGAGTAGTTTCAGAAAGTTATGTGTCAATTCTTGGAATTCTATTTTGGGGATTTTTTAAATTACAGTTTCAATTTCAGTACTTGTGATTGGTCTCTTCATATTTTCTATTTGTTCTTAGTTCAGTCTTTGGAGATTTTACCTTTGTAAAGAATTTGTTGTTTTCTTCCAGGCAGTTCATTCCATTGGCATTGTAGTTGTTTGCAGTTGTCTCTTATGATCCTTTGTATTTCTGTGGTGTCCATTTTAACATTTCCTTTTTCATATCTATTCTTATTGATTTAAGTTCTTTTCCTTTTTTTTTTTCCCTTGATGAGTCTGGGTAAAGAGTTATTAATTTTATCTTTTCAAAGAACCAGCTTTTAGTTTCATTGATCCTTTCTATTGTTTTCTTAACTTCTATTTCATTTATTCATGCTCTAACTGTCTTGATTTTTTTCCTTCTACTTATTTTGGGTTTTGTTTGTCCTTCTTTCTCTAGTTGCTTTAGCTGTAAAGCTATTTTGTTTTGTTCGTAAGCTCTTATTTCCTAAGATAAGATTATATTGCTATTAACTTCCTTCTGAGAAGTGTTTTTGCCCTATCCCATAGGTTTTGGATCATTATGCATTTGTTTCATTTGTCTCTAGGTTCTTTTTGATTTCCTCTTTGATTTCTTCACTGATCCACTGGGTGTCTAATACTGTTTTGCCTCAGTGTATGTATTTTTACAGCGTTTTTTCTTATAGTTGATTTCTAATCTCGTAGTGCTGTGGTCAGCAAAGATGCTTGATATGATTTCAATTTTTTTTTAAGTGTACTGAGGCTGATTTTGTGACATAGCATGTGATTAGTCCTGGAGAATGTTCTACATGCACTTGAGACAAATATGTATTCTGATGCTTTTGGATGGGATACTCAATAAGTATCAATTAATTCCATCTGGTCCAATGTGTCATTTAAAGCCTGTGTTTCCATATTGATCTTCCGTCTGAATGATATGTCCATAGATGAAAGTGGGCTGCTAAAGTCCCTCACCATTAATGTGTCACTGTCAATTTCTCCTTTTACGGTTGTTAGTATTGGCCTTATATATTGTTTCTCTTATGTTTATATTTATTTTTATTTTATTTGTCTTTAATTTTTGTAAGTTTGATTACTATATGTCTCAGTGTGTCTCTCCTTGGGTTTATCCTGGCTGGGACTCTTTGTACTTCCCAAACTTTTATTCTTCTGGCACCTCTATAATGCAAATGTTGGTGTTTTTACTGTTGTGTAGATTTGTGTATAGAAGTTCTTAAGTTTCCATTTGATTCTCATTTATTTCTTCTGTTTCTATATTGAGATGTTGTGTTTCTTAAGATTTTTGTTTCATGTGTATTCAAAGTTGATCACTGGAGCATTTTCATGATGACTGATTTGAAATATATGTTGGATAATACTGACATCTCTAAAGTATTAGTGTTGGCATCAGTTTAATGTCTTTGTTTTTTAGATTGATATTTTCCCAGTTCTTAGTATTAAGAGTAATTTTCCATGGGAACTTGAATATTTTTATATTGTGTTATGAGAGTCTAGGTCTTAAATCTTCATTTTAGCTAACTTTTTATGACTTTTTTTCTGGCAGAGTAAGGGGACTGTCCCATTTCTGCTAGGTAACCTCAGATGATACTATAGACAGGGTTCCTCATTACTGCTAAGCTGGAGTTGAAGTTTCAGCTTCTCACATGGTACTTACTGACACTGTGGTTGGAGTGGTCTTGTTTGTACTTGTTACCAGATGATTTTAAAAGTTCTATCTATTAAGCTTGTCTAACATCAACCCAGAATAGAGATGAAGGAAACACTTATTACTGTCAGTGGAGGTAGATGTCTAGGCTACTCATGTTTTCTCCAATTACACTATGGCAATGGGGAGTGTCTTATGTTCCATGGGTGGTGATGGAAGACCTGGCTTTATGCGTCACCTTTTCTGACACCACCCAAACTGTGGCATTGTGAGCCTCAGTGTACCTCATTTAGCTCTTTTTGGTGTGTCTGGAACCAGGGACACTTTTTTCCTTTGTTGTTTTGTTAAAGTCGTTATTGTTTAAATTTTTTATGTCCTATTAGGGTCTCCTTTTAATCATTATTTGACTAGAGACAGTAGGCTTTTGTTTTTCCAATGTATGTGGGGATATTTCTGATGAAGTTAAAATGTACTTCATATTGAAAGAAAAGAAGGGTAGTCTTTTAATGGAATAATAGTAAAACAACTACATATTTTTGCAAATATATAAAAATACATGTTAAACATGAACTATAAAACTTTTATTGAAAAATGGAATAAAAGTATAAACTTGGGTTAGGTAATAGATTCTTTATGTTTTTTTTTTAATTTAATTTAATTTTATATTGAAGTATGGGCTTTCCTTGTAGCTCAGCTGGTAAACAGTCCACCTGCAATGTGGGAAACCTGGGTTTGATCCCTGGTTTGGGAAGGTCCCCAGGAGAGGGGAAAGACTACCCAATCCAGTATTCTGGCCTGGAGAATTGCATGGACTGTATAGTCCACGGGGTGGTAGAGTGGGACACGACTGAACCACTTTCACTTTTTATTGTTGATTTACAATGTTGTGTTAGTTTCAGGTACACAGCTAAGTGGTTCAGCTATATATCTGAAAAATATTATACACACACACACACACACACACATATATATATATATAAAATCTGAAAAACATATATATATACACACACACACACACACACACACACACATAAAATGGTTTTCAGATTTTTCCCATGTAGGTTATTACATAATATTGAGTAGAGTGTCTTGTGCTCTACAGTAATCCCACTGATTATCTATTTTATATTTAATAGTATGTATACATTAATCCCAAGTTACAAATGTATCCCTCCTCCCCATGTTTACCCCACCCTCAGCAACCACAAGTCTGCTTTTGAAGTCTGTGAGTCTATTCAGTTCAGTCGCTCAGTCGTGTCTGACTCTTTGAGACCCCATGAACCGCAGCACGCCAGGCCTCCCTGTCCATCACCAACTGCCAGAGTCTACCCAAACCCATGTCCATCAAGTCGGTGATGCCATCCAGTAATCCCATCCTTTGTCGTCCCCTTCTCCTCCTGCCTTCAATCTTTCCCAGCATCGGGGTCTTTTCAAATGAGTCCGCTCTTTGCATCAGATGGCCAAAGTATTGGAGTTTCAGCTTCAACATCAGTCCTTCCAATGAATACCCAGAACTGATCTTTAGGATGGACTGGCTGGATATCCTTGCAGTCCAAGGGACTCTCAAGAGTCTTCTCCAACACCACAGTTCAAAAGCATCAATCCTTCGGTGCTCAGCTTTCTTTATAGTCCAACTCTCACATCCATACATGACTATTTCAGTTTGGCAAATAAGTTCATTTGGATATTTTTTTTAAGATTCAACATATAAAAGATATCATGTATTTGTCTTTCTCTGACTTACCTCATTTAGTATGGCAATCTCAAGGTTTACCCATATTGCTGCAAATGACATTATTTCATTCTTTTTTATGTCTAAACATTCCATAGTTTATATGTATCACGTCTTCTTTATCCATTCATCTATCAATGGACATTTAGATTGCTTCCATGTCTTGATTGTTGTACACAGTGCTGCAGTGAACATCGGGGTACATGGATCTTTTCAAATTATGGTTTTTCTCTGAATGTATGCCTGGGAGTGGAATTGATAGACTGCGTAGTAGCTCTATTTTTAGTTTTTTATGGAACTTCCGTACTGTTCTGCATTGTGGTTGTACCAATTTATATTCCACCAACTGTTAAAGGTTTGTTTTTCTCCACACCCTCCCAGAATTTATTGTTTGTAAGATTGTTGATGATGGCCATTCTGACTTGTGATATCTCATTGTAGTTTGATTTGCGTCTCTCTAATAATTAGCAGTGTTGAGCTTTTCATGTGCCTGTTGGCCATTTGTATGTCTTCTTTGGAGAAATGTCTGTTTAAATCTTCTGCCCATTTTTTGACTGGGTTGTTTGCTTTTCTGATATCGAGCTACATGAGCTGATTGTATACTTTGGAGATTAATCCCTTGGGGGTTGCTTCGTTTGTAGCTATACAGTAAGTCATCTACATATGCACCTTCAAGTTGCAAACATGCATTCACATGTCCAATCATGTAAGTTGCTCATGTGTCTGGTACTATACATTGTCACATGTGTGCATGTTCTACAAGCAGTTCTATTTTTTGTATACTTTACTCTAAGTACTGTATAGAATATAGTAGTATAGTGTATATCAGTCCCAGGATGTCCCAAGGCAAGAGCAAAAGCAGTGGTGATGAATCTGGTACTACTGTAATTTTTAAGCTGCTGAACTATAAGGTTAAAAATGTTTATTTTTTTGTGTTTTCAGTGTATTATTTGTGTGAAAAGTATTATAAACCTAGTACAGTACTATTTAGCTGATTGTGTTAGTTGGGTACCTATGCTAATTTTGTTGGACTTACAAGCATGCTCTTAGAATGGAACTTGTTTGTATATAAGGAAGGTACTATATTCTCCTATTCTGTAGTTTGTCTTTTTGTCATTTTGTTTAGTTTCTTTTGCTGTGCTTCTGCACAGCAAACTTAAACTTTTAAGTTTAAATAGGTCCAATTGTTTTTGTTTATACTTTCACTACTGTAGGAGGTGGATCTAGAAAAATATTGCTGTGATTTCTATCAGTGTTCTGCCTATGTATTCCTCTAAGAGTTTGGTAGTATCTGGATTTACATTTAGGTCTTTAACCCATTTCTAGTTTATTTTTGTGTATGGTGTTAAAAAAATGTTCTGCTTCTTTCACATGTAGCTATCTAGTTTTCCCAGCACTACTCATTGAAGAGATTGTCTTTTTGCCATTGTATATTTTGCATTCTTTGCCATAGATTAATTGAGCATAAG
Organism: Dama dama; assembly: GCF_033118175.1. Classification (NCBI taxonomy): domain Eukaryota; kingdom Metazoa; phylum Chordata; class Mammalia; order Artiodactyla; family Cervidae; genus Dama; species Dama dama. Next base: position 43,612,537 of record NC_083711.1, on the reverse strand, counting down.
TCTATGGGTTTATTTCTGTGATTTCTATCCTATTCCATTGATCTATATTTCTGGTTTTGTACCAATACCATACTGTTTTGATGACTATATTTTGTAATATAGTCTGAAGTCAGGGAGCCTGATTCCTCCAGCTCCATTTTTCTTAAGATTGCTTTGGCTATTTGGGATCTTTTGTGTATCCATACAAATTATAATATATTTTGTTCTAGTTTTGTGAAAAGTGACATTGATAATTTGAAGGGATTGTATTGAATCTGTAAATTGCTTTAGATAGTATAGTATTTTGATAATACTGATTTTTCCAGTCAAAGAACATTGTATATCTTTGCCTCTGTCATCTTTGATTGCTTTCATCAGCACCTTTTAGTGTTTGAGATACAGGTCTTTTGTCTCCTTTAAATGAAAGTGTTAGCTTCTCAGTCACGTCCAACTCTGTGTGACCCCATGGACTGTAACATGCCAGGCTCCTCTGTCCAGGGAATTCTCCAGGCAAGAACACTGGAGTGGGTAGCCATTCCCTTCTACAGGAGATCTTCTTGACCCAGGGATGGAAACAGGTGTCCTGCATTTCAGGCAGATTCCTTACCATCTGGGCCACCAGGGAAGCCTGTTTTTATCTCTTTAGTTAGGTTTATTCCTAGGCATTTTATTCCTTTTGATGCAATGTGAAATGGAATTATTTCCTTAATCACACTTTCTGATCTTTTGTTGCTAATGTATAGAGAAATACAACAGATTTCTCTATTAACTTTGTATACCGCAACTCTACTAAACTCATCAATGAATTCTGATAGTTTTCTGGTCACATCTTCAGGCTCTTCTATGTACAGTATCAAGTCATCTGCAAACAGTGACAGTTTTACTTCTTTTTTACTTTGGATTTGTTTTCTTCTGGTTTTCATGGCTAGGACTTTCAAAACTATGTTGAATAAAAGTGGTGAGAGTGAACAAGAGAAACTGGCAGATATAGAATTTGATTATATTGTGAAAGTCCTCCTCCTACTGTTGTGACTTCTTTTATTTGGATGTAAAATCTTTTTTTGGTAGGTTTCCATCTTTGGTGTCGACGGTTATTCAGTAGTTAATTGTGATTTTTGTGCCTTCATGAGAGGAGGTGAGGTCAATTCTTTTTACTCTGCCATCTGACTAAGAATCAGAAAATAGATTCTTAGATACAAAAATAAATGCACAATCCATATGAGAAAAAATACAAAAGTTAAACTTCATGCAAACTTAAAACTTACTGTTTTCTAGCATTATTAAGGAAATGAAAAAACAAGCCACATATTAGAATATATTTGCAATCACTTGCACACAAATGACTTATATAAAGTATATTTAACATTTCAGAACTAAGCAATAATAATGGAGAAGGAAATGGCAACATATTTCCATATTCTTGCCTGAAGAATTCCATAGACAGAGAAGCCTGGTGGGCTATAGTCCATGGGGTCACAAAGAGTTGGACATGACTGAGCGGCTTTCACTCACTCACTCAAGCAACAATAAAGCAAAAAGGAAGCAACAAAAATGAGCCAAAGATTTGAATAAATAGTTCATTAAAATTTTAAGCAGTTGATAGGATGCTCAAAATTATTAGTCATTCAGTTCGGTTCAGTCACTCAGTCGTGTTTGATTCTTTGCGACCCCATGAATCGCAGCATGCCAGGCCTCCCTGTCCATCACAAACTCCCAGAGTTTACTCAAACTCATGCCCATCGAGTCGGTGATGCCATCCAGCCATCTCATCCTCTGTCATCCCCTTCTCCTCCTGCCCCCAATCCCTCCCAGCATCAGGGTCTTTTCCAATGAGTCAACTCTTTGCATGAGATGGTCAATGTATTGGAGTTTCAGCTTCAGCATCAGTCCTTCCAATGAACACCCAAACTTATCTCCTTTAGGATGGACTGGTTGGATCTCCTTGCAGTCCATGGGACTCTCAAGAGTCTTCTCCAACCCAACAGTTCAAAAGCATCAATTTTTCGATGCTCAGCTTTCTTCACAGTCCAACTCTCACATCCATACATGACCACTGTAAAACCATAGCCTTGACCAGATGGACGTTTGTTGGCAAAGTAATGTCTCTGCTTTTTAATATGCTATCTAGGTTGGTCATAACTTTCCTTCCAAGGAGCAAGTGTCTTTTAATTTCATGGCTACAGTCACCATCTTCAGTGATTTTGTCATTAGGAACATGCAAATTAAAGCCCTGACAATACACCTTTAGATTGGCTGAGATGAAAAGTCGATAAAACTGACAAGTACTACCTAAAATGCAGAGTAACTTGAAACTTCACATATTGCTGATAACAATGAAAGATGGTAGAAAACAGTTTAGCAGTTTCAAAAAATGTTATACATTCACTTACATATGACTCAGCAATCCTACTTCCAAGTGTTGTTTAAAAAAATTGCCTACAAAAATTCTTGTTCATAAAAAAAATAACAAACCTGTGCATGAATGACTATAGCACCATTATTCTTTATTAAGAGCATGGAGACATCTAAATGCTCTTCTGTAAGTGAAGTGAGAAACCAGTAATGAAACATCCAGACAGTGGGATACTACTCAGCAATGTAACAAATGATGCAACACAATGTGGGTAAATTTCAAACATATGCTGTGTGAAAGAAGCAAGGCTCAAAAGGGTACTCACTAGATTGTTCTAGTTGTATGACATTCACCAAAATTCAAGAATAAGGAGATTGTTTTCATATTTAGAGGGAGTGAACAAGGGAAAGGCTATTGCTTACATTGTAATGTATCTTCAATGCTGAGAGCAGCTGAAAGTCTCTGTGATATCCCTTATTGAGGAACACCTGCTTCAGAAATTTCATTCAACAAACCCATTTAGATTCAGTGTAGATGCAAAGCTGTTATTCCTCTCATAGATATCCTAGATTGATAATGTGATACTGAAATAAACATTTAAATAATGAATAGTGGTTGTTAATATGATTTGCAGTTTTAGGATTATTGATGGATGATAGGATTTGTGGGAAACTATATATATATATATATATATATATCACTGTAAGATAATTTTAAAGACAGGTGGCTCAGTGGTAAAGAATCTGCCTGCCAATGCAGGAGATGCAGGTTTGATCTTAGGTTGGGTAGACCCCCTGGAGAAGGAAAGGGCAGCCCACTCCAAAATCCTGGCCTGGAAAATCCCATGGACTTGGATCACATAGACTGTAGCCCACCAGAGGAGACAGGCTGGGTGTAGTCTATGGGGTTGAGGAAAGAGTTGGACATGATTTAGTGACTAAACAACCACAAAGATAGCCAAGTGCAATTTTGGTTTAAAAGCATAAGCATTTAAGAATTTCACAGATGTCCCACCTGATTTGCCTACTTCTTAAAGTACTTTAGATTTTTGTAAGAGAATAGAAGTTATTTACTGTGTTGTGTTATTCAAGATAAGATAAGCAGAGTCAGTGATTTACTGATTTACAAAGACTTAAGTATATATTGTATGTCTACAGACCTGCTGATTTAGTGTTATTATAACATAGTTATAGCATGCATGATCTGCCAAGTAAAAAAGGAATAATGCAATAGAATGTAAGAATTTAAATTACCAAATTGAAGTAAAAGGAGAACAAAGTAATTTATAGCTGAATATTTCTACTCATAAGCAGGTAGTCTTTCACAGTTTAGCAGGGTTTACAATGTAGAAAAGTGATTCATAAAGCAGAAATTGGTCTTTCTATGAAAATAGGCACTATTGCTGATAAAACACTACAGGAATAGTGAATTGAAAAGGAAGTTTAGCTATTTTTGTGAAAATTCATGGTGTGCTTTGCAAAAGTCTAATTGAGACTTACAAACTTGCAAACAACTCCCTTTTGACAACATCCTCACCTTGGATATTACAAAAACACTGAAATGAATGGAATGTGTCAATTAGATTTGTCACTGCACACTGTTCATCTTTATAGGGGTCCAGTGGCTACTAGAAATATCAACTTTCAACATTTGACATAGTCATGTTGTTCTTTAATCTCTCACCTTACCTCTACTATTCTGTAGCATGATATTTTTCTCTTACTATATTTTTATTGTGAATTCTGAAATACAGATAGAAATGATCCTAGAAATTAAAAATTGGGCAGATGTTTTTATATTATTTTTTTACTACTTCCTTCGAAAAGGAAATTAAAAGCAAAATAATTTATTAGAAAATTTCCTAGTCACCTGTTAGCATTGGATCGTATTGGAAATTCTCTTAGTGTTTTTATAAACCAAGTGCCTAAGAATTGATTATTGCCACAGTAAAGAAGTTAATGTGTTTGTATATATACAAACCCATATATATTTTAAGTAGATGGATAGAAAGATGCAGGTAAAATACCTTTCACTCACCTTTATTAAGTATAAATAATTTTTTTCTGAGAGAAGAAGATTTAAAATAAGTGACCCAACACTGGAAAACTGCATGTAAACAATGAGATAACATTTTTTCATGCCATATACAAAAATAAACCCAAAATTGTTTAAAGACCTGGAACCATAAAACTCGCAGAAGATTAGACAGAAAACTCTTTGACATAAATAGTAATGATGGTTTTTTGGACCTATCTCCTAAGGCAAAATGAAATAAAAACAAAAAATTAGATGTAATTAAACTTAAACACAACTTTTGCATAGCAAAGGACACCAACAGCAAAATGAAAATTTGTGGAATGGGAGAAAATACTTGTAAATGATGTGACTGACAGAGGTTACTATCCAAAACATATATAAATAACTTATAAAACTCAATATCAAAAAAAGAGCCCAATCAAAACTCTACAGAAGACATCATAGGCATTTCTTTACAGAAGACATGTAGATGTCTAAGAGGCACATGAAAAGATGTTCAACATTTCTAGAGGTGTTCAACATTTATTAGAGAAATGCAAATCAAATCAATATTTAGGTGTCACCTCGGACCTGTCAGAATGGCTATCATCAAAAAGTGTACAAGTAACATATGTTAGATATGATGGGATTTTATAGGAAATAATTCTATAGATGTTTACAAGACTATCCAAATGCCAGCTCTTATCCTTGTTGGCTGTTTTGTCTCAACCATTTTATTGTACTCCTCTAATTTTTGACTTCATTGTTTATAACAGAAAATATAATGTTGATTATTACATTTATATAATAACTCAAAGATATACTAAATAATAAATATATACATACGCACACATATATCACTTAGCAAATAATCTGACCTATAGGAAATGGTCAATGTTAGAACATATTTTTATAGTTGTCCTATCAGTTGTAGTTAGAGCACTCTGAACTTTTTTTATGTCAGTAATATCCAGAAAGTCCTAGAGTAACTTTATGTTAGCATTTAGATTAACATGACTATGTTTAACAAAGATTTTACTGAAAAATAAGCTGTAAAGATATTAAAAGTGTTCAACCTAAAAATAAAAAGATATTAAAAGGATATAAAGTATAACTAAATAAGATTAAGAGGTTTTTGATGGTAATAATAATCATGATATTTCTATTTCTAGGTTCATGTTTTTATATTTTATTTAAATAATATGCATTAATTAATATTATAATAATAAATAGCAAAACATAAATAGAAATTACCTATAAAATCATACTATTGTTTTCTGTAATAATGGGCTTAGGAAAAATCCTTTTACTCCAGCATACAAATATGTTCTTAAAAAAACTATTACTTGTTAAAGGACATAATACTAATGTGCCATTTGTACATAATAATAACCTATACAATCATTATACTTTGAAGGGGCAGCTAAAGTGTTCTTTAATGACATATTAAGGTTAACTGTTTGAGCCATCTAAAACCATCTCCTTCTTGCTGACTGCACAATATTTATCTTGACAGATGTCAGCTTCATAACGCTTGTGAGAAGTTTGTGGCCTTCATTACCTGGATTTACAATAGTGTGCAACAGAGGCTTAAATTGCATTATGAGCCATGACAGCTGGCAAAAACACGCCAGAGGACAACTTTTTCAGACCTAGAGAGCTCAGCAGAAGCTTAGTGGAGTCAATGAAAAATATAAAACTTGGAAAGCCTGGAGAAAAAAGAAACAATAAGCAGAAAGAAAAAGCAGAAGAGGAGGGCTATACCTCCAGATTCCTGTATTGACATCATATGGGAAGATGTTAGACAGGATTAGTGTTAGTAGAATATGAACAAAAAATGATTCCAAATATGTGCAGAGTATGTGAATATCAATTGAATGTTTGAATGGATTTATATTTTATTATCGCACAGGTTTATAAATTGATTGCTTATCTGCCAATAAATAAGAAACTGCATCCAAGTCTCAAAAAATTCCCATGAAAGCAGGTAAATGCAACTTTCCAGGTAGTCTTGGCATATTTAAACTTAAAGAAAGAGAATCATGATTTACATCATTATAGGAAACAGAGGTTCTAAGAAATAAAGGATATTCTACTAGGTAACAAGGTAGAAATAAATTATGAAGTAGAGTTTATTAATCCTATTTGAAAACAATCAGAATATGCTACTCTGGGTGTCACTGAAATACTCTCATTTCTTTTAAAAATGGCAGTAAAAGTAAACCTTCCTTTCTTCAATTTGGGGCTCATTATGAGCAACACCATACTTAAAATAGGTTTGACATTATCTATCTTTAAACTTCATTTAAAACATTCTGCAATATTATGACATGGTACTAATCATGATAATCAGAGCTATAATATATTTTTTAAGCACACTCATGCACAGCATCTCATTTAACCTTTGGTTCCTTTGAGAGTCATTAGAAACAATTACTATATTAGTACTACTTCTTTCCTCTTTCTCAACTCACACAGTAACACACTTTTTGAGGTTTACTGATGTATCAGATGCTTCATATTTATTTACAAAAGGCAGTAAAATACACAACAAAAGGATTTAAAGTTTTTAAAAGTGCATTTGCATCCTACCTATGTAGTTTAAAAATGGAGTAAATACAGATATAAAAGTGGTACTATATAATGTCCCTACTGTAGAGGATTTTATACTTTAATTCGTGCTGGAAACTATACAAATAAACCAACTGAAGAGTATTATAAATAACATATAGCGGTTTCCTTGGTGGCTCAGCTGTAATCTTCCTGCAATTCAGGAGACCTGGGAGATGTGGATTCAATCCATGGGTCGGGAAGATCCCCTGAAAGAGGAAATGGCAACCCAGTCCAGTATTCTTGCCTGGAGAATCCCATGGACGGAGGAGCCTGGTGGGCTACAGTCCACAGGGTTGCAGAGAGTCAGACATGCCTGAGGTGACTGAATCACATGAGGACATACATAGAATAAGGTAAGATTTACTAGCAAAGGAGCTGAGGCATGCACGCGTGCACATGACTGAGGAAAATAAAGATGGCCCTTGAATTAGTCGGGGTTCTCCAGAGAAAAGGAACCATAGGATGAGTGTATATACAGAAGGAGAAGGAGCAGTCAAGGGAACTGGCTCGCATAACTGAAAACTGGTGGTGTTAGAATCGCTCAGTCGTGCCCCACTCTGGGACCCCATGGACTGTAGCCCACCAGGCTCCTCTGTCCATGGAATTTCCCAGGCAAGAATACTGGAGTGGGTTGCCATTTCCTTCTCCAGGGGATCTTCCCAACCCAGGGATTGAACCCTGGAACTGAAAACTAGAAAGTGCCAAATCTGCCTGGAAGGTCCAGAGACTTAGAAAGATGAGACTGCAGCTTGAGTCTGAAAAGAATCTGAAAGCAGTATTAGTCACTCAGTCATGTCTGACTCTTTGTGACCCAATGGACTGTAGCCATCAGGCTCCTCTGTCTATTGAATTCTCCAGGCAAGAATACTTGTTGCCATTTCCTTCTCCAGGGGGTCTTCCTGACCCAGGGATTGAACTCAGGTCTCCTGCATGGCAGGCAGATTCTTTACCATCTGAGCCACTAGGGAAGCAGAATTCCATCCCCCCCCCCCCCCCTTCAGGGACTTCACTTCTGCTGCTAAATTGCTTCAGTCATGTCTGTCTCTGAGGGCCTATGGACTGTAGCTCGCCAAGCTCCTCTGTCCATGGAATTCTCCAGGCAAGAACACTGAAGGTGACTGCCATCACCTCCAGGGGATTTTCCTGACTCAGGGATTGAAACCCCAGGGATCAGGGGTGCCACCTACTGGGCAGTTAAATATCTGCATATAATTTTAGAGTCAGACCTTCATGCATGCAGTCCTGCATCCACGAATTCAGCCAACCGCAGATCATGTAGTGCTACACCATGTATTTATCGGAAAAAATCCACATACAGGTGAACTCACACGGTTAACTTCTGTTGTTCGAGGGAAAACTGTAGTCTTTTGTTGTTGTTGTTAGGGCCTTCAGTTGATGAATGAGGCCTGCCCATCCTATGGAGAATCACTTGCTTTACTCAAAATCTAGGAAATCAAATGTTAGTATTGTCTAGCAAATATCTTAACAGCAACATCTGACTGGTGTTTGACCAAATATCTGGGTCCCTGGACTATCTCACCATTTAAACTAACCATCACAATCTTTCTATAGATTGCTTTTGCTTGGTTGGTTTTGTTTGTTTTTAATTAGTTCATGAAATGTGAGCATAGAAATTGGGTATACAACTTTTGTATTTAGGCAACTACTTACTATTTCTTACCTGTATATGAATATATTCAATAACTTATTTTGTAAAGTTTAGCTGTTTATACCTCCAAACATAACTAACCAGATAAAGGACAGGGCACTCATTTTCAGCAATATACACAATTTGAAAACTCCAGTAATTATTGTGATTACTGGAATTCTACATTAATAAGAAATAAGAAACAATATTCTGAACATTTTCTTTTTTTTTTTTTCAGTAATGACATCATACCATAAACCCTAATTATATTGTTAGGATAAATCAATGGCAAGAAATACATTTTTTTCCCTCTTGGATAGTGTCATTGATTATAAAGGGTATTTTTCAAGAATGCCCATATATTAAAAAAAATACTGTTCAAAAACTAAGAAAACTTGTGTATTTTGTCATAATAATTAGTTGAAAAGCTCACTTCAAAAACAGGGACATCCATATCTGATTAAAATGGCAAAACCATTAGGAGCTAGCCTCTCCCAACAAACAACCATAATGACTATTTTGCACGATAGGCAACATAGCACTACTCTCATTGAGAGAAGGAAAAGCTGTCAAATAGCTCTGTAACTTCAGTTTTATGCCAAGGGATACTTTCTAGAGTATAGCTAGCCCAAATAAACCAGGAAATCACACTGAGTTGAAGCCGCAGAGATCAATGTTCAGTGATCTGAACACTGAGGCATCTGAACTTTATGAGGCAAAGAATTGTAGAATTATAAAAAGAAGATGCTGTAAGGATTTGCATAGAATTCATCCTCTGTCTAGCTAAATACTAAGATGAGAAGTTATAGGAGGAGCCTCTGTAAAGCCAACTACTTCAAAACCAAAGGGGCGGGGGGAGGATAAATAAATGGAGGAGAAAAGGAAAGGTAAGAAAAGGAAAGAACAGGGGGGAAAAAGAGGAAGCTACTTTAGAAAGAAAGACTATCTGAGAGCTGTTGAGCTACATAATTGCTTAGGTTTAGACAGACTTATCCTGGAGGAGGGCATGGCAACCCGCTGCAGTATTCTTGCCTGCAGAGTCCCATGGACAGAGGAGCCTGGTGGGTTACAGCCCATAGGGTCGCAGAGAGTTAGCATGACTAAGGTGACTTAGCATAGAAGACAGAACTATTCAAATTTCCATGAGCTAAAGATCATATATGTTATTATCTCATCAAACACTCATTGCTGAATATATCCTCCAGCTACATGACCAGGAAGCATAACCAGAACACACAGGAAGCTGTGTGTCCTGACCCGCCGTCCTGCTTACAGGAGCATTTGCACAGAAAGCATGCCCCATGGCTTCCCCCATCTGCGGAGCAAAATCAGTGGAATGTATTGCACGCTCCTGCCTGATTTGAGTCCCCACACAATGATCCATATAGACCCTCGGTCATATCCTGCTGCCCTACCAGTTCAGTAAAGCTAATTCACAGCCCTATCTACTAGTGAATATAGCACCTAGTTTCAACCATCAAACCTGAGCGGAGGATACAGGCAACTCTGGAGCGCATCCTGCAACCCCGCTCGTGTAACAAGCCACGCCAGCAGTCCCGTCCAGCTCTCCGCAGTGCGGCACACCCTTCCCGCCCCAACCTAAAGTTCAAACAGTTGCCTCACCCAAAAGAGATCATGATAGTAGGCTCTACCTGCCTAAGGCCATGACCTGCAGACACCCCAAAATCCAAACTAAGCAGACTGGTACGGAGTTGTCTCTATAAAAGCAAACCTATAAAAACTGAAAGAGAAGCCTGATGACACAAATGCCCCAATAAAAATGTAAGGAATCAAGGATCATAAGAACCAAACAAAACTAATAAAAATCTAACAACCAATTTCAAGAAATAGAGACATATAAACTGTCAAAGAATTCAGAAAATCCTCTTAAAGAAGTTTAGTGAACTATAAGAACAAACAGAGAGAAAACTAAATGAAAATAGGAAAGTAACATATGAATGAAGTGAGATGTTTGACAAAGAGATTGTTGCCGTTGTTTACTTAGTAAGTCAGGTCTGACTCTTGGTGTCTCTGTGGACTACAGCTCACCAGGCTCCTCTGTCCTTGGGATTTCCCAGGCAAGAATACTGGAGTGGATTGCCATTTATTTCATTCAAGGGATATTCCCCATCCAGGGATCAAACCCACATCTTCTGCACTGGCGGGCAGAGTCTTTACTGCTGAGCCACCATGGAAGCCCTGACAAAGTGATTGCTGTTGTTCAGTTGCCAAGTTGTGTCTGACCCTTTGTGACCCCATGAAGTGCAGCATGTGAGGTTACCCTGTCCTTTACTATCACTATCAAAGTGATAGAAATCATCAAACAACAAAAAGAAATAAACCTAGAAATTCTAGGGTTGAAAAATACAATAACTGAACTAAATAATTCAGTAGGTTTCCAAAGCAAATTTGACCAGGCATTAGAAAGTATCAGCAACCAGGAGGAACATATATTAGAAATTATCTATTCAGAAGAGCAAAAATAAAAAGAAATAATAATTTTAAAAGAGTAAAGAAAGCCTACAAGATTAACAGGACAAAATGAAAAGAAACAATAGTGAATTATGGACATTCCAGGAGAAGAGAGAGACTGAAAGTACATTTAAAACAATGATGGCTGAAATCTTTCTGAATCTTGGAAGAGAAATAGACATCCAGACTGATGGAAGCGCAAAGGACACTGAACAGTTAAATATAAATAGAGTTACACCAGGACAAAATAGAACTGGCCCTCAATATCTTGCAGGGTCCACATCCAAGGATATGTAAGACTGTGTTTATGTCATTTTTTTTTTTCAACTGAGATTTCTCTTTTTATTTTATTTATTTATTTTTTTATTTTAAATCTTTTTTTTTGATTAGTTGGAGGCCAATCACTTCACAACATTTCAGTGGGTTTTGTCATACATTGATATGAATCAGCCATGGATTTACACGTATTCCCCATCCCGATCCCCGCTCCCACCTCCCTCTCCCCCCAATTCCCCCGAGTCCTCCCAGTGCACCAGGCTGGAGCACTTGTCTCATGCATCCCACCTGGGCTGGTGATCTGTTTCACCATAGATAGTATACATGCTGTTCTTTTGAAATATCCCACCCTTACATTCTCCCACAGAGTTCAAAAGTCTGTTCTGTATTTCTGTGTCTCTTTTTCTGTTTTGCATATAGGGTTATCGTTACCATCTTTCTAAATTCCATACATATGTGATAGTATGCTGTAATGTTCTTTATCTTTCTGGCTTACTTCACTCTGTATAAGGGGCTCCAGCTTCATCCATCTCATTAGGACTGGTTCATAAACCACAGCAAGATCCTCTATGACCCACCTCCCAGAATATTGGAAATAAAAGCAAAACTAAACAAATGGGACCTAATGAAGCTTAAAAGCTTTTGCACTACAAAGGAAACTATAAGTAAGGTGAAAAGACAGCCCTCAGATTGGGAGAAAATAATAGCAAATGAAGAAACAGACAAAGGATTAATCTCAAAAATATACAAGCAACTCCTGAAGCTCAATTCCAGAAAAATAAATGACCCAATCAAAAAATGGGCCAAAGAACTAAACAGACATTTCTCCAAAGAAGACATATAGATGGCTAACAAACACATGAAAAGATGCTCAACATCACTCATTATTAGAGAAATGCGAATCAAAACCACAATGAGGTACCATTACACGCCAGTCAGGATGGCTGCTATCCAAAAGTCTACAAGCAATAAATGCTGGAGAGGGTATGGAGAAAAGGGAACCCTCTTACACTGTTGGTGGGAATGCAAACTAGTACAGCCGCTATGGAAAACAGTGTGGAGATTTCTTAAAAAACTGGAAATAGAACTGCCATATGACCCAGCAATCCCACTTCTGGGCACACACACTGAGGAAACCAGACCTGAAAGAGACACATGCACCCCAATGTTCATCGCAGCACTGTTTATAATAGCCAGGACATGGAAGCAACCTAGATGCCTATCAGCAGATGAATGGATAAGGAAGCTGTGGTACATATACACCATGGAATATTACTCAGCCGTTATGTCATTTTATATATTGGACTTGAGCATCAGAAAATGTTGGTATCTGCAAGGGGTCTTTGAACAAATTTCCTGCCAAGATACCAAGGGATTACTGCTTGATTAAAGTGTCAAAAGTCATAGATAGAATAGCCAATCCAATCTTGAGAATGAAGAAACAACCTTCCAAATGGACAAAACACATTTGCAATCAAAGCAACTGACAAGAGATTAATCTCCAAAATAATTTTAAACTTAAATTAATAAAATGCAGAAATATTCCATTTGGATTCAAAAGTAAGGGTAACTTATCTGCTTATAATAAATACATGCATCTTAAATAATAAAACCAGATAATGATGAAGTAAAAGAATAAGAAATCATAAACTAGCCAATAGTAATAGAAGGTTACTGGAATTGTATAATTAATTATATTATCAGACAAAAGAGACTGGGTAACATTATGGACAATTACAACAGGCAGATATATTTCTTAGGGCATGATAAAGTTATCAAGAAGACATAGCAATCCTTTAAAACCTAATAATAGAACTTTAAGATGAAGAAGTAAAAACTGATAAATCTAAGCTGGAAATAGCCAATGTTAATGTTATTATTGAAGATTCTAACATATCATTTGTAGCATATCTGAAAACTTTTCACCAAACACCCCAAAACAGAATATATTTCAACATGAAATATTCTCCATAGACAGTGTACAAAGTGGTAATTATAAATACCTATATAGATCAGTTGGAGAAGGAAATGGCAACCCACTCCAGTAATCTTGCCTGGAGAATTCCATGAACAGAGGAGCCTCGCAGGCTACAGTCCATGGGGTTGCAAAGAGTCAGGCATGACTGAGCAACTATCACATATAGATCAGTAATAGAGGATAGAGAGGGAAAAACACAAACTTACAGAGTGGATTTATTCTCTACAAAGTGTCAAGGTAGTTCAGTGAAGAAACGATAGTCTTTTTAATAAATGATGCTGAATCAATGGAATATCACTATGGAAAAAATAAAAACACCTCCAAAAATAATGGGCAATTTTGAATAGACCATTCACAAAGGAAGTTTGATACATGCCAACCAACATATGAAAATGTGCTCAATATTAGTCACTCAGAAAATGCAAATTATTGCTATTATGAGATAACACTACATAATTACTAGATTTGCTAAAAATCAAAATACTTGACAATAGCTCAGTATTGGCAAGGGTGTGGAGCAATTGGAACTCTCAGAGATTTCTGATTGAAATGCATAATGATACATTATTATCAACTCATTAGTAAGCAAATTGTGATAATCCACTATCACAGAATACTACTCAGGTATAAAAGGAAACAGTATGTTTATGCATCAAAAAACATGGAAGAATTTCAAAGGCATGTTATGTATAAAAAGCTAAACACAAACGTGGTGGGAGAGGGAAGCCAGAGGAGGCATGGACTGCAAAGAGCCCAACAATACAATTCAATTGGTTGGAAATGTTCTGTATCATGATTAATGGGCTAATAAACCTATAAACTTAAAAGGGCAAATTTTTTCTAGTTTAATCTGTTATAATTGACATTTGCTTTTCAGCTAATCAAGTCCATACAATTCAGAACTTGAGATAATTGAAGCTCAGTCTGGTTCAAGCGTATCTCTTCTGATTCCTTTACCATTCAATGCACATTAGCTATTGGCATGCTTCCACTCCTAACAAGACTGCATCTTCTTATCAAATATCCTGCCCTTAAGGCTATCAGACTGTTCTACCAGGAACAAGTTTACTTGTTCTACCAGGAAAAGCCACCATCCCTAACCCTTTTGTGACCCAGTGGTTGACTGATGTTTGTGATAATGAATGTTAGTGCTCCATCTCCTCTCTCTCATTAGAGACACTCTGAATTGGTACATACTTAGACCATCTCCAGAGATCCCCTGCAAGGTGGAACTAAAGATGCTTACAAAGGACTTTACCTATTATTGAGTCTTGTCCCAATTTTCTTACTTGCCTTCTGAGTTTTTTTTTTTTTTACCAGAAGTCTTCTTAATAAATTATTTATACATGAATGCTCATCTTGGGATCCCCACTGGTAGGATCTAATAAAGAAGACATTCTTTGGTGCTATTCATGAGCCTCCCAGTTAAAAGTAAGAAAATTCCAATTAGAACTAGACAAGGTTTGCAACAAAATGGAATTATATTGGCAGAAGAGCCTCTGGACTGTCAAGGCTGACATAATGCCTTATGTCTCTGCTTTGTATCAACCCAAATTATCTCTTGTCCAATAGAGTTAATGCCACACAGTGCTTGGGGGTGAGGTGGGAAAGGCAAGTGTCTACATCACCAGCAAAGAATATCTGAAGCCAACTGTTTATGAGACAGAAAATAACAATGAAGTCCTTGATTATTAAACTGCTGAGGGAGGGGAAGTATTTTCTGTGTTTATTTAATACTCTTTTCTCGTCCCAATATACCTCTATAGAAAAATACATATTGAGATATACTTTAGATACTGGTTTATTGAAGGACTTAGAACAGACTTCATTGTGCATGAGACAGGCACTTACTAAATACTTGTTGATTCATTTTTCCTGTTGAATAGTAGAAAAATGTGCTTAAAAAGAAAAAGAAATGAGATGACTAAAAGCATCTGGTAGACATCTGTTAAGCAAGTAGATATTCATATAATTTGCTACTTGAAAGAAATTAATGTTTTACATGATATTTAGGTAACAGAATCAACAAAGCTCCTCTAGCCAAATTGTAGGAACTGATATTTAGAAAATGAGAAGGCAGTACTAAGAAAGCAATAGGTTGAGTTTTATATGGTTGCTTGATTTTACTTTGGATTGAAAACTTTTTTGATTGCTTTTACTTAAACCTATTATGAGGCAGACTATCAACATAAAGTATATGCAGAGATTTTGGGGAGTCAATAAACAAAATATCTGCATTTTACAGAATATATATTTTTGAAAATTTTATCTATCATAGTCATGTTTTTTTTTTAATCAGTAAATATCCCACAAGGTGTTCAAATAATTATTTTCTATTAATACAAAAATCAACTGGACAAGAAAATAAAGAATACCGCTCCTAGAGGAAATTACAACCAGTATTGATCTTAAATCAATACTAAATATAAATTTGCCTTCTCTAGTCCTGGGACTATAACTAAGATATATACAACATCAATAACCACAAATATAATAAATAATATTGTGAAATGACCCCTGAGTGCCATAACATGTTGTTCAGTGTCTTGAAGGTAAAATATTATGAAGGTGACAGTGATGTTGATGATGATGGTAGGCACAGAGAGAGAAGGTGGGGAAGAAAGAGCATTGGAGAAGGGTGGAGGAGGAAGGGAAAAAACACGAGGACAAAGAGAAAATGTAAGAAACATGGACAAAGAGGAGGTAGGGGAATACGTAGGGGAGAAGCAAAGAGAAAAAGAAATATTTCATGTAATTTTAGTTGAACCCTTCAGAAATTACTTTATTGGTCATTAAGAGTTTAGAAACTTGTATTTAATTTCACTCAGCATACACGTGATGGTTTTTTAAAGTGAGAAACAGAAAATATATAGTTAAGATAGCTTAATAATGTCAGAGTCATAAGATAAACACCTACATATATCAATACAGATCCATATATCTATATGTATATACTCATATAGACATACCCTTACATTTTATTCATATGTATAAGTATATAGACACAGGATTATATGGATTCTTCTGTAATAAACCATGTTTTTCCTTCGTTATTATTCAGAAGACTCACACAATTTTGCACCCAGATTTTGAAAGGATCACTTATTTTACCTGTCATGAAAACTAGATTCAGTAACTCTCTTCTCATTTTTTCTCATATGTAAATGGAGCGTGACTTCACCCATAGCAGTTGCTGTGGAATGTTTTTAATGTTTTGGCATCAACAGTTGGTAGGGAAATTTCTTGGGAGTGTGGACAATATGTGACATAACACCCAAAGGGTAAATGTCTCCTGGGGTGGCCTTTTAGCCATAGTGCTGGTAAATTAAGCCAAACCTGGAATAAGTGGTATGAGAGCAAATGTAAATTGAAAAGTGATTAAAAAAACACTAGTAAATGGCTATTTTTCAAGATAAATATACAAAGTTAGCAAGAGATAGAAATATGTAAAATTTCTCATGAAATATGCAAAATCCAATTTTTTTTTTTTTAGGTTGGCTTCCACAAAGTTAATTTATCTTCAGAAAGAATAATTCTTTTTTCCTGCAAGGTTCAATAATATAAACTCTATTGAATACAAAGGTCAAGGAATGCTGGGTGTGGGAGACAATGATAAAAGAAGATATTGCTACCAGTGCTTAATACTCTAAACTTCCAAGCTAGGTACAAAGTTCAGAGATTCACAGAACTTAAGCATTCTTCCTCAGCAAAAATCTGACTGGGCACCATTGAGATACTGGTTAACGTAGCTACTTGTCCAAAGATCTAGCTGCACTTGGCCTGACCCCGAGGATTCTTTTCATGTTTTACAAACTAAGTTTATAGTGTCTTGTTGAGTGTCATGGTATCTGAATATGCAAGATGCATGTTCCTTTTTCTGAGGTTTGGGCCCTCGTTTAGTCTGCATCTTCCAAGTCCTTTCACATTCAGGTTATATGTGAGCTTCCTTGGTGGCTCAGTGGTAGAGAATCCACCTGCCAACACAGGAGACAGGGGTTCGATCCCTGATCCAGGAAGATCCCACATGCCACGGGGCTTCACACCTACTGAGCCTGTGCCCTAGTGTCCAGAGTCACAACTGCTGAGCCCATGACCCACAGCTACTGAATGCCCTGCACGCCCTAGAGCCTATGCCCTGAAGCAAGAGACGCTACCGCAGAGAGGCCCATGCGCCGCAACTAGACAGTAGCCCCGCTCGCTGAATCTAGAGAAGGGCCCGCACAGCCGCAACGAAGATTCAGCACAACCAAAGGCAAATAAATACATTTTTTAAAAGTTCAGGTTATAGTTTCATCAATCTGTTTAATCCCCAATCAGTTTATATGAAAGCTATTTCATTGAACAGATGTAGTACTATTATAAATTAAAGCATGTATCAAATTAATTATTAAGTAAAATTTAACTTAATCACACCCTTTAAGACAATTCATTTTTGTTCTACAAATATTACATATTAATATAGGTTTCCTTTTTGCTAAGGATGATATTGGGACTTATATGCAACTCTTTTCCTTTTTACATATAAAACCAAAATATGTCCAGTGTCCAATTCTAAATTTTTATCATAATGAATTAAGAGCCTATCAATTATTTATTTTCTTCTAGAAGATAAAAGTAGGTTCTAGAAAAAATTTGTGCCATTTTAAGTTCAATTCCAAGAGTGAAGAAGTAGTACAGGGATTCTAAAAGAAGCAAGGTATCCTAAATTGAAATTTTAAACTATAAGAGTAATAGTCAAGATTTTTGAATGTCCTGCTTGTATAATTAAATCCAATTGCCCACAAGACTAAAGCAGAAAAAAATGAAAACCTTGAATATGACTTGTTTTAATAATAAAGCATTCTAGATGATTAAAATGTTTAATGTGGAAGAAGTTGACACATAGCAACATTCATATAGCATTCACAAATACATACATAATATATGTGAAGCAGAAAAACAACTTCAGTAATTTTTGTGCACAGTAAATTGAATACTAGATTGTTCAATAAAAGGAAAAAAGTATGCTGGGCTGGATGAAGCACAAGTTAGATTCAAGATTGCTGGGAGAAATATCAATACATTCAGATATGCAGGTGACACCCCCAATATGGCAGAAAGCAAAGAAGAACTAAAGAGCCTCTTGACGAAAGTGAAAAATGAGAGTGAGAAAATTGGCTTAAAGCTCAACATTCAGAAAACTAAGATCATGGCATCTGATCCCATCACTTCATAGATGGAGAAACAGTTGCAGATTTTATTTTCTGGGGCTCCAAAATCACTGCAGATGGTGAGTTCAGCCATGAAATTAAAAGACACTTACTTCTTGGAAGGAAAGTTATGACCAACCTAGACAGCATACTAAAAAGCAGAGACATTACTCTGCCAACAAAGTTCCGTCTAATCAAGGCTATGATTTTTCCAGTGGTCATGTATGGATGTGAGAAGTGGACTATAAAGAAACCTGAGCACCGAAGAATTGATGCTTTTGAACTGTGGTGTTGGAAAAGACTCTTGAGAGTCCCTTGGACTGCAGCGAGATCCAATCAGTCCATCCTAAAGGAGATCAGTCCTAAATATTCATTGGAAGGACTGATGCTGAAGCTGAAACTTCAATACTTTGGCCACCTGATGTGAAGAGCTGATTCATCTGAAAAGACCCTGATGCTGGGAAAGATTGAAGGCAGGAGAAGAAGGGGGTGACAGAGGATGAGGTGGTTGGATGGCAACACGGACTCAATGGACATAAGTTTGAGTAAACTCTGGGAGCTGGTGATGGACAGGGAGGCCTGGCGTGCTGCAGTCCATAGGGTCACAAAGAATTGGACATGACTGAACTGTACTGAGAACATCTATATTTCTTTAAATCTACGTTAATGAAAAAAAAAATACTGTCTTTCAAACTTACTCAACTTGACTACTTCCTCAATTCCATTTTATACTGTCTATTTTAAAAGTATGCACAATTCACCCTCAAAGATAAAATGCTCTTAGTTTATTATCAGTGTGTAATTTATTAATTTATTATTTTATAAGGCAGATAAATTGTGCTTATGATTTATATTTATACAGCTAGTGTTAAGTTGCCAGAGTTGTGTGATAGCAACAGGGCTATTAAATGTGTTGATACACAAAATATTCATTAAATTTCCTAATATTTATGTAAATGAAATCCATATTAAGAGTTACGCAAAACACACAATACCATCTAAGTTACTTTACCAATCACATTTCTGGGAGTGGGATTGCAAAGTAGTTTCTGTGCTAAGAAAATTGCATATAAATATTCTCCTTCAGAACTTTTTTAATCAAAATAACATAGTAGCAAATAGGTGAAAGACTGAGTCTAAATATATTTTCTAGAAGTAATAAAAGTAAGTGCAAGACTCACAATGATATGGACACTTATTCCATATGGTACATTTTTGTGCTTGTGTTGTTTATTACAAGTGCTATTTTTATGAAATATGAAACTTTTACCTGCTCTGGAATGTGTGGTCCCATTAAATCCTTTTAGGCAAAATATTCTATAAAATAATGATTGTTCCTACATTTTGCCAAACATGTGGATACAAGAAAAAGAAATACAGTTAATCATGCAACTGTTATTAAGCAGGTGGCAATTTGGCATCATGCAGAGAAACCATCTGGTTGATTGACTGAAATTTCACTTTTCATAGATCTCCCCATAGCATATAAATGTCAAAGATTCCCAACATTTCTGAGACACTATCTGTGCTATCATTTCAAAATACAGTGATGTACCAAGTATATTTTATGACCCTAAATAAGCTATTTTAAATATTTCCCAGGTCTAAATTGAGATTTTCTCTTTCTATTTTGCAGGTATGATACCTTGGAAAATAAATAGTTTTCTATTTTCTTTAATTGTATTCTATCCATGTTTAATTCTTCACTTTTTGCTTTTAATCTGACCTGTAGGCATCAGTGACTACTTTATACTGATATTATTATATAGTTTCAATAACTGACTGCTACTCCCCCTCAACAGAGTGATTTAAACTTATTTAATATATCTTTACATGTCTGTCCTTCTACATCCAGGAAAATACCCTATATTTCTAACATCTAATTGGAATACTTGAAAACTAAGAAACAGTTGACCCTGGAACAGCACTGGGTTTTTTAAGCATGCCAACATCTGTACCTATGGCAGATTGCTTCCAGAATCAGTTGTGAATACCAAAATCTCCATGCTCTCATGTCCCATAGTCAGCCCTCCTTCTACAACCAGATTTATCCAACAGTGAATTTTCTAATACTAAATTTATTGAAAAAAAATTTGTGTATAGTGGACCCACACAGTTCAAATCAGTGATTTTCATGGTTAAACTATGTATTCCTTACACTTATTTTATATATATATATATACATGTATACATATATACATATTTATAATATATAATAAAATATGTTATAAATGTCACAGTTATATAAAATATAGTTTACATTACATACATGTAAAATCACTACTAAAAGTCAGAGAATATAAGAGAGTATCAGAGAATATAAACCAACAGTAGCGCATTTGAAAAACAACCATAATTATGGAAAACACATTCAAATAAGGGTTTATTTCTACATGTGCACACACACACATTTTAGTTTTGAACAAAATAAGGCTCATATATTAAATACTGTTTCAGAATGTACTTTTTTCCCATAAAATATTTTGAGATAATTTTGCAACAGTAATACCTTTGTGAATATTTTTTTCTACCCTTAAAGGGAAAAATACAAGTTACTGTGTGTTTTTTTTAAAATACATTGCATATTCTGTTACAGGGAGATAGGAAGAAGAGTTTTTAATATTAAAGTAAAATGGACTTTCCATATAGCACATGCTTTAATTTAGAAAGTATCTTCTCCCTTTACTATTTATCGTCATACTTCAAGGATGTGCCATTCTCCTACAATAAAGTATATGTTCCTTTGCATGAGAAATGGTTCTATATCTCATTTATCTTTGCATTTCCTAGTAAGGCATAGAGTAGCTGATGCAGTTTTTTATTAAAAACTACATTTTATTAAAAATACCACCCTGTTCTAGTTGTTGAATGCATATATTCATATGAAAATTAGATATTTTCTTTCATTATTCCAAGTGTAATCCAGGGTACCTGATTTTTGGCAACATACTTGTTTGTATTCATTGTGGAGCTAGCAAACTATTTACACTGCTTTGCTAATATGACTGTGTCTGTTTTTAAACAGTTAGATCGTTGCTACTTTTAATTATTACTGTTTTTAAACAGTGGATATTTATTATTCTCAATAACTATTATTAAAAATCAAAGGACACTATGATATAAATGAAAACAATATAGATCTTAAGATGTCTATGAATAATTATAAGCAAACAAATTGGACAATCCAGAAGAAATAGAAAAATATCTAAAAACATACAAATTTCCAAGATTGAAACATGAAGAAATGGAAAATCTGGATAGACTGGTTACTAGTAACAAGATTGAAAATAAGTCAAGGAGAGTAAAATAAGTCAAACAAATACAAATACCATGTGATTTCACTTATATGTGGAATTTTAAAAAATCGAACCCAAATGAATAAACCCTAAACTCTGCAAAACCGTACTTATAGACAGAGCATATACTTGTGGCTGCCAGAGGAGAGGAGGTTGGGGGTAGGAAAAATGAATTGGGGGTGGTGTCAGGACATATAAACTTCCAATTATAAAGTACATACTTCATGGGTATATGGTCTACACCATGGGGAATATAGTTAATAATGTTTTCTTAACTTTGTATGATTACAGATAATAACTATACTTACGGTGGTAATCCTTTCTTATATATAGGCATAGAATTGCTATGGTGTAAACATGAATGTAGTGAAATATTGTATGTCACATATTTGAATAAAAATTAAATATGGCATTTTTCACGTGTTGCATATACTAAATACTTAATAATCCTTTCCCTATCTTTGAATGATGATCAATATTTGAAATTAATTTTCATTTTAAATATATATATATAATATGCTATAAAATATTTTCTTCTTCAATGTGATTTAATCATATAATAATGGGTCACCTAAATGATTTCTCTTACAGGATTCATCTTTTAGAATTTTATAAAATGTATATTCTATGCCATGTTTCTCAGAATCAAATGAGTTGATATTGTACAATTAAATATATGAAGTAGGTAGATTGGAGTGGAATAAAAAGATGCAATCAGCAAAATGAACAAGTGGGTAAGAAGGCCAAACTATGTTCACATGAAAAATCAATTCAAAAGAGAGGCTATGTTCAATATCTTTAAACTTTGTACCTAGCTTGGAAATTTAAAATATTAAGCACTGATGGTGTTTCTTCTTTAGATAATCCTAATAGTGAAGTAGTGAAATCTTCTTGCTATTTTAATTTGCTGTTCCCTGAAGACTTATTATGTGAAGCATCTTTTCATACATGTATTTGTCATTTCTACATCTTTATTGGTGAAGCACTTGTCAAGATTTTGGCTCATTTTTTTTAATGGGGTTGTTTGTTTTCTTATTGTTGAATTTTAAGAGATCTCTGTATATTTTGGATAATAGTTCTTTATCAGATGTGTCTTCTACAAATATTTTTTTCTGGGTGTAGCCCATCTTCTAATTTTCTTGACATAGTCTAGCTAGGACAGAAAGTTTTAATTTTAATGAAGTCCAATTCAAAAATTATTTTTTTCATGGATCATGCCTTTGTCATTGTTATCTAAATAGTTATTACCATACCCAAGGTCATCTACCCAAGGTTTTCCCCTATGTTATCTCCTAGGGGTTTTATAACTTTGAGTTTCAATAATACATTTGGGTTTGTGATCTACTTTAAGTTAATTTTTATGAAGGGCATAAAATCTGTATCTAGTTTTATTTTTTTTAAATATGCATGTCCAGTTGTTTGAGTACCATTTGTTGAAAAGACTGTCTTTGCTCCATTGTAATGCTTTTCCTCCTTTGTGAAAGATGAGTTGACTACATTTTAAGACTGTTTCTGGACTCTCTTTTCTGTTCCATTGACCTATTTGTTCTTTCACCAATACCACACAGTTTTGATAACTGTTAAGTCTTAAAGTCAAGTATTGTCAGTTCTTCAACTTTGTTCTTCTCTTTCAGTTATTGTGTTGGCTATTCTGTCTTTTATTTCTGTAATCAGCTTGTGCATTATGATAACTTGCTAGGATTTTTACTCAGATTTCAAAGAATGTATAGATGATGTTAGTTATAGGTTTTATATAAATATTATTTAACAAGTTGAAGAAGTTCCCTTTTATTCCTAGTTTGCTGAGCGTTTTTATCATGAATAGGTGTTGGATTTTGCCAAATGTTTTACTGCATATGTATTCATGTAATTTTTCTTTTAATACTGTTGATTTACTTTGAAATATTGAATACACTTTGCATACCTATGATAAATCCTGGCATAATAAACTTTTGAATAAGTATTTACTATAAATTTTAGTAATAATTATTTGGAATACAAGTGGAATAAGAAATGGAGCCTTTATTTGTATATTTACAATGACCAAGAGTATACTGGAGAAGGGAATAGCCACCCACTCCAGCATTCTTGCATGGAGAAGAGCCTGGTGGGCTACAGTCCATGCAGTCACAAAGAGTTGGACATGTTGAGCAACTAACACTTTTCTCAGGGTATACTAAGAATGATTCATTCATTATTTAATCATTTCTTACTATTGGCCCATTATCAGTCTTCTCAATTTTATATAGGATAATAATGAAACTGAAAAAAGTTTGTTACTTGACAAAGGTTAAGAAAATTAAAAGAATGTGATGATATTCAGAATCAAGATGCATCTTAGCAAAATACTTTTTATCCTGTTAGATTGAAAATATTAAGATAAAACTGATCTGATATTACATTTACACTTAAATAACTGGCATATCTTTTAATTTAATATGTTAAATCACATAAACATGTGTGTGCATATATATAAGCATATTTATATATAAATGTATATAAATTAGATTCCCTATGGAAATTATATTAAATATGATTTGTATATACACTAAATTGAACATGTTTAAGCAAACATTTCCTGCTGCTGCTATTATTCTATTGTTGTGTTAATATTATTGAATCCTATAGATGCAATGAAAAGAAATCCTGATTCCATTTGTGGTTTAAACTAATGGTCTTTAAAGTCTTTCCTCCCATTCTGATTTTCTCCTGTTCAATAAAAAGCATATGAATAATGTTACACTGCAGAGGTGAACATCTCCTTGCTAAAAAAAGGTAATGTACAGTTTTGCCACCCCAAAATGATATGTACTGCAAGGTTCATCTATTTTACCTTTAGAAATTAGGATATTTATTTCAGTGAAAAGAAATTCTTTCTTCATACTCTATATAATATAATAGAATTGTTTCAATCAAAAAGCAATTTAAGTCAACAACATATTGAACTGTAATTAAAGATTTATGATTCCATTAAAAGGAAATATTATAGTTAATCCCTAATAATAAAGCACTTCATAAAAGTTCAGTGATATACTCAAGCAGGAATACAAACAAGTTTTTTCAAATATTTACTGGGCTGGTGATTTTATTGAAATATTAACACTTGAATTTCAGTAGTATATCAGACTGAGTTTATCTTTTTTTTCCTTTTTTTTTCCATTTATTTTTATTAGTTGGAGGCTAATTACTTCACAACATTTGTGGAATTATTATTATCTTTCCCTGCATGTATGTGCAGAATATATTTATTGGATAACTGGATACCCTTTGAAAAATATTGTCATGCTTTCTTTTCAATATATTTCAGTCTACACGTGGACATCACCAGATGGTCAACACCAAAATCAGACTGATTATATTTGCAGCCAAAGATGGAGAAGCTCTATACAGTCAGCAAAAACAAGACCAGGAGCTGACTGTGGCTCAAATTATGAACCCCTTATTGCCAAATTCAGACTTAAACTGAAGAAAGTGGGGAAAACCACTAGACCATTCAGGTATGACCTAAATCAAATCCCTTATGACTATACAGTGGAAGTCAGAAATAGACTGAAGGGATTAGATCTGATATACAACTATGGACAGAGTTTCGTGACATTGTACAGGAGACAGGGATCAAGACCATCCCCAAGAAAAAGAAATGCAAAAAAGCAAAACGGCTGTCTGAGGAGGCCTTACAAATAGCTGTGAAAAGAAGAGAAGGGAAAAACAAAGGAGAAAAGAAAAGATATACCCATTTGAATGCAGAGTTTCAAAGAATAGCAAGGAGAGATAAGAGAGCCTTCCTCAGTGATCAATGCAAAGAAATAGAGGAAAACAATAGATTTGGAAAGACTAGAGATTTCGTCAAGAAAATTAGAGCTACCAAGGGAACATTTCATGCAAAGATGGGCTCATAAAGAACAGAAATGGTATGGACCTAACCGAAGCAGAAGATATTAAGAAGAGGTGGCAAGAATACACAGAAGAACTGTACAAAAAAGATCTTCACAACCCAGATAATCATGATGGTGTGATCACTCACACTCACCTAGGGCCAGACATCCTAGGATGTGAAGTCAAGTGGGCCTTAGGAAGCATCACTATGAACAAAGCTAGTGGAGGTGATGGAATTCTAGCTGAGCTATTTAAAATCATAAAAAAATGATGCTGTTAAAATGCTGCACTCAATATGTCAGCAAATTTGGAAAACTCCAAATTTGGAAAACAGAAGTGGCCACAGGACTGGAAAAGGTCAGTTTTCATTCCAATCCCAAAAAAAGGGAAGTGCCAAAGAATGTTCAAAGTACTGCACAATTGCACTTATTTCGCATGCTAACAAGGTTATGGTCAAAATCTTTGAAGCTAGTACATGGAACAAAAACTTCCAGATGAACAAGCTGGATTTAGGAAAGGCAGAGGAACCAGAGATCAAGTTGCCAACATTCATCATATCATAGAGAAAGCAAGGGAATTCCAGAAAAACTGCTTCTTTGACCATGCCTAAGCCTTTGACTGTGTGGATCACAACAAACTGTGGAAAATTCTTAAAGAGATGGGAATACCAGACTGCCTTATATGCCTCTTGAGAAACCTGTATGCAGGTCAAGAAGCAACAGTTAGAACTGGACATGGAACAACAGAACTGGTTCAAAATTGGGAAAAGAGTATATCAAGGCTGTATACTGTCACTCTGCTTATTTAACTTATATGCAGAATACATCACCTGAAATGCCAGGCTGGATGAATCACAAGCTGGAATCAAGATTCTGGGAGAAATATCAACAACCTCAATTATGCACATGATACCACTCTAATGGAAGAAATGAAGAGAAACTAAAGAGCCTCTTAATGAGTGTATAAGAGGAGAGTAGATTCACTTGCTTCAAACTCAACATTCAGAAACCTAAGATCATGGCATCTGGGCCCATCACTTCATGACTAGTGCGGGGGGTGGAAACAATGATAGCCTTTATTTTCTTCGGCTCAAAATTCACAGCAGATGGTGACTGCAGCCTTGTAATTAAAAGATGCTTGATCCTTGGAAGGAAAGCTATGACAAATGTCTTATTTGTCTTAAAATGTCTTAAAATGACATATTTTAAAAAGCAGAGACATCATTGCACCAACAAAAGTCTGTATAGTCAAAAGTACGGCTTTTCCAGCAGTCATGTATAGATGTAAGAGTTGGACCATAAAGAAGGCTGCACTTCAAAGATTTGATTCTTTCAAATTATGGTGATGTAGAAGTCTCTTGAGAGTCCCTTGGACTGCAAGGAGATCAAATCAGTCAGCCCTAAAGAAAATCAACACTGAATATTCATTGGAAGGACTGATGCAGAAACTCCAATACTTTGGCCACCTGATGTGAAGAGCCAACTCATTGGGAAAGACTGATGCTGGGAAAAATTGAGTGCAGGAGAAGGGCCCAGCAAAGAATGGCTGGATAGTATCACTGACTCAACAGGCATGAGTCTGAGCAAACTCTGGAGATAACTGAAGGACAGAGAAGACTGGCATACTGCAGTTCATGAGGATGCAAGGAGTTGGAGATAACTTAGCTGATAAACAGCAACAAATGGATTTTTTTTTCAACCAGTTGCAAAGAATATCTGAAGCAATGCTCAAAAATAGCTTAAACCTTGGATAATAGCTAACTAAACTTTAACTCAAAACTGAGAAAAAAATCAAGATTTCATTTTGAGCTCTATAATGAGTAAGCTATCTAACTATCAATAAATACAATACAAAAATAAATACAATAAATACAAAATAAGACTAGTAAAAAGGATCTTCTTTAGCAAGACTAGAGAACCTTAGGAGTACTGACTAGATTAAGACAATATCCTAGGTAGGCCTGGAATTCTAGAGTGGCTCATGCTTATGCTCAGTCACTCTGTTCTGTCTGACTTTTTGCAACCCTATGAACTGTAGCCCACCAGGCTCCTTTGTTCATGGAATTTTTTAGGTGAGAATATTGGAGTAGGTTGCCATGCCCTCCTTCAGGGTATCTTCTCTACTCAGGGATCAAGCCCATGTCTCCTGTATCTCGTATATTGCAGGCAGATTCTTTTACCACTGAACCACAGGGCCAGTCCCAAGTAGAGGTATAACGTTTAAAATTTCATGGGGTATGTGGCCTTTTCATTGTCTTTTCCTTCATTTCTTTCAGAAATCTCCTCAAATCAAGAAGGACAAAACTATGAAATGCAATGTATATTTGGAACAATAACAGGAAGAGTTGTATATTCTGACACTATTATATGGGGTAAGTCTGTTAAATGGAGGTCAATTTATTCATAGATAATGGTTTGGAAAGATGTCAACAAAAGGTACCCATGGCTGAAAACTTCACACTTGTATGATTGAGGTATTTCTCCGAATTAAGTGAGACAGTTTGAGATTCAAAACCAAAATTGCTTATTTGAAACAGGGGACATATATTATGGCTGTGACAGTGTTTCCTCTTTCCAACCTCATTTGGTATGAAAAAGCATCAGGAAGTTGTCTATGTATGAGCAATTCCAAAGAGAAGTCATTAAAGAAAGTATGTTCTGCAGGGAGGCTGGCTGGTGGGGAAGAACCATATTGCATTATAAGCAGTAGCCTATAAGCAGCTGACTAGTGGCAGAAATTAAGATTAAGAGACTATACTTAAATAGTTGCTTTCATTTCACAAACAAATCTTTCCTTTACTATTATATCACCCTAGTTGTCCTGATCAATGTTGGTTAGGAACTAATTACATTATTTGAATACAAGTAAAATGAAAAATATCAACCATAGAATCAATAAGATGTATGGACAAAATAAAATAAGGAACATCCAAATGGTTGTACTCACTGGAAAGAAAAAAAAAAAACTACTACAGAGAAATGTAAGCACTGTGACCAAAAATTTCATCATTACACTTTTAGAAAATATATAATAAGTCAATGTCATTTTACTTTTGTGAAATTAGAGTATAAAACAGACATAAAATTTTAAGGGACAATATATCAAACTAGAGAAACTAATGGAACTCTGAGAAAAACCATAACAGAAAAATCTATCTTAGAGGAAAAAAATTACCTGAGGTACCATAAAGGATGCAATATGGGGGATGAAAGAGACAAGTGAAAAAATTCACAAAATAAAAAAAAAATTAAAATAGTCAAAACTACATGAAATTCAAGAACACTTTTGATGAGAAAGTATTGAAATCAGGAATTGAAAATACATACTTAATCTTCGGGAAAAAAATCAAGTAACCAACTTAAAGCTATCTAATAAAGCTATTTAATTTCAAAACTTATCAAGAATTAAAGGGAAAAGTGAGGAAGCTTCACAGATATAATTACATTCTGCAATCAGTTGACTTTAGGTTAATAAAAGGAAGTTTATCTTGTGTGAGCATGATCAAATCAGTCGATCCTCTGAAAGAAGGCTTAGTGGTAAAGGAGAGACTCTCTTTCCTGAGGCAAGCTTTATTCAGCTGCAAGAAAACCAATCTTTCCAACAATGCATTAAGTTGAAGAGGATCCCAAATCCTTTGGTTAACACTGCAAAGATAATCTAATTGTGCGTGTTTGCTGTAAGTCAGAATTATTAAGCAAAAGTATGATGTGGTCATCATCAACTCAATGGACATGGGTTTGAGAGACAGTGAAGGAAGCCTGATGTTCTGCAGTTTCATGGGGTTGCAGAGAGTCAGACACAACTGAGCAAATGAACAAAATGATGTGGTCATAATGAATCCAACCAACACAGAGAACTGTACTGAATTGAGTAGAAAGCTGAAAACTGTTTTCTATCATATTTACCTTCTAGCATAAAGGAGTTTAGTGTTCATCAACTTATATTGCTCAATAGTTGTTATCTCTCTTTTCCTTCTGTTGTCTGAATTTTTATCAAGCTATTTAATCTATGAGTTATATTTTTGCAAAATTGAATTGATATGATATTTGTGGCATTGAATAGCCATATAAAATGTTAATGAGTTACAAAAAAATTTCTTTCCATAAGTCTGAAATTCATCAAATTGCCAACATACTTTGGATTATAGAAAAAGCAAGAGAACTCAAGAGAAATATCTACTTCTGCTTCATGGACTATGCTAAAGCCTTTGACTGTGTGGATCACAACAAACTGAAAATTTCTTCAAGAGATGGGAATACCATACCACCATACCTGCCTCCTGATAAATGTGTATGCAGGTCAAGAAGCAACAATTAGAACCGGACATGGAACAATGGATTGGTTCCAAATTGGAAAGGAGAACATCAAGGCTGTATATTGTCATCCTACTTACTTATATGCAGAGTACATCATGCAAAATGCCGGACTGGATGAAGCACAGCTGGAATCAAGATTGCCAGGAGAAATATCAATAACCTTAGACATGCACATGACACCAAGTTTATGGCAGGAAGCAGAGGAACTAAAGAGCCTCTTGATGAGAGTGAAAGAGGAGAGTGAAAAAGCTGGCTTAAAACTCAACATTCAAAAAAAAAGAAAAGATTATTGCATCCGGTCCCATTACTTCATGGCAAATAGATGTGGAAGCAATGGAAACAGTGAGAGACTTTATTTTCTTGGTCTCCAAGATCACTGCAGATGATGACTGCAACCATGAAATTAAAAGATGCTTGCTCCTTGGAAGAAAAGCTATGACAATACTAGACAGCATGTTAAAAAGCAGACACGTTACTTTCCCGACAAAGGTCCAGCTAGTCAAAGCTATGGATTTTCCAGAAGTAATGTATGGATGTGAAAGTTGGACCATAAAGCTGAGCACTGAAGAGTTGACGCTTTTGAACTGTGGTGTTGCAGAAAACTCGAGAATCCCTTGGGCTGCAAGGAGATCAAACTAGTCAGTCCTAAAGGATCAGTCCTGTTTGCAGATGACATGATCCTCTACATAGAAAACCCTAAAGACTCTACCAGAAAATTACTAGAGCTAATCAATGAATATAGTAAAGTTGCAGGATATAAAATTAACACACAGGAATCCCTTGCATTCCTATATACTAACAATGAAAAAACAGAAAGAGAAATTAAGGAAACAATACCATTCACCATTGCAACAAAAAGAATAAAATACTTAGGAGTATATCTACCTAAAGAAACAAAAGACCTATACATAGAAAACTATAAAACACTGATGAAAGAAATCAAAGAGGACACAAACAGATGGAGAAACATACCGTGTTCATGGATTGGAAGAATCAATATTGTCAAAATGGCTATTCTACCCAAAGCAGTCTATAGATTCAATGCAATCCCTATCAAGCTACCAACGGTATTTTTCACAGAACTAGACCAAAGAATTTCACAATTTGTATGGAAATACAAAAAAACCTCGAATAGCCAAAGTAATCTTGAGAAAGAAGAATGGAACTGGAGGAATCAACCTGCCTGACTTCAGACTCTACTACAAAGCCACAGTCATCAAGACAGTATGGTACTGGCACAAAGACAGAAATATAGATCAATGGAACAGAATAGAAAGCCCAGAGATAAATCCACGAACCTATGGACACCTTATCTTTGACAAAGGAGGCAAGGATATACAATGGAAAAAAGACAACCTCTTTAACAAGTGGTGCTGGGAAAACTGGTCAACCACTTGTAAAAGAATGAAACTAGAATACTTTCTAACACCATACACAAAAATAAACTCAAAATGGATTAAAGGTCTAAATGTAAGACCAGAAACTATAAAATTCCTAGAGGAGAACATAGGCAAAGCACTCTCCGACATAAATCACAGCAAGAGCCTCTATGACCCACCTCCCAGAATATTGGAAATAAAAGCAAAACTAAACAAATGGGACCCAATGAAACTTAAAAGCTTTTGCACTACAAAGGAAACTATAAGTAAGGTGAAAAGACAGCCCTCAGATTGGGAGAAAATAATAGCAAATGAAGAAACAGACAAAGGATTAATCTCAAAAATATACAAGCAACTCCTGAAGCTCAATTCCAGAAAAATAAATGACCCAATCAAAAAATGGGCCAAAGAACTAAACAGACATTTCTCCAAAGAAGACATACAGATGGCTAACAAACACATGAGAAGATGCTCAACATCACTCATTATCAGAGAAATGCAAATCAAAACCACAATGAGGTACCATTACACGCCAGTCAGGATGGCTGCTATCCAAAAGTCTACAAGCAATAAATGCTGGAGAGGGTGTGGAGAAAAGGGAACCCTCTTACACTGTTGGTGGGAATGCAAACTAGTACAGCCGCTATGGAAAACAGTGTGGAGATTTCTTAAAAAACTGGAAATAGAACTGCCATATGACCCAGCAATCCCACTTCTGGGCATACACACTGAGGAAACCAGACCTGAAAGAGACACGTGCACCCCAATGTTCATTGCAGCACTGTTTATAATAGCCAGATCATGTAAGCAACCTAGATGCCCATCAGCAGATGAATGGATAAGGAAGCTGTGGTACGTATACACCATGGAATATTACTCAGCCATTAAAAAGAATTCATTTGAACCAGTCCTAATGAGATGGATGAAGCTGGAGCCCCTTATACAGAGTGAAGTAAGCCAGAAAGATAAAGAACATTACAGCATACTAACACATGTATATGGAATTTAGAAAGATGGTAACGATAACCCTATATGCAAAACAGAAAAAGAGACACAGAAATACAGAACAGACTTTTGAACCCTGTGGGAGAATGTGAGGGTGGGATATTTCAAAAGAACAGCATGTATACTATCTATGGTGAAACAGATCACCAGCCCAGGTGGGATGCATGAGACAAGTGCTTGGGCCTGATGCACTGGGAAGACCCAGAGGAATCGGGTGGAGAGGGAGGTGGGAGCGGGGATCGGGATGGGGAATACGTGTAAATCCATGGCTGATTCATATCAATGTATGACAAAACCCACTGAAATGTTGTGAAGTAATTAGCCTCCAACTAATAAAAAAAAAAAGTAAATAAAGGATCAGTCCTGAATATTCATTGGAAGGCCTGATGCTGAAGCTAAAGCTCCAATACTTTGCCAGCTGATGTGAAGAACTAACTCATTGGAAAAAACCCTGATGCTGGGAAAGATAGAAGGCAGTAGGAGAAGGGGACTACAGAGGATGAGATAGAAGGATGGCATCATCAACTCAATGGACGAGTTTGAGCAAGCTCTGGGAGTTGGTGATGGGCAGGGAAGCCTGGCATACTGCAGTACATGGGGTTGCAAAGAGTCAGACACAACTGTGTAACTGAACTTAACTGAAGTCTGAAATTCATAATTTAGATTTTCATGTTTTCTATCATTTTATAACAGTGTTTTATGTCAGAAACACTGGTACATGAAGAATTGAAATAATACATGGAATGGAAAAACATGCTCTATATTTCTTAATATATGCTCAAATTTCACATGTTTTTGAATGTATTTGTAGAGAACACATGATGTCTTTGATGTTCCCAAAAAGTTTAAAGACAATAAATGTGTGATGTACAGAAATGGGCACTCTTTGCTGACGCACTGATGATATCATGTAAATGTCTTTATACAGTATCTCATTAAGATCTCCAATGTTCCAATAGTCATAGTCATTATTTGTTATCCTTTTGATGAATATGGGGTTTTAAATTCTTTCAGAGCAGCTGTTCAAAGCCACTTGAATAGTGAAGGTTATTACTGACAGTCTCAGCATGGTGATTACATTACTGTGTGCTGGAATATGATTTTGAAAAATGAGAAGTACTCTATCTAGGAAGAGAGGAATGACTTGCTGTTTGTTTCTGAATAACTCAGTCTGCCACATGTTAGGTTGGAATAGATACAAAAACCCAGTTTATTGAAACCCAAGTAAAAAGTCTCAATAAAGTAAACTACAAGATATCTGAGGTTTGATATGTATTTGTCGAATAATTGACAGAATTTTGAAAAGTGAAAAAAAATCAATGGAATAAGATCCTTACATGTGATTGTTACCAAAGATATTTTATTATTATTATCACAACTTATTTCCTTCATTTCTAGAATGAGTACAGTTCAGGTTCTTCTTCCTGTCTCTTGGTTGTTTTTCAGGAGTTGTCTGATAATTTTTATTCTAACAGTTCAAAGTTTATTTTAAATATCTTAGGAAGATATAGAACATACTCTACTGCTATAAATTATTGTGAAAGCCAATTTCTCCTTTTAATAAGTATTGCTTGATGTAATAATATTATATGCATGCATATATGCTAAGTCACTTCAGTCATGTTTGACTCTTTGTGACCCCATGGACTGTAGTCTGCTAAGCTCCTCTGTCCATGAGATTCTCCAGGCAGGAATACTGGAGTGGGTTGCCCTCCTCCAGGGGATCTTCCTACCCAGGGATCGAACCTGGATCTCTTCTGTGTCCTGCATTAGTAGGCAGGTTCTTTACCACTAACGCCACCTGGAGAGCCCAATCATATTATACATCTATACTTATATTTATAATGGTATTATATATCTATACTTTTCTGCAAGAAAGTTCCATCAAAATGGTCAAGCAATTAAGTTTACTAAATGGTTTAACATTATGATGTGCACTATTGTAGTCTAATTTTACAATCATTCAAACTAGTTTAGATATTCCTTCCAGATTCTATATTTTGGCATAGCTAAGAAAGATAAATGTTACCTATATATTTTATATATATAAATGATTTACATATAAAGAAACCATATGTATTTTTTCCAAGATAAGAAATACATAATACCACTTCAGGGTGAAAATGTAGAATGACACTAAAGGATGAATACATTCCTCTCTTTTCCTCTCTCCAATCTCCAATCTTCCACCTTGCACACTGAGCCCAAAGCTCCCTGTAGGACCAGTTGAAGTAGTTTTTGCAACTACATTTCAGTTCAAAATTGTTTCTTTCTGCAATCTTAAGACATTCCTGGTTCAGTTTCTTACACAAATATCCTTTTCCTGGAGTCTGCACCATCAAATCTGGTCAGTGACTCAGAAACATATAAACATGCTCACATATATGGATACACCCACTTCTTAAACACACAGACATATACATATGACACGTCTATGTTTTGTTGCCCCTACAGGTATTTTCATGTGATCTGAGTGTGTCTTGGGGAATGGGGAATAGTGCTGCTTACCCTAGAGTCTTCCTCTGGAAAACACAATGTTTTCATGACTGAATACTCTCTAATTAGTGCAATTCTGGAAAATAATGAGTATATGATAAAGGAGTTGGTTTTTTGAATCAGGAGGCCAAATTATTGGAGCTTTGTGCTACCGTCCATGGTGTCACAAAGAATTGGACATGACTTAGTGACTCAACAACAATACCATAAATAGCAATGTTGAATGGCAGGTCAGATAAAGGAATAAAGCATAAATAAAGCTGGCTTTTTTGTTCTCTGACTTGGAAAAAACTTTTTATTTAGTTTTAGAGTAGACTGTTTCTACTCTACTCACA
The DNA here is from genome assembly GCF_033118175.1 of Dama dama. Classification (NCBI taxonomy): domain Eukaryota; kingdom Metazoa; phylum Chordata; class Mammalia; order Artiodactyla; family Cervidae; genus Dama; species Dama dama. The sequence goes on along the minus strand of NC_083711.1, from coordinate 43,577,310 downwards.
TGGTTGCCACAAGCCATGTGCAGCTACACATATTTAAATTTACATTAGTTAAATTTGGGCTTTGGACCCCATGGACTGTAGCCCACCAGGTTCCTCTGTCTATAGAATTTTTCAGGCAAGAATACTGGAGTGGGTTGCCATTTCTTTCTCCAGGGATCTTCCCAACCCTGTGATTGAGCCCAGGTCTCCTGCATTGCAGGCAGATTCTTTACCAACCGAGCTACCAGGGAATTCCCTTAAATTTAAATTTGTGTTAATTAAATTTAAGTGAAATTTAAAACAGTTTAATTTGAAATTAAAAATTTTAAACCTCCCTAGTCATATTTGAAATGCACAGAAACCACACAAACTACCACAGAGTTTTCAGATTATAGAACACCTTACTATCAAAGAAAATTCTATTGGAAAGTATTAGAGGTAAAATGCCAGGCAAATGCTGTCCTTTAGACATGTCGATCTTTATCGAATTTTGCCATATCTGAATGATTGTTCAGAAGTTGTAATCTCAAGGAAAGGTGCTCAGCTGAAGGATGGTTGGTGATGGTGTTTAAAACACATTGAGTACCTAAAATTATTTTGATTTTAATAGAAAGGCAACCATTGGAGCATCCTGAAAAAAGTCAAACTACATGAACAGATATTTGTAAAAAAAAAAATTTAAATTTTGTGGTAAATTGCCTTTCTTTAAAAATATATTAGTTAAAATTAATAAATAAGTACAAAGAACAACTGCAAATCATTCAACTGTTCCCAAGATACTTCTATTAAATCCCAATTACTAGGTAGAAAAGAACAGCTCTTACATGCTCAATTGTCCTCCTGCAGCTCTGGGCACACAAAAAGGGTTACTGCTGAACTATGTATGTGAGTATGTAACTATATATATATACATAAAACATATATATACACTACATATATAAATCTTGGGTAGCAAGAAAGTTAGGGCTATATATAGGCATGGACACATTACATAAAAATATAGCAGATATATATCAGTGCACATTTGCAATAGGACCTATACTTGTTAACCTCAGTTCTGACAAAACGTGGTCCACTGGAGAAGGGAATGGCAAATCACTTCAGTATTCTTGCCTTGAGAACCCCATGAACAGTATGAAAAGGCAAAAATATATCACACTGAAAGCTGAACTCCCAAGGTTGGAAGGTACCCAATATACTACTGCAGAAGAGTGGAGAAATAACTCCAGAGAACGAAGCGAAGGAGCCAAAGTGAAAACAATGCCCAGTTGTGGATGTGACTGGTGATGGAAGTAAAGTCCGACGCTCTAAAGAACAATATTGCATAGGAATCTGGAATGTTAGGTCCATGAATCAAGGTCAATTGAAAGTGGTCAAACAGGAGATGGTAAGAGTGGAAATCAACATTTTAGGAATCAGTGAACTAAAATGGACTGGAATGGGTGAGTTTTAATTCAGATGACCATTATATCTACTACTGTGGGCAAGAATCCCTTAGAAGAAATGGAGTTGCCCTCATAGTCAACAAGAGTTTGAAATGCAGTCCTTGGGAACTATCTCAAAAACTACAGAATGATCTCTGTTCATTTCCAAGCCAAATCATTCAATATCACTGTAATCCAAGTCTATCTTCCAACAACTAATGCCAAAGAAGCTGAAGTTGGAATGTAAAAGTTGGGAGTCAGGAGATCCCTGGTATAACAGGCCAGTTTGGCCTTGGAATACAAAAATGAAGCAGGGCAAAGTCTAAGAGTTTTGCCTAGAGAACATACTGGTCACAGCAAATACCCTCTTCCAACAACACAAAAGATGATTCTACACATGGACATCACGAGATGGTCAATCCAACTCAGACTGACTATATTATTTGCAGCCAAAGATGGAGAAGCTCTAGATAGTCAGCATAAATGAAACCAGCAACTGAATGTGGCTCAGATCACGATTTCCTTATTGCAAAATTCAGATTTAACTTGAAGAAAGTAGGGAAAACCACTAGATCATTCAGGTATGACCTAAATCAAATCCCTTATGATTATACAGTGGAAGTGGTAAATAGAGTCAAGAGATTAGATTTGATAGAGTGCCTGAAGAACTATTGAAAGAGGTTCATGACATTGCACAGGAGGCAGTGATCAAGACCATCCCCAAGAAAAAGAAATGAAAAAAGGCAAAATGGTTGTCTGAGGAAGCCTTACAATTAGCTGAGAAAAGAAGAGAAGCTAAAGGCAAAGGAGAAAAGGAAAGATATACCCATTTGAATACATAATTCCAAAGAATAGCAAAGAGAGATAAGAAAGCCTTCCCCAGTGATCAATGCAAAGAAATATAGGAAAATAGAATGGGAAAGACTAGAGAACTCTTCAAGAAAATTGGGGATACCAAGGGAACATTTCATGCAAAATTGGCACAATAAAGGACAGAAACAGTATGGACCTAACAGAAACAGAAGATATTAAGAGGAGGTGGCATCAATACACAGAAGAACTATATAAGAAAGATCTTAGTGACCCAGATAACCATGAAGGTATGATCATTCACCTAGAGCCAGACAGCCTGGAATGCAAAGTGAAGTGGGCCTTAGGAAGCATCACTACAAACAAAGTTAGTGGAGGTGATGGAATTCCAGTTGAGCTATTTCAAATCCTAAAAGATGATGCTGTGAAAGTGCTGCGCTCAATATGTCAGCAAATTTGAAAACCTCAGCAGTGGCCACAGGACTGGAAAAGGTCAGTTTTCATTCTAATCCCAAAGAAAAGCAATGTCAAAGAATGTTCAAAGTAATACTCAAAATTCTTGAAGCCAGGCTTCAACAGTATGAGAACCAAGAACTTCTAGATGTTCAAGCTGGATTTAGAAAAGGCAGAGGAAACAGAGATGAAATTGCCAACATCCGTTGGATCATAGAAAAAGTAAGAGAGTTCAAGAAAAATATCTACTTCTGCTTTATTGACTTTGCCAAAGACTTTGTGTGGATCACAGCAAATTATTGAAAATTCTTCAAGAGATGGGAATACCAGCCCACCTCACCCGCCTCTTGAGAAATCTGTATGTAGGTCAATATGCAGCAGTTAGAACCGAACATGGAACAATAGAATGGTTTCAAATTTGGAAAGGAATCAGTCAAGGCTGTATATTGTCACCCTGTTTATTTAACTTATATGCAGAATGCATCATGCAAAATGCTAGGTTGGATGAAGCACAAACATCAAGATTCCCAGGAGAAATATCAATAACCTCAGATTTGCAAATGACACCCCCTTTATGACAGAAAGGGAAGAGGAACTAAAGAGCCTCTTGATGAAAGTGAAGAGGAGACTGAAAAAGTTGGCTTAAAACTCAACATTCAGAAAACTAAGATCACAATACCTGACCCTATCACTTCATGAAAAATAGATGGGGAAACAATGGGAACTGTGACAGACATTATTTTCTTGGGATCCAAAATCACTGCACATGGTGACAGCAGCCATGAAATTAAAATATGCTTGCTCTTTGGAAAAAAAGCTATTACCAGCCTAGACAGCACATTAAAAAGCAGAGACATTACATTGCAGACAAAGGTCCAACTAGTCAAAGCTATGGATTTTCCAGTAGTCATGTATGGATGTGAGAGTTGGCTCATAGAGAAAGCTGAGCGCCAGAATTGACACTTTTGAACTGTGGTGTTGGAGAAGACTCTTGAGAGTCCCTTGGACTGTAAGGAGATCCAACCAGTCAATCCTAAAGGAAATCAGTCCTGAATGTTCATTGGAAGTTCTGATGCTGAAGCTAAAGCTGAAGCTCCAATACTTTTGCCACCTGAAATGAAGAACTGACTGATTCGAAAATACCCTCATGCTGGGAAAGATTGAAAGTGAAAGGAGAAGGTGACAACAGAGGATGAGATGTTTGGATGGCATCACCAGCTCAGTGGACATGAGTTTGAGCAATCTCCAGAAGCTGGTGATGGATAGGGAAGCTAGTGTGCTGCAGTCCATGGGGTTTTAAAGAGTCAGACATGACTGAACAACTGAACTGAACTCTTCACCATTAAATTATGTCTTTGTTTTAAAGTATGCACTATAGTTTGTTTTTTAAATAACACTTATATCCAAAAGGTAAAGCGATTCTATATTATTGAAGTATTCTATATACATAAATATCACAATAATTTTTTTAATCTCATACTTAAACAAAATATGCATAATCTTACAAATTTTTTCATTCCTCTTCTTGACCTTAGACCTAGTGGGGCTTAATTTAAAACCGACCATACATTCATTCTTTTATGACTGTTCCTTCTAGATCTTAAAGATATTTCTACCCCATCATTTAAACTTCTCAGTTTTTGTTCCTTATTAGTCCTTATTTTGCAAAATAACCAGCAATTTTAATCTCTTGTCACCTGCTTTTTGGTTTTCTGTCTACCAATTTTCATTTGCAAATTGCAAATTGATAAAGCTATGTAAGATTCATGAGTGATAAATAGCTAGATGCTACATGAATGATATATATAACTGCTGGGTTCACATTATGATTCATATACATGCACATATATGCATGTGTGTATATTTATAAGCAGATATATGTATGTATATGTTAAATATGTATAGAGAGAATATAAAAATGTGATCTTTCTTCCCTCTTTAACCTCAACTTGATGCCAGATATCAGTAATCATTTTCCTTGAATCAAAATGTAGGTTTGAAAAAATTATACTAATCTATTTTCTACTGAGCATAGTTTAACATATTTTAACATAGCATAAGAGTACAAAATCAGATGGTCAAATGGAAGAGGAAAGATTTTTAAAATGTAAGTTAAGATAATCCTTTTATTTCCCCTAACTCTTCGTGTTATTTTCATCTCCTACACTAATATTCTGGTCTTCTATCCTGATTTCATGAAGAACGGGGCTGACCCTGGATAGAGGAGTCTCAAGATAATGCCCTCAAGCTAGTGATGAGTTTGTTTCCTCCCATGCGTTTTACACTTCTCTTCTGGCTTAGGGGAAGACTACTCCTGTAATTTCCTCACTATAAAGATATGCTTAATCTTCATCACACAACTGTGATATTATCACATGATTCAAGAAGGATCAGAAGGAAAGTATAACATATTGATGATATTTAAAAAAAAAAAAAAAAACATGACACGTTGACATCAGGAGTGGAAGCAGGCAGGTTGGGAGAGCATATGTGAAAACCCTAATGGAGGAAGAAAATTAGAACCGAGGAAAAGCTAGAGAATAGCTGCAAATATGGTGATAACCATTTGGGCCTTGTTGCACTAAGAGCTAAGGGAAACTTCTTGTATTAGCCAGGCTTTCCAAAGAAACTGAACCAATACAAGATAGGTAGGAACATAGGTAGGTAGGTAGATAGATAATTTATAATGAGGGATTGGCTCACACATTTATGAAACCTAAGCCCTATGATCTGCTGTTTGCAAGCTGGAAGGCAATGAAAGACAATGGTAAAGCTCCGGTCCAAACTTAAAGTTCTGAGAACTTGGGGAGTCAATGATGTGAGTCCCAATCCATATCTGAGAGCCAGAGGACCAGGAGAACTGATATGCAAGGGCAGGAGAAGACAGATGTCTCAGCTCAAGCTGAGAACAAATTCACCCTTTGTCTGACTTTCTGTTCTATTTGGGCCCTCAGCAGTTTGGATGAAGCTCACCCCCAGTGAGGTTGATCTCCCCAAGTTAGTCTAATGATCAAACACTAATCTCTTCTGGAAATGCCCTCACAGACACACTTAGAAGCTACTGAGGCATCACTTAGTCAAACTGACACATAAAATTAATCAGACTACTGAATGCTTTTCTAAGTAAAGTAACAGGCTCAGATTTTTATTTGAACACTGTGGGATTAATTGGAAAATATCTTTAGTCTCTTATGTTTCCAAGTGGAGGTAATTTAACAAATTTAGTTGAGTAGAGTTTACTTTCTAATCTCTAGAATAGTGAGGGTATCAATGATTTAAATAACACATAGCTCTATCATAAAAATTCCTACTCAGATACTCATGATTTCACCAAGTTTTAATCAGAATCATAAGTTTGGCTTTAGCCAACCAATAATATGATAGCTGAAGGTACCAGAAATTGTGATTGGACTTCATAAATTCATATAAGTATGCATGCTTGCTTGCTCATTATTCTCTTAGTCATGTCCAACTCTGCGATCCCACCAGGCTCCTCTGTTGCTGGGATTTCCTAGGCAAGAATACTGGAGTGGATTGCCATTGCCTTCTCCATCATATATGCATATACAAGATTAAATGGTTTTCTCATCAATATATACTGTGTTGGTATGATAATTAGAGCATTATGTTTAAGTGCTGGGGGAAAAAATAAGGAAAGTGCATGTCTGTAAGAACATCACAGTCTACTGGCTAAGAAATTTCAGAATAAGGACTATTATAAAACAACACAAAGGGATCAATGCAGAGGCTGCAGGACACTATGAAAAGTGAAAGTCAGTCATGTATGACTCTTTGCAACTCCACGGATGTAGTCTGCCAAGCTCCTCTGTCCATGGAATTCTCCAGGCTAGAATAATGGAGTGGGTACCCGTTCCCTTTTCCAGGGGATCTTCCCAACCCAGGGATCGAACCCAGGTCTCCCACATTGCAGACAGATGCTCTAGACTGTCTGTGCCACCAGGGAAGGACACTATGAGAAGGGAACAAACCCCAGATTATTGGGATAGTAAAAGTTCTTTAGAGGAAGTAATTTTTGAATCAATTTATTTGGCTAACAAAGAATATTGTAGGTGAAAGTAGAGGAGAAAATTGAGACACTAGGAACAATATGTTTAAAAGTAAAAACCATGGCATATTTTGAGAAAAGCAGGTAATTTCACATCAATGGACTACAAGTGAAAAGAGGAACAATGTTATCTCTCTGTTGAGTAATTAGGAAGAGCAGTCTATCTTGACAAGTCAAGCAACATAATATACTATTTCATATAGATTGCAAGCCCTTATAAAACTGATTTGTCTGAAAACAAAGGCTATATTTAGAAGAATGACCATAGAATACATAGTCAAACTGGTTATTTTTTTAATTTCATAAGAGCAGTCTGTTTTGCTTTATATCAAAATTATACAAATTTAGTTATCTATGAATAATTGTATGAACTTACTATAATGATTTTTGAAATGATTTTAAAACTACTTGCTCTATGAAAAGTTCAAAATAGTAGGTAGTTAGAGCTTGCTCTATGAAAAGTTCAAAATAGTAGGTAGTTAGAACATTAGCTGTGTTTTTCCATATTATATATAATTCATTTGTCTCATAATATGCATTTCAGCCTCCTGTGAGCTCTAGGAATGTAAAATGGCTCATTTAACATAGTTAAAGTTGAAATATATTTATAGAACTATTATATTTATGGCCATTTTTAAATAAATTCAGTATTAAACACTTGTTAACAGAATCATGAGTAGAAATTTGGCTTGTCTTTTCTGTGAAAAGATGGAAAAGAAGCAACGCATGGCAAACATTTTCTAATGTACACACAAACAGAAATTTTATCTATCTGGAGGGATTTCCCTTAGAAATCATGATAATTCTATTTAATGTTCTGGAAACAAATTTTGAATGAGATTCTCTGTGCTTTTGGATACAAAAAACTATTTTCCCCACAATCTCAGTGCTTTTATGCTTTATCACCAATGCCCAAATCTCATTTTCTCCTCCACTATAGTAGTAAAATACTGACTTTCCAAGCCTTTCTGATTGATAGGATTGGGCCATGTGGCACAATTCTGGATAGTAAGGTATAAGCAAAAGCTTTCTGGGGAATGTCTTACACAAGTTTTATTTATTTATTTATTTTTCCTAACCAGGAAAAGAGACATGTATGGCTTGTCCTATTGATTTTCCCCTTGTTGCCTTCAACACCAATGTGATGCAACATCATGCTTACGGACAAAGGTATGGTAAATAGGTATCTAATGTTATTAGAAACTGCCCAACTATTTCCCAAAGGGACTGACTACACCATTTCATATCCCACTAATAATGTATGAGAATTACAGTTGCTCACCATTCTTACAAACGCTTGGCATTTTCAGTATTTTCAAAAATTCCTATTTTAGTTATTCTGTTGGGTATTTGAAAGTACCCCATAGTGGTTTTAATTTGTAATTTCCTAATGACTAATGGTTTAGAGCATCTTTACATGGGCTTATGGATAAAGTGTAAGTTGTTTGAATATTTTGCCCACTTTTTAATTGAGTTGCTTGAATTATTACTGAGTGGTATATGTTACTTACATATTTTGCTATTGACATTCTTGTGCAAGTCTTTTTGTTAATATATATTTATTTCTCCTTGATAAAATACTTGGATCTGGGGTTGCTGGTCATAAAGTACATGTACCTTTAGAATGAAGAAACTGCTATAATTATTTTTCAAAGTGGTGTTCCAGATAATTCACCATGGGTTTCTCATATTTCTGCATTTTTTCCCAGCAAAGACAATGACAGCCTTTGTTAAGATTATCTTTATATCTTTATGTATATAAAGATATATGTATATATATATGTGTGTGTGTGTGTGTGTGTGTGCATGTGTCTGTGTGTATATAGACACACATACTCTCCCTCCAGATTTATTAATTATGTGAAGTGAATGTCACTCAGTCGTGTCCAACTCTTTGCGATCCCATGGACTATGCAGTCCATGGAATTCTCCAGGCCAGAATACTGGTGTGGGTAGCCTTTCCCTTCTCCAGGAGATCTTCCGAACCCAGGGATCAAACCCAGGTCTCCCGCATTGCAGGAGGATTCTTTACCAGCTGAGTCAGAAGGAAAGCCCTTCATTAATTATACAGTATGAAAATATGACTTCCTTAGGGTCAGGAGTCAGTCAGGTTTAGTGTTCATTATAAAATAAGTAAGTTCTCTAAATCTGTAAATTCCTTAGTTGTGAAACAATCCACTGGGCCCATCCATTTGGTTTTCTCTGCATTGCTTTAAAGGCACTCTGTAGTCAGAATAAACTTATGAAAACATAATTATTATGCTGCTTGCTGTACCATGAGTAATAGAGTAATTTATATATGACCCAAGTATCTCATATTTTCTGCTAGCATTCTAGAAACAGTAAAATTCTAAAATGTTAAATTGCAAGTTATGGTAAATCTCAGACTATTCATAGTTCTTTGTAACTGACTACACTGTTTTACACTCTTACACATAAATAATGGTACTGAATATATTCTTTCCCAAGTTTGATGTTTACTGTAATTTTAAATACTTATATTAGATAAAAATCCTAAGTTGATATATTTATTATTAAAGCCTTAAAATTTTCATTGTCATGTTTCTGACATGAAGACCAGTCATTTCATCATTGTTTTCCTTATATGTAACATCCAAATACAGGAGGTAAGTTTCTTAATGTTGGTCTTGTCAATGATTATTTTAGATTTGACACCAAAAGCTAAGGCAAACAAGAAGTTGGAATACATCGATCTAAAAAAATGCTTCTGCTTAGCATTTATTGTTGATGGCTACATCAACAAAATGAAAAGGCAATCTATGGAATAAGGGACGGTATTTGTAACACATCTTATAAGTGGTTAGTATCCAAAATATGTAAGAAACTTATACAATTTGGTAGCAAAAAATCTCAATTAACTCCCCTGAAATGGGCTTAGGATGAATAGATACTTTTCTCAAAAAGACATGCAAATGGCCAGTGAGTATATAAAAAGATTCTCAACATCACCAATCAGCCAGGAAATGTAAATCAATACCATGATGAAATATTATCTCATATCATTAGGATGCTGTTATCAAAAAGACAACAGAGAAAAATGATGGTGAAGATGTAGAGAAAACGGCACCCTTGTGCGCTGCTATTTGGGATATAAATTGGTACAGGCCCTATGGAGAACAATATGAAGGCTTCTAAATAAATTAATAATAGAGCTACCATATGGTCTAGCAACTTTACTTTTGAGTATATTTTCAAAAGAAAAAATCATTACCTGGAAGAAATATCTGTACTCCATGTTCACTGCCTAATTGTCCATCAATAGATGAATGAATTAAGACTGTGAAACAGAACTTCCCTTGTGGTCCAGTGGTTAAGAATCAGCCTGTCAATGCAGAGGATAGAGGTCCCTGGTCCAGGAAGATTCCACATGCAATGGGGCAACTAACCCCATGAGCCACAACTACTGAGCCCACAGTCTAGAGACCGTGAACCGCAGCTGCTGAAGCCCATGCACCCAGAGCCCATGTTCTGCAACAAGTGAAGCTGCCACCTGGGTACTGCCGGGAAGAGCAGCTGCCACTCACTGCAACTAGAGGAAGCCTGCATGCAGCAGTGAAGACCCAGCGCAGCCAACAATAAATAAACAATTTTTAAAAGAATGTGATATGTACACAGAGAGGAATATAATTCAGTCTTCGAAAAGAAGGAAATCATGTCATTTTCAATAACATGGATGATTGTGGGGAGCACTGTGCTGATTGAAATATGTCAGAAAGACAAAGTCAAATGCTGCATGGTATCACTTCTCCAAGGGATGAGAAAAAGAAAAGTTGATCTCATGGAAACAGAGGTAGTAAAGAGATTACCAGAGGCTAGGGAGAGGTGTAAACTTTTGCTTACAAGATAAATAAGGTCTGACTATCTAATATATACCCGGGTGATTATCATTGATAATGCTAGATTATATAATTATAATTTGCTAAGAAAGTAGATCTTAAATGTTCTCAAATTGTTTTAATTAAATATGTTTAATGATATATATGCTAATTAACCCAGTGGGGGAATTGAAAATAAAATGTATTTAGGTGGATATCTTTAAATGTATAAATTGTCTGTTTCTCTCCTGTATTATAAACTATAACCAAAGAATCAAACCCTTAAGAAATCTTTTAATATCTATCATGGGAATGTTCCCAAGAGTATATCCTAAGTGTTATTTTGAAAGCTAAAAGAAAATACAACTTCAATTTTCACTTTGTCAAAAATAATTATGATGAAGAGGATAAAGGGAGAGAAAATATTACACAAATTAAAAGTTGGAAATGAGGGTTTTAGGAGAACAAAATCTGTTTAACGTGTGTAACATCAAAAATGATTGAGTAATAGAAAGTGAGAATGTAAAGAATTTCAGGGACAAAAATCATCAAACTGTCTGGTTATAATATTGTAAAATGAGTCCATGACAGAACAAAAAGTAAAATGCATCTCTAGTTTTTCTTAACTTTTTAAAATATTTGTTTTGAAATATCTCACTACCAGTTAATAATCTACATAAAAACATGAGCTGTATCTTAAGCTTTTTTCCCCCTCTGGTACCTAGCATAGTCCCAGAATTCAGCTTAATAATCACTTAATGTAAGAATAAATTAACAAATGAATAGATAAATGAATGAATATTATTTGGTTGGACTTCCTTGGTGGCACAGTGGTAAAGAATTCACCTGCTAATGCAGGAGACGTGGGTTTGATCCCTGAGTCAGGAAGATCCCCTGGAAAAGGAGATGACAACTCACTCCAGTATTCTTGCCTGAGAAATCTGATGGACAGAGGAGCCTGCTAGGCTACACTCCATGGGGTCGCAAGTGAGTTGGACACGAGTTAGTGACTAAACAACAGCAATTATTTGGTTAGAAGGATTTTGAAATATGACACTTGGTTGTTATACACAACTTCAAGGTAAATATACCAATAAAAGAAATAGAGATAGAATACACATTGCCTTTCTTTGGGATTTTTACATACTCTACCCCCATCATTCACTCCTCATCCCTAGATCTCAGGAAACAACTCTTGAATTGCTTAGGCTCTACTCTGAAAATGAAACAGAATCATTAAATTCTTCTAGCTACAACATTCTGAGTTTTGTACTTTTATTCCCAAGAAAAACAACATTTCAAAACTAAATGCTTTGATTTGCATTTCTCTAATAATGAGTGATGTTGAGCATCTTTTCATGTGTTTGTTAGCCATCTGTATGTCTTCTTTGGAGAAATGTCTGTTTAGTTCTTTGGCCCATTTTTTGATTGGGTCATTTATTTTTCTGGAATTGAGCTTCAGGAGTTGCTTGTATATTTTTGAGATTAATCCTTTGTCTGTTTCTTCATTTGCTATTATTTTCTCCCAATCTAAGGGCTGTCTTTTCACCTTACTTATAGTTTCCTTTGTAGTGCAAAAGCTTTTAAGTTTCATTAGGTCCCATTTGTTTAGTTTTGCTTTTATTTCCAATATTCTGGGAGGTGGGTCATAGAGGATCTTGCTGTGATTTATGTCGGAGAGTGTTTTGCCTATGTTCTCCTCTAGGAGTTTTATAGTTTCTGGTCTTACATTTAGATCTTTAATCCATTTTGAGTTTATTTTTGTGTATGGTGTTAGAAAGTGTTCTAGTTTCATTCTTTCACAAGTGGTTGACCAGTTTTCCCAGCACCACTTGTTAAAGAGGTTGTCTTTTTTCCATTGTATATCCTTGCCTCCTTTGTCAAAGATAAGGTGTCCATAGGTTCGTGGATTTATCTCTGGGCTTTCTATTCTGTTCCATTGATCTATATTTCTGTCTTTGTGCCAGTACCATACTGTCTTGATGACTGTGGCTTTGTAGTAGAGTCTGAAGTCAGGCAGGTTGATTCCTCCAGTTCCATTCTTCTTTCTCAAGATTACTTTGGCTATTCGAGGTTTTTTGTATTTCCATACAAATTGTGAAATTCTTTGGTCTAGTTCTGTGAAAAATACCGTTGGTAGCTTGATAGGGATTGCATTGAATCTATAGACTGCTTTGGGTAGAATAGTCATTTTGACAATATTAATTCTTCCAATCCATGAACACGGTATGTTTCTCCATCTGTTTGTGTCCTCTTTGATTTCTTTCATCAGTGTTTTATAGTTTTCTATGTATAGGTCCTTTGTTTCTTTAGGTAGATATACTCCTAAGTATTTTATTCTTTTTGTTGCAATGGTGAATGGTATTGTTTCCTTAATTTCTCTTTCTGTTTTTTCATTGTTAGTATATAGGAATCAAAACCACAATGAGGTACCATTACACGCCAGTCAGGATGGCTGCTATCCAAAAGTCTACAAGCAATAAATGCTGGAGAGGGTGTGGAGAAAAGGGAACCCTCTTACACTGTTGGTGGGAATGCAAACTAGTACAGCTGCTATGGAAAACAGTGTGGAGATTTCTTAAAAAACTGGAAATAGAACTGCCATATGACCCAGCAATCCCACTTCTGGGCATACACACTGAGGAAACCAGATCTGAAAGAGACACATGCACCCCAATGTTCATCGCAGCACTGTTTATAATAGCCAGGACATGGAAGCAACCTAGATGCCCATCAGCAGATGAATGGATAAGGAAGCTGTGGTACATATACACCATGGAATATTACTCAGCCATTAAAAAGAATTCATTTGAACCAGTCCTAATGAGATGGATGAAGCTGGAGCCCATTATACAGAGTGAAGTAAGCCAGAAAGATAAAGAACATTACAGCATACTGACACATGTATATGGAATTTAGAAAGGTGATAACGATAACCCTATATGCAGAACAGAAAAAGAGACACAGAAATACAGAACAGACTTTTGAACTTTGTGGGAGAATGTGAGGGTGGGATATTTCAAAAGAACAGCATGTATGCTATCTATGGTGAAACAGATCACCAGCCCAGGTGGGATGCACGAGACAAGTGCTCTGGCCTGGTGCACTGGGAAGACCCAGAGGAATCGGGTGGAGAGGGAGGTGGGAGGGGGGATCGGGATTGGGAATACATGTAAATCCATGGCTGATTCATATCAATGTATGACAAAACCCACTGGAAAAAAAAAATAATAATAAAAAAAAAAAGGAAATATGAAAAAAAAAAAAAAAACAAATGTTAATTAAAATAATTCAGAATGTGTTACTTGAATCCTTCAAATCATTAGCCTGCTTGGACAGAGGGATAGGCCAAGCACTTGCACTAATTAAATCTGATTAGAGCCTCAAACTTTCCACATATAAAAGGAAATTTGAGTGCCTGAGAGCTGTGACATTTATGAGACTTGGGAAAACAAAATTAAGGACACAGGAGAATCTTCTCAAATATATGAACTTGCTCAGAAAGGATGAAGTATATTGTCCCATTTCCCATTAGTATTTGCCTGCTGAAATTTGACATTTAAAAAAAATTAACAAGTTTAAGATGTTCTGACTTACATTACCATTAGTTAATCTTCCATGGACCCTGGAAAAGAGTCACTTGAAAATGTCACATATCCAGACAAAAAATTACTCAAGCTGCATAGATGTTACACAGTATAAAGGGGAAAGTTGAAAGAGGTAAGCATGCAAATATCTGCCTTGAGGACAAAATGTTAATAATGAAAATTTTCTTTCCCTCTTAATATGCCCCCTTGAAAAGCCATAGAAATTGTGTTTGCAAGAAATCCAGGTTTTCTAGCAGAACATTCACAACAAAAACAACAAGCAGCTATTTTGCAACCTGAGGCTTGCTTCCTTATTTTAAAATGGCATTTGACTTTCTTATTCACCACTTTTCTTGGTTTTTAAAAAATTGCATTGTAAAAATATTCTGAAATGCACATTTTCATTTCCCAGAAACTTAGAGATATGATGCCTGTGATAATTCTTTGCCTTTATGGAGATTTATGAGTACCTGGATACTTAGAATCATTTTTCAATCAACTTTAGAATTCCTTTCACAGAAGAGGTACCTCAATAAGGTTTTCTCTCCTGAAGTATTCATCATGAATTTGTTGTGACCGTCAGTTAAGCCAGCCTCTTCATAAAACTGTCTGCAAATGCAAGCTTACTTAGGGGTGATACAGCTTATGCTTCCAAAGACCCTAATCAAAAACTTTAATATAAGTAAAAATGAAATTAAATGATGCCCCAACCATACAGTATCACCTCATATATATCACACTAACTCCATAACTGTACTTTTTATATTTCTTTTATAAGGTAATCCTCATAGTGAACCAATTTTCAGAATACCTTGGTCTTGGCAGCTTTCTTTAATATAAAGGTCACTTTGAGTGCATCCTTACAACTAAATCTTGACATCATGGATGCCATTAGAAACTAGGAAACAAATCTGTATCCTGGGAGTCATAAAACTGAAAGGATATATCAAATACATATTTTTTTTTACCCTTTCTCTTAAGTACTATATTCTCCCCATAATTAAGCCTTCAAGACTCAGAATTCTGTGGTATATTTAAACATTAGTCCAGTATTGCTTTGGTTACTCACAATAGCAGATTATATAACAATCCTACAGGGACATAAAGAAAGAATCAGAATGAAAACTCCTGGGAAGTTGAGGGCTATAGGGCATCTATCAAAGTCTTTTCTTTTCTGTTTTATTCCTTTCCTGAAACTCAGAGCTACAGGTACTTTTATGTCACAAATAACTTACACTTAACTTTTACATCTTTGTGTTTCAGGCAATTTCAGTCAGTACACAGCATTTTTTTCCCACTGGATTTTGTTTTTAAATTGAGATTTTTAAAGTACCTCAGATTAGATGGACTTCCTTGACTTCGCTATGCTTCAAGTGAGACAAAAAAAATTGGTTCCTTGAATCCATTTATGGCTTCCTTTTTGACAAACACTAAACATCAGTCAAATCTATTCAGAAAACACCATTTAAAATTAAAATTTGGAAAAAAAAAAAAGCTGCCATTGGTTGACTGTGACCGTAAAAATGTCACTTAAGCATTAATTTAAAAAATAAATTAAAAAAATAAAGCATTAATTACTGTATCACATAAAATTATACAGTGCTTCTTCCAAATGTATTTATTAACTTACTCATATTTAGAAAATAATTATAATTATTTAAATTAACTTAACATTTCTAAATTCAGAGTATTCCTCATAATGATAGTTATTTTTCTCATGTAACTATTTTTAAACTTAAAAAAAATTAATTCTTCAAAGTGTCTTTTCTAACCCTGGACACAAAAACTTTTATCTCATTACTTGAGCTTTCTATTCCCCAATTCACTCCTATTGCTCTTTCCTGAAAATGCTTCATAGCTCTTCATCACCCCCAAATTAAAGATCAAACATGTTGCCGTGTATAGAAAGCTTTTCACTATTTGCTCTCACACCCTGCCACGTGGTCAGTTTACCTGTGTTTCTATGCCATTAACTGCATGGAATCACTTACTCTTCCGTCAAAAAATATGTCAATTGTGCCATCCCACCCACCTCTATCAGGCAGTTAGGGCTGCCATAACAAATACGACAGATTGGGTGACTGAAACACCAGAAATTTACTTTCTCACAGGTCTAACCCTAACCCTAACCCTAACCCTAACAAAGCCCGGTATCAAAGTGTCAATATGTCTGGTTTCTCCTGAGGATTCCTTCTTTGGCTTGCAGAAGCCATCTTCTCACTCTTTCATAACTTTTTCTCTGTTGTCTCTTTACTGTATCCTAATGTCCTCTTCTTATAAATGCAGCAGTCAGATTGGATTTAGGCTCATCCATATGATCTCTTGAACTTAACTACATCTGAACAGGTCACATTATGAGATACTAGGGGTTAAGGCTTCAACAAAACGGGTATTTTTTTTTTCCACATGGGTGTTTTTATTTTTTCCCCATGGCTTGGGGTGGGGGGTTTGGGGCACAGAAGTCAACCTATAACAAAATGCTTCTGTAACTATACATTTTTCTTTTTCCACATTAGAAAATAAGTTTTTTCATAAAACTATCAAGTTCCAAAGAGATAAGTCACAAAAAGACTAACTAAACCAAACAATTTCTTCCCGGTTTAACAATTGGAGGAAAAGAATTATTTTCTAAATGATATCTCATTAGAGTTGGACACATAAGAGTAAAACCTATTGGTGTATCTTAATAATAATCTAATAAAAATTGTATCAAGTTCATCTAAAAAGGTACTTAGGCTTTCTGAACTCTTTTGTAAGTGAGTGCTCAGCTGCAAAGTCATGTCCAACTCTTTGCCACCCCATGGACTGTAAGCGCTCTAGGCTTTTCTGTCCATGGGATTTCTCAGGCAAGACTACTGTTGCCATTTCCTTTTCCAGGGGATTTCCCGACCCAGGGATCGAACCCACGTCTCCTCCATTGGCAGGCATATCTTTCATCATTGAGCCACCAGGGAAGCCCTGATTTGTTAGCAAACTAGCTAAAAGGAGCAAAGCAAATATTGCTCTCTATACTAGATAAAAGTGTGACAATCCATAAGAATATAATATAGGTTATTTATAGCAGATGTTATAGCATATTCCTTGAGAATATTGACAATATGACAGCACATTCCTAGAACTCTGAGGGAAAAAAAAAATCAAAATTAACAGTAAAAATGCTGACAGTGATTTCAGTTGGCCAGGGTCTTAGCTTCAGTCTTTACACATTCTTAATATTTTCATCACAGTCTACGTGCCCTATTAAATAATTTGTTATAGCACCCTATTATGAGTCTTAAGTAAATAAATGCTTAATTCAATATTTGACCAGTGTCTTTTTTGCTCACATTATTATATATGTAGTATTTTGCTTCCAAGACTCACTGACAGTAATATCTAATTATGACTAATTTTTCATGATTGCTAGAATGCATACAGTTAAGACAAACAGGCAAATCTCTTTCACCAATACTCTCTAATTTTATATACCCTAGAAGACTTATGGATCATATCAATTAATAGAATAACAATATAAGGGGAAAAAATATAAGGGAAACAAACAAAAAAAAAACCCTTAATTACTTACATGCTAATTTTTGTTACTGTTATAGTCAGAGATCTCCGTGTAGCTAAGCTCTGCATTGGAGATTCACTGATTACAAGGAAAACAATTCTGCTAATAAGGAAAGTATTCCTTCTTCAGTAAAGAATTGACTGAAGCTTTCTTTAGGGGGAGAAAAAAAAATAAAATCATTGAGTGTTATACAGAGGTGTGCTTATCAAATGGATTATCTAGTAATGCCAAATTTCTCACTGATATGTATATTGACCTAAAATTCAATAACCACCTGCACACCTCCTCATAGTCCAATACTACATCCAGGAGACGGAATGAAGATGGACATTCATGATTATCACACTCAAGCTTCAGGCTGGCTGAGAGGGATACAAAAAAGAATGGTTTTCCTCCAGTGAGCTTTTCTTTAAGCATTGTATAACAGGATTTCCCAGGTGTCTCAATGGTAAAAATCCAGCTGCTAGTTCAGGAGATGTGGGTTTGATACCTGGGTCAGGAAGATCCCCTGGAGAAGGAAATGGAAACCCACTCCAGTATTCTTGCCTGGGAAATCCCATGGACAGAGGAGCTTGGTGGGCTACAGTCCACAGGGTCACAAAAGAGACTAACAAGACTTAGTGAATAAAACAACAATAAGAAATAGGTGTAAAACCTATCATATTTCTATTGAGGCAACCTATCAAACTATAAAAATATTACAACTAACTAATCAGCCAAGTTTTTCCTCCTTGTCCTAGGTACAGACTGAGAAAATAAAAAATCGAATTACATTTCTAAATGATATTTTATTAGAGTTGGAAGCAGCAGAGTATAACACATTGGTATATTTTAAAAATAATCTAATAAAAAGTGTATCAGTTCAGTTCAATTCAGTCACTCAGTCATGTCTGACTCTTTGCAACCCCATAAACCACAGCACGCCAGGCCTCTCTGTCCATCACCAACTCCCGGTGTCCACCCAAACCCATCGAGTCAGTGATACCATCCAATCATCTCATCCTCTTTCATCCCCATCTCCTCCTGCCCTCAATCTTTCCCAGCATCAGGGTATTTTCCAATGAATCAGCTCTTTGCATGAGGTGGCCAAAGTACTGGAGTTTCAGCCTCAGCATCAGTACTTCCAATGAACACCCAGGACTGATCTCCTTCAGGAAGGACTGGTTGGATCTCCTTGCAGTCCAAGGGACTCTGAAGAGTCTTCTCGAACACCACAGTTCAAAAGCATCAATTCTTCAGCGCTCAGCTTTCTTCATAGTCCAACTCTCACATCCATACATGGCCACTGGAAAAAACATAGCCTTGACTAGACAGAGCTTTGTTGACAAAGTAATGTGCCTGCTTTTTAATATGCTGTCTAGGTTGGTCATAACTTTCTTTCCAAGGAGTAAGTGTCTTTTAATTTCACAGCTGCAATAACCATCTGCAGTGGTTTGGGAGCCCCAGAAAAATAAATCAGACACTGTTTCCCCATCTGTTTGCCATGAAGTGATGGGACCGGATGCCATGATCTTCTTTTTCTGAACGTTGAGCTTAAAGCCAACTTTTTCACTCTCCTCTTTCACTTTCATCAAGAGGCTCTTTAGTTCTTTTTCACTTTCTGCCATAAGAGTGGTGTCATCTGCATATCTGAGGTTACTGATATTTCTCCCAGCAATGTTGATTCCAGCTTGTGCTTCCTCCAGCCCAGCGTTTCTCATGATGTACTCTGCATATGAGTTAAATAAGCAGGGTGACAATATACAGCCTTGACGTACTCCTTTTCCTATTTAGAACCAGTCTGTTGTTCCATGTACAGTTCTAACTGTTGCTTCCTGACCTGCATACAGGTTTCTCAGGAGGCAGATCAGGTGGTGTGGTATTCCCATCTCTTTCAGAATTTTCCACAGTTTATTGTGATCCATATAGGCAAAGGCTTTGGCATAGTCAATAAAGCAGAAATAGATGTTTTTCTGGAACTCTCTTGCTTTTTCGATGATCCAGCGGATGTTGGCCATTTGATATCTGGTTCCTCTGCCTTTTCTAAAACCAGCTTGAACATCTGGAAGTTCATGGTTCACATATTGCTGAAACCTGGCTTGGAGAATTTTAAGCATCACTCTACTAGCATGTGAGATGAGTGCAATTGTGTGGTGGTTTGAGATTCTTTGGCATTGCCTTTCTTTGGGATTGGAATGAAAACTGACTTTTTCCAGTCCTGTGGCCACTGTTCAGTTTTCCAAATTTGCTGGCATAGTGTGTGCAGCACTTTCACAGCATCATATTTCAGCATTTGAAATAGCTCAACTGGAATTCCATCACCTCCATTAGCTTTGTTCGTAGTGATGATTCCTAAGGCCCACTTGACTTCACATTCCAGGATGTCTGGCTCTAGGTGAGTGATAAAATCCATCTAAAAAGGTACTTTGGCTGTATTCTTCCTACATATCCCTTCCCATGTGCATTTCCTTAGTCATACCTGAAGATACAGATTTCCCTTGCTATCCGAAAGTGGAGTGTTCCCTTGAAATCTTTTTTAAGCTGAAATGGCCTAAAGTAAAGAAGCAAGTACCTTAGAACACATCTTGCTAATGAATGCACAAAATAAATCAAGATAAAGCACAGCTGCTCACAGACACAAATCAAAGCCGAGATGCTGAGGGTACTTTCTAGAGAAGCACAAGGGAAGGGGTTCATGGTGGCCCTCCCTGCTGGGAGTCCATGCTGTTGCTTTAACAGCTCCTGACAAGATAAATGTTTAGCACTGTTTTCATTTTTTGGGTTTGTGTGTGTGTGTGTGCATGAAAGTGAAAATCCTCTTCCGATTTCTTTCCATTAGCAAAAACTAGTACTAATCAGATGTTTCGTAAAGTAAAGTGGCATAAATCAAGCTTTCAAAGAGGGGGCTTGTATTCCCAGCCATTTTACTGACTTTTAGCTTTTTACTTTTCCAAGTCACCAAACTGAGGTTGCTTAGATCTCACAAAATGTCCCTTAAGTTATAGTGGTAAGCATATGCTACTTCTGCAACATTGCCAATTGAAAGTGACAGTGCAACTCTACTTGTGTTCTTTATTCAAAAATTTTCACATTCATTTCAGTATCTCCTCAACATGGGAATTGTCTTAAGTATCAGCATTTTACTGAGTGACATCTGTTATCTTGAACTGACATGGAACTTTCTGTATTCTGCACCCACAGATTTTTACATAGCCATAATTATCAATTGTCTCTTTGAACATCTTTGATATTTTCATGCTTATTTATAAATTGTTCATCTCAAGAAAATTATATCTGTAAATAATATCCCTTTCTTATCACCACCAATAATCAGCTTATGCTAATAATAATTCTATGTTCTACTTCTCTCAGTTTTATCTCCTTTTCAACAAAGATATTTGGGTGAGATAGCTTGCAGTGGTGCAAGTAGACAATATGGTAAATATAAAAGTTATACTGCTACTAAAATTTTTTATTAACCTACCTTCTGCTTTCTCTCTAGACCAGTGAAATTATTATTTTTAACAAAAATATATTTTTGCAAAGTTATATGAAAATATTTTTCCTTAAGATATCTCCAAGATATCTGATGCAACTAATAGTAACCGAGCACTAATATGAAGAAATGAGAACATGATATTGAATAATTACTTTCAATTAAAATTAATATCATATGACAGTGACCCCCTGCAGTCCATGGAATTCTCCAGGCCAGAATATTGGAGTGGGTAAGCTTTCCCTTCTCCAGGGGATCTTACCAACCCAGGGATCAAACCCAGGTCTCTTGCATTGCAGGCACAGCTAAGCCACAAGGGAAACCCAATATCATATGAATATGACTTAAATACTGGAATTCAATAGAATCTTTGATTTGATTTTCTTTATTTAAAATTAAGGCAAATAAGCCATTTTAGTAAATAATAGAAGCATAATATGCATAGTTGAACAAATTTAATTAAAATACTGAAATTCTTTAAGAATTAGAAATGCCATTTAAACTTTTATACTGGGGAAATTTTCACTCACAAGAAAGAAATGAGTGTGACATTGGAGGAAGGGGTTAAAACTATAAATTTATAATTCCATGTGCTTTATTGAAGCTTCTTTTAAAGAATATTGCTAGGATAGAGGTTTACTGATATAATTTTAAACTTAAAAATTTAAAAATGGTAATTTTTACAGAAGAAATTAACAGCATTGTAAGTCAACTTTATTTCAATAATTTTATTTAAAAAAGGGGGATAAAGGGCAATTTTTGCTCTCATGTCTTAACAGCTAGAAGTCCTTATTGGCATGTTCATTCCTACTACAGCCCATCACAGAAAACAAAAGCCATGTCACATTAACAATGAAGTCTAACAAAACATCACTGAATTCCCACTGCTGAAAATGTCAACCATGTAATAATAAAGTGAACAGGAAAAAAATTTTTTTTTAAAACAACTATATTAAAAAAAATGAGGTACTTAGCAAACCCTTCACATTTCTTGCTTTTTTGTCAGCAAAGAATCATCACTGGTACCCATTTATGGAGTGTTTTATACAAGAAAATACTTCAGAAAAGATGTCTACTTGAAACACCTGTATTTTTCTCCTAAAAAAAGTCAACATTATTCTAAATGTACGTTTTTAGACTGAACATATGCTGGAAAACAGGGCTAATTACTCTCTTAGTAAACAAATATTCTATTGAAAATGCTGTCAAATATAAACATTATGATGAAAGTAGTTTTAAAATCCTTCAAATAAGATATTTTGCTTTTGTTAATACTTTCAAATAGGTATCCTTGCTTGATCATTATAATAATTGTTAGGAATGATTGGATAATTAATTAATTGCTGAAAACCATGTGCAGTGCTATGTCGCTTTGCAGTCCAACTCTTTGCGAACTACAGACTGTAACCCATCAGGCTCCTCTGTCCATGGGATTCTCCAGATAAGAATACTGGAGTGGGTTGCCATTTCCTTCTCCAGGTGATCTTCCCCACCCAGGGATCAAACTTCTGTCTCTTATGTCTCCTGTATTTGCAAGGGGATTCTTTACCACTAGCGCTGCCTGGGAAACCCAAAACCATAGTCTAGCTTAAAATAGAAGGAAAATATGATCTCTGTGTCAATTCTATGTTCATAGACTATATTTTTTTTCCCCTGAGAAAAGTGAAGCCAAGAAACTCTCAGAATAGATGAAAGTTACAGCTAAAATCTGAGATATTTTGGAGCAAGGAGTGATGTAGGTGGAATCTTTCAGCCTACACCCTCGCTCCTGAATAGTTCAAGGGTTCTTTCAAATATATGCATAGACAGAAATACAAATGCAAGCTATGAATATATGAGATACGGTTAAATTAGCTATGCTTTAGAAGAAAAAGGATTTTGAGCTTAGTTTTCTAGAAAGGAGAAAAACATAATGAACAGAGGTCTAATCTCTATTCAAATAGTTCCTGGAATGCTTTACATTTTAATAGAGCAATGATACAAAGAGATATACAGAATTTGTTTTGTCATTCAAATTTTATAATTTTAGGTTTTTTTAAGTGAAAAGATGAAGAAATAGGTCAGATTCTAGCACTTCATTCTGCTAGATATTCCTTCAGAGAGTGGTTATCAGAGTGATACATATGTATCTCAAAATACACTACTGATAATTGATCAAATGCATTCTGACTAGCCCATGATGCTGGTGTAGGGCAAATAGTCATTCCTTCTACCTGTAATGCCATTGCTTATCTTCCATCCTTTGTCCCACTACTGCTGAGCTATTGCCACAATAACCATTTTGAGTGTGCCTGAAACATCTGTCATGATGCCATTATTTTTTACTCCAGCTTCCCTATCTGTTTTCTTTATTTTTGTATTAAGGTCTCAAAAATTGCTTGGGTAGAGAAAATGTTTCTTGAAATGAAAGCACCACAATCTTTTATCTCTTCATGTCATAATATTATGTGTGTGTGTGTGTGTGTGTGTGTGTGTGTGTGCCTTTACAGCCCTCTTGGCAGTTTCCAGCACTGGTACTTTGACCATTTGTCCTTCCCTGGTCTTATTCTATTGCCACATTTGCAGGGAATGGAAAATGTTCTCGGTTCCAATGCTCTAGTCTAATATCTTCAGAGTAATTTTAAAAGAACACATCTGGAAAAGTGAATGCATGGCCCCTCCTTTGTAAAATCAAGTGTTTCTGCCATCTTTCTGCTATCTACTATAATGATCTGCCATCCATTTGCATGGATAAAATATGACCCTGGTTGGATTAAAGTCAACTTGATATTTATTAAGTTGTATTTCACATATAAAGACATAGTTCACTAATTAATATTTCAGGAAGGATTATGGTACACTGACCAGTCTTTCTATTACTGTAAGTTATGTTGTAATGGACTTCCCTGGTAGCTCAGATGGTAAAGAATCATCTGCAATGCAGGAAACCTGGGTTCAGTCCTTGGGTCTGGAAGATCCCCTGGAGAAGGGAATGGCCACCTATTCCAGTATTCTTGCCTGAAGAATGCCATGGACAGAGGAGCCTGGTGAGCTACAGTCCACGGGGTCCCAAAGAGAGGGACACAACAGAAGCAATGTAACATGCAAAATCAGCCTTCCTTATATTATAAGTAGTTATTATGTTGTAGCAATGTATTTATTAAAGGAGATCTTGTAAGTGCAAAAATAAGCTGACAAAGAGCACAGAATAATTAGTTTGAAGACTGTGTGAAGCTTGGAACCAGGGAAGGTAAGTTGAGCATTAAACCCAGCTTTGCATTTGCCATATCATGTATATTTAAACTTTGTTGACTATCTCAGGACCTATAATACAAAACTTGGCATAGAAGAGGGAGGCTTTAGAAATACTGCTGTTTTATATCTGAATCTGGGTATTAGTTACACAACTGTTTGTTATTTTTCTTCTTCATACCGTACCCACACATTCTTTAGGGTTTGCTGTTTCACAATTGACCATTTTAAATTCTTTAAACATAGTATCTGTAATAAACAACCTGAGGTATTCTGTCAGTATACAATACAACTTTAATACTATGCAAACCAAAATGCTATGCACCTTCCACCTATAACAATTTCATTAGCATACCAAAATAATTACATCTGTGACTCAACTGAAAGTCCATATTATCCCTGTTCCTTCCATCTGATTTGAAGCAAATATGTATACAGTGTAAACCCTTTCATCTTAAAAATTCTGCCTCTTTTTTCAATTTTATTCCTGTATCCCCTTTATCAACACTGTCTTATCGTTTCATCTTAGCTCTCTAGCTACATAGGCAAAAATGGTTCTTTATTTATGCCTTTGCCATCAGCTCAAAATAATATAAAAATTATAGTAGAAATTCTATAGGTCAGCTGTTGTAGTTTTCATTTTAGTATTTTTGCTGTAACAGAATAATAATAAATTACTTGAGATAAATACCCCCTTTAACACTGGATTTAAGATTATATAAGTCAAGGTATCTTAACACAGCCCATTCTACTATGAATGCACAAAAGCCAGAAGATTCCCTATAAAATTCTTTGGAAATAGACATGAAGCCTGCGGCAATTTTCTTGAAAACTATTTCCCTCATGAAAAATAGCCAATAATGTGGGCATGCCGTAGCTGATCTTACCCAAACATGCCTGCTACTGAAGTTATGATTTCAAAATCCTAAAGACCCATTTGCTTCTCCCTGGTAATTCTCACTCAGTAGATAAATGACTCAATTTCCCCTCTACAAACCCAGCTATGTCTGTTCTTCTGAAAGGAATCTTGTTAAATCTGAGTCTGATTTATCCTCTCATTTGCCTCAATTCCAGGGTTTTTTGTTTCAGCAATAATAAATATTTTGCTGGCCTCCACTGTCCCGGACATAATCTTGTTAATAGTTCTTCTTCATGTTTTACAAAGAAACATGTTTAATTAGGATTATGATCCACTTATAGACTCAGGATAACGTAATAACCTGGTGCATGTAGTAAAATTGCTTTATTCATAACATTTTATTACACTTGACAATTAAAATACATTTTATTTTGAGGTGGGTGTTTGCTTAGATTTCTTATTCATTGCTATAATTGGGGAAAGCAGGTACTGAAAAGAGCAAAAAGTAATATGTGTGTGTGGGGGCAGTGGTGAATAGAGCAGTAGCTATGTTCTTATAATAAGATAAATATCATTCACTTCAGTTCAGCTCAGCTGCTCAGTCGTGTCTGACTCTTGGCGACCCCATGACCGCAGCATGCCAAGCCTCCCAGTCCATCACCAGCTCCCAGAGTTTATTCAAATCCATGTCCATCAAGTCGGTGATGCCATCCAGCCATCTCATCCTCTGTCGTCCCCTTCTCCTCCTGCCCTCAATCCCTCCCAGCATCAGGGTCTCTTCAAATGAGTTAGCTCTTCGCGTCAGGTGGCCAAAGTATTGGAGTTTCAGCTTCAGCATCAGTCCTTCCAATGAACACCCAGGACTGATCTGCTTTAGGATGGACTGGTTGGATCTCCTTGCAGTCCAAGGAACTCTCAAGAATCTTCTCCAACACCACAGTTCAAAAACATCAATTTGTCTGCGCTCAGCTTTCTTTATAGTCCAACTCTCACATCCATACATGACTACTGGAAAAACTATAGCCTTGACTAGACGGGCCTTTGTTGACAAAGTAATGTCTCTGCTCTTTAATATGCTATCTAGTTTAGTCATAACTTTCCTTCCAAGGAGTAAGTGTCTTTTAATTTCATGGCTGCAATAACCATCTGCAGTGATTTTGGAGCCCAGAAAAATAAAGTCACACACTGTTTCCACTGTTTCCCCATCTATCTGCCACGAAGTGATGGGACCGGATGCCATGATCTTAGTTTTCTGAATGTTGAGCTTTAAGCCAACTTTTTCACTCTCTTCTTTCACTTTCATCAAGAGGCTTTTTAGTTCCTCTTCACTTTCTGCCATGAGGGTGGTGTCATCTGCATATCTGAGGTTATTGATATTCCTCCTGGCAATCTTGATCCCAGCTTGTGCTTTATCCAGCCCAGCATTTCTCATGATGTACTCTGCATATAAGTTAAGTAAGCAGGGTGACACAAGATAAAAATTATGTGACCCAATCTTTAATTAAAAAAAATATTTTGGGACAGCTAGCTATATTTTCACTCTTCAGAATCCCTCAATATACCTAATGGTCAATAGATTTAATATAATACTTTGCATTAGATTTCTCAGGAAAGCCTTCCTCCATTCCTATGGCTAAATTCTATTCAGAGATAATCCAATATATTCTGTCCCAATCAGTGGTTTCCCATTTCAAGTGCATCTTAGAAACTCCTACAGAAGGGAATCTCTAAGTATGATTCCTAGACCAGCAGTTTTAGCATCAGCTAAGAATTTGTTAAACATGCAAGTTTTTCAAACCTGCCATGCAATTCATCTGCTTCATGGTAAATAGATGAGGAAAAAGTAGAAACAGTGACTGATTTTATTTTCTTTGTTTCAAAATCACTCTGGACACTTATTGCAGCCATGAAATTAAAAGACACTTGCTCTTTGGAAGGAAATCTATGACAAAAAGTGACACCATGTTAAAAAGCAGACATCACTTTGCTGACATAAGTCTATATGGTCAAAGCTATGGTTTTTCCAGTAGTCAAGTATGGCTGTGAGAGTTGGACCATAACCAAGGCTGAGTGCCAAAGAGTCTATGCTTTTGAATTGTGGTACTGGAGAAGACTCTTGAGAATCCCCTGGACTGCAAGGAGATCAAATTAGTCAATCCCAAAGGAAATGAGTCCTGAATATTTATTGGAAGAACTTATGCTGAGGCTGAAGCTTCAGTACTTTGCCCACCTGATGCAAGGAGCCAACTTATCGGAAAATACCCTAATACTGGGAAAGATTGAGGGCAAGAAGAGAAGCGGATGACAGAGGATGAGATGGTTGGATGGCATCACCAACTCAGTGGACATGAGTTTGAGCAAATTCTAAGAAATAGTGAAGGACAGACTCAGGAAAGGGTCCAGTAATTTGTGTTTTTAAAACTCTGCAGATGATTCTGATACATGTTGATGTGTGAAATAATGGAAACAATTAGATTGTTCTAAATATGATCTGCCATGCCTACTCCAGGCTAAAACTTTTAGGGATAAGACCTTCCCTGTAAATCTCATCAACATCTATAGTCATATAGTGTAGTTATTAGCTGAATAGTCTTTGGATTCTATCTGCTATGTTCTAGAATTGTTCAAATGTTTTAATTTCTCTTACTGCATTTTCTGCATCAGTACAAAGAGGATATTAATATTTTTCTCCTAGAGTTATCTTAAAGAGCAAGAAATAAGGATTAAAGAGCTATTTCTAAACTCTTCAAAGAATGATCCACACAAAGAAAATCAAAATACTTATTGTATTACAGATAAATGTATTTTTATTGTTAACAATCATATTCACAATTATTCTTACTGAACAAGATATGAATATCTTATTCTTGCATTAGATATTCCTAGTTTATAAAGTAATATTCACTATTGAATTTTTCTTTGTGTCAAGGGAGGAATTGTTGTTTAATCGCTAAGTCATGTCTGATTCTTTTGTGACCCTATAGACTGTAGCCTGCCAGGCTCCTCTGTCCATAGGATTTCCCAGGCAAGAATACTGGAGTGAGTTGCCATTTCTTTCTCCAGGGGATCATCCTAACCCAGGGGTCAAACCCACATGTCCTGTATTGGCAGGCAGATTTTTACCACTGAGCCACTAGGGAAATCCATGAGGAAAGAATATTGACATCTAATTTACTATAGTTTTCTTTTCCCATTTTAGAAGTTGTTAGATATTCTAAAAAAAGTTTTTAAAGTTTTAAAATAATACTATAAAATATATTCACTCAACTAACTGGAATGTCACAAATAATACTATATATACTTTATTCTATTGTATATCCTATATACGTAGTCTACATAATTTTTTCACATCTAGGTAAAATACTCTGCTACAATCCCCTATATAATTAGTATAGGCAGCATGAAGAAATCTCTTTAAGCCATATATAATTCAGTAAGAACATTTAACAACTGCCAGTTTATACCACATTAGATATCATAAAGATATTGTCCAATATGATAATTGATTTTTCATTTCTCCACAGCTCTTTATAATTATGTTATCACATTACATTATAATTATATTTCTTTTCTTCCCACTCTGACAAAAAATTGAGTTATTGTAGAACACAAACCATTTATACTCCCTAGCATAAAATACACATTGATTGCAAGCATGGTTAGATATAAGAAATGACTTTTTCTGTTTTTATATTACTGCTCAACTTATAACTACATTGTTTCTGGTTTAAATGGTTACCAATTAGCACTATTAATATGAATGCATAATATATAAAAATGGGGTTTCATTTTTTATTGTTTTTATATTTAAAATTGTTTTCTCCTATAGGCATATAGTTAAAATGTGTACTAAAAAGAGCAAATTTTCAACACAGTGAAGCAAAGGATTTTGAACTTTAAGTACTATATATTAGCTTTTTTTGTTATGATTTATATATTCATATAATTATCAAAGAGCTGTTGAGGTAATATTGATTTGATCAGACAGATCCTTTATTGTAATTAATATGAAACTATTGATTTCAAGCTTTTCTTTTGTGGTCCTACATATTTTTATTTCTCTTAATACATTCAAAAATGTGCCAAAAGATTTTCCAAGCATTTGTGCGTTAAAATATATGTCAGTTTCCATAAGTGCATCTTGAAATATCTATTTTTCTCTGTTAATCATTTGCAAGTACAGATTCACTTGCTTGTCAATGCCTGTTACATTTTGGCTTATCAACCTAATAAAAATATACTTAATAAGAATATTAAGAGGCTATCTTCTTAGAGCAAACACAAACTTTTTTAAAATAATCATGATTCTCATATATATTTCCTTCATGATTACTGATAAAATGGGAAAAAATGACCTTTTCTGGCTGACTGCCCAGTGAATTCTGCACTCAGACATTGAAGGCAGCTTTGATTGTGTTTTGATGTTTTCACCAACCTATTACTGTATTGACTTGATGGCAGCCAAAACATACATTTGTGATCCCATTTTTCTCTAGCAGTTTTTTCCACTCAATCAAACATGTACACAAATATCCACAGGACAGAAGAATGCTTTTACCTGAAGCAAATCTCTTAGGAATAGTGTCATGCAAGAACCTCTTTTTGAAAGACTATAGTCTTCAGTTTGTGCCAAATATTTTTCTCTCCTTAGTGAATAACACTGAAATTAATGCCAGAAAGAAACCGTGCATTATGAATAAATGAGTCTACTATGCCAAATGTCCCCATAGCGCTAAAACATTGAGTAGTCATTGTATCTCTTTTGATAAAGACCACAAGATTTTTACCATCTATTTGCTTTATTAATATGTTTCAATTGTCCCTTAATTAGCATTATGAAATATTTCTAGCTAATGTCATGGAAGGGCAAAACTATGTCTCTTTCAGAGAAACAACACCCAAATCAGAGCTGTATTTCCTTGATTCTCCCCTATAGTCCACTATTATTTTAGAATCGGAAGCAAAGGAGTATTACAATTAAATATAGCAAAGATCTAGATGTTGTTATTACTAAAAATGGAAAGATTTTAAAATAGAACTGGAGCAGTCATTACAGAGGAAATGCTTTGCATGTCTATTTTCTATACCTCTGAACAGGACTAATTTCCAACAGTCTGCAAAGTAAGCAAAGGTACTAAAATATCCTGTTGAAAGGACTGATAAATGAACCACTTCACCTGATCTACCAATGAAGTACAAATCTAGCTTTACCTCATCTTTCACCGTTTAACATCTCATCTGGCTGATTATCTTATTATATACACCAATGAACTCTTCTCAAAAAGCGAGTTACCTCATCTTTCTCTCCCTTTTTTTTCTCATAAAAATCCTGAGTTTCTCTCTTGTAATTAGGATACCATGTGGACTTCTACCTAAATCTGTGTACCCAAATTGCAATTATTTATTCCAAATAAACATGTTGCCTCTAGAAGCGTACTTTTAAGCTGACAAAACATTTTGGAAATCCTCTTTCTGATAACCACACAACACCCACAACATGCTGTTAAAAAAATTACTTATTAATGCTATTTTAATTTTATTGTTGATTTCATGAAAATTCAAATCCTTTAAAAGCATTAAAGTTTGATGTGCATTTATCAAAGGCTTATTCTCCATTATTACAAAAGACCTCACCTTTAATTTGTACAGTTGTTCAAATTATATCTTTCTGAAAGTGTTTCCTTTATTTCTAAACACATTTTACCAATGCTAATTTTAATTTGCTCTTATTATGCATTCATGGATAGGAGTCTTTCTTTAAATAATCATCATGAAATTTTTAAAACACGTTCAATTTAATCACTTTCAGCATTTTCTTATATCAATACAATTATGCATGTCTTCTCTCCTCTGTACTGTGTCTATTCCACTCTATGTAAAGAAATATGAATAATATTGTTTTGAATTGAATATTAATGGGTGTTTAATTAACAGAATGTTTCTGTTAAGTATCTTTTAGACTATGCCAAAAACTGTGAGAGTTATAAGCTTCAAAAAGATGCATTCTCACTTTTGTGGGGATAAAATAAACTTCTAGGATGTTATCATACATGGAAGAATATGACCCTCCGTGTATCACATTCAGCTGGAGAGCAGGGAAGAGGAAGAGCCTCTAGTACAGAGGGATAGTCAGTGAGATAGTTATAGAGGCTAACTTTAAAGCATCATTGGAATTTTAATTTATCACTAGAGAAAAAAAAATGAATAAAGATATGGCATTGCAGTTTGATGGACTGATATAAAACTATGGATGTAGAAAGTTATAGAACAATATCACTCAAAGTAGTCCAGGTGGTTAGAATACATGATATGGAATTTTATGCTATCCTCTATGCATATCACCTTTTCTATATTAAAACCCTATTCACTAATATTCAGCTACCATATACTGCTTTTCCCATGCCTCATTCCTGTGCTTACTTTTCATACACATGCTAACTTATGCATGTCCTCATTAAGTGTGATTCTGAAACAGGACATAATATATAATGTGCTAGATTAGATTTCACTGAAGTCAGGCTGTTCCCTTTCTTGCTCTGGATGCCATGATCAATTAGCCCTAATACATATTTTAATCATTTTATTAGCTGTATTATCTGAGTATATCAATAAAAATTCCAGGATAATTTTTTTTTCTTATCCCTTCCCCTACCTGCTGTTAAACTCAGTCTTACCACTTATAGAGTATTTTTTACATTTATTTGATTTTTTTAATTTGACTTCTTATTGCTCAATCTGACTTTGTATAATTTGTTCCTCTATAGCAGCAGGCTTGCCAACTTTTTTCTGATTTTCTTTTTAGGTATTCTTATGCAAGTTACTTTTAAAAAGTATTTGGCTCAACTATTAATAGTTATTTAAAGGAAATAATCAAAGATCTCAGTAGAGAACATCCACAAAGTTGTTTCAATCTTTCAATAAAGCTAGAGTATATATAATTTTTAAATAACGACAAATCCACTGAGTTGTAAGCGTTCCTTTAAACTTTAACATGATTTCTATATTAAAAATAGACTTTTTTTCCTATGGAATTATCCTGTGATATTAATCTTAAAATTTCATGTTTAAATATCATCTCTACAAACTGAATTATAAATCACCATTTAATGATAGGTTCAATAAATAAATATGAAATATACATTATCTTCTATAGATAAATACTGGTACCACGTGGAGATTAAATTTCAACGAAAGAGTTTTCAAATGTTTCTGTTCCTTGAAATGATTTTATTATTACTATTTTTTTTTCCTTTTCTTGTTTGGTATACAGGAAAACAATAAAGGAGAATACTATTACTTTCATTGTATGCTCTGTATATCACATTGCAAAGATTAGGCCTTTTCTTTCCAGATATTTTTCTTCTAACGGTATCACAAAAGTATTTGCTCCATAGCCATGTATTTGTCAAAATGTGGTTCCGACTAGCAAACTGTTATTTTTAACACAGACTTTTTTTTTTGCTCTATTCAGAAAGCTATATCTAACTTTCTGTTAGAAAAGTTCTCTTAACATATTTGAGGCCATACAGTCAAAATTTAGTGGACGACTGTCTTCCTCGGTCTATTCTTCCTTCTAAAGGCAACATTCAGCATTCAACTATAATACCTTTTTTTTCTGTTTCTGTTGTCAAATTGCTGAATAATAATCTTTAGAGCTCTGACAGAATAGCAAACTTCTCTCATTTCTTCCCACTACTGAAAAAATAGACATATCCTCACGTTCTAAGTTAACCGCAACGCATTTCCCAAAAATCATTAACGGAAAATCTCATTTCCAGTTAGTGGGTTTGAGAAACTAAGTGAAACGGTATATGTGGAGCTATGCTGCATCTTTAATGACAAATAATAACTTGCATGTATAAATTACTAGGATATAATCTGCTTGTATTATTTGGGTTTAAGAGTCACTCAGTCTTTGCTCCAAGAACATGATGCCATCAAGTTTTAAAGCCAAAGTTTCTTTGTTATGTCAGGGAAGGTCCTAACACTTTGCTTCTTTGAAAAACTATCACTTCCAGTTTTCTCTCAACATTTAGACACAGCATCATCTCTTCACAGAATAATTTAGAGCACCAATATGAGCCAATTTTTTTTCCATGAAGCAGTTAAAACAACAGAAACATAGAAGGATAAGTGAACTATTTCATATCTTTATTGATATCATAAAAAGGCTTGAAGAAGCAAGGGGAAATCTCTAGTTAAATTATTACAGCACGAAGGTCCTTAACTCTAATTCTCTTTATTTTTAGTACACAAAGGGTTTGTAACTATATCTGAATAAAATCAAAACACTGTTCTCATGTAAAAACAAAACCAGTCAATTTATTCACTTAACAGCATATAATAAACAACCCAAAATACAATTGAATTGACTGAATTCTGAGTATGATATTTGGAAAACTCCAGAAATTTTTTGTTGAAAATATTTAGTATGCACTTCCATTTAATTAAATAATGCTGTTAAGAGTTTTCTAAAATTTTAATGGAATCTAGGTAGTTAAGATTCAAATGTAATACCACTGGCAAATTTTGCTCATTCCACCATGATTAGAAAACTGTGTAGTAAGCTCCTTCTGTCAACAAGTAGCTTTAGCACATGAAGTCCTAGGAGTGACAATTCTAGCAACACCATATGCTTTACCATCTGGATGATAGTGTGTGGCCCATGTAGTGGTACTCACTTTTATTTAATTTCTAAACAGAAACTCTCAGATTTTGTGAAGTAATTACCATTAATACAAGCCAAAATTACTGACAAATTGGTGGGAAGAATTATACGATGTGATTTGATGCTTGCCTTTATAAAGTAACAACAACAACAACAAAAAAAGGTAACAAAGCAGTTTCATGTCCTAAATTTAGTATATAACATATTACAATGTGTACTTCACCATTCCATTTTCATGTAATTCATTTGGTAATTAAAAATTTTTTAAATATGTTTAAGGACTTGCTAGGTTTTGATGAAGCCATTAAAACAGTGTAAAACTATTATATATGGTAGAATATTGGGTACATTTTTTTTTTTTTTTTTTTTTTTTTTGCTGCTCTGGGTGGCTTGCAGAATCTTAGTTCCCCAACCAGGGTTTGAACCAGGGCCCTGGGCAGTGAATTCACAGAATGCTAACCACTGGGCTTCCGGGGAACACCCTTGAACACAAAAGTTCATAATTAAATTGTTAATATTTTTCAAACATTTATCTTGAATGCTTCATTTTCACTTGCACATCCTCACTTATTTTTTGAAATGATAGTGTTTTTTATGGTTCTGAAGAATAATGCTACAAATTCAAAACATGTTTATAGGAGGAGGGAAAACATTCTAGTATGGAGTAAGCTACATGAATCCATGCGCCAGTGCTGTAACATCTAAGGGAATTTCCAAGAAATGTTTAAAATGAATGTTTTATTTAAAACCATGGATCTTGTCACATAATAGAAACATTTCCAGTCAAATCGATTAATTAGTGTCTCTTACTCAATTAAAGTTCTGTCATCCCTGTAGTTCCTGTATGCCTTCTGGTACATATCTAATATGAGTTTGATTGACTGAAAGATACTACCTGTCAAATGAATCTGGTGGAAACAGAATTAAGAAAAGGAAAATAAAGTCCTACATTAACAAAGTGGCTCAGATCTTGACTACGCTAAACTGGCAAGCATCCATTTGAAGCAACTAATTTAATTTCAACTCAAAGAGGAGAGAATTATATTTTATAAATGGCAAAGGTTTAAAACAAAAATGGTTTAAGATATAAAATAATATATAACTTTATATTATATATATATATAAAGATATAAAATAGCAAACAGAATTCAGCAACACATTAAAAAGCCCATACACCATGAAAAGTTTGGTTTATTCCAGAAATGCAAGGATTCTTCAATACATAAAAGTCAATCAGTGTGATACACCATATCAACAAATTGAAATATAAAAACCATATGATAATCTTTTTAAGATCTCTTCAAGAAAATCAGAGATACCAAGGGAACATTTCATACAGATGGGCACAATAAAGGAAAGAAATGCTATGGACCTAACAGAAGCAGAAGATATTGAGAAGGGGTTGCAAGAATACACAGAAGTACTATACAAAAAAGACCTTCATGACCCAGATAACCAGGACAGTGTGATCACTCACCGAGAGCCAGACATCCTGGAATGTCAAGTCAAGGGGGCATCAGGAAGCATCACTAACAACAAAGTTCTTGGAGGTGATGGAATTCCAATTGAGCTATTTCAAATCCTGAGAGATGATGCTGTGAAAGTGCTGCACTATTATGCCAGAAGATCTGGAAACCTCAGCAGTGGCCACGGGACTGGAAAATGTCAGTTTTCATTCCAGTCCCAAAGAGAGGCATTGCCAAAGAATTTCAAACTACTGAACAGTTGCACTCATCTCAGGTTGGAAAAGTAATGCTCAAAATCCTCAAAGCCAGGCTTCAACAGTACATGAACCAGGAACTTCCAGATGTTCAAATCCAAATTTGGATTTAGAAAAGGCAGAAGAACCAGTGATCAAATTGCCAACATTGTATCATTGAAAAAGCAAGAGAGTTCCAGAAAAACATCTACTTTTCCTTTCTTGACACACCAAAGCCTTTTACTGTGCATCACAACAAACTGTGAAAAATTTTGAAAGAGATGGGAATCCCAGACCACCTCACCTGCTTCCTGAGAAATCTGTATGCAGGTGAAGAAGCAACAGTTAGAATTGGACATGGAACAACAGACTGATCCCAAATCAGGAAAGGAGTACATCAAGGCTGTATATTGTCACCCTGCTAGTTTAACTTATATGCAGAGTACATCATGCAAAACTCTGGGCTGGATGAAGCACAAGCTGGAATCAAGATTGCCATGAGAAATATCAATAACCTCAGATAAGACACCACCGTTATGGCAGAAAGTGAAAAAGAACTAAAGAGCCTCTTGATGAAAGTGAAAGAGGTGAGTGAAAAAGTTGGCTTAAAACTCAACATTCAGAAAACTGAGATGATGGCATCTGGTCCGATCACTTCACAGCAAATAGATGGGGAAACAATGGAAACAGCAAGCGACTTTACTTTTTTGGGTTCCAAAATCATGCAGATGGTGACTGCAGCTATGAAATTAAAACAAAACAAAACAAACAAACAAACAAACAAAAAACAACCTTCCTTCTTGGAAGAAAAGCTATGACCAACCTAGACAGCATATTAAAAAGCAGAGACATTACTTTGCTAACAAAGGCCCATCTAGTCAAAGCTATTGTTTTTTCCAGTAGTCATGTATGAATGTGAGTTTGGACTATAAAGAAAGCTGAGCAACAAAGAATTGATGATTTTGAACTGTGGTGTTGAGCTTATTGATATTTCTCCCAACAGTCTTGTTTCCAGCTTGTGCTTCATCCAACCTGGCAGTTTGCATGACGTACTCTGCCTATAAGTTAAACAAGCGGGATGACAAAATACAGTCTTGATATACTCCTTTCCCAATTTGGAACCAGTCCATTGTTCCATGTCTGTTTCTAACTGTTGCTTCTTGACCTACATACAGATTTCTCAGGAAGCAGGTGAGATGGTCTGGTATTCCCATCTCCTTAAGAACTTTCTACAGTTGGTTGTGATCAACAGAGTCCCTTGGACTGCAAGGTGATCAAACCAGTCAATCCTAATGTTAATCAATCCTAAATATTCCTTGGAAGGACTAATGCTGAAGCTGAAGCTCCAATACTTTGGCTACCTGCTGTGAAGAACTGACTCATGGAAAAGACCCTGATGCTGGGAAAGATTGAAGGTGGGAGAAGGGGATGACAGAGGCTGAGATGTTTGGATGGCATCACCAACTTAATGGACATGAGTTTGAGTAAGCTGCAGGAGTTGGTGATGAGTTGGGAATCCTGGCATACTGCAGTCCATGGGGCCACAAAGAGTCGGACACTACTGAGTGACTAACCTTATTATTATTATTATTATTAATCTCAACAGATGTGGGAAAAGTCTTTGACAAAATTCAGCACCCTTTTATGATTAAAACTCTTCAAAAAATGGGCATAGAAGCAACCTTCCCCAACATAGTAAAGGCCATACATGATAAGCCTACAGCAAGCATTATTCTCAATGTTGAAAATATGAAAGCATCCCCCCTAAGATCAGGAACAAGACAAGGGTGTCCTCTTTACCATTTTTATTCAACATAATTCTAGAAGTCTTAGCAACAGCAATCAGAGAAGATAAAGAAATAAAAGGAATCCAGATTGGAAAAGAAGAAATACAGCTCTCACTGTTTATAGATGCCATGATACTGTACATTAAAAAAAAAAAAAAAAGACCTTAAAGGTAGTATCAGAAAATTACTAGAGCTAACCAGTAAATTTAGCAAAGTTTCAGGTTACAAAATCAATACACAGAAATCACTTGCATCTCTATATACTAACAATGAAAAATTAGAAAGAGAAATTAAGGAATCAATCTCATTCACCACTGCAGCCAAAAGAATTAAATATCTAGGAATAAAGTTACCTAAGGAGAGAAAAGAACTGTACTCAGAAAATTATAAGACACTGATGAAAGAAATCAAAGATGACATAAACAGATGGAGAGATATTCCATTTTCCTGGGTAGGAAGAATCAATATTGTGAAAATGACTATACCACCAAATGCAATCTAAAGTTTCAATGCAATCCCTATCAAATTACCAATGGCATTTTTCACAGAACTAGAACAAAAAATTTCACAATTCATATGGAAACAAGAAAGACCCCTAGTATACAAAGCAGACTTGAGAAAGAAGAATGGAGCTGGGGGAATCAACCTTCCTGACTTCAGATTATACTACAAATCTACAGTCATCAAGACAGTATGGTACTGGCACAAAAACAGCAATATAGACCAATGGAACAAGATAGAAAGTCCAGAAATAAACCCATGCACCTATGGGTACCTTATTTTTGACAAAGGAGGCAAGAATATACAATGGGGCAAAGACAGCCTCTTCAATAAATTGTGCTGGGAAAACTGGACAGCTGCATGTAAAAGAATGAAATTTGAACACTTCCTAATACCATACACAAAGATAAACTCCACATGGATTAAAGACCTAAATGTTAAGAATAGAAACTATAAAACTCTTAGAGGAAAACCTAGGCAGAACACTTGATGACATAAATCAAAGCAAGATCCTCTATGTCCTATTTCCTAGAGTAACAGAAATAAAAACAAAAATAAACAAGTGGGTCCTGTTTAAACTTAAAAGCTTTTGCACAGCAAAGGAAACGATAAGCAAGGTGAAAAGACAACCCTCAGAATGGGAGAAAATAATAGCAAATGAAACAGCCGATAAAGGATTAATTTCCAAAATATACAAGCAGCTCATATGACTCAATGCCAGAAAAACAACTAACCCAATCAAAAAGTGGGGGAAAGACCCATACAGACATTTCTCCAGAGAAGATCTACAGATGGCTAACAAACACATGAAAAGATGCTCAACATTGCTCATTATTGGAGAAATGCAAATGAAAACTACAATGAGATATCACCTCACACCAGTCAGAATGGCCATCATGATGGCCATCATCAAAAAGTCTACAAACAATAAATGCTGGAGAGGGTGTGGAGAAAAGGGAGCACTCTTGCATTGTTGGTGGGAATGTAAATTGATACAGCCACTATGGAAGACAGTATGGAGATTCCTTAAAAAATCTAGGAATAAAACCACCAAATGACCCAGCAAACCCACTCCTAGGCATACACCCTGAGGAAACCAAAATTGAAAAAGACTCATGTATCTGATTGTTCATCACAGCACTATTCACAATAGCTAGAACTTGAAAGCAACCTAGATGTCCATTGGCAGATGAATGGATAAAGAAGATATGGCACATATACACAATGGAATATTACTCAGACATAAAAAGGAACACATCTGAGTCAGTTTTAATGAGGCGCATGAACCTAGAACCAATTACACAGAGTGAAGAGAGTCATAAAGAGAAAGATAAATATCATATTCTAACACATATATGTGGAATCTAGAAAAATGGTACTGAAGAATTTATATACAGGGCAGCAATGAAAAAACAGACATAAAGAATAGACTTATGGAGATGGGGAGAGGGGAGGAGAGGGTGAGATGTATGGAAAGAGTAACAAGGAAACTTACATTACCATGTGTAAAATAGATAGCCAATGGGAATTTGCTGTTTGGCTCAGGAAACACAAACAGGGCAGTGTATCAACCTAGAGGGGTGGGATGGGGAGGGTGATGGGAGGGGGGTTCAAAAGGGAGGGGTTATATGTACACCTATGGCTTACTCATGTTGCATTTTGACAGAAAACAATGAAATTCTATAAAGCAATTTTCCCTTGATAAAAAAAATTTAAAAATTAATTAAAATTATTGTGTGTATATATATATATTATATTAATTAAAAATATATAAAATAATTAACATAGAGAAAGGATTGGAGACATAAATAGTACATAATATAGGGGTTTAAATTAATTTAATTGGACTGTGATCATCCTAACGTATTAAACCACAGGTTGTGCAGTGACAAGTATCTGTAGAAAATGAGGAGAGAATTAACACACACATATGAGTACAATATTTGCAAAGGCAAAGCAAATCTTTACAGTTGTATTAGATAACTTAAGGACATTCTTTAAAGCTGACCTCCGCCCCCCACCCCCAATATCTGATTCTTGATGTTGTGTTAATTTTACATTTTCTCTCTTTACAGACATTGCTAATTTGAACACAGGAATGTCACTGCTCCTAGCATAGTCAAGCAGATCATTTCTATTGCACAGTGAAATGGTGACAGTAAGATAGACTGACAGTATCTGTGTGTGGCATAAATTAAAATAAGTGAAGCTGTTTCCACAGTGGAGGACATATTTTATATCATATGTATGTCAAAAATGCAATGTCAATATTGTAGTATGTCACCTATCTATCATTCTTCACACTTCTGTGCAGGGTGAGATAATTATGAATAATCTCATAGACATGAATATTTTGGACAAGCTCCAACAGATCTGGTCTCAACCTAATTTTCATCTCAAGCTCTCCTTTCTCTTCAATCTTCTTAACTAGAAAAACTGCCTGGCTGCTGCTTTAGCAACCATAAATTCATACTAATGTCCATATCATATTACTGTCCTACATAGTTTAGAATGGTTGATGAAATTCAAGGCCAGCTAGTTAATTTGCAGGAACTAGTAAAAATAAAAATGTGAGATTCCTTGTTAGAAAAGCAGAGGGAGAGTGCTGTTAAAGGTAATAAATGTTTTTCTCATTCCTCCATGATGTGCATCTCAAATTGTTATTGCATTTTTTATTTACTATATAATGCCATTATATTTAAAAATGAAAAGTTAAATAATTAGTGTGAGTTTTATCATTATCTTTATATTGTGTAATGTTGTTTAGTTGCTAATTCATGTCCAACTCTTTACGACCACATGGCCTGCCAGGCTCCTCTGTCCATGTGATTTCCCAGGCAAGAATACTGGAGTGGGTTGGGTTGCCATTTCCTTCTCCAGGGGAATCTTCCTGACCCAGGGATCAAACCCATATCTCCTGCATTGCAGGCAGATTTTGTACCACTGAGCCACTGTGGAAGCCCCATATTGTGTAATGTAAACTTTAAATCCCTGAAATCACACAGTTTGTATATTATAGCTCACACAAGCATATGCATTTTGTATGAGCAGGGGAAACACTGCAGAAATCTAACTCCACTGCTTTATTTTACCTCTCTACCTCTGGCTCACTGATGGGTAAGAAGGGACTGAAAGGTAAAGGACACTGTGGATTGTTCTTTCCTTTTTCTTCCACGTCATCATTTTCAGCATAAACGGTTAGCTAGTACAGGGACGTGACATGAGTAAGAAAGAATATGTGTGCTGTGTGCGCTTAGTCGCTCAGTTGTGTCCGACTCTTGCAACCCCATAGACTATAGCTTGCCAGGCTCCTCTGTCCATGGGATTCTCAAGGCAAGACTACTGGAGTGGGTTGCCATTTCCTTCTCCAAAGAAAGAATATATTGACCCTTTAACTGTTTATGTGTCTTAGAACACCAAGAGCTTCAAGTCTTCAAAGCTAGTTCTGGTCCAAGTGAGAAGTCTGACTCTCAAGGCTATCATTGCCCTTGCTTACTTGGCTATAGATGAGAGACAATTATATCAATTTGTTTTGAGTCACACAGAATTTCTGTGCACCTTGGGTCCTCTGGAATTCTCTGCTCATGGGACACTGTGAACTATGTAAGTGAATGGAATGAGCAGGAATGGTGGATACGCAAACTGCATGCATATCTTCTGCTCACATAGATGATTGTTTGCCCCATCACTCTTCACTTACAGAGCACAAGTTTAAAGATAAAATTATTAAGAATTTTAAATATGATGACTGTGGAGTATTAAAGCAAGTGCAGCACCCTTCTAAGTGCAAGACTCCGTGTGATGATACAGGTCACATACACATGAAGCTGGCCCTGGTTAAAAGCCAAACACTTTTTGGAAGTCCCAATAGGCATATTTGTCCCCAGATTTTTGTGTTTTTTACCATAATATATTCATGATTATCAATTAACTTTTGAAGTCAGAATAATTCAGTACATATAGACATTCCAAAAGTTGTTCATGGAGCTGTCTGATAGCTCATA
The DNA here is from genome assembly GCF_033118175.1 of Dama dama. Taxonomy (NCBI): domain Eukaryota; kingdom Metazoa; phylum Chordata; class Mammalia; order Artiodactyla; family Cervidae; genus Dama; species Dama dama. The sequence continues at coordinate 43,535,378 of NC_083711.1, read as the reverse complement.
CTTCTTTATGTGAGAAATCATAAATCATATTTCTTTATGTGAGAATTTCATAGGTACTTTTAAAAATATCTATATAATACATGTTATTTAAAATATCTATGTAATACATGTAATTTAGACTTCTTTTGTAGAACTGAAATACATTTGACTCTTGAACAAAGGAGGGGGGTGAGGGGTGCTGAACTCCCACATTGTCAAAAATCTGAATATAATTTTGGACCCCACCAAAACTTAACTACTGATAGCCCACTGTAGACCAGAAGCCTTACCAATAGCATAAAGTCAGTTAGAACTTATTCTGTACATTATATGTATTATATATACTGTTATCTTATAATAAAATAAGCAAAATAAAATGTTATGAAAATCATAAGAGAAAATATAATAACACTATTCTACTGAATCTTGATACTATAAACTTACATCATCTGTTTGTAAGATGAAATGTCAGCCATTACTTACATCAATATTGCCTTACACAAAACAGATATAGGTTATACACATTACTAACACTAGGTATCAAAAATGAAAAGGTAATGTGAAAAAGAAATTCTCATTTACAGGTATAACAATTCATGCACTGATAAGGAAAAAGCAGAAAGAGGATTGCTTTATGTAGCCTAGTGTAATCAATGATTGCTTCATGGTAACCTAACCTATGCACTAGTGAATGCATTATTATAAAATTTTATGGCATACAGTATTACAGTTGTAAGTATTAGAAATATTTTTACCTTTTTTTGTAAACATATATTTGTGATAATACATTGATAATACATTTTATTTTCCAGCTATGAGAGAGGCATATTGAACATGAATGTCAGTTTTTGAAAGCAAAGTTATAAAGACCAAGCATGCATATGTGTGTGTGTGTGTGTGTATAAACTAACACATTATTTACTTTATATTAAATACAACTCACCTTACACATATGTAAGACTAGACTGCTATCTACACACATATTACACATTCATGATGTAACTTAAAAAAAAAAATGTTTTCAATATTTCTAGGCTACCTGATTCATCTATGAGGTTTTCAAACTGGCAAAAATCTCCAAAATGTTTTTAAAATATCTTTTTTGCTAAAGATCCACATACTAGTGGACCCACATAATTCAAACCCATGTTGTTGAAGGGTCAATAGTATTGTGTTTCTTCATATATACATGCACATATACAGATTTAAAATTATTTTTAAGGAAAATTATTTATAGTAAATATTATTGTTTAAAATTTTTAAAACTGTTTAACACTTAAAAAATGAAAATCACCAGAATTTAACTGAAAACAGTCCTTAATAAGTAAAAACAAATAAATGCAAAAGAATGTAACTTCGCTTGAATAGAATAAGTAGAGCAAACAATGCCAACATTAACTCATCATTTGTCCCATACAACACCAGGACATATGAGAGAGCTTTAAATCTTTAAGGTTAGTTAAAGAAGAATCCTAGCTGTTCTGCAAGGATCAACTGAATGAAGAATGTGCAGATTTCTATTTGCAGCCACATCTCAAATGCTGATGTATGTCAACAAACAAGTAAACAGATGTTATCCAAGTTACCTATGGAGTCAAGAACAGATGGGCTGGATGTGTTGCATGAGAACAAAAAAATATACCTGAGCTGTGACCTCACAGAGTGGATTCCCATTGGCCAAATCTATTTTATAATAGGATAAAAATTATTGGGCATAAAAAAAGAATAATAGAAAGTTTGGAGCTGACAAAGCTGTTTAGCTGTGGTCAAAAAGAACTGATTTACTGTACAAAATCTACAGTGATGAAAGGGTAAAAACATACAAGGGACTGTATATGAAATCAATATTAAGAATGTATAAGCTATTGAATAAGTGACACTCTATTCATCATAAAAAATACTTTGCTAATAAACATGGGTACAATTAGGGTAATTATAATAACTAAAACTCCTGTCTATTCCAAATCTATCTCAAACAAGGTAATGCCTACAAAGCATTAGCTTTGTACACTTGATTGGGAATACATGTAAATCCATGGCTGATTCATATCAATGTATGACAAAACCCACTGGAAAAAAATAATAATAATAATAAAAAAAAATGAAAAAATAAATAAATAAATAAAAAAAAAAAAAAGTCATCTGGCACATGTTATGGAAGTTATTGCCTATTCAGTTCAGTTCAGTCATGTCTGACTCTTTGCGACCCCATGGACTGCAGCACGCCAGGCCACCCTGTCCATCACCAACTCCCAGAGACTACTGAAACTCATGTCCATTGCGTCAGTGATGCCATCTCATCCTCTGTTGTTCCCTTCTCCTACTGCCCTCAAAGTTTCCCAGCATCAGGGGCTTTTCCATTGAGTCAGTTCTTCACATCAGGTGGCCAAAGTATTGGAATTTCAGCTTCAGCATCAGTCCTTCCAATGAATATTCAGGACTGATTTCCTTTAGGATGGACTGGTTAGATCTCCTTGCAGTCCAAGGAACTCTCAAGAGTCTCCTCCAACACCACAGTTCAAAAGCATCAATTATTCCACGCTAAGCTTTCTTTATAGTTCAACTCTCACATCCATACATGACTACTGGAAAAACCATAGCTTTGACTAGATGGACCTTTGTTATCAAAGTAATGTCTCTGCTTTTTAATATGCTGTCTAGGTTGGTCATAAGTTTTCTTCCAAGGAGCAAGCGTCTTTTAATTTCATGGCTGTAGTCACCATCTGCAGCCAAAATAAAATAAAGTCTCTCACTGTTTCCATTGTTTCCCCATCTATTTGTCATGAAGTGATGGGACCAGATGCCATTGTCTTAGATTTCTGAATGTTGAGCTTTAAGCCAACTTTCTTTCACTTTCATCACAAGGCTCTTTGGTTCTTCTTTGCTTTCTGCTATAAGGGTGTTGTCATCTGCATATCTGAGTTTACTGATATTTTCCCCAACAATCTTGATCCCAACTTGTGCTTCATCCAGCCCCAGACTATACAGTTCATGGAATTCTCTGGGACTGAATACTGGAGTGGAGCCTTTCCCTTCTCCAGGAGGATCTTCCCAACCCAGGGATCAAACCCAGGTCTCCTGCATTGCAAGTGGATTCTTTAACAGCTGAGCCACAAGGGAAGCCCAATTGCCTATTAGAGAAGAAGAAATAAAAGAAGAAGAAAATAAAGAAGGATAAAAAGAAGAAAGGCAAGCAAAGAGAGAGGAAGGGAAGGAGGAAGAGAGAAGGAATAAGGCTGAACATTGGTACTTGTGTGTGTGTTCACATTATGCTTTTTGAAATGGAACTATGGTTACACATAATTTATCTCTCTTCGATTTAAGTTAGGGATTCCCTGGTATCTCATCTGGTTAAGAATCCGCCTGCAATGCAGGTGACCCTGGTTCAATTCCTGGGTCAGGAAGATACCCTGGAAAAGGGACAGGTTACCCGCTCCAGTATTCTTTCCGTGGTGGCTCAGATGGTAAAGAATCTGCCTGCAAAGTGGGAGATGTGGGTTTGATCTCTGGGTTGGGAAGATCCCCTGGAGATGGGAACAGCTACTAACTCTAGTATTCTTGCTTGGAGACTTCTGTGGACAGAGGAGCCTGGCAGCTACAGTCCATGAGGTTGCAAGGAGTTGGACATTTCTGGGTGACTTTCACTTTCACTTCTTCAAGTGAAAAGATTAGCCTTCACTTTCAAGGCTAATCTACTTGCCAAAAATAATATCCTATAAGTTAAAAAATCATTTTATCTTTTCAAATTTTAAACTAGAATTATATTAGATACAGACTAAAGCTAGGAATGTCACTCAAGTGGCAAGCCAATCAATCATTATGTTTCTTTTGGTTTCACAATTAATTTGAATGACTAAGAAAGCAATCAGTTGCTTTTGTCAGCCAGATTTGAGCTGGAAAGAGACTGTACAGTTTCCCTATCTTCTGAAACAGCATTAAATTTGGTTTCCTAAGGTTTACAATGAGCTGAATATAAGCTACACTGAAGTTGAATACAATTTAAATGACAGTTGAAAGTGTGGGCTACACACAGCATGTTGTCTAAATAAATCAGTAACCTTATAATCAGGCACTACTTGCACTTTTCAAAGGCCATATATCATTACTTCACAATTGGTAGGATTTCCCTCTCCAGTAAAATTTACAATTTTTTTCAAGTGCAGATTTGTAAGAGCACTTAGAAAGACAATGTTCAAGGCAACTTTTTCCCATATAATCTTCTTGATTGAGGGTTACCTTTAGCTCTTTCAAACTCTTCATCTTGAGACATTTAGTCATCAGGAAGGTGTTGACAACTTTTAAAATTTAATTTGTCGAGACAACATACTGATGACATTTCATCTTACAATTCCCACCTTAATTTTAGGAATTTGACAGAAAATTGACCCTCAATATAGGCAATCTGAGTTTATCCTGGGCTTAAAAGCCTACTCGTTTAGACCATTCTGCTTCCACCTATAAAACAGAGCTATGTGCAAGGTGGGAGAAAATTGATAACTGAGCATGTACAATCTGTCAGCTATTTTGCTGAGAATTAGTCATATAGTATTTTATTTAATTTTTTTTCATAACATGTCATTACCCACCCATCTTTATTGCCTTATTAGTAGAGATTAGGGTTTTTAAACTGACATCTACCCTATTTCAAAGTACAAATAATTTTTACCAAACCAAGCTACCTCCAAAGGAAGGACTGTTAGAATTTCTTTTGTTTTCCTGTTTATATTGGCATAAACTCCTTTTCTATATGTTGAAAATACTATATTTCAACACATGAATCATACAAACTTAATACCTCTTAAACGAGACACACAGAATCTATTAGGAAAAAATGTGAAAGAACAGTGATCAAGTCTTGTGGCTCAGACAGTAAAGAATCTGCCTGCAATATAGGGGACATGGGTTCGATCCCTGGATAAGGAAGATCCCCTGGTGGAGGAAATGACACCCCAATCCAGTATTCTTGCCTGGAGAATTCCATGGACAGAGAAGCCTGGCGGGCTACAGTCCATGGGGCTGCAAAGAGTCCAACATGACTGAGCAACTAACAGTGATCAACCATATGCCCTTGCATAGAATTTACTATCAATATGTATTACAAAAGCAAAACTTTTATAACAGAAAATGAAGCAAGCCATTTAGATTTTAAGATCACCTTAAAGATTTCAAAACAGTAACTTATCTTCCTATTCTGTTATTTAATTTGGCATATTCCAGTTAAAATTCTTACCACTGTAAATTGTAGATAGGTAAAGGTTTTAAATAGTGTTAACAAAGAAGAATTTCTAATCATTAGAGGTCTAAATGCTAACTAAACTTATTAGAAGCATAAGAAAATCATTATTAAAAGTGATAGACAGCAGAGACTACCACAACACAGTAAAGAAGTTATCCTCCAATTAAAAGAAAAAAAATTGATGGACAGATTAAGGTATGACTTTACTTTTCTTATTTAAATTATTTTGCTAGGTTAAATTAGATACTGTGCCATAAATGAGTCTGTCATAGATCAATACCACTATAAATTAAAGTTACTAAATGGCATTAATCTTTGCTATTTTATCATTCATTTTAAACATTATGGTAGTAGAACAAAAGTTCTAAATGTATTTCTCAGCTGTACTTAAACTTCCAGTTAAAGATTATTCCTCAATTCTTTCACTTATTCAGCCAATTCAGGGCAGACACTGTTGTAAGCACTGAATAGTCAATAGATTCAAGAGGTTATAGTAAGTGGGAAACAATGCAATTAATGAAGAAAAACAAATTAAGCACTATAAGTTGTGAAGATTTCAATGGGAAAAAAATAGCTTGGGTGTATTTCAGAATAAACTTGAGAGAGGTTTAAGTTTACATGTTAACTATCTTTTAAAATGCTCTCATTTATTTAGTTTGATATTTTGTATTATCATGTGTTTTGTTTTTTGTTTGATAGCACTTTTGACATCTTCTTTCAATGATTGTCAGAAAATCTACCAGATTGTGAAGTTAAGAATTAAAAGCAAACAGGGGATAATCAGGTTTTTATTTATCCACTATGGAAACACTTGATTATTTTTGTTGGGAATGTGCTATCCAATACTTCTAAGATAAATACTGAAAATATTTGGAATTAATAAGGGCAAAAAAAAAAACCCTCAAAAAACAAAACTACTGTATTTTAAGATTCAACAAGTCATTAAATATCTACAACAATAATGGTTGCCATTTATTGTATATATGACACGGTGCCTGTGTGTCAGGCACTTTGCTAGGGTATTTATTACAAGCACATATACTCACACACTAAGGTTATATAAACACACACACATGAAAAATACCTATCATTGAAATACCAGAAGTTAGATATTATTATCTCTATTTAAGTGATGACAATGTTAATCTTTAGAAAGATTAAGTTATCTGCCTAAGATAACATAACTCTAAAGTGGTTGAGCTAAATTTGAATTCAAGTTGTGAGGGGGAAAAATGCATATTTTTATAACCTACAATATGCCAATGTTCCTCTTTATTTTAACATTCTAATTTATGCCATAAACAGAATTTGAATTTAAATTTTGTCTCCTCATCTATATTTTCATCTCTAACCTATTCGTTTGTCTCTGATTTCATACTACTCCACAAAATGTCCATCTGTTAGCTAATACACAGTACGCCCAAATCCAATATCACTGTAAGTCTTTTCTGTCTCCACCCTACATTTACCCTTTGTCCCAGTCTTCACTATCTAAATGCCAGCTATATTCTTCTAGTTGTGAACTCTTTCTCTTACACCTCATATCAATTCTAGAATCCCACACTTCCATATTTCTCTTAAAAGTATGACTTGAATCTGACAGCTACCTGTTATCTCTGTCCTTGAATTAAACTAAGCCACTATGATCTTCACCCAGGATACTGAAAAAGCCCTTGATTTATCTCTCTACTATGCTACCCTCAGTCAGGTCTCCACTTAATATCTTACCTCTGGCCACATAGCACACCGTCTGCTGCTAATGTCCCTATCATTCATTCTGCTCTATCCTCACTGGTCAGCTGACTTCCAATGTTAACACCAAGCATTCTCATACATCATGACCCTTATATTTTATCTTCCTTGAGCACACTTCTCCCTAAAATATACATGACAGGCTTATTTATTTCTGAACTTTTTTGAAAAAAAATCACTCTATTACAGAGACCTCATTTATAAAGTGGTGCCACTCTATTTAAAACATATTTTGAATGCATGAATTATCTGAAACAAAGGATCATAATTTTCATTTGACTTCTACTACTCTGGAAGATTGGGCCAGTTTTCCTTGCAAGACTTCATTTCACTTTAGAGACACTTCCTATAACAAACACTGCTTTGACTGACGAAGTATATGAGATAGCTGGTATACAGATCCCATGTCACTAGAGAAGTTGAAAGGATTTCAGAGTTTTCCATTTTTTGGGATTATTCTTGAATAATAAGATTTAGCAGAGGTAGCCATTCCCCCAGCACGGCCCCACATTCCCACTCCCTCTGCATTGGCAGCGCCCACTACCCAAGCAAACCCAGATGAGGTAAAGACACCCATTATACTGGAGCTCTGGGCAGTGATGTGAGCAACAGTCCAGGCAGTAGCAGTGACCCTGGAGGCATGCCAAGTCACTTCAGTCGTGTCCGACTCTGTGCGACCCATCCCTGGGATGCTCCAGGCAAGAACACTGGAGTGGGTTGCCATTTCCTTCTCCAATGCATAAAAGTGAAAAGTGAAAGTGAAGTCGCTCAGTCGTGTCCGACTCTTCGCGACCCCATGGACTGCAGCCCACCAGGCTCCTCTGTCCATGGGATTTTCCAGGCAAGAGTGCTGGAGTGGGGTGCCATGAGGCATGAGCAGTAACAATTAGGGCAATAGGCAACTCCTCTAGCAAAAATGGTGGGAGTAGAAACTGTCAAGTCTCAAATAAAGTCAGAGGCAGCCTAGGCAAGAGAAATAAAGGAGAAAGAAAAGCTTATGCTATAAAATAATTTACTCAAAAACAAAGACTTCTTATTACTAACCTTTAAATTATTAGAATCAAGTTAAAAAAAAAAAGTTTTTACTGAAAGAAGATAGCTATTTACTATTTCAAAAGTGCCAGCAGAGGAACAACTTACCAAACACCAAGAAAAATTGTAACATAGTATCACCAAAATGACAATTCTCCAGAAACCAAACTTAAAGTCATAGTATATTCTAATCTAACTGATAGAAAATTAAAAAAGCTGTCAAAAAGAAAAACAATGAACTACATGAAAACTAACAAAGGTAGTTAAATGAACTCAGAAATAAAATTAACAGAAGAAATGCTTTAAAAAAAAAAAAAAGAATTGAAACATTCAGGGAGAAAAGACACGAAAATAAATTCTGTAGCTGAAAAAGTCAATGACTGACATGAAGAACACATTAGCATTGAAAAGAGAGCAGACCATCTGGAAGAGAGAATTAGTGATCCTGAAGATAACAATCTGGAAATGAAACAGGTAAAAGAAAAACAAAATCTGAAACATATGAGGGAATTCTATAAGAAAATTCTATAAGAACTATCTAAATTTATTAGGAAGGGCAACATAAGAATAATAGATCATTTCAAAGGAAGAAAAAAAGTAGAAGGGATCAGTAAGTTTATTTTTAAGAAGATAGCTGAGCACTTCCAAACCTGGGGAAGGAGTTGGATTTGCAAATCCATAAAGCGAAGAAAACATCTAATTACCACAACATAAACAAAGTCCTTCTCCAAGACATATTACAACTATCAAAAGTCAGTTACAAATAAAGGGTTTTAAAGGCATGGGGGGATTACAGTAACCTACAAAGGAACTCCTACTAGGCTATCAGCATATTTCTCAGCAAAAACTCTACAGATCAGGAGACAGTAGAAAGACATACTCAAAATACTGAAAGATAAACTCTGTCAGCCAAGAAAACTCTATACAGCAAAGTTATCTTTTAGATACACACACACACAAAAAAAGATAATAATGAAGGCTTTCCCAGACAGACAAGATCTGAGGGAGTTCATCACCACTATACCTGCCTTACAAGAAACGTTTGAACGAGCTCTTTTACTGAAATGAAAAAGCAAAAGTACATAAAACTTTGAAAAAGAAATTTGCTATATGTAAGAAAATTGAAATTATAACAGAATAGGTTGCTAAACATAAACATAGGTTGTTAAACATAAACATAAACGGTAAAGGGGGAAAGCAACAAAAATAAATAAAGTGCTATACTCAATATGCCAGCAAATTTGGAAAACTCAGCAGTGGCACAGGGCTGGAAGAGATCAGTTTTTATTCCATTCCCAAAGAAGGGCAGTGCCAAAGAATGTTCAAGCTACTGCACAATTGCATTCATTTCAAATGCTATCAAAATAATGCTCAAAATTCTCCAAGTTTATCTTCAACAGTACATGAACTGAAGACATCCAGATATTCAAGCTGGATTTAGAAAAGGCATAAGAACCAGTGATCAAATTGCCAACATCTGTTGGATCATAGAAAAAGCAAGGGAATTCCAGCAACACATCTATTTCTGCTTTATTGACTCTGCTAAAGCCTTTGACTGTATGAATCACAATAAACTGTGGAAAATTCTTAAAGAGATGGAAATGCCACACCATGGACCTAACTCGTGAAAAACTTGAATGCAGGTCAAAAAGCAACAGTTAGAACTGGACATGGAATAATGGACTGGTACCAAATTGGGAAAGGAGTACGTCAAGGCTGTATATTGTCACCCTGCTTACTTAACTTATATGCAGAGTATATCATGTGAAATGCTGGGCTGAATGAAGCACAAACTGGAATCAAGATTGCCAGGAGAAATATCAATAACCCCAGATATGCAGATGACACCACCCTTATGGCTGAAAGTGAAGAGGAACTATAGAGTCTCTTGATGGTGAAAGAGAAGGGTAAAAAACCTGGCTTAAAACTCAACATTAAGAAAACTAAGGTCGCGGCAGTTGGTTCCATCACTTCATGGCAAATATAGGGAAACAATGGAAACAGTGACAGACTTTATTTTCCTTGGTCCCAGAATTAATGCAGATGGTGACTGTAGCCACGAAATTAAAAGACGCTTGTTCCTTGGAAGAAAAGCTATGACCATCCTAGATAGCATATTTAAAAGCAGAGACATTACCTTGCCAATGAAGGTCCATATAGTCAAAGCTATGGTTTTTCCAGTAGTCATGAGATTTGGACCATAAAGAAGGCTGAGTGCTAAATAACTGATGTTTTTGAACTATGGTGTTGGAGAAGACTCCTGAGAGTCTCTTGGACTGCAAGGAGATCCAACCAGTGAATCCTAAAGGAAATCAACTCTGAATATTCATTGGAAGGACTGATGCTGACGGACTTTAGCCACATGATGCAAAGAACTTACTCATTAGAAAAGACTCTGATGCTGGGAAAGATTGAAGGCAGGAGGAGAAGTGGACAACTTAGGATGAGATATGTGGACAGCATCACTGACTCAATGGACAAGATTTTAAGCAAGCTCAGGGAGATGGTGATGGACAGGGAAGCCTGGCATGCTGCAGTGCATGAGGTCACAAAGTGTCAGATGCCTCTTAGTGACTGAACAACACTACTTTAAATTGGTAATGAACTCACAACAATAACAAAAATAATTTGAGACAAGAAAAACATTAAAGAGGAACAGGACAGGACCTATATAGATTAAGATAAGATATAATCATTTTAAAAAAGGACAGTTTTTTCTATGAGATATTTTATACAAACATGATATTAATTAATGTGTGCTAAAATGCTGTAGTCAGTCTGACTTTTTGTGACACTATGGACTGTAACCGACCAGGCTTCAGGCAAGAATACTGGAGTGGGTTGTCATTTCCTCCTCCAGAGGATCTGCCTGACACAGGGATTGAACCTATGGTTCTTATGTCTCCTGCATTGGGAAGCGGGTTCTTTGCCACTAGTACTACCTGGGAAGCTCTATTAATAGTAACTGCAAAACATAAATTTACAGCAGAGACTCAGAGCATAAAAAAGCATTTTTTTTTTTTTTTTGAGTGTGATCAAGATGGCAGAGTAAGAGGAGGTAAAGTTCAACTAATCCCACAAATGCAACAAAAATATATCTACATGTGTAGCAACAGTCATAGAAAACTGAATGGAAACCCACAGGGGAGTTCTTATACAACTAAGGCTATGAGAAAGATATAAATGTGATTAGGTAGGATGAGAAGAAAAGTATTACATCAGGATATCTGTTCCCCATAGGAGACCACAACAAAAAGGGAGATAACAAGGGTGATCACTTGCCTTGGGGAGGGAGAAGGTCAAGCCAGAGACTGAGTGTCCCAGTCACAGAGCCCTCCCTGTGGCAAACAGGCCTCCTTGGCTGTTTGGAGAAAGGCTGGGAGAGAATGAAAGTATGAAGAAAGCTAGACTCCACTTGCAAGGAGTGTGCAGGTACTAGCTGGCCTCCAGATAGGGTGAAGAAATGCGTGCCCTAGTGGCTGCCAGCTTGCTGGGTGCCACACTGTGTGCCAATCATATGTCCAGGCTCCATTCACTCCATGCCATGCCTTGGTATTGGATCAGGGGCAAGTCAGGGCCTAGGAAAATACTCGATCTAGGAACACAGAGGTGGCCCAGGGACCTGGAGTATAGCCTGGGTATGGTGGCAGTGACCGTTGTTAGCACTTATTCAAATAGTGCCCCAGCAGCAGCTCAGACTTCTGGTTGCAGCATGGCTGCTAAATTCCCACACCGCCATGTCGTCTTTCCCAGGTTGAGCCAATCATATGGTCCAGCCTTGCCCACCCCACACCGCAGCCTAACACTATATCCAAGGTCTCTGTGACAGGGGAAAAGACAGGACCATGGGCTGTGGGTGAGCACAGCTGACACAGGCATGCACACACACACACACACACACACACACACACACACCCCTACATGGGAGGCACATCAGGCCCCTGTAAGTGAATTAGCTCACTTACCTCTGAGCAAATCCGTACTACCCTCTGAGACAAAGTCCTCAGTACAAGGAAAAGGAAAAATACATACTTAAGAGAACAGGGCCAGCCTGACCGGAAACTTTAGGACCTCCACTACAGAAACTTGGAAGCAAACCATGCCCTTGACAGAGTGATGATGACTACCTCACATTCTGCATAAGCTCTAGCTCCTCCATCACCAGCCACATCTGCTGACAAGGTGAAAGTAGGCAGCAGACCCTAAGCACAGCCATGACTGGCATCTAAATACCAAAGGCATTGTGAAAATACAGTCCACATAGAGACACTCTCACAGAAGAATGCCCATTTAAGCTAACAATGGATAACTGTTTCCCCTAAATTTGTAGTGACAGCAAAAGACTACTGAAAGAGCAAGAGAAAGTCCTTGAAAAATTATGAAGATAATGAATGATGAAACAGAGATAAACAGTCTACCAGACAAAGTACTCAAAACGTTGATAATAAAAATGCTAACTGAATTAGGAAAAAGAATTAATCTCAGTACAGATTGTTTTAATAAGGAAATAGAAAATATAAAGAACTGATTGAAAGAGGATTAAATATCTGAGATAAAAAGCACTATAAAAGCAATAAATAGCAGACGAAATGACACGGAAGGACATATAAGTGATTAGGAAGGTAAAAGAATGAAATGCACCCAATCAAAATGGCAGAAAAATAAAATTTAGAAAAAGCAACATATGAGATCACATTAAACATATCAACATTTGCAGTGTAGAGGTTTAAGAAGGAGAAAGAGGAGGTTATAAAAATATATTTGAAGAAATTATAGTTAAAAATGTTCCGAGCTTAAGAAGGAAACAAATATCCAAGAAGCACAGAGGATCCCAAACAATATGAACTCGAAAGATTCACAAGACATATCATAATTAAATGGCAAGCATTAAAAATAGAATTCTAAAGGCATCAAGAGAAAAACAAAGAGTCCTACAAGGGACCCTCCGTAAGCCAATCAGCTGATTTCTCTCCAAAAACTTTGCATGCCAGAAGGAAGTGGCATAATAAATTCAAAATGCCAAAAAAGGAAAAATTTGCAACCTAGGAAATTTTACCTAGCAATATTATCATTTAGAATAGAAGAATAAAACTGTTCTTAGATGAGCAAAAACTAAAAGAAATACTCAGTTCAGTTCAGTTCATTCACTCAGTCGTGTCCGACTCTCTGCGACCCCAAGGAATAGCAGCAACCAGACCTCCCTGTCCATCACCAACAAAAAGCCTCTTGATGAAAGTGAAAGAGGAGAGTGAAAAAGTTGGCTTAAAGCTCAACATTCAGAAAGAAATACTAAGCCTATATAAAAGAAAATGTTGAAGAGTCTTTGAATGGAAAAGATGAAGAGTCTATAGAAAAAGGGAAAATTCCTGTAGGAAAGCCAAATGCATATTAAGAATGCTGAAACAATGGCTGTAACAAATACAAAGAAGGGCATTACATAATGAAAAAGATAACAATGCAAGAAGAGGATATTACACTCATTAACTTATACAAATCCAATACAGGAACACCTAGATATATAAAGCAAGAAACACACAAAATGAGATAAACTGATAATGATACAATAAAGGTAGGGGAACTTAATGCCCCACTGACATCATTAGAGAGTTCAGACAGAAAATCAATATTGTAACAGAGGTCCTAAATGACACAATAGACTTTCTGGATTTAATCAATATCTATAGGATACTACGTTCAAAAAAATGCAGAATACACATTCTTTTCAAGTATGCATGGAATATTCTCCAATGTAGATTACATATGAAGTTACAAAACAAGCCTCAGCAAATTTAAGAGAATAGAAATTAGATCAAGCGTTGTTTTTTTTTTTTTTTTTTTTTTTTTGACCACAACAATTTGAAACTAGAAATCAACTACAGAAAGAAATGGGAAAAGCAAAAAAACACATGGAGACTAAATGGCATGCTACTAGAAAATGAATGAGTCAATGACAGAATCATAAAGGGAACAAGAAAATACTTCTAGACAAATCAAATGGAAACAAAAATAGTCCAAAGGCTATAGGATGCAGCAAAAGCAGCTCTATGGAGAAAGTTCAAAGTAATACAGTCCTTCCTCAAGAGAAAAGAAAAACCTCAAACTAACCTATCACCTACAAAAATTAGAAAAAGAAGACCCAGCAAAGCCCAAAGTCAGCAGAAGTAAGGAAATAAAGATCAGATAGGAAATAAATAAAACAGAGATCTTTAAAAAATACAAAGTATTAAGGAAACCAAGAACAATTTTGGGGTTTTATTTTTAGAGATAATCAATAAATTTTTAGCGAGGTTCACTAAGCATAGAGGACCCAAATAAACAAAACAAGAAGTAAAAGAGGAGAAATAACCAACACAACCGAATTACAAAAATTCATGAAAACACTATGAATATGTCAACAGATTGACATATCTGTATGTCAATAGATTGTCATTGACAATCTATATGTCAACAGATTGCACAACACAAAAGAAATGAATAAACTTCCACAAATATTCACCTCCCAATACTAAGTGAACACAGAACAGACAATTTCAGTAGACAATTGTAAGTGAAATTAAATTTGTAATTTCAAAAGCACCCAGCAAAAAAATTTCAGGGCCAGATGGCTTCAAGGGGAATTCTATCAAAAATATAAAAAAGAATTAGTACCTATCCTTCTCACACTAGACCAAAAAACTGAAGAAGAGTGAACACTTCCAAATTCATTATATGAAGACACTGTTACCCTGATGCCAAAACCAGACAAAGACACTACAAATAGAGAAAAATACAGACCAATATTTGTGATGGATATATACACAAAAATCCTCAGCAAAATATCAGCACACTGAATTCTTTGATATATAAAAAGGATCATATGTTATGATCAAGTGAGGTATACTCCAGGAATGCAAGAATGGTTCAATATCCACAGTTAATAAACCACAGAAATGAAAGGATAGAAATTCCATGATCATCTCGATAGACACAGAAAAATCATTTGATAAAATTAAGCATCCATACAAGATTCAAAGTGCATAAAGGGGGAACATATCTTAATATAATAGAGGTCATTTACACTAATTCCACAGTCAATAATCAACAATGGAAAGCTGAGAGACTTCCTACTAAATTAAGTAAAATGGAGAAGTTTAACATTTTTCCTATATCTATTAATGGAATACTGGAATTCCTACCTAGACAAGGAAAATAAATGAAACATAAAAAAATTGGAAGGAAACTCCTCACCAGTTGTAGATTATACAATACTACACAGACAGTAATCATAAGTCTCCACTCAAAAACTATAAGCCTAAAAAATGATTTTAGCAAGGCAGAAGGATAAAAGACTAATACACAGAAATCTGTTTCACATCTATAACTGATAATTAATTATGAGAAAGAGAATGCAAAGGAAAATACAAAACTGTCTATACTTTCATCAAAATAATAAATGCCTAGGAATAAACTTAACCAAGGAGATGAAAGACCTACACTGTGAAAACTATAAATCATTGATGAAGGAAATTAAGGATGATTCAAAGAAATGGAACTATATCCCCATGCTCTTGGTTGGAAGAATTAACATTTTTAAGATTGCCTTACTACCAAAAGAAATCTACAGGTTTGATATAATTCCTATAAAAATATCCATGACATTTTTCAAAGAATTAAAAAAAAAAAAAAACCTTAAAATTTATACAGAACAATAAAAGGCCAAAATTGTCAAAGAAATTCTGAAGAAAAGAACAAAGCTGGAGGTATAATACTCTTGGACTTCAGGCTATACTACAAAGCCACAGTAATCAAAACAGTATAGCACTGGCACAAAAACAGACATATATACCAATGAAACAGAATAGAGAGTCCAGAAATAAACCTATACACCTATGGTAAATTAGTGTAAGACAAAGGCTGCAGGAATTATACAAAGGAGAAAATCCAGTCTTTTCAACAAGTGGTTTTAGGAAAAGAGACAGCACAATGTAAATCAGTGAAGTTAAAACATTCCCTCACAACATATACAAACATAACCTTGAAGTGGTTTAAGAACCTAAATTTAAGACCTCAAACCAGGAAACTCCTAGAAGAGAACATAGGCAAAGCTCTCTTTGATATAACTTGTAGCAATACTTTCTTGCATATGTGTCCCAAAGCAAAAGAAACCAAAAAAAAAAAATTAACAGATGGTTCCCAATTAAATTTAAAAGCTTTTGCTCAGGGAAGGAAACCATCAACAAAACAAAAACCCTAAAGAATAGGAGAAAAAATTTCTAAATGATGGGACATACAAGCTATTAATTAATATGCAAAATATACAATCAGCTTACATAATGACATCAACAGAATAAACAATGCAGTCAAAAAAATGGTCAGAAGACCAGAACAGGTATTTCCCCAGAGAATATATACAAATGGCTAATAGACCCAGTAAAAGGTGCTCAATTAGTAGAGAAATGAAAATCAAATCCACAATGAGAAACCAATTCACACCTGACATAATGGCTCTCATTAAAATGTCTAAAAACACTAATTTGAAAAGATACACATACTCCTGTTTTCATAGCAGCACTATTTATGACAACCAAGACATGGAAGAAGCCCAAGAGCTCTAACATGACTGTTTTTAGAATATGTGGCATATATTACAATGCAATATCATTCACCCCTTATATCACCCAGATGATAATTTAGTAGTATTTAATATTTATAAAACATCATCCCTCTTTCCTATCTTCAGTTAAGATCTGGTAGCTCAGATGGTAAAAAGTCTGCCTGCAATGCAGGAGACCCAGGTTCAATCCCTGAGTTGGGAAGATCCCCTGGAGAAGGCAGTGGCAACCTACTTAAGTATTCTTGCCTGAAGAATCCCATAGACAGAAGAGCCTGGTGGGCTACGGTCCATGGGGTCACAAAGAGTCAGACATGACTGAGTGTCTAACTATTTCACTTTCTTTCTTTTCCTATCTTTGTGTTTGTCTTCTATACTCCAGTGAAATTCTTGAGTATATTTTCTGTTCTTTTTACCTTTGAATTCTGAGAATCTAGCTCAGTACCTCACAGAAGATAATCATTAGGCAATTTTTTCACCAAATACAAGAAGTTAGATAATATGTTGAAAGATTATTTTTACCTAATAAAGGAAGTCTAGTTTATAAAAAGAAAAGGGTAAAACTACTTTAAATTTGTTCCAGGAAAAACAGATAACATTTAGTAAATCTGGGTTTTCTGATTTCATATAAATGGGAGTTTTTTGATAAATAGTGGACAGAAGAGAAAAATAAATTTGAATCCATAGCTAATATACTCAAGGAATCCACTGTGACAAAACAAATGTTAATAAAGCAAAATGTGAGGTAGATGACACGAGTTATGCATTTGAATTAAATATTACTGCATTTTGAAATCCATGGCAACCATGTAGAAGCTAATTTGGATAACATGGGTTAAGTTCAATAATAACTGAGGAAAAGAACAAATTTTCTCTTATGTAAAAATGTTATACTCTCAAAAATAACCCAGAATATGCAAATATAAACATAGCAACATATAAATCTAAGGAGACACAGTAATATCATTTATCAACGTTCCAGTGGTTAAATAATAGTTACTGGGCACCACCAGCTCTTATAGCTCTGTATATTTGAATGTTGTTATCAAATCACTAGAGTGCATATTAATGTTTCAGTGAAATTAAATTTCTATACTGGAGAAACAAATGTTTACAGAAAATGTAATATTGTGAAAAGAAAAGTAAGTTTTTTCCATTCTTACAGATAATTCCAGGTGGTAAAATAATTGTATTAAGCATTCTGAAGAAAAGAAATTGCTATTAAATATAATGTACAACAATGTTATAGACTAAATTGAGTTTCCCCTAAATTCACATGTTGAAATCCAAATGCATCATGTGACTATATTTTGGGGAAGGGCCTCTAACTGTGTAGTAAAGCTTAAGTGAGGTCATTAAGAGTGTGGCCTTAATCCAATATGACCGATATCCCTACACAAAGAGGAAGAGATATGAGGCACTTCTTTCTCCACAGAGTGCACAGAAGAAAGCTCATATAAAGACACGGGGAGCAGTAGCAAACTGCAAGCAGAGAAGAGAGGGCTTTCCAAAAGCCAGATCTTCTGGTACCTTAATCTGGGACTTTTAGAATTCAGAAATGTGAAGGAAAATATGTTTCTATTCTTTAATGAGCCACCCAGTCTATGGCATTGTTACAGAAGCCTGTGCTGATGAAATCAAACAATCACTTCTTTTCTTGCTAGAGAAAAATCATCATATATTTATGAGGGCATCTCATTAGAGAATGCCATGACATAGGTGGAAAATAACATTCATGGACCTCATCACCCATCCCAAAATCAGAAAGGAGAGAACAGTTTCTCAAACAAGCAGTTATTTCAAGGAAAAGGTCAAGATGGCTGGGTTAAGACAGCAGGATTTCTTTTCTCAGGGTAACTACAAGCTAAAACAAGCAAAGGGCAACTGTGAAATGTTTACAAAAATAAAATGAGCAAAGGAGAAAGCTAAAAAAATCCATGAAAATATACTGGATGAAAGAAAATGCTTCTCTCTTTAAAAAAATACTATAAGAATCCTATGGCTGATTCATGTTGAGGTTTGAAAGAAAACAGCAAACTATAAAGCAAGTATCCTTCAATAAAAAATAAATTAATTTAAAAAATACTATAAGAATCCACAAATATTTAGACAATATTTAACTCAGGTTTTTAACAGTCAAGGAGATGTTCTATCTATAAAAACTAAGAGCAATTAAAACAAAGTGACTTGAGTTTTAGGTAAAACTACACAAGCTGGAATTAATATTGCCAGGAGACATACCAATAACTGCAGATGGGCAGATGACCACCACCCTTACAGCAGAAAGAGAAGAGGAACTAAAGAGCCTCTTGATTAAGGTGGAAGAAGAGAGTGAAAAAACTGACTTAAAACTCAACAGTCGAAAAACTAAGATCATGGCATCTGGTCCTAGCACTTCATGTCAAATATATGGGAAAACAGTGGAAACAGGGACAGATGTTATTTTCTTGGGTTCCAAAATCACTACATATGGTGACTTCAGCCATGAAATTGAAATTGCTCCTTGGAAGAAAAGCTTTGATAAACTAGACAGCATATTAGAAAGCAGAGACATTACTTTACCAGCAAAGGTCCATAAAATCAAAGCTATGGTTTTATCAGTCATCATGTATGGATGTGAGAGTTGTACCATAAAGAAGTCTGAGCACCAAAGAATTGATGCTTTTGAACTGTGGTGTTGGAGAAGACTCTTGAGAGTGTCTTTGATTACAAGGAGATCAAACCTGTCAATCCTAAAGAAAATCAATACTGAATATTCACTGGAAGGACTGATGCTGAAGCTGAAGCTCCAATATTTTGGCCATCTATGCAAAAAGCCGACACATTGGAAAACACCATGATGCTGGGCAAGATTGAAGGCAGGAGGAGAAGAGGACGACTGAGGATGTGATGGTTGGATGGCGTCAACGACTCAGTGGACATGATTTTGAGTAAGCTCCAGGAGATGGTGAAGGACACGGAAGCCTGGCATACTGCAGTCCATGGGTCACAAAGAGTCGGACATGACTGGGCGATTGAAAAACAACACTTGGAGATAAAAAAAAAATTGTCTTTTATAAATTATAATGAAACCAAGGAAAAAACTGCATGTGCAGAAAAATGAATGTAAAATGATGAAGAATTTGAAACATTCTTCAGAACTAAAATAATATAAAGCGAAGACACTAATTAATTTTTTTAAATAAAGTTTAAGAAAACCTGGGAACATAATCAAAAATCACATTTATTTACTATAGAACTAGCTAGATTCAAGGAAGAAATAGTAAGTTTAATGGAAAGGAAATATTATGAGACTTGGATGCTAAGAAGAATCAACTTTTGAAAGGCAAAAATTAATATTCATGCTTTGATATCTAAACATATTCTTTTTATTTAATTAAATTATGAAGTAAGTTTCTAAAAGCTTTCAGTCAGAAGAAAAGATAAAACTAAAAATGAAGCAAAAATCATCTTGGCCTATATAATTATTTGCAATACAAAACACCACAATTAAAAAAAAGAATGTGGCCTATAGTAATATAATTATTCAGATAGTCATGAAAATCTGAGAGATACAGAAAATCATTTTTAAAATATTGGTAAACAGAGACAATTCTTTCTGAATAAAAGTTAAGTAATGTGGTATTATGTTAACCTGGATGTGAAACAAAACCAAAGCACACACACACACACTCACACAAATAATTAGGGAATATTCAAATCATGGGATAAAAGAAAGGCAGTGTCTAATGTAGCCAGTTTAAATGATCAACTAACATCACCATCACCACCACCACTCAGATTATATCAACAAAATGCCAAGTGAAATATGGTCATGAAAATATGCTACAGTTTAATTCATGAAGTTAGATTGATGGTATCACATTTGATTTTACTTCAACTTTGACAGCAAATAGGAAAAAAAATTAAGTTTATTAAAGATAACCACTAGCAGGTTAGTAGGATGTATGCTTTCAAAAAAATCTACAAATCTACATCATCAAAAGAAGAGATGGAAAATAAAGAGAAAAGAGTGAAAAGTGAGGAGTCAGATGGTATAACACAAACCTAAGAAAAAGAATACCAACTAATTTATAGTCTCTCATAGGATAAAATATTATATAATTATTAAGGTATTTGTGAGTTGTAATCCAAGAGAAAAAGAGTCACTTATGTTTATAGATAATTAAAGCAAATAATAAATCTTTATATTCAATCTAATTGTTTTAAAAAGACATCATAGTTGATAACAATGACTATTATTGTTGACTATAATGAATGACTATAGAATGAAAGTAATCATGATTTATGGAATTATGTAATTAACTTTTCATTAATTTTCCCTGGTGGCTCAGTGGTAAAGAATCCAGGAGAGTGGTAAAGAATGCAAGAGACGTGACTTCAATCCCTGACTTGAAAAGATCCCCCAGAGGAGGAAATGGCAACCTGCTCCAGTATTCTTGCCAGAAAAATCTGATGGACAGAGGAGCCTGGCAGGCTACAGTCCAAGATGTCACAAAGAGCTGAACGTGACTGAGCAACTAAGTGCACACACACATAATTAATTTTCCAAATGCTACTAGGAGATAGGAACGATTAGATCTGTGATGAAGATGTGATAAATCAACACAAGAGAGTTTCTGAAATTTGGCAATGTTCACACACCTAGAAAGTTTTAGAGTTCAATTCTAAATTGTGACTGTTTTTCTAAACAGTCTAGCAGTTTCAACTCTAGCAGTTAGGAAGACTGTTAGTAACTGCTAGGTTGCCTCTACTCAAAAGCAATTAGAGCAGAAAATGGAGCCAAGTTGAAAACACTCCAAGTAAACCGAGTGGCAGTCTCAGTGGCACTAGGAGTTTAATCAAAACCTCTGCCAACCACAGGGTGAACAATAAGCTACTATGATCCAGAGCAACTCATAGGAAACAAGGAATAAAATAACATATGGAAGTATGTATCTGCATCTAAGGTTGCACACTCTCAGGAGTGATCAACGTGATTCAAGAGGAAAAATCTAATCTGTTAGTTCTAGGGTGAAAGTGGGACAAAATAACAACTTACTCTGATTTATATATATATATATATATATTTATATATATATATACACATGCACACACACACATACAATTGCACAGGGTAAAATATAACTTGCTAAAGGCTTTGCTAGGATTAAGTACAACCTTAGACTTGTAAGGGACATACATTAATCTGGGGAACTTCTTAAAGAAGCAGACTGAAAGATTAAAATAAACAAACAAAAATTAGAGGTTATGTACTGCAGGGAAAGAGAGTTCACGCAGAAAGTTTAGCCAAGTCATAATACAAACAAACAAGATGACATGAAAAGATCACCTTCAGGGGTTGAGTGTCCAGGCTAGCCATACTATAAAAAATATCCAAATTTCAACAATACATGGAAGACATATAATGTAATAGAAAGGTGTGGCTCTTATACAGGGAAAACATCAGGTAATAAAATTTATTTTTGAAGAAACCCTGTTAAACTTGACTAAAGACTTCAAATCAGCTATTATAAACATGTTCAAATAACTAAAGGAGACTTTGCTCAAAAAATATAAGATATGATGACAGTATGGCATTAAATAAGGTATGTCAAAAGAGTACAAATTTATAAAAAAGAATTTAATGAAAATCCTGAGGTTGAAAATGACAATTTAAATGAAAATTTAAAAATTCATTAGAGGACTTCACAGTAATTTAAGCTGTTAGAAAAGTAGCAACCTTGAGAAAATAAATATATAGAAATGATACAGTCTGAAGAACAAAGAAATTTAAAGAATAAAGAAAATCTAAAAGAACCTCAGAAAATTTTGAATGCCATATTTCATCAACATACATGCAATGAGAGTATCAGATGGAAAGGAGAGAGAGAAAGAACATAAAGATATTCAAAGAAATAATAGCTGAAAGCTTTCCAAATTTGATTAAAAAAATAGTAATGTATACATCCAAGATTTTCAATGAATTCCAGTAGGATCAACACAAAAGATCCATTCCCAGAAATATCATAATAAAATATATTGACAAAAAAAAAAATAAAAGGAACCTTAATAAGATTAAACCTGACTGTTAATCAAAATGGGGGAGGGGAAGGCACTTTAACTATATATTGTAAGTAGTGAGAGTGAAAAAAAAAACTTAAAAATATTAGATTTCACTAAACTGTATTTTAGAAATATAGGTGTAATAAAGACATTCCAAGATTGGCAAAAGCTGAAAAACTTTGTCACTGATATTCTACTAGTCAAGAAATACTAAAGAGAGTTCTTCATGCTAAAATTGACTACAATACTGAGTGAAATAAGTCATAAACAGAAAGACAAACATCATATGATATCAATTATATGTGGAATCTAAAAAAAACAAAAAATGGTACAAATCAGCTTATTTACACAACAGAAGTAGACTCACAGATACAGAAAGCAAATGTGGTTACCAGGAGAGAAGGAGGTAGAGAGATAAACAAGGAGACTGAGGATAAACAAGGATAAACAGGAGACTGATAAATAAGACACTACTATATATAAATAAAGTAACTAATAGAACCTACTTAATATTGTTAAGATGACTATACTCTTCAAATTCATCTACAAATTCAATAAAATCAGAAATACAACGCTGACAAATCACAGCTATCATTTTTTGTATAAACTGGCACGCTGGAAGGGATATTAGTTTAAAACTGTTTCTGCCAAGTAGTGTAACAGTTGGTCACTAATGATAAAAAGCAAGCGAACAATTTAAGAATAAACACTTCTTCACTGACATTCTTCCTATCTCGGTTTTTTTCTTTTATTTGAGAAAGTAATCTTACAATTTCTGAGTTACTTTAATTTTGTTTTCTTGGTTTTATTTTATTTAGAACAACTCTACCTCCACCTTTTTTTTTTTCACCATATCTTATTATTTAATTTTAGAAATAAGAAAGATAGAGTGAACACAACCTGCTGGGCATGTTTACTGCAGATAAATAGAATTAAATTAAGTGTCACATCTCCACTGAACCATCTATGAGTGAGTAGGAGGTACATTTGCTGTAAGCCACAATAAGCACAGTTCAGAAATGAATATCAATGTGGTTATAATTTTAGTGAACATATTCATAACTAAGTCACACATAGCTACGAAAAAATGTTCAATTTGAGTCATATAACTGAAAAATTATTTTAAAAATTTGGTTACAGTTCGTTAATCCTAAAGCAGTGTACTTTAAATTACCCTCAAGGAAATAACAGATTTATATTAACTTACATAGAAAGAATAAATAATGAAAGGAAAGTATACCTTGGATTACATTTTTACATACATGACCACATGAATTGTTAATTTGAAAATGAATAATCCATGAGCAAAATAGAAGACTAAGCCTTATAGAGAGTTTGAATGAATTTAGAGCTTTCAACTACTAATCAAAAAGTGAAACAGTCTTAAAATCTGTATGTAATATTAAAGCCACAAAAACATTTACGTGATAAAGGCACATAATATCATAATATCAGGAAGTAATATCCTGAATTTTTTATTAGCACTATAGGAATTGAGTGATTGACAGTTAATGACAACCAAGTTGACTTCAGCTTGCCCTTATGGAGATTAAGGCCCTAATTATTCTCCCATGTCAGTTCTGAGATTACTTCTCAATTTCCATTACAAAGTGGGTACATACAATCTGATCATATGTTGAGTTTCATATTCTCGATCAAGAAAATAACCAAATATATACTCTTACCTGACCTTTTTTTGCTGACCATCAAGTGCATGTGTATCAGAAAACTTCTGACTTTCCAGTGCTTCTGATCTAAGGCCTCACAGGTTTTTACTGATATTGCACCTTGCCCCTGAAGGAGACACAGATATAATACATAAGAAGAAACATGGTAAAAATTCAGCAGTAGGATAAATTAAAACTATAAGTTAGGTAACAGCAAGGGAATGTCAGTAATGATATATAATGACTGAATTTAAATGATGAAATAGATTTAAAAAAACTTAGAAAATATAATAAAATTTAACATAAGAAAATCGGTTTCAAAAAAAGGAAAATGAGACGTAGATTTATTCATCATCACAAAGTGGTAGGGTGATTGATATAAAAGGAATCTAATTCTAGATCATTTGACATCACACAGTTTGTTATTTTCTAAAATACATTTGAAAGAAAAAAAATCTTTGTAAGGGTCAATTTTCATAATAGTCTTTTCTTCTCCTGGGCACATTATATCTTTGCTTTCATTTCTGAGAAGTAATCTTTTCTCCCATGTACTTTCTTGATTTTAATCAATTCTTATTTTATTTATTATAATCATTTACAGGGTTAATTCTCATATAAAGAATTAAACTGATACTTTATTTTGTTATAGTTGCTTTATAACATTAACTAATACTTTTGTCTACTTACATTGTAGGTAAGTTTCAAGAACATCCTCTTTCATTAATCTAACAGTGTTACAGTTTTACAGTGTTAAAAGACAGTGTTACAGTTTAATTGGCTTTTTGTGCTTTTGTTTTCTTGCTAAGATAGTGATTCCTAAATCTTTGTTTTCTTTCATCTTAAAAGTCCCTCTTAGTATCTGTTCTCCAAAGTATCTTTTTCCCTTCTGTTTCCTGATAGTGATGCTTTTTAAAGATTGCCTCAAGTTCACCTCATTTAAAAATCTTTCCCCTATAATATTCGTATTGATCTACCAGAACTTCTTTGCTATATTTTTCACAGATAAGTATTGTCATAAACTGGTATTCTAGAAATGCAGACATATTTAGTTGCTTCAGCTTTTTTCCTCACGTGTTTTAGTATTTATGTTTTGAGAAATATTGTTTATATTGTCATTAATGTTTATTTTAGACCTAATATTTTACATAGGCTATTCAGTCTAGCATTTCTATAGTGTTAATCTCATTATAAGGTTACTACGGACCATATGTAAAATAATTTATTATGCAAGGGGAATATTTTCAAAATGATTAACTCAGATGTATATATTCAGGGGATTTCAAGGTACACAGATTGAAATAAGAATACAGTTTTCACAAGAATAACTAATAAGAATGAATACAAACTATACCTTATGCTGTAAACAGATTACTAGATAGCTCAGCAATGCATTCTTGATCTTACTTGTTATTCTAGAAAGTTGCTAATCTTTTATAAAATGAAAGATAAGTTCCATAGCTTTAGGAAATAAATCGTAAAATATAAATGTAGCAATATGAACATCATTTGAGGGATAAAAAAGAATTGAAAAATTCTATTTACTACTGATTTGCAAAAAATATTTGCATAGGTAAGAATTTTTTTTCTAATTTATAAATAATTAGGAATTCATCTTAATTGGTAAAACTATAACTGACATGAAAATTAGTGAAACATTTTTCTCATTAAAAAATTCCATTTAAAAACAATTTTTATTTTTAAATGGAGTATAGCCTGTCAACAATGTTGAGATAGTTTCAGGTGGGTAGCAAAAGGACTTATCCGTACACACATATACACATATATACACACATACACACACATATACACACTCTTTTCAAACTCCTCTCGTGTCTAGGCTTCCACATAACATTGAGCAGAGTTCCCTGTGCAATACAGTAGGAACTTGTTATCCACTTTAAGACTGTCATACTGAGTGAAGTAAGTTGAACAGAGAAGGAGAAATATCATATGACATCCCTTATGTGTGGAATCTAAGAAAGAAATGAGACAAATTAACTTACTTACAAAATAGAAACAGACTTACAGCATTGGAGAAAGAACTTATGGTTACCAGAGGCAAGAATGGGAGAAAGGGACAGTTAGGGAGTTTGGGATCAACATATACACACTGCTATATTTAAAATTCCATGTTTTGATATCTTGCTAAAGTATTTGATTAAAGATAGGCTGAAAACTTGTAAGGAGATGGAAGACAAATTTATATATCAGTGAAATATCTTTAAACTTATGCAACCATTATCAACACACTGCAGGATATTCAACACAGAGTGAAAAATTCGGCATTAGTAAAGACTCAAGGACATGAGTTTGAGCAAGCTCTGGGAGCTGGTGATGGACAGGGAAGCCTGGTGTCCTGCAGCCTAGGGGGTCGCAAATAGTCAGATACAACTGAGCGACTGAACTGAAAGATTTACGGTAAGCAAGGGCTATAATTTATTTATTTATGACACTTTGCTTCAAAAAAGGCATAATCGTTTTATGAATTCATGTAAGTCTGGTGATTACTTCTGACTATGTCTTATTAAAAACAAAAGGTCATGCCTTTAGAAAGAGATCAAGATGACAGAGTAGGACACTGGACTCACCTACCCTCATGAACATATCAAAACTATAAATACATATATAGAACAACTTTCCCTGAAATTGACCTGGGAACTAGCAGAATAGCCTTTCTACAACAAAAGCTGTAAAGAAAAGAACAACACAGACTTTGCACGAGAAGCAATCTGGTCAGGAAATACACCTCTAGCAGGGGACAAGGACTTATCACAACCTTGGGGATCTTATCTGAGGGTCTACATATTAGGGACTCCATCTCTGGAGTTCAATACCAGGAAGACAAGCCCATTAGCTGGTTTGAAAACCAATGAGACTTACTGGAGGGATATAAGAAACCAAGATTCATTCTTAAGAGCACACACTTAGACTTGTTTACTTCCAGTCACAGTGCAGAGGAAGCAAACCAAAAATTGTCTGGGGCTAGCTCAGATGGTAAAGAATCCGCCTGCAATGCAGGAGACATGGGTTCAATCCCTGGGCTGGGACAAGACCCTCTGGAGAAGGTAATGACAACCCACTCCAGTATTCTTGCCTGAAGAATCCCACGGACAGAGGAGCCTGGTGGGCCCCTTCTATGGGGTTGCAAAGGGTCAGACACAGCTGAGCAACGGACACCAGCCAACCTACCAGGACCACCCCAGTAGGTCCCACAGCCCACACATACCTTCTGTTCCAGCACCTCTTTCTCCAGCACTGCTCCCCCTAAGACAGACGCTACCTCTGTCAATGAGACTGCATACACTAGAAGGAAAAATAGCCAGGTCAGACCCAGGGCATGTCTTGGTGTCCACACTTTGAAGGGAGTGAAGCTAGCTCCAGGGCAGAGACCAGCGCACACAGGGCAAAGTCCCATGTGCACGTGGGTAGGAGTGGGGACAGCTCAGTGGTGGGTCCCAATGCCTCCAGCCCTGATCCAGCTACCAACTAAAGTGTGCGAACCAGGGGAAAAAGTACAACCAGAACTAAGGACAGTTGCAAGCCCTTGGGCCCCTGCCATGTCCCAGACCAAGGTAGGACCTGCCATTACACAGGGGAGAAACTCACTCAGGGCGCCTGCTCCAGCCGCTTGAGCCCTGATCATGCCCCAGATAGAGCGGAGATGGCCACGAAACTTAAGAGGAGCCCCTGCTTGGAGCTGGCTCAGCTCTAGCATCTCCAACTCCAACCCTACTTCCCACCAGTGTGGAGGTTACCAGGACACACTGGGGGAAGACAGAGACCATGCCCACTAAGGTTAAGCTCTTCCCCTGAAGCCACTGGACACAGGAAGACTATACAGGTGTGTTTCACACAAGGACATCACTTCAAGACTTGGATAGATAAATGTTTCACCTAATTTCACAGAGACAAAGTTAAACAAAATGAGAAGTGAAGATATATGTATAAAATGAAAGAATGAGAGAAAACCCTGAAAAAACCCTAATGAAATAGATAAATAATTTACCTTAGGCTGGGGAAAATGAAAGATAAAGACAAGAATACAACAACTGTAATGAAAAAATGTAGGTGATGTAGCTGAACACACAAGTAATGTGAAAGACAAAATCACGGAAATAAGCTAATCAGAACAGCATAAAGGATAAAAGAATTAAAATGAGTACAGTTTAAGGATGGAGGATGAGATGGTTAGATGGCATTCTGATGCAATGGACATAAACTTGGGCAAACTCCAGGAGATGGTGAGGGACAGGGAGGCCTGGCATGCTGCAGTCCACGGGGTCACGAAGAGTGGGACATGACTGGATGACTGAACAACAAAAACATAGTTTAAGGAATTTCCAAGACAACATTAACCATGGCAGCATTTGCATTATTGGAGTCCCAGAAGAAGAAAAGAGAAAAATGAAGACGATATATTTAATGAGACAATGGCTGAAAATTTCCAGAACCTGAAGAAAGAAACAGATACCCTGGAAAAGAAATCATAGTGTCTCAAGCAAGAAAAACCCCAAAGCACCACAATTATCCTAATTAAAATGATAGAAGTTAAAAATAAAGCACTTCTAAAGCCAGCAAGAGAAAACAAGGAACCACATACTGGAGAACCTCCATAAATCTCTTAGCTAATTTTTAAGCAGAAATTTGCAGGCCAATATACTGGAAAAATATAGATGCTAAAATCTTCAAGAAAACATTAGCAAGCCAAATTGAACAATATATACAAAGCATTATACATAAGACTAAAAATGGATATATTCCAGGGATGCAAGGATGGTTCAGTATCCAAAAATCAATGTGATAAGCCCTGTTAACAAAACAAGAAATAAAAATCAGATGATCAGTTATACAAAAAAGGTCTTAATGACCCAGAAAACCACAATGGTGTGATTACTCACCTAGTGCCAGACACCCTGGAGTGTGAAGTCAAGTGGGCCTTAGGAAGTATCACTATGAACAAAGCTAGTGGAGGTGATGGAATTCTGGCTGAGCTATTTCAAATCCTAAAAGATGAAGCTGTTAAAGTGCTGCGTACAACATGCTAGCAAATTGGGAAACTGAGCAGTGACTACAAGACTGGAAAATGTGAGTTTTCATTTGAATTTCAAAGAAGGGCAATGCAGAAGAATGTTCAAACTACCACACAACTGCACTCATTTCACATGCTAGCAGGGTAATGCTCGAAATCCTTCAAGGTAGCCTTCAACTGTACGTGAACCAAGAACTTCTAGATGTACTTGCTGGATTTAGAAAGGGCAGAGGAGTCAGAGATCAAATTACCAACATCCATTGGATCATAGAAAAAGCAAGCAAATTCCAGAAAAAACATCCAAGTCTGCTTCACTGACTATGCTAAAGCCTTTGACTGTGGGAATCACGGCAAACTATGGAAAATTCTTAAAGAGATGGGAATACCAGACCACCTTATCTGCCTCCTGAGAAACCTATGTGTAGATGAAGAAGCAACACTTAGAACCAGACATGGAACAACAGACTGGTTCAAAATTGGGAAAGGATTATGTTAAGGCTGTATACTATCACCCTGTCATTTAACTTATATAGAGTACAGTATATCATGTGAAATGCTGGGCTGGTTGATGCACAAGCTGTAATCAAGATTACTGGAAGAAATATCAATAGCCTCAGATATGCAGATGACACCACCCTTATGGCAGAAAGCAAAGAAGAAGTAAAGAGCCTCCTGATGAAAGTGAAAGAGAAGAGTGAAAAAGCTGGCTTAAAACTCAACATTTGAAAAACGAAGATTATGGCATCCAGTCCCATCATTTCGTAGAAAATAGATGGGAGAAAAAATGAAATCAGTGACAGACTTAATTTTCTTGGGCTCCAAAATCACTGCAGATGGTGAGTGCAGCCATGAAATTAAAAGACACTTACTCCTTGGAAGAAAAATTATGACAAACCTAGTCAGCATATTAAAAAGCAGAGATATCACTGTGCTGACAAAGGTCTGTATAGTCAAAGCTATGGTTTTTCCAGTAGTCGTGTACAGATATGAGTGTTGAACCATAAAGAAGGCTGAGTGCTGAAGAACTGATGCTTTTCGAACTGTGGTGTTGGAGAAGACTCTTGAGATTCCCTTGGATAGCAAGGAGATCAAACCAGCCAATCCTAAAGGACATCAATCCTGAATATTCACTGGAAGGACTGATGCTGAAGTGGAACCTCTGATGCTTTGGCCACCTGATCCAAAGAGCCAACTCATTGGAAAAGACTTCGATGATAGGACATATTGAGGGCAGGATGAGAAGGGGGTGACAGAGAATGATATGGTTGGCTGGCATCATTGACTCAATGGACATGAGTTTCAGCAAACTCTGGGAGGTAGTGAGGAACAGGGAAGCCTGTCATGCTGCAGTCCATGGGGTCACAAATTCAGACATGACTGAGCAATGGAACACCACCACCATCTCAACAGATGCAAAAAAAATCTTTAGACATAATTCAACATCCATGTATGACCAAAACTCTAAACAAAGTGAGTATAGTAAATCCACTGCATAAAATCCTTCAGGTTGCAAACTTTCAAAGATGCAAATGTGTGTTGGCATGTCCAGTCATGTAAGATAGTTCATGTGTTTGGCATACATTGGTTACAAGTGGTTGAGCTTTGTGTACTTTACAGTACTATATGGAGTACAGTAGCACAGCGTCTTTATTTCAAGGCCAGGCTGTCCAGAAGCAAATGTAAAGCAGTGATGATGTAGCTGGTACTACTATACTTTTTAGGTACCATACTATAACATTTAAAATGTTTCATTTTTGTGTTTGCTTTTTATGTATTATTTGTGTGAAAAGTATTATAAACCTATTACAGTACAGTATTGTATACTCAATTGTGTTAGTTGAGTACCTAGGCTAACTTTGTTGGACTTAGGAACAAATTGGACTTACAAATGTGCTCTTTGAACAGAACTGGTTCATATGTATGGAAATTACTGTATGGAAGAAACATGCATGCATGCAAGCTTAAGTCATGTCTGACTCTTTGGGATGCCATGGACTATAGTCTACCAGGCTTCTCTGCCCATGGAACTTTTCCAACAAGAATACTGGAGTGGGTTGCCATTTCCTCTTCCATGGGATCTTCCCAACGCAGGTATCAAACCTGTGTCTCTTGCATTGTAGGTGGGTTCTTTACCACTGAGACACCAGGGAAGCCCTTGATAAAATATAACATTTTGCAGCCATTTTGATTTTGACCCAAGGATCCTTTCCAGAATGTAAAAGTTTATACATATTTCAAATATGAAGTTTAGATTTGTTATCAAATCATAAAATCAACACTGGTGGAGGGAAATAAATAATAGTCTCCTTGGGATACCTTTTAGAAAATGATCATTTTAGTTATTTTATTCAGAGATTATCTTAAGTTCTATAAAATCCCAGAACTGAATTTTACTATTATTTACAGCTTCTAGAGGTCTTTTCTGTTCCTGATTTCCAACCGGCCCATTTTGTGAAAAGTGAACATTAGAAATGTGGAGTCTATACTCTTAAGGAAATGGCAACCCACTCCAGTATTCTTGCCTGGAGAATCCCATGGATGGAGGAGCCTGGTTGGCTACAGTCCACAGGGTCGCGAAGAGTCGGACATGACTAAGTGACTTCATTTTCAGTATGATAGGAGACATTAAAATAGGGGAAAAATTCATGACGTTGGTCTCAGTTATGATTGGGTATGATACCAAAAGCACAGATAACCAAAGGAAGTAGACAAGTGAGGCTACAAACTAAAAGGTTTTTGTACCACAAAGAAAATAACAGTATGAGAACATAACCTATGGGATAGGAGAAAATATTTCCAAACCTTGTATTTGATGAAGGGTTACCATTCAAAATGTATAAAGAATTCCTATAACTCCATAGCCAAAAAAAAAAAAAAAACACTTCTCCAACAAGATATTCAAATACCCAACATGCATAAATAAAATGCTCAACATAACTAATACAAATAAAGGGAAATGCAAATGAAAACCACAATGAGTCATCATCCAACACCTGTTAGAAGGGCCATTATTTTTTAAAAAAGAAAAAAAAAAAGAAAAGAAAACAAGTTTTGGTGAGTATGTGGATAAATTGGACCCCTCTTATACTATTGGTAGAAATGTAAAATTGTGCAGTTGCCCTGGAGAACAATAAGGAGGTTCCTCAAAATTAAAAATAGAACTATCATATGATCTAGCAATCCTACTCTGTATATATATCCAAAAGAACTGTAATCATGATCTTGAAATGATATGTGCGCTTCTCTGTTCACTACTATCCAACCATCTCATCCTCTGTCGATGGCATCACTGACTCGATGGATATGAGTTTGAGCAAGCTTCAGGAGTAGATGATGGACAGGGAAGACTGGCATGCTGCAATCCATGAGGTCGCAGAGCCAGACACGACTGAGCGACTGAACTGATGTTCACTACAGCAATATTCACGAATACCAAGAAATGTAAAAAAATCTCCATCAGTAGATAAATAAATATAATGTCTTAGCCATTTAAGAAGTAAATCCTGTCTCTATTTTCTATATTCTTTCTGTCTTGCCCAGGCATGCTTTGAAAGCATATGAATATAGCTATTTTACTGATTGATTATAATATTCCTTGATAGATTGACTCTTGATGGCTTATAAATAATCCCTATTCAATCCCCCTGATTTTCAAGTGTAGGATAACTGATAAAGACCCAAATTATTTCAGATCAGAGAAAGCTGGATAATTCCTACTGCTGGAGCTTCAAGATCTACTGATTTCTATCTTTAATTAGATTCTGATCTTATACAGTAATACAGACTTGATTCCATTCTTTGGACATGTTTTTAAAATCAGTTTTCCTTTGAGGCCCTCTTTGCAGTTCATCCTGTAATTTCAAATATGCAGCAAATTTTCTTGCTTCCTAGACACAACCTATTGTATACACTTTGCTAATAGCTGTCCCCATTAGCTTCTTCCTCCTGAATCATGCCTCTTGCTTCAATCTCCACTAATCTGTCTTAAAGTCACCATGTCTGAAACTGGCAGAGGACAATCAAAGGACTTATCTCTAAGCACTCTTTTTAGAGGCAGTGACTTGAGATTCTAGGAGCTGGGACAATGGCAGTAACTCAGGTAATAATAAACTGCAGAGAAAAGGTAAGAATAATACCAAGAGCAGAACTGACAAGTCTAACTTGCTAAGTACTGAACTAGGAGTTCTTATAGTTACAGTGTGTGTGAGCTCAGTCGTTTCTGACTCTTTGTGACCCATGGACTGTAGCCCACCAGGCTTCTCTGTCCATGGAATTTTCCAGGCAAGAATACTGGAGCAGGTTGCCATTTCCTTTTCCATCTCATAGCTAGAGGGGTTGGAATAAGGTACAGGCTGGATCTTAACAGAGTTTTGAACAAAAATATACTATTTTACTAAGTTTGATTTAATGTCATCCTGCCAGAGCATACTTGACAAAGGTGTGAGGACATCTCTGTAAAGAGATGTGCCTGTAAAGAGAACAGGCAGAGGTGTGACTATCCCCATTTGACTCATGAGGAGGCAGAGAGCAAGACTGTCTGGTCTGAGTCAAGGCTGATGTTTTTAAGAGTAGCTATTTATATTCTCTAGATCATAGTTTTATATCTAAATGTTTTCTTTAAAATAACAGTCACAGGAACATTGAGTTTGCTTCTAAACTTGCAGACTTTTAAAATATTCATTAAAAAAGGTAACTTGTTAGCAGTGTTTATTTCACGTAATCTACAAAGACAATCCGACACTTCCCTCCACATCTAAGATCAATACATCAGATGATAGAAAATGTCTTTGGGGGAATGTGATTGATTCATTGATTTTTCAATATTTGAACATTCCTTTAAAGCTGTTGTATTAACTCTATAAAGTTCCCACTGAATTTGGTCTATTACATTTTATTGAAGCTACATAAATTGATTTTAACTACTGAGAATCCTCCTTTCCCACAAAGCAGTTAGAAGAAAAATAAATTTGAGAATTCAATGAAAATTACAATAATCACCTACTTCATGCTACTATAAAAATGCATTGTGCCCCTGACTTAATGTGTCACTTAGTCATATCTTAAGTCTTGACATATTTCCTGTGGGTGGAAAATTAATTCTGACTACTTAATTTAATACTATACTATTTTAGAATGATGTTTTTAAGTACATATGCTACTGTTTTTCTTTTGAAAACCTTATTCCTTTAGTTTTATTAGTGTGGACATACCTGCTATTATTATGAAGTTTACATAAAATGATCTTTCTACATTATGGTTTGTCTTAGGATTTAAATAATAGCTTTTTAAAAAATAATATAATAATATTGAGTCTTAACTTGAAACTTTATATGTGTCAACATAATTTTTAGTTATGAGAAAGTGACAATACACTGAAATATTTGATAATGCATATTTCTTTTGGATACTTCTGAAATGATTTAAATCTAATTTATAGCAAGAAGCTTCCATGTTAACTCTAATTTTTAATATTAGTGCTCAGATATTTCAATGAATATGTTTAATTCTTGAAATTTGATTCACTGAAAAATTTTGAAGCTTATCTCAATCCTAGACCAGAAACATAAACTTTAGGATACCTGACTTTCTTATGCCCTTTATTTTTCACAAGATACTATTGTTTCAAAAGAGGTAAATCAAAATTAAGCACATATGTTATTTGGTTACCTTCATCCATAAAGACAATGGCTATGTTTTATTATAACAAAAGTTAGATAAGTATAAACATATTCTCTTTTTCTCATATTTAACTAGTGTTACTTTATAAAGACAGCTGTACCTGCAAATTTCAGAGAAGTAAATTTCTACTCCTAAGAAAACTGCTTTGTTTTCTACTGACTTTTAATATCTTTCTTCAGGTTAATATTTGAGACCATAACACCTGCTGACACCTTGTAAAACACTTTGAAATAGCAACACCAAAATACCATGTTATAGTCAGTATGATGCTATCGAGTCTAAATGGTAAAACATTCTGTTAGTAAGTTCTAAAATAGTATAAATCTCCTACTTAGAATGGGAGTGTATTTCTACATACACTTCTGGATAGCATACAATTCTGGATAGCAACTATTCAAAGACTTTCATAATATCATATAATTAACATAATAAAGAGACAGATTTCATTTATATTACAATTCTGGATAACTACTATTCAAAGACTTTCATGAATATCACATAATTAACATAATAAAGAGACGGATTTCATTTATATTACATTTAATTTATGTACAGGGTTTCCCAGGTGACAGTAAGGTAAAGAACCTGCTTGTCAATGCAGGAGACGCAAGAGACACAGGTTAGATCCCTGGGCCGGGACTATCACCTGGAGGAGGAAATGGCAACCCACTCCAGCATTCTTGCCTGGGAAACCCCATGGACAGAAAAGCCTGGCGGGCTACAGTCCATGGAGTTGTAAAGAGTCTGACACGACTGAGCAATTGAGCACACACATATCCATGTAGTTTGAGTTTTTATATCTTAAGAAACGTATGCTTTATGAAGATCAAAGCAATTGTGATCAATTGATTATCACAGGTATACATCCCCATAATAACCTTTACTGGTATTAATGATAATTTTAAAGGAAAGCTTTTACTTTAAGTTACAAGTTTGAAGACTGTGGCACAAATTATTCATTTAGTTATCTAAAATATTGCTAAGTACACAAAAATGCATATGAAAGAACTATATTTAACATTTTATTAGCATATTAAAAAATATAAACTATGATTGTTAAAGAGCATACTTCTGCTTGCAAAGGTTTCATAAACAAAAGCTCGATCTCTCTTATTTCAGTTTTACTTATTAATATAGTAAATTTTTACCTTAAATTATACTTACACAAATTTAAAAAAAATACATCTATCATAATACTGAGGTCTGGCATTAAAAACTGGATAATCAATTAAACTTGATCAAATCTACAAATCTTCAAAAACCCATTATACTTTCTTTTTACTAGAAGTAAACCTGGCATCACACAATGAAATGTAACATAAGCAGGCTGGATCCAGAAGTTCAATCATCAAGATGCAAAATGGTTGATCTGTAGAAAAGGTATGTGATTTATGTGCTTTGACTCAAAGCTTCAGAACGGTTAGAATTAGATCAAGGGAGGCAGGAAGATTGTCAATATGAATGCTGGGTTATATTTTTCCCAGCCAATACTTGGAGCATTCTGTGGGCAGTACAGCAATCAAATGAACCAATAGAACTGTCGTTAGTGGCTTTGTGTTCATGCCCTACTAATGAAAATTGACAAAAAGACAGATAGTATGCAAAGGGGGTATAAAGGTTTGAAATCTAAATTGAACAAATTAGCAGAGAAAGTTAATAATCTGCAAACACCAATCGATGGCCCAAAGGAATAAACTGCTAGCATTGACTGAGTCATTACATGAAACTCAAAGGAAATGACACAGTCTAAAAATTTTGCAGCAGTGGAAGAGAAAGGAAGGTAAAGTTTTGTGACTTTAATTAGAAACCAGTGAGAGCTACACATGCTCCATAAGCATCACATGTACCTCAAGTGTTAGGGAAAGTGACCAGGTAGCCTACCTTAAAACTGGTGATTCCAAAGTCTTTAAATTGATTGTAAGATGCAGTTAGTTAATTCCTCAGAAAAGAGGGCAAGAGACCATCTACACTCTGGGGTATTTTGTTTGCTTGCTTTTTGGTTTTTTTGCCTGGTTTTCAGGAAAAGTATGTTTCAAAGCTGCCAATGATTTAATAAATGAAAAGTGTTTTCCGATTTACTTTTCAGAAATGTTAATCCAAGTCATTTTCTCTCCTGTATAATTTTTACAGTATAATAAAACTCTAGGAGAATTAATGAATTGCAGTAACAAATGAGCAATTAAAAATATATTTGCCCTTGCAAACAGAGTATTATTTTTACCTACTTTTTCCAGTGTTATCATTTTAATTCATTCTTCATTCTAGACTTAAGTAATGCCCAAACAGTGCTCATATTTTATAGGTATCCTGCACAGGTATAAAAACTAATTAAAACTCATTGAGAAGTTAACATTTGAAAAATATACTCTATCAACACACCAACTTTTTGGACCATACTTTAAATACACAAATACAAACACATTCTGTCACACACACAGTAGCAAACTGTGGCCTTATGAAAGAGATAGGATGCTTGTGATTCAAAGAAATGATCTTTCTGTAAGCACAGGAAACAATTTCCCTGGGAATGTAGGATCATTCAGATTCAGGCAAGGAGAAGCTTGGTTTCAAGTACTGGTAATTTCTTCCTACATAAAAATTTTAAGGGTTGAATTGAATGTGTAAACATGATTCTAAAAGCCGAGAAATCATTGACTTGAAACAACACCAATCAAAAATATGTCATAACTTTCTTTAGAAACATGTTTATATATACTTGGAATAAATGACTTAATGAGATTATAGTGATTAACTGAAAATTTCTACTTACCAAGACCTTATTAAATTTGTATTTTTATGACACATTCTTAAAGAAAAGATGCATTTATTCGATTCTTTTATCAACAATTTGTTTCACTTCATTATTATTATTCTACCACTATTCCATTAACATTAATTTCTTAGCTGCTTTTGGAAGTAAAACAATACTTGAAGTTATGTGCATGAGATGAAGTGTGAAAAAGGAAACACATAGCAAAAGCATTTGTAAATACACTCAACTGCTATTCTGCTTGTTCTTCTGCCCCAAAAGAAGGAAATTTTACATAAAACTAGTAAGACAAAGATTGACAAGGAAGTTAAACCGAGGTTGTAAAACTAACATATGATAGCACCTAGATCACCAGTCCCCAAACCATGACTAATTTCAATATGAGATTCAAATAAACTTTCAGATGATATGGCTGAACCACCTTGAGTTTGTTTTAAAAAATGTATGTTAAATAAATTATCATCAATATGCTACTAAGTTTACCAAAGTTTGCTTGTAAGAGCTATATTTTAATTAATTACAAATGGTTATTCTGTTCATTATTACAAAATAAACATACATTTCAGATTTGAAAAAACAGACTATAGGCCAAAAATCACAGGAATTTTCTTAACTTTCCTGCAACGTGCAACAACACAGCATTTTTATGAAGGATGAGCATGAGAGTTGCTGTCATATCTGACTCTTTGTGACCCCATGGCTCCTCTGTCCATGGAATTTTCCAGGCAATAATCCTGGAGTGAGTATTTGCTTCTCCAAGGGATCTTCCCAACCCAGGGATCAAACCCAGGTCTTCCGCATTGCAGGTGGATTCTTTACCATCTGAGCCACCAGGGAAGCCCAGTAATACTGGAGTGGGCAGCCTACGCCTTCTCCAGGGGATCTTCCTGACCCAGGAATCAAACCAGGGTCCTCTGCATCACAGGCGGATTCTTTACCATCTGATCTACCAGAAGCATAAACAGTTTCTTACTTACAGTTATTGTATATTTAGTTGATCACAGCACTACAAATTGACTTGTCATTTTAAAAAAATCCATTTTACTTAGCATGTAATGGGCTTTTATAATACTCAGTGTAATTTTTATGACTGAGAAAATTATATCAAGAGGGTAATTTTATGAAGCACTTAGACACAATGTGAAACTACAATAACTTTATCTCATACTTGTGTGTAGCCACCATTTCATTTTTGTAAAGTAGAAGGGAAATTACTTATGCCTATTAACAAAGGAAAACTCTCCAAAAGGAAAGATAAATAATTGATAAGCTATTTCCCTATGAAAGAGTGATGAGAAAAATGCCATATGGCTTGATGATGGGATGTGAGTCAGAAAGCTTCAAATTCTTTTGGAGGAAAACAAATTTCTTCTAATAAATGTATATAACATTAGCTGCCTATGTTGCAAATAAATTTTAAAGATCTAATATTTTAGAGTCTGTTAACTTTGTAACCACTTGACATAATTGAACATAAATATTTTTGTATTTCCTTTGTCTTCGGAAGTATTTTTAACAGAAACATGTTGAAAAATAAACATGAAATAATTTTTAATTTCTTTTTTACGCTACTACAAGCTGATAGCATCATTGTCTAATTTTACTTTTTTGAAGGAAACATCTTTGCATGGGTCATGTGTACATATGTATAAATAGGAATTGTTTTATGAGAGTGTAAAGATGGAATTTGCAATCTTGTTTTTCCAAATGCCTTATATTCTAAGTTACTTATCCTGAATCTAATTGGAAAATCATTAAAAATTAGTGCTACTAATCATTCAAATATTCCTTTTAACAGTTGTCCAAGAACCATAGTGTTTCTGTCCTTCATAATTAATGTAATGAATACTAATTTCTGTTTAGTATATTAACTACATTTGTGTGTGTGTCTGTGCATGGACGTATGTGTATCTATGTGTGAATTTTGGTATCAATAGAACACAAAATTATTTCCCTCTAATTTGTGAACTTGCCTAATTATTTGAAAGTATAGACATTATCTCAGAAACCAAGTCCAAATTTAGTGTCCAAATATAAGACAAATAATGTTTGCATTATAAACACAAAGGATCAACATGCCAAAAACTCTGTAAGATTTAAACATAAGAATTTTCAGGTTGAAGCTCTAAGTTCTAATGACATGGGTCAGAAGAAAAGCCCAAGTATGTGTGAAGCTATAATACAAAGTTATTAATTAGGATACAGAGTACAACGGTTGTTATATATACACACTTAAAACTTTGGACTAAAAGCTGAGAAATAAAAGATTATTAAATGACACTAATGTACATATTTCACAACTGTTCAACATCATCAATAGATAATCACTTTGAGTAAAGAGGGACAATGAATACATATTTTCCCTTAAAGGTAATATGGCAGGCCTCAGTTTTTAAAAGAGAGATAAATTATTTATTAAGTAACTCTGGAGGGAAAAAGTGACTATTCACAAGAAGGGCAAAATGCAACTATAAAATTTAGTTTCTTATTTTTTATCCAAAGAGAGAATGAAATACCAATAGCCATTACTATTCAGATTCTCAAGAAAATAAAATTATAAAAATATACATGTCAATTTTCATGTATTTATTTGATAGATTTTTTAATAGAACTATTTTAGAGTAACAGAAAAATCAACAGAGAAGATAAACATGTACACAATTTACTCTTGGCAACATAGCCAGTCATCTGAACTCCCCCACCAGATCACTTAAACCAGAATTATCAGGGCAAAAATTTAGGCATGGATACTCTTAAAAACATCTCAGAGCTATCCCTATATATGAATTTCTAGTTAATGAAGACAAATTTAATATACAATCTTAAAGCTATTTCCTGAGACATCAATAAACATCACAAAGTCAAATGGAAAAAGTAAGAAAATGGCAGCAAAAATAGAAACTTTAATGCAGATAGACAAATAGCAACTTTTTTTTTTTTTACTTTTTTTTTTCATTTATTTTTATTAGTTGGAGGCTAATTACTTTACAATATTGTAGTGGTTTTCGTCATACATTGACATGAATCAGCCATGGCTGGTGCACTGGGAAGACCCAGAGGAATAGGGTGGAGAGGGAGGTGGGAGGGGGGATCAGGATGGGGAATACATGTAAATAGCAACTTCTTTAACAGAAATTTAAGGCAGCACTGGAGGGATGCAGTAAGCTAAACCTTTCTTGAACTTGAGGAAGCCCAGGAGTAGAAGAGTCCTGGGAACTCAACCAAGGGTTCAAATGGAGCTGAACGAAAGTAAAAGGATTGATTGAAAGTCCATCAGAACATGGGTTTCATTTTTTATGAAAACCTTTTAAAAATACTACAATTTAAATATTCTTAAAGCCTGTAAGGAATCATAGCTGTATAAAGTCATAGAAAAATTACAAAACCATTTACCTTAGGGTAAAGTACAGTTAATGATTGTAAACTATGAA
This sequence comes from Dama dama, assembly GCF_033118175.1. Taxonomy (NCBI): domain Eukaryota; kingdom Metazoa; phylum Chordata; class Mammalia; order Artiodactyla; family Cervidae; genus Dama; species Dama dama. Next base: position 43,494,168 of record NC_083711.1, on the reverse strand, counting down.
GAAGATACTCTATTTTTACCCTTACACTTCCACCACACTGGAATATTTTATAGGAACATATTTTATGTGTAATGTAATTAATATTCTAAAGAGACTAAATCTTGCCAGTGTTCATTGTTTTGAAACTAGGGTTCTATATTTTCTATTGAAATTTCAAGGAATGAACTTCTAAAGTTTATATCTCTTTTACTGGATTGTAATATAATGACATGTAAGTCATTATTTATGAGTATAGTGAATACTGTTTGCTTGCTTATGATTAAAAAATTTAGGAGACTGTGTTGTGATATTCTATCCAAAATCCTTTAGTCATGGACCAAATGTTTGTGCACCCCTTCAGATCCGTACGTTCAAATGCTAACCCCCAATATGATGGCATTTGGCGGTAGGAACTTTGTGAGGTAATTAAGGTTAAATTAGGTCATGAGGGTGGAGTCCCCATTATGGGATTAGCACTCCTCTGTAATGGGAAAGTGTCTTTCTCTGCATGCACTAACTTTTTTCTGTCAACCCCTCAAGGGATGACCTTGACTGCAGAGAGTAATTTTAATCCAGGCCATAAGCCTTTCTGGGGCAGGCTATACACTATGATTAACTGACAAAAGCCTAGACATCAACCTCCCTTATGACAACCATGAAAAGTCATTCTAAGCTTAAGCTGTTTGTGGAGTTTTGGGTTTCTGTCAGAGCTTGACTCCATGTGTCCAATCCTACTTCCTTTCCATAGCTTTGATCCCAAGGATACTTATGTACCTTAACTCCAACTCATAGTCTGTATCCTGGAACCTCATATGGAGAGGTTCACCTTTAAGAGGTGAAGGATGTTTTTCGTGTATTTAAGATAATTTTGCTGCTACTTTGTTTCTCCTCTATTTAGACTGTGTTATGGTAAAACACACCATTCATCACAAGTTAACATTTTATGGATCATCAGAACCCAATCAAAGAGATGTTCTCATTCATTTAATGTGTCTCTCAAAGTAAGTTTAATTTTTAAAGCAATAATAGTTTGGTATACTCTATACACCTTAGATATTAATAAAATATAAACTAATGGGTAATAAATCTTGATTGAGATGAAGTAGAGAGACACTATGAAACTTAAGATTCCTGAATATAGATCGAGGAAGATGCCAATGACATAATACTCCCAAACTCTTCTAATTTTTCACAAACCAGTAAAGAGGGAATCCATGTAACTCAAAAAATACCCCGGGAAAAACCTTTTACATTTTCAAGATCATATATTTTCAAAAGTATATCAAACTTTTGAAATTTTTTTTCCTGGAACATGAGGTAAGTTATCAAAGCTACATAATTAGTGTCATTTAATCTTATGTTTTTATACACTCAGTAAGTGGGTGTTTACCCATCTTTAGTATACAATGTTAAAATGTTAACTGAAATTTTTCTGTACTAGTGGTTAAAATGGCTTTGATGCCCCCCTCAGTATGACTAAATGTTAGAAAGGATTCTTCCAACTCTGGGCCTCTGACTTGACTTTTTAGTATTTATTTCATATAATACATAACTGTACATTCTTTCCCTATTTCTTTCAAAAGCTCTCTTGTTAGTTTTACTACCCCAAAGTGAAAGACACTTAGAGCAAGGATCTTAGATCCATCCCATCCCTTTCAAATAGAACTATCCAGTAATACTGGCCTCTATCCCTCTATCTCTGTGTGAGGATAGGAGTTTAATTCAATGACCATAAATTAGAAAACACAGTTGGCAGAATCACAGAGAAAAGCATTACTAGGGTCAAGAATAACTCACTGTTCTCGGGGGAGGAGCCAAGATGGCGGAGGAGTAGGACGGGGAGACCACTTTCTCTCCTACAATTTCATCAAAAGAATAACTGAACACAGAGTAAACTTCACAAAACAACTTCTGATCGCTAGCTGAGATCATCAGGCGCCCAAAAAAGCAGCCCATTGTCTTCGAAAAGAGGTAGGACAAAAGATAAAAGATAAAAAGTGAGACAAAAGAGCTAAGGACGGAGATCCGTCCCGGGAAGGGAGTCTTAGGCGGCATTGCTTGGGGTAGGGTCCGGGCCTGAGTGCCCTGAGGACAATCGGAGGGAGCTTCTGTGAGTTGCCAACTTGAACTGTGGGAGACCAAAAGAGAGAGAGTAAATTAACCGGCCCGAACAGACTGCCGGCCGTTCGCAGAACAAAGGGACCGAGAAAATCCAGAGAAGAGCTCGCAGGCTGCGAACCGGGCCAGCCCCGCTGGAGGCAGGAGGCACGGGGGAGGGGAAGGTCGCGGCGAGACACAGGGCGCAGGCACCCGACCGGCGCGGGCGGGACTGGGGCTGGGGACGCGGAGGGCAGAAGGCGTGCGCACCCGACTGGCGCCAGCGGAAACTGAGACTGGGTCTGCGGAAGGGAGGGGGCGAGCCACACCTGGGGAGAGTGCGCCCACCGAGCCCCTGGCTGCCTGGACCGCTCTGACGGGGAAGGCACAGACAGCAGGCGCAGCTTTCCCCTCCGCGCTTTTGTGGAACACCCGAGGACTGGAACCGCGCGCAGCGCGGGGCGCGCTCCATATAGAACAGCCGGGAGCCTGAGCAGCGCAGACGGAGAAAGCAGCGCCAGCCCCGCCCAGCAGCGCCAGCCCCTCCCCGCGGCGCAAGCCCGTCACCACGGCGCCAGCCCCTCCCCGCAGAGCGACGGAACTAGCTACCTGAATAAGAGTCCACCTCCGCCCGCCTGTGTCAGGGCGGAAATGAGGCTCTGAAGAGACCAGGAAACAGAAGCCAAATAAACAAAGGGAACCGCTTCAGAAGGGACCGGTGCAACATATTAAAATCTATGTAGAAAACACCGACTACACCGGAAGGTGCCTGTACATATCGAGAAGTGAAAGCTGGAACGAGGAGCTATCTGAAACTAAGCTGAACCCACACTGACCGCAACAGCTCCAGAAATTCCAAGATATATTTTTACTTTTTTTTTTTTAAGTAAGAAAAAAAAATTTTTTTTAATTTTTTTCTTTTTTCTTTTTTATTTTTTCTCTTTTATTTTCCTTTAAAATTCCCTATTACTCCCCCATTACTCCTTAACTTTCATTTTCATAGATTTTTACGATTTTTTTAATTAGGGAAAAAATTTTTTTTTCTTTCTTTTTTTTTCTTTCCTTTTTCTCTTCTATTTTCTATTTTTCTTTTTCTCTTATTTCTTTTAAAGTCCTCTAGTACTCCTCTACTACTCCTTAATTTTCATTTTCAATAAACTATAACCTTACAAAAAAAAAGGAGAGAAGCCCTATTTTAAAACCGAAATTCAGTTCCCATTTTTATTCAGGAGTGTGTTGATTATTCTCTCCCAATCTTGACTCTCTGTTTTCTACCTCAGAACACCTCTATTTCCTCCTTTCCCCTACTCGTCCCAATCCAATTCTGTGAATATTTGTAGCTGTCTGGGCTACGGAGAACACTCTGGGAACAGACAGCTGCGTAGATCTGTCTCTCTCCTCTTGAGCCCCCCTTTTTCTCCTCCTGCTCATCTCTATCTCCCTCCTCCCTCTCCTCTTCTTCATGTAACTCTGTGAACCTCTCTGGGTGTCCCTAAGGGGGGAGAATCTTTTCGCCATTAACCTAGAAGTTTTCTTATCAGGGCTGTATAGTTGGAGAAGTCCTGAGACTACAGGAAGAATAAAACTGAAATCCAGAAGCAGGAGACTTAAGCCCAAAACCTGTGAACACCAGAAAACTCCTGACTACATGGAACTTTAAGTAATAAGTGACTGTCCAAAAGCCTCCATACCTACACTGAAACCAACCACCACCCAAGAGCCAATAAGTTTTAGAGCAAGACATACCATGCAAATTCTCCAGCAATGCAGGAACATAGCCCTGAACGTCAACATACAGGCTACCCAAGGTCACACCTAACACATAGACCCATCTCAAAACTCATTACTGGGCACTCCATTGCTCTCCAAAAAGAAGAAATCAAGTTCCACGCACCAGAACACTGACGCAAGCTTCCCTAACCAGGAAACCTTGACAAGCCAATCGTCTAACCCCACCCACTGGGTTAATCCTCCACAATAAAAAGGAACCACAGACCTCAAGAATACAGAAAGCCCACTCCAGACACAGCAATCTAAAGAAGATGAAAAGGCAAAGAAATACCCAACAGGTAAAGGAACATGAAAAATGCCCACCAAGTCAAACAAAAGAGGAGGAGATAGGGAATCTGCCTGAAAAAGAATTTAGAATAATCATAATAAAAATGATCCAAAATCTTGAAAACAAAATGGAGTTACAGATAAATAGCCTGGAGACAAAGATTGAAAAGATGCGAGAAATGTTTAATAAAGACCTAGAAGAAATAAAAAAGAGTCAATTAAAAATGAATAATGCAATGAATGAGATCAAAAACACTTTGGAGGGAACCAAGAGTAGAATAACAGAGGCAGAAGATAGGATAAGTGAGGTAGAAGATAAAATGGTGGAAATAAATGAAGCAGAGAGGAAAAAAGAAAAAAGGATCAAAAGAAATGAGGACAACCTCAGGGACCTCTGGGACAATGTGAAACACCCCAACATTCGAATCATAGGAGTTCCAGAAGAAGAAGACAAAAAGAAAGGCCATGAGAAAATACTCGAGGAGATAATAGCTGAAAACTTCCCTAAAATGGGAAAGGAAATAGCCACCCAAGTCCAAGAAACCCAGAGAGTCCCAAACAGGATAAACCCAAGGCGAAACACCCCAAGACACATATTAATCAAATTAACAAAGATCAAACACAAAGAACAAATATTAAAAGCAGCAAGGGAGAAACAACAAATAACACACAAAGGGATTCCCATAAGGATAACAGCTGATCTATTAATAGAAACCCTCCAGGCCAGAAGGGAATGGCAGGACATACTGAAAGTAATGAAAGAGAATAACCTACAACTTAGATTACTGTATCCAGCAAGGATCTCATTCAGATATGAAGGAGAATTCAAAAGCTTTACAGATAAGCAAAAGCTGAGAGAATTCAGCACCACCAAACCAGCTCTTCAAAAAATGCTAAAGGATCTTCTCTAGACAGGAAACACAGAAAGGTTGTATCAACGTGAACCCAAAACAGCAAAGTAAATGGCAACAGGACCACACCTATCAATAATTACCTTAAATGTAAATAGGTTGAATGCCCAAACCAAAAGACAGAGATTGGCTGAATGGATACAAAAACAAGACCCCTATATATGCTGTCTACAAGAGACCCACCTCAAAACAAGAGACACATACAGACTAAAAGTGAAGGGCTGGAAAAAAATATTTCATGCAAACGGAGACCAAAAGAAAGCAGGAGTCGCAATACTCATATCAGATAAAATAGACTTTCAAATAAAGGATGTGAAAAGAGACAAAGAAAGACACTACATAATGATCAAAGGATCAATCCAAGAAGAAGATATAACAATTATAAATATATATGCACCCAACATAAGAGCACCGCAATATGTACAGCAAACACTAACGAGTATGAAAGAGGAAATTAATAGTAACACAATAATAGTGGGAGACTTTAATACCCCACTCACAACTATGGATAGATCAACTAAACAGAAAATTAACAAGGAAACACAAACCTTAAATGACACAATGGACCAGCTAGACCTAATTGATATCTATAGAACATTTCACCCCAAAACAATCAACTTCACCTTTTTCTCAAGTGCACACGGAACATTCTCCAGAATAGATCACATCCTGGGCCATAAATCTAGTCTTGGAAAATTCAAAAAAATTGAAATCATCCCAGTCATCTTTTCGGACCACAGTGCAGTAAGATTAGATCTCAATTACAGGAAAAAAAAAATGTTAAAAATGAAACATATGTAGGCTAAATAACATGCTTCTGAATAACCAACAAATCATAGAAGAAATCAAAAAAGAAATAAAAAAATGTATAGAAATGAATGAAAATGAAAACACAACAACCCAAAACCTATGGGACACTGTAAAAGCAGTGCTAAGGGGAAGGTTCATAGCATTACAGGCTTACATCAAGAAACAAGAAAAAAGCCAAATAAATAACCTAACTCTACACCTAAAGCAATTAGAGAAGGAAGAAATGAAGAACCCCAGGGTTAGCAGAAGGAAAGAAATCTTAAAAATCAGGGCAGAAATGAATGCAATAGAAACTAAAGAGACCATAGCAAAAATCAACAAAGCTAAAAGCTGGCTTTTTGAAAAATTAAACAAAATTGACAAACCATTAGCAAGACTCATTAAGAAGCAAAGAGAGAAGAACCAAATTAACAAAATTAGAAATGAAAAAGGAGAGATCACAACAGACAACACTGAAATACAAAGGATCATAAGAGACTACTACCAGCAGCTCTATGCCAATAAAATGGACAACTTGGATGAAATGGACAAATTCTTAGAAAAGTATAACTTTCCAAAACTGAACCAGGAAGAAATAGAAGATCTTAACAGACCCATCACAAGCAAGGAAATCGAAACTGTCATCAAAAATCCTCCAGCAAACAAAAGCCCAGGACCAGATGGCTTCACAGCTGAATTCTACCAAAAATTTAGAGAAGAGCTAACACCTATCTTACTCAAACTCTTCGAGAAAATTGCAGAGGAAGGTAAGCTTCCAAACTCATTCTATGAGGCCACCATCACCCTAATTCCAAAACCAGACAAAGATGCCACAAAAAAAGAAAACTACAGGCCAATATCACTGATGAACATAGATGCAAAAATCCTTAACAAAATTCTAGCAAACAGAATCCAACAACATAATAAAAAAATCATACACCATGACCAAGTGGGCTTTATCCCAGGAATGCAAGGATTCTTTAATATCCGCAAATCAATCAATGTAATACACCACATTAACAAATTGAAAGATAGAAACCATATGATGATCTCAATAGATGCAGAGAAAGCCTTTGACAAAATTCAACACCAATTTATGATTAAAACTCTCCAAAAAGCAGGAATAGAAGGAACATACCTCAACATAATAAAAGCTATATATGACAAACCCACAGCAAGCATCACCCTCAATGGTGAAAAATTGAAAGCATTTCCCCTGAAATCAGGAACAAGACAAGGGTGCCCACTCTCACCACTCCTATTCAACATAGTGTTGGAAGTTTTGGCCACAGCAATCAGAACAGAAAAAGAAGTAAAAGGAATCCAGATAGGAAAAGAAGTGGAACTCTCACTGTTTGCAGATGACATGATCCTCTACATAGAAAACCCTAAAGACTCTTCCAGAAAATTACTAGAGCTAATCAATGAATATAGTAAAGTTGCAGGATATAAAATTAACACACAGAAATCCCTTGCATTCCTATATACTAACAATGAAAAAACAGACAGAGAAATTAAGGAAACAATATCATTCACCATTGCAACAAAAAGAATAAAATACTTAGGAGTATATCTACCTAAAGAAACAAAAGACCTATACATAGAAAACTATAAAACACTGATGAAAGAAATCAAAGAGGACACAAACAGATGGAGAAACATACCGTGTTCATGGATTGGAAGAATCAATATTGTCAAAATGGCTATTCTACCCAAAGCAATCTATAGATTCAATGCAATCCCTATCAAGCTACCAATGGTATTTTTCACAGAACTAGACCAAAGAATTTCACAATTTGTATGGAAATACAAAAAACCTCGAAGAGCCAAAGTAATCTTGAGAAAGAAGAATGGAACTGGAGGAATCAACCTGCCTGACTTCAGACTCTACTACAAAGCCACAGTCATCAAGACAGTATGGTACTGGCACAAAGACAGAAATATAGATCAATGGAACAGAATAGAAAGCCCAGAGATAAATCCACGAACCTATGGACACCTTATCTTTGACAAAGGAGGCAAGGATATACAATGGAAAAAAGACAACCTCTTTAACAAGTGGTGCTGGGAAAACTGGTCAACCACTTGTAAAAGAATGAAACTAGAACACTTTCTAACACCATACACAAAAATAAACTCAAAATGGATTAAAGACCTAAATGTAAGACCAGAAACTATAAAACTCCTAGAGGAGAACATAGGCAAAACACTCTCCGACATAAATCACAGCAAGATCCTCTATGACCCACCTCCCAGAATATTGGAAATAAAAGCAAAACTAAACAAATGGGACCCAATGAAACTTAAAAGCTTTTGCACTACAAAGGAAACTATAAGTAAGGTGAAAAGACAGCCCTCAGATTGGGAGAAAATAATAGCAAATGAAGAAACAGACAAAGGATTAATCTCAAAAATATACAAGCAACTCCTGAAGCTCAATTCCAGAAAAATAAATGACCCAATCAAAAAATGGGCCAAAGAACTAAACAGACACTTCTCCAAAGAAGACATACAGATGGCTAACAAACACATGAAAAGATGCTCAACATCACTCATTATCAGAGAAATGCAAATCAAAACCACAATGAGGTACCATTACACGCCAGTCAGGATGGCTGCTATCCAAAAGTCTACAAGCAATAAATGCTGGAGAGGGTGTGGAGAAAAGGGAACCCTCTTACACTGTTGGTGGGAATGCAAACTAGTACAGCCGCTATGGAAAACAGTGTGGAGATTTCTTAAAAACTGGGAATAGAACTGCCATATGACCCAGCAATCCCACTTCTGGGCATACACACTGAGGAAACCAGATCTGAAAGAGACACGTGCACCCCAATGTTCATCACAGCACTGTTTATAATAGCCAGGACATGGAAGCAACCTAGATGCCCATCAGCAGATGAATGGATAAGGAAGCTGTGGTACATATACACCATGGAATATTACTCAGCCGTTAAAAAGAATTCATTTGAATCAGTCCTAATGAGATGGATGAAACTGGAGCCCATTATACAGAGTGAAGTAAGCCAGAAAGATAAAGAACATTACAGCATACTAACACATATATATGGAATCTAGAAAGATGGTAACGATAACCCTATATGCAAAACAGAAAAAGAGACACAGAAATAAAGAACAGACTTTTGAACTCTGTGGGAGAAGGTGAGGGTGGGATGTTTCAAAAGAACAGCATGTATACTATCTATGGTGAAACAGATCACCAGCCCAGGTGGGATGCATGAGAGAAGTGCTCGGGCCTGGTGCACTGGGAAGACCCAGAGGAATCGGGTGGAGAGGGAGGTGGGAGGGGGGATCGGGATGGGGAATACGTGTAAATCTATGGCTGATTCATATCAATGTATGACAAAACCCACTGAAATGTTGTGAAGTAATTAGCCTCCAACTAATAAAAAAATAAATTAAAAAAAGAAAGATAAACATGATCAAAAAAAAAGAATAACTCACTCTTCTCAGTACATCTTATTGACTAACCTCAGATGCAGAAGTAAACAATAAAAACTCTCAGGCAGCAAGCATGTTTTAGGCCCAAAGAAAGGAAGATAAAATTGTATAAGGAGAATATCATACCTTACCACTCTTTTGAGAAAGTCTTAGAAGGCTAATGGGTAGTCCTCAACCCAAAGTTACCTATAGGAATATCTAGTATACTTAAACATTGCAGGGAGCAGCCCAAGGAAAATATGGTCTTGGGACACACATATGGTAGATCCAAAAATCCTAGATTTATATTTTCAAATGTTGATGTCTAGACATTTTAGGAATCTAGAGTTATCTGTCACATCATGTATTCTCTTGGGTTATTGCTGAAGGAAGTACATGCCATAGCTTTTTGAAAGTTGATTTTCTTTTTGCCAAGTTTGTTGAATTCTCATTTTAGTCATAGTGATTTGTTGATCTATCAGATTTTCACGTAGATAGTAACATCATTAGTAAATAATTGTAGACATTACCTCCCCTTTAAATCTATAGTCATTTCTTTTTAAGAAAAGAACTGAGTTTTTAATCCATTTTGAATTTATTGTTGGGTGTGGTGTGAGTGGCCTAGTTTCCTTCTTTCTTTTTTTGTAATTTCTTTTCATTTATTTTTATTAGTTTGAGGCTAATTAATTTACAATATTGTAGTGGTTTTTGATGTGAATCAGCCATGGATTTACATGTATTCCCCATTCCGGTCCTCCCTCCCACCTCCCTCTCCACCCGATTCCTCTGGGTCTTCCCAGTGCACCAGGCCCGAGCACTTGTCTCATGCATCCAGCCTGGGCTGGTGATCTGTTTCACCCTAGATAAGAATGTCCATATATCCCTGGGCTTGTTTCTAGGCTCTCAGTTCTGTTCCATTTATGTATCTGCCAGAACTATGCTGATTTGATTACTATAGATTTTTAATATAGTTTGATTCCTAAAACCATAAAAATCCTAGAAGAAAAAATGGGCAGTATACTCTTCAACAATCTTATCTTTCTAGATATTTCTCTTCAGGCAAGGAAAACAAAAGCAAAAATAAACCAATAGGATTACATCAAAATATAAAGCTACTACACAGCAAAGGAAACCATCAATAAAAAAAAGATATCTATTAAATGGGAGAAAATATTTACAAATCATATATAATAAGGGGTTAATATCCATAATATCCACAAGCTTCCCTGGTGGCTCAGACGGTAAAGTGTCTGCCTGCAATGCAGGAGACCCAGGTTTGATCCGTTGGTCTGGAAGATCCTCTACAGAAGGAAATGGCAACCCACTCCAGTACGCTTGCCTGGAAAATTCCATGGATGGAGAAACCTGGTAGGCTACAGTCTATGGGGTCACAAAGAATTAGACATGACTGAGCGACTTCACAAGCAAGCCAATCCATAATATATAAAGAACACAGACAATTCAATGACAGCAACAAAAAAACTGATTTTTAAAATGGGCGGAAGAAATGAATAGACAATTTCCCAAAGAAGACATGCAGACAACCAACAGGCAAATGAAAAGATATTCAGCATCACTAATCATTTCATTTGCATCGCTAATGTGAATCAAAACCACAGTGAGATTTCACCTCACACCTATCAGAATGATCAAAAAACAATAAGTTTTGGCAAGGATGTGAAGAAAAGAATCCTCATACACTGTTTATTGGAATATAAACGGAGGCAGACATACAGTGTAAGACAGTATGGAGATTATTCAAAAAATTAAGAATAGAATTACCATATGATCCAGCTATTCCTCTTCTCGGTATTTATCCAAAGAATTTAAAAGCACTAATTCAAAAGTCTATATGCATCTATCTATCCACATTACTATAGTATACCAGTATGGTTGGGCTTCTCAGGTGATGCAGTGATAAAGAATCGGCCTGCCAGTGCATGAGGCACAAGAGACTCAGGTTCAGTCCCTGGGTCAGGAAGATCCCCTGGAGTAGGAAATGGCAACCTGACCCTGCATTCTTGCCTGGAAAATTCCATGGAAGAGGAGTATTCTGGGGTTACAAAAATAAAAGTACTTACAGGGAAATGTATGGTATTATATGCATGTATTAGGAAAGAATAAAGTTATAAAATCAAGAGTCTACCTTACATTTTGGTAAAGTAGACAAATTAAATTTAAAGGAAATAGCAGATGGGTATAAGAAAAAGAAGAGCAGAAATCTATTAAATTAAGGGAAATGGTAGAGAAAACAAATGAAACCAAATACTATTTTATTCAATAGGCTAATGAAATTGATAATCCTCTAAACAGGTTATATACTAGGGGGAAAAAAAGGAGATACAGGTTATCAATATCAAAAAATGAATAAGGGTCACCCCAACTAATCCAATGGACATTATGAGAAAAATAAGTGAATATTTCAAGCAACTCTATGTCCCAAAATTTATAACATGGATGAAACTGACCAAGTTATTGAAAATAGAACTATTAAAACTTACATTAGGATAATTAATTTGAATAGCTGATTTATCTATTAAATTAATCAAAATAATTTAACCCCCCCCCCAACAATACAAAGTACTGGACTAAAGATTTTGTAGGTGAAATCTACCAAAGTTAACAGAGAAATAATAGCAAGTTCCTAGATGGTAAAAGAGAGAATTTCTTCTAACTAAATGTTATGAGGCTAGTATTATAATATTAAAATCATATAAAAACATAATAAGAAAACTGTAGTCCAATCTCTCTCTTGAATATTGAGAGGAAAACAGTGAACAAAATATGAGCAAATCAAATTCAGAAATACAAAACAGGATAGTATATCAAAACCAAGATTTTATTCCACAATCCAAGGTTCAATCAACATTTGTGACACAATCATTGTAATGTACCATTTTATCAAACTAAATACTGGGTTGGCCAAAAAGTTCCTTTGAGTTTTCTTTTATATCAATTCAGTTCAGTTGCTCAATCCTGTCCGACTCTTTGCAACCCCATGAATCGCAGCACACCAGGTCTCCCTGTCCATCACCAACTCCTGGAATTTATCCAATCTCATGTCCATCTAGTTGGTGATGCCATCCGGCCATCTCATCCTCTGTCGTCCCCTTCTCCTCCTGCCCTCAATCCCTCCCAGCATCAGGGTCTTTTCCAAGGAGTCAGCTCTTCGCATGAGGTGGCCAAAGTATTGGAGTTTCAGCTTCAGCATCAGTCCTTCCAATGAACACCCAGGACTGATCTCCTTTAGGATGGACCGGTTGGATCTCCTTGCAATCCAAGGGACTCTCAAGAGTCTTCTCCAACACCACAGTTCAAAAGCATCAATTCTTTGGCACTCAGCTTTCTTCACAGTCCAACTCTCACATCCATACATGACTACTGGAAAAACCATAGCCTTGACGAGACGGACCTTTGTTGGCAAAGTAATGTCTCTGATTTTTAACATGTTATCTAGGTTGATCATAACTTTCCTTCCAAGGAGTAAGCGTCTTTTAATTTCATGGCTGCAATCATGGTATGGAAAAACCCAAATGAACTTTTTGGCCAAACCAATGACAAAAACCCTATAGTATAAAAAGCATTTGGCAAACTCCAATACCCCTTCATGGAAGAAAAAAAAACAAAAAACTTTCCAGAAACTAAAAGGTGAACTTCCTTAAGTAATAAAACACACACACACACACACACACACACACACAAACAAACCCATCTACCTTAGATTTAAGATGGGAAATTAAACTCTTCTCCCCTAAGAACTAGGAACAAGGCAGGGAAGTCTTCTCTAAACATTGTTTTCCTACATAATATTAAAAAAGCTAATACAATAAGACAAGAGGAAATGGAATATATATATAGTTAGGAAAGACAAATACCTGTCTTATTCGTATAGAGAAAGGCTGTCTATGTAGAAAAGCAAAAAATAAATAAATAAATAAATAAAAAGTTCTGGAACTAAAGCAGTGAGTTGGCAAGGTCAATTCATACATGGACCATATACAAAAGTCAATTGCTTTTTGAAATGTCAGCAACAAACAAAAAGGAGTTGAAATTTTTTAAAAGTATCATTGCCAATAACAGTGAAAATGAAATTATTACTTAGAAATCTAGCAAAATATTAGGTTATTCAAGCAGAAAACTACAGAACACTGAAGAAAGGAATTTTTTAAAAATCTAAATAAATGGAGCATTGTCTTTTCTGTGGATTGAAATACACAAATGTTGAAATGTTGTTTCTTTTCAACTTGAACTGTAGATTCAATGCAACCACAATCAAAATCCTAACGAGCTACTTTGGCGATATTGAGAAGTTGATTCTAAAATTGATGTAGATATGCAAAACAATAAGAATAGTCAACATAATATTGAAGAATAAAGTTGGAGGGACCTAGTACTTGCTTTCAAGACTTGTTAAAGAGCTGCAGTAATCATGACAACGTAATATTGGTGAAAGAATATACATGTAGATCAATGGAGTAGAATAGAAAACCCAGAAACACTCATATAGTCCTCTGATCTTTGTCAGAGTAAAGAAAAAATAAAGAGAAAATTAAAAAAAAAAAAAAACACAACATAGAAACTAACCTTACACTCTACTAAAAAAAGTCTCCATTAGATCAAAGATAGAAGTGTAAAAGCCAAAATATAAAACATTTAGAATAGAACCTAGGAGAAAATTTAAATGATCTTGATTTGGTGATGTTTTTAGATATAACAGCAAAAGCATGATCCAAGAGGAATAAAAAATGATAAATGGCAACACACTCTAGTGTTCTTGCCTGAAAAATCCCATGAACAGCAGAGTCTGTCAGGCTGCAGTCCATTGGGTTGCAAAGAGTGAAATACAACTGAGCACACACTTGAAATTCAACAAGAGGAAATAAAAACCCCAATATAGACAGATGATCTGAACATACACCACACCGAAGATACATAGATGGTAACTAAGTCTGAAAATATTCCCATTACTATGTCATTCAGTGGAAGCATATTGACTTTAGATACATTTGCCATTAAACATCAATGAGTCCATAAAATTATGAAGGTGTGATGAAAATTATGCTGACAAGTCTCAAAGTATTTTCTAACAAAGTGTACATCTTGTATGGTTTCATAGAAATATCTAGGAAGGCAAACTTTAGGGGAAAAAGAGTAGATCAGTGGTTGCCTCGAGCTAGAAGTGAAACAAAAATTGACTACAAGTATGCATAAGGATCAGTTACAGAAATACTTTAAAAGTGGGCTATGGTAATAGTTTCACAGCTCTGAGAATATATTAAAAATCATTGAATTGTACTTTTAAAGGGGTAAATCTGTGTTATTTAATGGTAAATTATCTATGTCAATAAAGGTGGTAAAAGACTTTTCCCCACAAAGGGAAAAAGTAACTTTACTATAAAGATTGTTACTCACTACCTAAATCAGGGGAATGAATTTAATATCAACAATAAAGGAACAAATCAAAATCATGTAACACTTGACTAAAAGCAATGAGAAGAAAACAATATCATACCTGTCATATTCCTGGCAAAAATGCATGAGCTGAATCTAACAAAATATAAATGAACCGCCAATCAATGAACATTTTTAAAATCAACTGTCCCATAATCGTCGAAAATGTCATAGTCAGGAATCTCAAAAAGAACAACTGATGAATTACTACGGATTAAAAGAGAATAAGGAGACGTGATAACTAAATAGAATGTTTAATCTGAATTGCCTCCTGTTGGTATAAAAAGCATTGGCAACAACTGAAACTTGAAAGGGCACTGAAGACCACACAATAGTCATGAATCACTGATAATTTCCTGATTTCAGTGATTATATAGAGACATAGGATAATATGCTCATCTGCAAGAAATCTGTACTAATGTATTCATGAGAAATGAGACATTTATGTCAGAAACAGCCTCAGATTGTTCAAGAAAAAATGTGGTTCTATCTTTGCTACATTATTATAAGGTTAAAATCATTTCAAAATAAGGAAAATAAATTGTTGAATTTTAACCGAATAAGTATCAGGAATAAACACACTGCTGTGTTAGCATATTTAAGATGCTAATAGTAGAGATAAGATTGTCTTTCAGGTTTCTATTTGTTAGGGTGAACAGCAAGGACTAAGTAATGAATGCTTAAGCATTCACTGAGCACTTTGGGTATGTATTTTATCAGGAAATTCAGGCTGCTGTTCCCACCAGAAGCCACACAACAGCAGTTCTCACTTCCACATTTATCTCAGAAGCCCTGAGTCCTCAGCAAGTCCAGCTGCCAGGGAGCCTCCACTGGCTTCTTCCTGCCTTGTACATTCACACTGGCATTCTCGATTTGCAAGAAAACACTGGTTCTTAAAAGTAGATCTGTTTCCAAAACGTGGGCTGTTACACAAAGCCTGCTGATTCTGAAGGGGGCTGCTGCCTTTTCCCTGTTCGTATGCTTTTCTTATTATCTGATCAAAGTTAAAATCAGAAACAAATGGAGACCAGCCTCAAAAACTTGTTGCCCAGACAAACTCAGTTTTGTCTTATAAATGTTAGCCAGGAGCAAAGAGAGTCAGCCTCATCAGATGGATATCCAATAGCTACCTAATCCTGCCAAGCTATTACCAACCCCACCCAAACACGTCCCCATCAGAACCTCAAAATGGTTAGGGGAAGGGAAAAAACACCACTGACCAACTGGAGGGATTTTCCCCACTCTGGTACGTGCACACACCTTACACAATTATGTACTTACAACCTTTGGAGGCTATTGGACTCAACTGCGCATGTGCATGCTAAGTCACTTCAGTCATGGCCCACTCTTGCAACATGATGGACTGTATCCCTCCAGGTTCCTTTGTCCATGTCATTTTGCAGGCAAGAAGACTGCAGTGGGTTGTCATGCTCTCCTCCAGAGGATCTTCCTAACCCAGGGATTGAACCCACAGCCTCTAATTTCTCCTGCATTGGCAGGTGGGTTCTTTATAACTGGCAACACCTAGGAAGCCTGTTGGGACTCATTGTGTGTACTTGGTAGCTCACTAGTGTCTGACTCTTCGTGACCCCGTGGACTGTAGCCTGCCAGGTTCCTCTGTCCATGGAATTCTCTAGGCAAGAATACTGGAGTGGGTTGCCATGACCTTCTCCTGGGGATCTTCCCCACCCAGGGATCCCACCTGGGTATCCCTTATTGCAGTCAGCTTGTTTACCGACTGAGCCACTAGGGAAGTCATTCTATGAATACATACATCTAATTATAACAGACTGAATTATGGGAATTATAATCACTGAATTACTAAATTATACACAATAGAGCCTCTTGTTATATAACCTTAGCTGTCAATCAAGACTGTCAATCAAAGCCCTCCTGAATTATGCCAAAAACCTTGCCTTAAAAACTCTACATCCCAGCCTTCTGGGACCATTGTATTCCTCAGTCTGACCCACCTCTCTGTTAAGGTGGTCTCTGTTTCTCTTTTCTAATATTCAATAAACTCTCTTGCAATAGGTAAGACCTCAGATTCTTCTTTATGTCCTTACAAGAACCTAGACCCACGGAAGGAAAGGTCTCCAAACTCTCTTCTGCTAACATAAATAAAGCTTAATTTAGCTTATTTCACAAGGCTACTTGATCTATGTCATTCCTTGTTTCTGCCTCTGGAAATCATGAGCAAAGTTTTAAATGCTTCCCAAGGTTGATATTGAGATAATCACTAACTAATTCTCTATCATTTAAGAAAATTTTAAATAACCAGTTACTTACAGTGACCATCTCTTCACTATATAAACTGCTTTGTGATAATATACCCCTTAACCTCATTCCACATTTCAGTTTGAATGCTCCTAGTTCAAGAACTGTCTCTTTTGTATGTGCATTTTTATAACTCTATTTCGTAACTCTATTGCTTCAAAAACTCTATTGTGCATGCTGTATTTTTGTTCTTGAAGTTTGTAAAGTCATATTCCATTCAAAAGGCTATGGGGCAGTGGTGGGAGATGGGAAACATACATAAGGGAGATGGGGAACAAAACATAGGATTCCCTATGTTTTGAAACAGCTGTTAAAAAAACAGGACTCTCATAGTTAAGACATCTTAGGGAATCTAAAGGCGAAGATAGAACTCCACCTGGTCCATGGACTAGGATCTTGTGCCTTTTTGGAAAACAGGCGATCTTTTGCAAAATTTGGAATTGTAGTGGCTACTTTGGAGAAACCTTAACTTAGATGAGTCCACCTTATTGGGCACCCTTAAAAGAAGGGATTCGAAAGCCCTCAGAAATAATATAATGACTTCTTTGATATGCAGAAGCTTCTAGAAGACAAAAGGACTGAAAAAATAACCCAACTGTCATTCTTTTAGTATGCAGATAAAAATCTTTAGTATAAAACATTGACCATCTGAGCAGATAACTTTCACTTAATCCACATACTAGAAACACAAAATAGATCCAAATATTCTTTTGAATTTTGTACCTGAGACGAGTAAAATTTTTAAAACAAAAACTATAAGATCTCTGTTTGTAATTGCTATATGTTTTTGTATGTCTATGTGTATATATTATGCATGTGTGATATTTTCTAAAGAGCTCTATTTAATTGGTTAAAGCTTGGCTCCTGTAAATTTCTGCTCTGGGAAATTTTTCAATTCTTGGCTATTAGTCTCCTTAAGTCATTGTATTACTCTCTAGTGCTTTGTATCTTCTCAAAGGTTATTACACCTGTCAGAAGCCACTCATGTGCCAAACTGTATCCATCAGGATCAGACAACTGGATGAAATGAACAATAACCCCACAAATGATGAAGATGGTGACTTCATGGCCCTCTGGCTTGATTCCCCAGCCAACTGAAAGAGCAATATGTGATTTTTTTGACCCAACTATATCACTGCTGGTAACTGAGAATAAGGTTCTACTGGTTGGTCACACTCTCAGACTGCTATCAATAAAAGAATGACCAATAGGGAATAATTTTTTAAATACCAAGCAAGCAGAAACCAATCTTGAAAATTACCTGAGTAGACAAACTCAGTTTAGTCATACAAAAAAAAAAATATTTTGCAAGACTAACTTGACCTGGGTTATTCCTAATTTACACCTCTGGAAATCATAAGCAAAACTTTGTTTCTCAAAGTTGACATGGACCAACCATTGACCGATTCCCTGTCACTTAAGAATAAACAATCATCGTCTCCTCACTACACACTGCTTTCCAACAGTATAGTCCTGTGACTCATTCCATGTTTTGGTTTGAGTATTTTTGGATCAGCAACTGTCTTTTTGGTGTGTGTACAATAAACTTTTACTCATTAATACGTCAATAATTCACTGGCTTTACTTCAGCTATTTCTGAACATTTGACATAAAGAACAAACACGAGCCTAGGACACCTATTCCACTTGGGCAGTGATTTTACTTCATAGACTGTAAGAGATTTCAGATCTTTTTTTTTTTTTTTTCATTTATTTTTATTAGTTGAAGGCTAATTGCTTTACAATATTGTAGTGGTTTATGCCATACATTGACATGAATCAGCCATGGATTTACATGTGTTCCCCATCCCGATCCCCCTTCCCGCCTCCCTCCCCATCCCATCCCTCTGGGTCTTCCCAGTGCACCAGCCCCGAGCACTTGTCTCTTGCATCCAACCTGGGCTGGTGATCTGTTTCACCCTTGATAGTATACTTGTTTCAATGCTATTCTCTCAGAACATCCCACCCTCGCCTTCTCCCACAGAGTCCCAAAGTCTGTTCTGTACATCTGTGTCTCTTTTTCTGTTTTGCATATAGGGTTATCGTTACCATCTTTTAAAATTCCATATATATGCATTAGTATACTGTATTGGTGTTTATCTTTCTGGCTTACTTCACTCTGTATAATGGGCTCCAGTTTCATCTATCTCATTAGAACTGACTCAAAAGAATTCTTTTTAATGGCTGAGGAATAGTCCATAGTGTATAAAATCTTTGACCCATTTTGAGTTGAATTTTGAGTATATACAATGTAGGTTTTATTCTTTGCATATGGCTGTCCAGTTTTTCCAACATCATTTATTAAAGATACTGTCCTTTCCCCATTGTATAGCCCGAGCTTCTTTGTTATAGGTTAATTGACCATATAGGCATGGGTTTATTCCTAGGCTCTTTATTCTGCTTCATTGATCTATGTGTCTGTTTTTATGCCACTTCCATACTATTGTTATGATAGCTTTGTAATATAGATTGAAATCAGGGAGTGCGATGCCTCTGGGTTTGTTTTTCTTCTCAGCATTGCTTTGGCTATTCAGGGTATTTTGTGATTCTATGAAGGTTTTATGATCATCTGTTCTGTTTCTACAAAAATTGCCTTTGGAATTTTGAATGGAATTGCATTCAATCTGTAGATTGCTTTGTGTTGTATGAACATTTTAATGACATTAATTCCTCCAATCCATGAACATGAAACATCTTTCCAGTCATTTGTGTGTTCTTCAGTTTCTTTCATCAGTGCCATGGTTTTCAGGGAATAGGTCTTTTACCTTCTTTGTTAAATTTATTTCTAGGTATTTTATTATTGTTAATGCAACTGTGAATGGGATTATAGTCTTAATTTCTATTTTAAATATTTTGTTATTAGTGTACAGAAGTGAAACAGATCTCTGTTTATTGATTTTGTATCCTACAACTTCAGTAAATTCATTTTTTGTTTGTTTTTTGTTTTTGGCCTAACTCCTCTGGCTAAGACTTTCAATACTATGTTGGATGAAAGTGGCAAGAGTGGGCATTCTTGTCCTATTCCTGATGTTAGAGGAGAAACTTACAGCTTTTCACTATTGAATATGATTTCTGATACAAGAGGAGAAATTTACAGTTGTTGAATATGATGTTAGCTGTGGGCTTGTCACATATGGCCCTTCATCAACATTTTCTAGCCTTTTCCTCAGTATGATGTGCACAAAATATGTATTTAACTGTCCAAGTCAACATCATTTTCATATAGTCTCTGCCAAGGTTTTATTTAACAGGTTTTTTTTTTTGGTTTAGATTTGTTATGTTACATTAGAATTTAATTTAACCAAATCTCCCCAGATATTCACTTTGACTGAAAGTCATTTGTATTTGATTTAAAAATCCTTCTTGTCAAAGAATTAATTGCATGCAACAGAACTGATGAATTGTAAAGCATGTAAACATATGAAGAAATAACCAAAAATATGTTCCATAACACATGGTATATAATATTTAATCTTTTATTTTACTTGGAATTATTAAAATTTCTTTCAAAAATATTAGTTTATTATATTTTATTGAAATTATTTGCATTAATATTGAATAATATTTTGATGTTGACCTACAAAATAGAAAATTGTTTTATAATGTCATAGACAAATTTAGAAGTGATACTGAAATCCCAAAGGTACACTGTGCATGACTCAAGTAGCATAGAAAATGGGCTCAGGATAGATGGATTTAGTTCTAATGATGTTACCATGTGCATGACTTTAGGGAAGCTACATCATATCATCTGGTGTTAGTTACCATATCCCTTATGTAAAAGTTTTGATGTGATGTCTAAAATTCCTTACAGATATAGTAATCTCATGCACACAACCTTTGTGGTGATTTCTGAAATTAAGGTGCTATACCTCATTTCAAATACAGTTTCAGGAAAGAAATATTTAAATTTTTGTACTTAAGTTAGTTTTATAATGTGAAATTTATTTTAAAGCATAGTAGTGGCTCTCATGTGATATGTAATTGCAATATGCCACCAAGGTATCATCAAGAGAACTATGGCCAAATATTATAGTCCATCATATAAGAATGTTGACAGGTAAAGATGCTTAAAGGTGATTCTTTCAAATCACGTTATCAATTATTTTCATAGGATCCAGATTTTCTCTAGTATTGGGAGGAAGTTACTACCTGAACACAAAGGTGCTCTGAAGGTTGAACTAACATTTTATGTATGAAATAATTATAATTTAACCTAGATACAGTTCATCTATTCCATTTATCGGAAAGATTTCTGTTAACTGCTCATTTCTACAGAGACTAGATGGTGTGCTCAGATTGAGGAGGGGATCATTTAATGTTCCAATAATAAAAGCATTGTGTGGATAAAGTTGATGGTGTTTAATGTACCTTGAAATGTGCCCTGAAGTAGATTTCTCTTAGAGTCAGACACTTGAAAGGAAATAGGTATTCGTTTTAAGTAAATTAGAAATCCCATACCACTTCAGTTCATTAGCGAAAAAAAAACATATGTTGACTTTTAAGATGAACAATACATAGATTTCCAATGTGAAGCAAAATGCACCTTAATGATCTCAGGTTAGGAGTAGTTATGTTAATTATGGTGCTACTGATACTTCTAGTGAACAAGACCATCTCATGGCATGTGATAACAGAAACACAAAGACTCTCAATGAGCTAAAAGTCAAACTGATATTGTTAACACCTCAAAAATATTGAAAGTTAAACTTCAAAACGATTGTAAAATTCCAAAATTAAATTTGTCAACGTGACAAACCTAGCCACACAGATGATAATAAACTACACATTTTAATTTTTTGCACCAAAGGCAACTCACTAGTCATGATGAAAGTTTATCTTTTTAAATTATCTACCCTTAAGTGACTAGTCGATAATGATGAAGGTGATTGCCATCACCATAATACTCTGACTCTAGTTCTAAGATGTATCTAGAATCCAAGGACAGCTCATCATGTGCACTTGCTCCTATCTGCTGTAAGCTGCTGCCTTCTTCAGGTGGATTATTGCTATGTATCCTAAAACAGGCTTTTCTTCGACTTTTATCCACATGCTTCCTGCATGCTGACTTCACATTCAGCACAGAAGGCAGAGTTATCTTTAAAAAAGTATTAGAACCCGTCACTCTGTTTGAAACCCTGCAGGTTGTTTCAATCCCATTTGGAGAAAAGAAGGCAAAGCGCTTTGCTAGTCTCCAGAAGATGACTGAGCTGACCATGTTACTCTCTGGTCACTCTCTCGACTCTGCCCTGCTCACCTGGCTTCAGTTATAGGAGCTTCCTTGCTGTTCTCCTCATGTATGCCAGGCAATCTCTCAAACCAAGAGATTTTTCCTACCTGTTCCATGCCCAGGAAACTATTTCCAGATTTTCCCCATTTTGTTTGATGATGCTTAACCCTCACTAACCTATTTAGTGCCAAAAACTGCTCACTTACTACATTTATAAGCAGTGTTGTGCTAGCTATTAAAATGCATTATCTTCTATCTCTCAAAATTTGCAGGTTTTTAGAATTTCATGATTAATTCTATAATTTCTAATCAATTTAAGAATAGTGGGTAGGTAAGCTAAATTCCCTTATCACATTATATCATAATTTCTATATTTTGGATTAAAGAAATTGTTACTGTATTTTGCTACTTAATTCTTACATAGATCTTTTTAAAACTTTCTCCACAATTTTCCTTTGTCTAGAATGTTATATAGTTGGAATCATATACTATGTAGACTTTTCAGATTGGCTTCTTCACTTAGTAATATGAATTTAAGGTTCCTGCTTGTCTTTTAAAGCCTCAATAGCCCATTTATTTTCAGCACTGAATAATATTCCATTGCATATACCACAATTTATGCATTCAACTACTGGTTTGATGGTTTGATTGCTCCCAAGTTTTATTACAAATAAAACTGCTAAAAGCATTCATGTGCAAGTTTTTCATGGACATACATTTTCAATTTCATTGGTAAAAGCCCAAAAGCACAATTGCTAGATCATAGGATGAGCCTGTTTAATTTTGTAAGAAAACACCAAATGGCATGTTCAAATAACTGCATCATTTGACATTTCTTCCAGCAATGAATGAGGATTCCTGTTGGTCTGCATCCTTACCAGCATTTGGTATTGTCAGTATATTGAATTTTGACTCTTAAAATAGATGTGTAGTGCTATCTCATTGTTTTAATTACATTTTCCTGATGTGGAGTATCTTTGCTTATACATATCCAACCTTATTTATGGCATTTTCTGGACTCACTTTAATTATAAGTGGAAATTAATTAAATATTATAATTTAGTTGTAATTAAGTTAATTAGTTTAATAAGAATTAAGTGCTAATGTTCTTATCACTCAACAACAGAATTTTGTAGCCTTTTAATATCATTTTTACCTTTAGCAAAGGCAATTCTAGCTTTGCAGGACTTTCACCACACCTACCCTTTGTCTCTTTCCTGTCACCCACAAAACTATATATTTCATGTTCTGTTTGTCATTTAATTTGTTTCCCTTAGTTTTATATAATATTTATTTAATGCTAAAATACTTTATTTTCAAGTATGATTATGTTTGAATTTCACAACTTGAAACTGTCTTTTACTTCTTACATTCAATTTTTATTTTCTTGGAATCCATCCATGTGGACATATGTAGTTGCAGCTCATTAATTTTTATTGATATATAGCACTTGATTTTATGAACAAAAACAATTTCTTTATTCATTAATCTATTATTGGACATTTACCACCCTCAACCCATAGGATTTTGCTATTAAAACATCGCAGCTATAAGTTTTTACAGATGCAATAATCTCTCTTGAGAAATGCTTTTCAAGATTGATGTTGTGGCCAATGTCTGTATTACTAAATAAATTTAATAGCCATAAACATCACTTAAAAGAATAAAATGGAATAAGGAAATAAAAGACAATAGGACAAAATATGCAGGCAAAATGTCAATGGTAAGGTGTACTTCCTTTTCACTAAATTTTTTTACAGTCATGTGTGTTTCTGTGTGTGTGTGTTTGTGTGTGTGTGTGTCTGAGTTACCTGGAAAATATACTTCTTTCTTTGAGTCAGTAGTCTCACAGTTTGAATATTATTGTTCTAAGAAGATCTAGAAGTGTATTGGCTTGGTCATCCAGTTGGAGCATCTTCGACTGTATTTTTTCATGTTCAAATTTACCATTCCACTAATGTATATATAAGATTCTGATTATTCCATTGTTTCTTCTACACTTGATACATTTTTATTGCAATACTGATGGATTTAAATATTACTTGATTGTGGTTTTCATTTGTACTATACCCTTACTAAGAAGTCTAAACCTTACTCTATCTTTAAGTATTTTGTGTTTAGTTTGGTAACTCTTACTGAATTATGCATGCTGTAAACACCTTCTCCAAATTATACATTTTCATTTTCTACATAATGATACAGAATGAATATATATAACTAATTAAATATAAATTCATAAAAATGTTTCCATATGGTCTGTGCATCTTTCATATTTTTAAAGAAATTTTTATGTCATGTGGACATAAACATATCCTATATATTTTTATAAATACTTTAACTTTTCCCCTTTACATTATCTTTCAATTCACCCTAGATCTAAGTTGGTAAAGAATCTGCCTGCAATGCAGGAGACTTGGGTTTGATCCCTGGGTTCGGAAGATGCCCTGGAGGAGGGCATAGCAACCCACTCCAGTATTCTTTCCTGGAGAATTCTATGGATAGAGGAGCCTGGCAGACTACAGTCCTTGGGGTCACAAAGAGTCGGACACAACTGAGCAATTAAGCACAACACATGTTTCAATTTAAGCTTTCATATTTCACTATTTTTTTCAAAAACTTCAAAATTCACTAGTTGAAGAATTTGTGCTTCCCCAGGGTGCAAGCCAAGCTCTGCCAAAAATTATATTCTTTATATAAATTTCTTTGGTAGTTTAACCCATGTTGATATATCTAATATAATGTATAATGTAGTTTAGAATATAATATGTAATACGAATACAGCTCAACTATGTTAATATATCTAATCATCTGCCATATCATCTATTCCTTGCCACTGTCCCATTTACTATAGTGATATGTTAAGTACTAATATCTGGTACTGGTATTTAATCTGATGTATTTTTTTAAAGTTCAGTTTAATTTTATTTGTGTTGTGAATTTCTTTCTTAAAATTTTTATACCAAAAGTATATGGACCTGGTTTATCAATTTATGTTAAATATTTTATATTGCTCTGTGGTCAGTATGTGAAATATTTCCAACATATCGGTCTTTATCTGACACAACAAGAAAGAGTAGATATCCTAAAATTATTTACTCAAAAGTCCTATAAATTCTGTCTAAATAGAAAAGAACTTTTACATGTAAACTTGTATTGTAGGCACTTCACCTAAACAAATTTATCTATAAAGTCTTTAGTATCCTTATGTAAAAATTAGCTTAACAAACGTTGCGATGCTAAGTGCTTGTTTTGGTATTTAAAACTAGCTAATCATCTCAAGAGATGCTGAGAAGGTTGGATGGCCATATGTAGATCAATGAACTGAGAACATACTGTTACACCATACACAAAAACAAGCTAAAAATGTCTTAAAGGCTTAAATATAAGACATGACACCATGAAATTCCTAGAGGAGAACACAGACAAAACATTCTCTGACATTCATCATACCAGTGGTTTCACAGGTCAGTCTCCCAAGGCAATAGAAATAAAAGCAAAAATAAGCAAGTGTAAGCTAATCAAACTCAAGCTTTTGCACAGTGAAGGAAAACATGTGCATACTTGCTCCATTGCTTCAGTCGTGTCCAACTCTCTGTGACCCCATGGACTGTAACCCACCAGGCTCCTCTGTTCATGGGATTCTCCAGGCAAAAATCCACTGGAGTGGGTTACCATGCTCTTCTCCAGAGGTTCTTTCTGACCCAGGAACTGAACCCATGTCTCCCATGTCCCCTGCATTGCAGTTGGATTCTTTACTCCCTGAGCTACCTGGGAAGCTCAGAGGAAACCAGACACAACAACAAAAAAAGACAACTGATAGAGTGAAAAAAAATGATGTTTGTGAATGATGTGACCAACAAGTGATTAATTTTCAAAATATAAAAACAGTTCATACAGCTCAATAACAAAAACAAATGGACAGAAGACCTAAACAGATATTTCTCCAAGGAAGACGTACTGGTGGCTAATAGGCACATGAAAAGATGATCAGTATTACTAATAGTTAGAGGAATGTAAATCAAAACTACAATGAGGTACCACTTACACCAGTCAGAAAGGCTATCATTAAAAAGTCTACAAATAAAACATGCTGCAGAGGGTGTAGAGAAAATGGAACCCTCCTACACTGTTGGTGGGAACACAAATTGATGCAGTATGCATAACAGTATGGAAGAACCTTATAAAACTAAAATAGAGTTACCATAAGATCTATGAATCCTACTCCTGGACATGTATTTGGAGAAAAACAATTCAAAAAGATCTATGCACTCCACTGTTCACTGCAGCACTCTTTCCAGTAGCCAAGACATGGAAGCAGCCTAAATGTCCATTAACAGAGGAATGGATAGAGAAGGTGTGGTGTGTGTGTATATATTCACACACACACACACACACACACACATATATATATACATACACACATACACATCCATACACAAAATGGAATACTACTTAGCCATGTGAAAGTGACTCAGTCATGTCTGACTCCTTGCAATCCCATGAACTACACAGTCCATGGAATTCTCCAGGCCAGAATACTGGAGTGGGTAGCCTTTCCCTTCTCCAGGGGATCTTCCCAACCCATGGGTTGAACCGAGTCTCCCACATTCAGGCAGATTCTTTACTGGCTGAGCCACAAGGGAAGCCCAATACTGGAGTGAGTAGCCTATCCCTCTTCCAGCAGATCTTCCCTACCCAGGAATCGAACCAGGGTCTTCTGCATTGCAGGTGGATTCATTACCAATTTAGCTGTCAGGGAAGCCCCTAGTTAGCCATACAAAAGAATAAAATAATACAATTTTCAAAAACATTGGATAGACCCAGAGATTATCATAATAAGTGAAGTAAGCCAGAAAGAGAAAGACAAATACCATATGCTATCACTTATATGTAGAACCTAAAATATGACACAAATAAACTCATCTATACAACAGAAACAGACTCACAGACATGGAGAATGGACTTGTGGTTGCCAAAGGTAGGGAGGTTGGGAAGAGAAGAATTGGGAGTTTCTGATAAGGATATGAAAACTACTCTATATAGAGTGAATAACAAGGGTACTATATTTAATATTCTGTAATAAACTACAATGGAGGAAAAAATAAGTAAGAATGTGTGTGTGTATATATAATAATGAATGTATGTATATATATATATAAAATAATGTTTGTGTATGTAAAGAATACACATATATATATATATATAGAATGTCTGTGTATATGTGTGTGTGTGTGTATTGTGTATATATTATTTGTACATATATTTGGCTTAGTCGGTAAAGGATCTGCCCGCAATGCAGGAGACCTAGGTTCGATCCCTGGATTGGGAAGATCCCTGAAGGAGGGCATGGCAACCCACTCTAATCTTCACGCCTGGAGAATCCCCACGGACAGAGAAGCCTGGTGAACTTCAGTCCATGGGGTCGCAAAGAGCCGGACACAGCTGAGCGACTAAGCACACATGAATTTATCTTTTTATTTATTCATTCATTTTTAAATTTTATTTATTTACTTTGGCCACAAGGCATATGGGATCTCAGTTCTCAGACCAAGGATCGAACCTATGCCCCTTGCAATGGAAGCACGAAATCTTAACCCCTGGAACACCAGGGATGTTATATATGTGTAACTGAATTACTTTACAGCAGACATTAACACAATACTGTAAATCAACTATGCTTCAATAAAATACATTTTTAAAAATTTAAGAAATAAAAGAAAATTAGCTAATCATGCCAGATGCCCCATTTGTTCTACTGGCAGCATTAAAATCATGATTTTGATTAACAACAACCTTGCTGTTTACATTCAGTTTCACCCAGCTCCAAGTTTTCTTAGCTTTTGTAAGGGTATAGGACTTGAAACAACACAGCATGAATAGCAACAGCATAACTCCCAAGCACGAATTCTCATGCCTCAGTTATTCTTTACTAAATATAGAAAAATTGTACATCATCA
Organism: Dama dama; assembly: GCF_033118175.1. Classification (NCBI taxonomy): domain Eukaryota; kingdom Metazoa; phylum Chordata; class Mammalia; order Artiodactyla; family Cervidae; genus Dama; species Dama dama. The sequence continues at coordinate 43,465,979 of NC_083711.1, read as the reverse complement.
AGGATTTGGGTTATTTTACTTATACCATAAGAATTATTTTACTTATAACTTATTATAAGTTATAATTATTTAATTTTATAAATTATTTTATATTTTATTTTTATTTTACTTATTTATATAAATTTAATATTTTATAATTATTTTACTTATAACTTATGAAATTTTACTTATAATATGAAATAACTACATTTAATATGTTTAAAGAAATGAAAGAAATATAAATAATGAAGTAACATATCATTAAATAATATAAATGACTTGAACACAAACAATTCATTTAGAAATGAATGATATAATCATGGAAAATAAAATTTTAACAAGCTTAAAATAAAACTATGCTAGCTAATGAGAGAATCAAATATTATCTGCAATGCATCAAGAATGATAAAAAAAATTGAATACAGTAAGAAGAGGTCAAAGACATGAAGGAGAGCTGAGAAGGTCTAAAATAACTTTAACAAATGAAAAATAAAAATCTAAAACTTTTATAAGAATAGGGAATATCTTTATATCCATGGAGTTAGAGACGGTTTTCTGAAATAAGACACGAAAAACTAATTTTTAAAATATTCTAAGGTCACTGAAAAGAATATGAAGACAAATCATAAAATGGGAGAAAATATTTGAAATAAATGTATTTTCAATGGCATCATATCCTGAGAATATAGGGAACTCCAACAAAATAATAGGAATAGAAAAATAATTTACTGGAAAATTTGACAAAGTCAAACTTTAATAGGCATCTCATAAAATGCTAATAGGCATTTCATAAAAAAATAAGAAACAATAATGGGCAAACTATTCAACTCATTAATAATTAGGAAGTTCAAGCTAAGACTACAATAGATACCAGTTTAAACCCATTAAACTGGCAACAATGCCATAAACAGGAAAATATTTGAAAACTGGGTAATTTTAATATACTTTCATTGGAATAAATTGTAAAAAAAAATATAGCATCACTACTTAAAATTAAAAATGCAGTTACCCCTTTATTTAGTAACTCCATTTCTATGCATGTGCCCTATAGAAACTCTCATAGACACGCATCAAGAGACTTTAAGAATGCACCTGACCATCTTGCTTGAACTAGCAAAAAACTTGAAAACACTAACAACAAAACGAAGAAACGAAATAGAAGCAATTCAATTGTTAATCAACCTAAAACAATGAGATAAACAGTGCTGCATGCTGTGATAAGTCACCTCAGTTGTGGCCAACTCTTTGCAACCCTATGGACTGTAGGTAGCCTACCAGGCCATCTGTCCATGGGATTCTCCAGGCAAGAATACTAAGTGGGTTGCCATGCCCTCCTACAGGGGATCTTCTTGACCCGGGATTGAACCAGTGTCTCCTGCATTGCAGGCGGATTCTTTGCCTCTGATCCACCAGGGAAGCCCATAAACAGTACCTTACTCAAACAATTGGATATTTTACAATGTTAAATATTAACAGTCCACATCTATATAAAGTGTCATAAATGAATTATAGAAATTTAGTGTTGAGTAAAAATCGTCATATAGGACGATTTAGACTTACACGTTATTTTCTGAAGCTCAAAAGTAATGTATTAAAAGAAAAAAAGCTATACTTTGTTTTGGATTCATACATACTCTTTTTTTTTTTTAAATCATAGAGGTTCAGACAGGGACACAGAACTTCTCTGTGCATAGAGGGCAGAGATTATTACAGGGAATACTTGGGCTCAAAAATCACTGTGGATGTTGACTGCAGCCATTAAATTAAAACACGCTTGCTCCTTGGAAGAAAAGCTATGACAAACCTATACAGTGTATTAAAAAGCAGAGATATTACTTTGCCAACAAAGGTCTGTATGGCCAAAGCTATGGTTTTTCCAATAGTCATGTATATATGTGAGAGCTGGACTATAAAGAAGGCTGAGTGTCAAAGAATTGATGCTTACAAACTGTGGTGTTGGAGAAGACTCTTGAGAGTCCCTTGACTGCAAGATACAACCAGTCCATCCTAAAGGAAATCAGTCCTGAATATTCATTGGAAGGACTGATGCTGAAGCTGAAACTCCCTGATGTGAAGAATTGACTCATTAGAAAAGACCCTGATGCTGGGAAAGATTGAAGGCAGGAAGAGAAGGGGATGAGAGAGGACAAGATGGTTGGATGGCATCACCGACTCAGTGGACGTGAGTTTGAGCAAGCTCGGGGGGAGATGGTGAAGGACAAGGAAGCCTGGTGTACTGGAGTCCATGCAGTGGCAAGAGTTGAAAATGACTGAGCAACTTAATGACAAGCAACAACAAAATCTTATGGAATTCCTTGAATGATGGAAAAGTAAAAAGCAGGAAAAATTGAAGTGACTTAAAATATTAGTAGGCTGCAGAAATCTCAGGAAATGATTTAATAATCTCATTGACTGGCAGCCACAGTTTATATTAAATTCCATGTATGCAAATGAAAGTTCTTCTCTTTGGAAATTGTTAGAGTTTCCCCTTGCCTTCTAAGTATTACATGATTATCAACACCAAACTTTAACAAAAAATGCTGTTGGCAGCTGTGTTAAGAAATAGTTTTAGGTTTCTCTCTTGATAGGACAGGTGAAATATAAGAGAAGTTGAATTTGATGCTATCATGTAAAAGGGTAATATGGTACAAGGATAAATGTATTTTTTAAATTAAAGAACTGATATATACAAAATTCAAGATATATGTTACCTATGTTTAACAGAGGAATGATTGGGGAACAAAACTTTCACAACTATACCATTTTCAGGAATAAAATACTACAGTATAAAATTTAAAAGATTGAAAGAATATTTGATTTAAATATTCAAATTTTCAACTAAACTACTCTATACACATTTAATTTACTGCAGGGAAATATTTTATAAGTAGCATTAGCACATATTTTAATGATGTAAATATTATGTATTATGTAATATTCATGTATTATGTATGAATACATTGTGCTGTCTAAATAACAGTCTATTTGAATGCAAAGATGAAAAAATTACATTTTTTCAACTCTGCTAAAGACAGATTAATGATTATATTTTCCTTATCTGATTTTTTAAGGGGGGGAAACTGGTTGTTCCTAGAAACAAAGGAAGATTGTTTTTAGAAAAATCCTAGAAAGTAGCAGTTAGGAAATTTAATACACACATTCAAGGATTAATCAAATTTTTCATGATAATATTATTTGATAATAGTACAAATATTGTTTTCTTTTAGCCTATGTAATATATCTCCTTATTATCTTCAGACCACCAGCCACAGTAGGTTATTTCTGTCATGTTGCTATTCCAAAATTGCATAGGAATTTTAAAAAGTGTATTTCTCTAAATCAGACAATATCTCTATTTTGTAAATTATATTACAGAATATGTAAAAGGAAACCCAAACGAATAAGACTTACTAAGACTCCTTGAAAACCATTTGAAACTGAATATCAATCATAGTAATGAATTATCTTAGAAATTGAGCATTTCTAGATGTAAAAAATAAGTATTACTTTAATTAATCCAAAAAGAAAAAAGCAAATGTCATTTTGAGATAAGATAACACTGATAGACAAACTGTCATTTGTTTTTAAATGCCATATTATTTCACACTCTTAGCAAAAGTTCCAACTCTTTCTGTGTATATAAGGTAAACTAGTAATGTGTATATATTTATTAGTAGTTTATTGTATATAAATACATTTATATATGTTTTTATTTTAATATGAGATATTAATTAAAATATTTCAATGGGAAATTTCAAAAAGTCCATATTATATCTATTATGTATAGAAAACATGGTTACATGACCAAGGCCTTCTTTCTTTGTAAAAATATACCGAATATATACTTTTTCATTGAAACAAGCATCTGGAAAAAAAAAAAATTTTTCAGGAGCCAAAAGCAATCTTTGGATTTCACATCTCTAAATTTAATTCACACATTTTAAAATATAATTACTAAATACATATATACTGAATATGTTAATATATATACACACACTATATAGTTTATTTACCTGAAAAAAATAATACACCATTTGATCTGTTTAAAATGGACAAATTCTCTAGTGGAAAAGGAAAAAAGAATAAATAATTGGTAAAACAACAGCTTCTGCATAGCTATTTTCTGTTCATTTCTCATACTGAGTTCTTTTCATTTGCTGAACAAATAGCCAATTGTTGTGAAGTGAGTAGAGCTATTCAACCATGCCAGCTACTACCACCTGCTGCAACTAATTAAGTGTGATTATAAGATAGTGAAGAGGTAGCAACATTATCATAACCACTTGAATTTCTTGGTTTGAGAGACTGCCCAGAATTCCAGGGCATTCAACCAACAAAGGCAAATTTTTCAACTCATACAGAAGATCTCTGAAGTAATTTATTTAGACCAGTAGTTTTTTGGCTACTTATAACATCAGGTAAACTAGTGAATTTAATCTATTTTATTTGATGTCAGATAATTCAAATCAGCATAGAAGTCAAACCAACTGTTGTAATCCAGCTGACTAGATTTTTTTTCCATAAAAAAATAAAAATATATCATTTAACCTGAAAGATACAACTTTTGCCATCGGAAAGCAGAAATTAGTCAGCATTATAAGATTTATCCAAAATTTTCAGTGTCTTGTAAAACAGTTATAAATGATAAATGAGTAAAGATATTAACAAACCTCAATCATTACAAAGGAAGTTATTAATCCCCCTACATATAAAGCTGAGTCAATAGAAACCAGAGCATTTACTTTATCATTGTTACCTAATATGATTTATTGACACTGAAAATACAGCCCTCAGAGAAATACAAAATGGAAATATTCCAGAAATGGCAGACAGGTTTACAGTATTCCAGTAAATTCTCTTTCCCTCTGTGTGTGGAACTATAATTAATACTTCTAATGCCTGAGTTTGGGGTTGCCAGTACAACAACGAAGAATGCAAATGAATTAAATTAAGAGAATTAAGAAAATAAATTAATGAATCCAGCTCCCCCTCCCCCCCAAAAAACCCCAAAACAAAACAAAACAAAACCTCTTACCAAAAAACATTATAAAAATTGGGAACAAAGAGTTCTTTTAAGCCTAAATTATTCAGGTGATTGCCTTATTTCTTTGTGTTAAATTCTATACTATTTATGTGCTAAGTTGCTTCAGTCGTGTCTGACTCTTTGTGACCACCTGGACTATAGCCCACCAGGCTCCTCTGTTCATGAGATTTTCCAGGCAAGGATATTGGAGTGGGTTGCCATTTCCTTCTCCAGAGGATCTTCCCAACCCAGGGATCAAACCTGGGTCTCTTAGTTCTCCTGCATTGGCAGGCAGGTTCTTTATCACTAATGCCATGAACCTGGCTCTCTATGCTATTTATAATATACCCTATTATATAATATTTACAATAAAAAACATAAAAATATTATGAAAACAATTTTTTAAAGAGCAAATGTTCTATATTCAGGTATTTTGACCCACATATCCCTGATTTTCCAGAAATGTACATGAATATCAAGTCGCTTCAGTCATGTCCACCTCTTTGTAACCTCATGGACTGTAGCCCGCCAGGCTCCTCTGTCCATAAGATTCTCCAGGCAAGAACACTGTAGTGGGTGGCCATGCCCTTCTCCAGGGGATCTTCCCAACCCAGGAATCGAACTCAATGTCCTGCATTGAAAGCAGGTCCTTTACGACTTGCACCATGTGGGAAGTCCTTTCCAGAAAGGTAATCACATAGTAATTACTTTTAAAGGAAGATGATGCTTAAGAAAGAATTCTGCTTATCTCTATAAGCATGCGACTATTCTACTAGTTACTTGTTATTAGATTAGGAAGTCTAACCTTATGAAGAAGAAGTTACATTTCATCAATACTTACATAGAAATGGAAATCTATGTGGGAAAAACATCACATACTTATGATTGTATAACTGTTATAAAATGTTACTTGAAACTGCATAACTATGTAGGAATATAAATGAGGTGAAGGCATATTATACAATTTTGAAATTTAAACAATTTTCACTAGAATTTAGATTCTGGGTTCAAAAAGAGAAACAGATATTTGTCGAATTATTTCCCACTAGCCCTTCATCACAATGTGATGTGTTTTGTACTTCTAAAATCCCACACAGTTCAAATATCTTTGACTATTCCCATAGCAAAAATGTATTTACTTAAAAAAAGAAAAGAAAAAGAACTAGATTCCAAGCACATGGTTAAAACTTTTGGGGGTTTTTGGTCAGTAAGTAATTTATAAAACAAAATCCAGGGGAGGAGCCAAGATGGCGGAGGAGTAGGACGGGGAGACCACTTTCTCTCCTACAAATTCATCAAAAGAATAACTGAACGCAGAGCAAACTTCACAAAACAACTTCTGATCGCTAGCTGAGGTCATCAGGCGCCCAGAAAAGCAGCCCATTGTCTTCGAAAAGAGGTAGGACAAAAGATAAAAGATAAAAAGTGAGACAAAAGAGCTAAGGACGGAGGTCCGTCCCGGGAAGGGAGTCTTAGGCGGCATTGCTTGGGGTAGGGTCCGGGCCTGAGTGCCCTGAGGACAATCGGAGGGAGCTTCTGTGAGTTGCCAACTTGAACTGTGGGAGACCAAAGGAGAGAGAGTAAATTAACCGGCCCGAACACACTGCCGGCCGTTCGCAGAACAAAGAGACCGAGAAAGTCCAGAGAAGAGCTCCAGGCTGCGGGCCGGCCCAGCCCCGCCGGAGGCAGGAGGCAGGGGGGAGGGGAAGGTCGCGGCGAGACACAGGGCGCAGGCACCCGACCGGCGCGGGCGGGGACTGGGGCTGGGGACGGGGAGGGCAGAAGGCGCGCGCACCCGACTGGCGCCAGCGGAAACTGAGACTGGGTCCGCGGAGGGGAGGGGGCGCGCCACACCTGGGGAGAGTGCGCCCACCGAGCCCCTGGCTGCCTGGACCGCTCTGACGGGGAAGGCGCAGAGAGCAGGCGCAGCTTTTCCTTCCGCGCTTTTGTGGAACACCCGAGGGCTGGAACCGCGCACAGCGCAGGGCGCGCTCCATATAGAACAGCCGGGAGCCTGAGCGGCGCAGACGGAGAGAGCAGCGTCAGCCCCTCCTGGCAGCCCCAGCCCATCCCCGCGGCGCAAGCCCGTCACCACAGCGACAGCCCCTCCCCGCAGAGCGACGGAACTAGCTGCCTGAATAAGAGTCCACCTCCGCCCGCCTGTGTCAGGGCGGAAATGAGGCTCTGAAGAGACCTGCAAACAGAAGCCAAATAAACAAAGGGAACCGCTTCAGAAGGGACTGGTGCAACAGATTAAAATCCCCGTAGAAAACACTGACTACACTAGAAGGGGCCTGTAGACATCGAGAAGTGTAAGCTGGAATGAGGAGCTATCTGAAACTGAGCCGAACCCACACTGACTGCAACAGCTCCAGAGAAACTCCTAGATATAATTTTACTTCTTGCTCTTTTTTCTTTTTTTCTTTTTTATTTTTTCTCTTTTATTTTCCTTTAAAATCCCCTATAACTCCCCCATTACTCCTTAACTGTCATTTCCATAGATTTTTATGATTTTTTTAATTAGGGGAAAAAAAATTTTTTTTCTTTTTTTTCTTTTTTCTTCTTTTTTTTTTCTGTACTTTTTCTCTTCTATTTTCTATTTTTCTTTTTCTCTTATTTCTTTTAAAGCCCTCTAGTACTCCTCTACTACTCCTTGATTTTCATTTTCAATACACCAAAACCTTACCAAAAAAAAAAAAGAAGAGAAGCCCTATTTTTAAACCGAAGATTATTGTCTCCCAATCTTGACTCTCTGTTTTCTACCTCAGAACACCTCTATTTCCTCCTTTCCCCTTCTCTTCCCAATCCAATTCTGTGAATCTTTGTAGCTGTCTGGGCTATGGAGAACACTCTGGGAAAAGACAGCTGTGTAGATCTGTCTCTCTCCTCTTGAGTCCCCCTTTTTTCTCCTCCTGCTCATCTCTATCTCCCTCCTCCCTCTCCTCTTCTTCATGTAACTCTGTAAACCTCTCTGGGTGTCCCTAAGGGGGGAGAATCTTTTCGCCATTAACCTAGAAGTTTTCTTATCAGGGCTGTATAGTTGGAGAAGTCCTGAGACTACAGGAAGAATAAAACTGAAATCCAGAAGCAGGAGACTTAAGCCCAAAACCTGTGAACACCAGAAAACTCCTGACTACATGGAACTTTAAGTAATAAGTGACTGTCCAAAAGCCTCCATACCTACACTGAAACCAACCACCACCCAAGAGCCAATAAGTTTTAGAGCAAGACATACCACGCAAATTCTCCAGCAATGCAGGAACATAGCCCTGAACATCAACATACAGGCTGCCCAAGGTCACACCTAACACATAGACCCATCTCAAAACTCATCACTGGGCACTCCATTGCTCTCCAAAGAGAAGAAATCAAGTTCCATGCACCAGAACACTGACGCAAGCTTCCCTAACCAGGAAACCTTGAGAAGCCAATCGTCTAACCCCACCCACTGGGTTAATCCTCCACAACAAAAAGGAACCACAGACCTCCAGAACACAGAAAGCCCACTCCAGACACAGCAATCTAAACAAGATGAAAAGGCAAAGAAATACCCAACAGGTAAAGGAACATGAAAAATGCCCACCAAGTCAAACAAAAGAGGAGGAGATAGGGAATCTACCTGAAAAAGAATTTAGAATAATCATAATAAAAATGATCCAAAATCTTGAAAACAAAATGGAGTTACAGATAAATAGCCTGGAAACAAAGATTGAAAAGATACAAGAAATGTTTAATAAAGACCTAGAAGAAATAAAAAAGAGTCAATTAAAAATGAATAATGCAATGAATGAGATCAAAAACACTTTGGAGGGAACCAAGAGTAGAATAACGGAGGCAGAAGATAGGATAAGTGAGGTAGAAGATAAAATGGTGGAAATAAATGAAGCAGAGAGGAAAAAAGAAAAAAGGATCAAAAGAAATGAGGACAACCTCAGGGACCTCTGGGACAATGTGAAACACCCCAACATTCGAATCATAGGAGTCCCAGAAGAAGAAGACAAAAAGAAAGGCCATGAGAAAATACTCGAGGAGATAATAGCTGAAAACTTCCCTAAAATGGGGAAGGAAATAGCCACCCAAGTCCAAGAAACCCAGAGAGTCCCAAACAGGATAAACCCAAGGCGAAACACCCCAAGACACATATTAATCAAATTAACAAAGATCAAACACAAAGAACAAATATTAAAAGCAGCAAGGGAAAAATAACAAATAACACACAAAGGGATTCCCATAAGGATAACAGCTGATCTATCAATAGAAACCCTCCAGGCCAGAAGGGAATGGCAGGACGTACTGAAAGTAATGAAAGAGAATAACCTACAACCTAGATTACTGTATCCAGCAAGGATCTCATTCAGATATGAAGGAGAATTCAAAAGCTTTACAGATAAGCAAAAGCAGAGAGAATTCAGCACCACCAAACCAGCTCTTCAACAAATGCTAAAGGATCTTCTCTAGACAGGAAACACAGAAAGGTTGTATCAACGTGAACCCAAAACAGCAAAGTAAATGGCAACAGGACCACACCTATCAATAATTACCCTAAATGTAAATGGGTTGAATGCCCAAACCAAAAGACAGAGATTGGCTGAATGGATACAAAAACAAGACCCCTATATATGCTGTCTACAAGAGACCCACCTCAAAACAAGAGACACATACAGACTAAAAGTGAAGGGCTGGAAAAAAATATTTCATGCAAATGGAGACCAAAAGAAAGCAGGAGTCGCAATGCTCATATCAGATAAAATACACCTTCAAATAAAGGATGTGAAAAGAGACAAAGAAGGACACTACATAGTGATCAAAGGATCAATCCAAGAAGAAGATATAACAATTATAAATATATATGCACCCAACATAGGAGCACCGCAATATGTAGAGCAAACGCTAACGAGTATGAAAGAGGAAATTAATAGTAACACAATAATAGTGGGAGACTTTAATACCCCACTCACAACTATGGATAGATCAACTAAACAGAAAATTAACAAGGAAACACAAACCTTAAATGACACAATGGACTAGCTAGACCTAATTGATATCTATAGGACATTTCACCTCAAAAAAATCAACTTCACCTTCTTCTCAAGTGCACATGGAACCTTCTCCAGAATAGATCACATCCTGGGCCATAAATCTGGTCTTGGAAAATTCAAAAAAATTGAAATCATCCCAGTCATCTTTTCTGACCACAGTGCAGTAAGATTAGATATCAATTACAGGAAAAAAAATTGTTAAAAATTCAAACATATGGAGGCTAAATAACACGCTTCTGAATAACCAACAAATCATAGAAGAAATCAAAAAAGAAATAAAAAAATGTATAGAAATGAATGAAAATGAAAACACAACAACCCAAAACCTATGGGACACTGTAAAAGCAGTGCTAAGGGGAAGGTTCATAGCATTACAGGCTTACATCAAGAAACAAGAAAAAAACCAAATAAATAACCTAACTCTACACCTAAAGCAATTAGAGAAGGACGAAATGAAGAACCCCAGGGTTAGCAGAAGGAAAGAAATCTTAAAAATCAGGGCAGAAATGAATGCAATAGAAACTAAAGAGACCATAGCAAAAATCAACAAAGCTAAAAGCTGGATTTTTGAAAAAATAAACAAAATTGACAAACCATTAGCAAGACTCATTAAGAAGCAAAGAGAGAAGAACCAAATTAACAAAATTAGAAATGAAAAAGGAGAGATCACAACAGACAACACTGAAATACAAAGGATCATAAGAGACTACTACCAGCAGCTCTATGCCAATAAAATGGACAACATGGATGAAATGGACAAATTCTTAGAAAAGTATAACTTTCCAAAACTGAACCAGGAAGAAATAGAAGATCTTAACAGACCCATCACAAGCAAGGAAATCGAAACTGTCATCAAAAATCTTCCAGCAAACAAAAGCCCAGGACCAGATGGCTTCACAGCTGAATTCTACCAAAAATTTAGAGAAGAGCTAACACCTATCTTACTCAAACTCTTCGAGAAAATTGCAGAGGAAGGTAAGCTTCCAAACTCATTCTATGAGGCCACCATCACCCTAATTCCAAAACCAGACAAAGATGCCACAAAAAAAGAAAACTACAGGCCAATATCACTGATGAACATAGATGCAAAAATCCTTAACAAAATTCTAGCAAACAGAATCCAACAACATATTAAAAAAATCATACACCATGACCAAGTGGGCTTTATCCCAGGAATGCAAGGATTCTTTAATATCCGCAAATCAATCAATGTAATACACCACATTAACAAATTGAAAGATAAAAACCATATGATTATCTCAATAGATGCAGAGAAAGCCTTTGACAAAATTCAACACTCATTTATGATTAAAACTCTCCAGAAAGCAGGAATAGAAGGAACATACCTCAACATAATAAAAGCTATATATGACAAACCCACAGCAAGCATCACCCTCAATGGTGAAAAATTGAAAGCATTTCCCCTGAAATCAGGAACAAGACAAGGGTGCCCACTCTCACCACTCCTATTCAACATAGTGTTGGAAGTTTTGGCCACAGCAATCAGAACAGAAAAAGAAGTAAAAGGAATCCAGATAGGAAAAGAAGAAGTGAAACTCTCGCTGTTTGCAGATGACATGATCCTCTACATAGAAAACCCTAAAGACTCTTCCAGAAAATTACTAGAGCTAATCAATGAATATAGTAAAGTTGCAGGATATAAAGTTAACACACAGAAATCCCTTGCATTCCTATATACTAACAATGAAAAAAACAGAAAGAGAAATTAAGGAAACAATACCATTCACCATTGCAACAAAAAGAATAAAATACTTAGGAGTATATCTACCTAAAGAAACAAAAGACCTATACATAGAAAACTATAAAACACTGATGAAAGAAATCAAAGAGGACACAAACAGATGGAGAAACATACCGTGTTCATGGATTGGAAGAATCAATATTGTCAAAATGGCTATTCTACCCAAAGCAATCTATAGATTCAATGCAATCCCTATCAAGCTACCAATGGTATTTTTCACAGAACTAGACCAAAGAATTTCACAATTTGTATGGAAATACAAAAAACCTCGAAGAGCCAAAGTAATCTTGAGAAAGAAGAATGGAACTGGAGGAATCAACCTGCCTGACTTCAGACTCTACTACAAAGCCACAGTCATCAAGACAGTATGGTACTGGCACAAAGACAGAAATATAGATCAATGGAACAGAATAGAAAGCCCAGAGATAAATCCACGAACCTATGGACACCTTATCTTTGACAAAGGAGGCAAGGATATACAATGGAAAAAAGACAACCTCTTTAACAAGTGGTGCTGGGAAAACTGGTCAACCACTTGTAAAAGAATGAAACTAGAACACTTTCTAACACCATACACAAAAATAAACTCAAAATGGATTAAAGACCTAAATGTAAGACCAGAAACTATAAAACTCCTAGAGGAGAACATAGGCAAAACACTCTCCGACATAAATCACAGCAAGATCCTCTATGACCCACCTCCCAGAATATTGGAAATAAAAGCAAAACTAAACAAATGGGACCTAATGAAACTTAAAAGCTTTTGCACTACAAAGGAAACTATAAGTAAGGTGAAAAGACAGCCCTCAGATTGGGAGAAAATAATAGCAAATGAAGAAATAGACAAAGGATTAATCTCAAAAATATACAAGCAACTCCTGAAGCTCAATTCCAGAAAAATAAATGACCCAATCAAAAAATGGGCCAAAGGACTAAACAGACACTTCTCCAAAGAAGACATACAGATGGCTAACAAACACATGAAAAGATGCTCAACATCACTCATTATTAGAGAAATGCAAATCAAAACCACAATGAGGTACCATTACACGCCAGTCAAGATGGCTGCTATCCAAAAGTCTACAAGCAATAAATGCTGGAGAGGGTGTGGAGAAAAGGGAACCCTCTTACACTGTTGGTGGGAATGCAAACTAGTACAGCCGCTATGGAGAACAGTGTGGAGATTTCTTAAAAAACTGGAGATAGAACTGCCATATGACCCAGCAATCCCACTTCTGGGCATACACACTGAGGAAACCAGACCTGAAAGAGACACGTGCACCCCAATGTTCATTGCAGCACTGTTTATAATAGCCAGGACATGGAAGCAACCTAGATGCCCATCAGCAGATGAATGGATAAGGAAGCTGTGGTACATATACACCATGGAATTTTACTCAGCCATTAAAAAGAATTCATTTGAACCAGTCCTAATGAGATGGATGAAGCTGGAGCCCCTTATACAGAGTGAAGTAAGCCAGAAAGATAAAGAACATTATAGCATACTAACACATATATATGGAATTTAGAAAGATGGTAACGATAACCCTATATGCAAAACAGAAAAAGAGACACAGAAATACAGAACAGACTTTTGAACTCTGTGGGAGAATGTGAGGGTGGGATGATTCAAAAGAACATCATGTATACTGTCTATGGTGAAACAGATCACCAGCCCAGGTGGGATGATTCAAAATAACATCATGTATACTGTCTATGGTGAAACAGATCACCGGCCCAGGTGGGATGCATGAGACAAGTGCTCAGGCCTGGTGCACTGGGAAGACCCAGAGGAATCGGGTGAAGAGGGAGGTGGGAGGGTGGATCGGGATGGGGAATATGTGTAAATCTATGGCTGATTCATATCAATTTATGACAAACCCCCCCCCCCCAAAAAAAAAGGAAAAAAAAAAATACAATAAACTTGACAGGTTTCAAAAAAAAAAAAAAAATCCACAATAACAAAACAATATGAACTGCTTTTCACTTTAAAATAGAAATGGATGCCTTGGGACAAAATTTTGCCAGTTAAAAATATGTGTGCTAAAAAAAAAAAAAAAAAAAAAAAAAAAATGTGTGCTATACTTCACTTTGTAAGGCAAAGAGTTTTAATTATTTAGCATGTATTTGAGGTGGTTTGCCTGAAAAATGTAAAGGTCCTTTGGTTGTGATTAGAAAATTTCCCTGGAAATTTCTAAAAATGATTTGTCTTTAAGGTAGGCAATGAGTACTTATGATGGGTTTAAAGTTTCAAAGAGGTCTCTATGTGATAGAAAATAATGCTCACTATGTCAATGAGAAGCCTGCGCTTATGCTCCAGTGGAACAATTAATATTAGAAAGAGTCTGAACATAATCATGAGAAGTTTGAAGAAGGAAGCATGAAACTGATTTAAAGACAATTGAATGAGAAAAGAAAGGGTGAGTCCTACCCAGCAATGCAGGTAAAACAAAGAGGATGCCACTAATTCTTTGCTCTTTTTCAGATCCCACTCTGAGCTATCCTAGCTCACTAAAGTCTCCTAATTATGCTCACAGGAAAAAAGCTAAGATTCTAATTTATGATGGTGTGACACTTTTTCAAATGTCTAACAGGATTATAGTGTATGGAAAATTAAAATGAAATTTCCTTTGCCCTGTGTTAAAATTCTTGTTCATATGATCTGACATTAAAAAATGAAAGTAAAGCCTTTGGGAGGAGAAATTAATTACACATTTCTTCCTATGCCTTTCCTGACAGATATCTTCCTACTATCGTGCATATTATTAGAGTCTTTAAGCATTTTGTGAGAAATTCTGCTAGCATCATTTCTTCTGGCAACATGGGTTCTGAACCATGGTGTTTACTTGATAAACACACTAGGCTTGTACTTTTAATTTTTTCAATATAGCTTATACAAAACCATTTATTCATTGAGAACAACTATAGTTGTATAAAACAGGGCAAGTATTTTTGACAGCATCCCAGAAATTCTGTGCCAGTCAGAATTTGAGGGGTCATGATCCTGGAAGAAAGGACAGTTCTTGGAGATGAACCCAAACACTGTACATGCAAGCACTCCTTCGGGGAATTTGTAAATTCTAAAGTAGAATGGGCTCTGGAGTGGCCAGATACTCAGAGGAGATACCCCATGTCCAAGGCCATGAGGAGATACCCCACGTCCAAAGTAAGGAGTAGGGCTGCACTTTGCTGGAGCTGCCGTGAAGAGATATCCCACGTCCAAGGTAAAAGAAACCCAAATAAGACAGTAGGAACTGAGAGAGGGCATCAGAGGGCAGACAGACTGAAAACATATTCGCAGAAAACTAGCCAATCTGATCACATGGACCACAGTCTTGTCTAACTCAATGAAACTAAGCCATGCCATGTGGGGCCACCCAAGACAAACAGGTCATGGTGGAGAGGTCTGACAGAATGTGGTCCACTGGAAAAGGGAATGGCAAGCCACTTCAGTATTCTTGCCTTGACAACCCCATGAGCCGTATGAAAAGGCAAAGAGATAGGACACTGAAAGATGAACTCCCCAGGTGGGTAAGTGCCCAATATTCTACTGGAGATCAGTGGAGAAATAACTCCAGAGAAAGAAGGGATGGAGCCAAAAAAAAACAATACTCAGTTGTGGATGTGACTGGTGATAGAAGCAAGGTCCAATGCTGTAAAGAGCAATATTGCATAGGAACCTGGAATGTTAGGTCCATGAATCAAGGCAAATTGGAAGTGATCAAACAGGATGTGGCAAGAGTGAATGTCGACATTCCAGGAATCAGCAAACTAAAATGGACTGGAATGGGTCAATTTAACTCAGATGACCATTACATTTACTACTGTGGGCAGGAATCCCTTAGAAGAAATGAAGTAACCACCATAGTCAATAAAAGAGTCCGAAATGCAGTACTTGACTGTAATCTCAAAAACAACAGAATGACTTCTATTCATTTCCAAGGCAAACCATTCACTATCACGGTAATTCAAGCCTATGCCCCAACCAGTAATGCTGAAGAAGCTGAAGTTGAGTGGTTCTATGAAGACTTACATGACCTTTTAGAAATAACAACCAAAAAAAGATGTCCTTTTCATTATAGGGGACTGGAATGCAAAAGTAGGAAGTCAAGAAACACCTGGAGTAAAAGACAAATTTGGCCTTGGAGTACAGAATGAAGCAGGGCAAAGGCTAAGAGAGTTTTGCCAAGAGAACACACTGGTCATAGCAAACACCCTCTTCCAACAACACAAGAGAAGAATCTACACATGGATATCACCAGATGGGCAACACCAAAATCAGGTTGATTTTATCCTTTGCAGCCAAAGATGGAAAAGCTCTATACAGTCAGCAAAAACAAGACCAGGAGCTGACTGACTGTGGCTCAGATCATGAACTCCTTACTGAAAATTCAGACTTAACTTGAAAAAAGTAGGGAAAACCATTAGGCCATTCAGGATGACCTAAATCAAATCCCTTATGATTATTCAGTGGAATTGAGAAATAGGTATAAGGGACTAGATCTGATAGACAGATTGGCTGATGAACTATGGATGGAGGTTTGTGACACTGTACAGGAGACAGGGAGTAAGATCATTCCCAAGAAAAAGAAATGCAAAAAGGCAAAATGGCTGTCTGAGGAGGCCTTACAAATAGCTGTGAAAAGAAGAGAAGGGAAAAACAAAGGACAAAAGGAAACATATACCCATTTGAATGCAGACTTCCAAAGAATAACAGAGAGAGATAAGAAAGCCTTCCTCAGTGACCAGTGCAAAGAAATAGAGGAAAATAATAGAATGGGAAAGGCTAGAGATCTCTTCAAGAAAATTAGAGATACCAAGGGAACATTTCATGCAAAGATGGGCTCAATAAAGGACAGAAATGGTATGGACATAACAAAGCAGAAGATATTAAGAAGAGATGGCAAGAATACACAGAAGAACTGTACAAAAAAGATCTTCATGACCCAGATAATCACAATGGTGTGATCACTCACCTAGAGCTAGACATCCTGGAATGTGAAGTCAAGTGGGACTTAGGAAGCATCACTATGAACAAAGCTAGGGGAGGTAATGGAATTCCAGTTGAGCTATTTCAAATCCTAAAAGATGATGCTGTGAAAATGCTGCACTCAATATGCCAGAAAATTTGGAAAACCCAGCAGTAGCCACAGGACTGGAAGAGATCAGTATTCATTCCAATCCCAAAGAAAGGCAATACCAAAGAATGCTCAAACTACTGCACAATTGCACTCATCTCACACGCTAGCAAAGTACTGCTTAAAATTCTCCAAGTCAGGATTCAGCAACACGTGAACTGTGAACTTCCAGATGTTCAAGTTGGTTTTAAAAAAGGCAGAGGAACCAGATATCAAATTGCCAACATCTGCTGGATCATCGAAAAAGCAGGGAGTTCCAGAAAAACCTCTATTTCTGCTTTATTGACTATGCCAAAGCCTTTGACTGTGTGGATCACAATAAACTGTGGAAAACTCTGAAAGAGATGGGAATATCAGACAACCTGACCTGCCTCTTGAGAAATCTGTATGCAGGTCAGGAAGCAACAGTTAGAACTGGACATTGACAAGCAGACTGGTTCCAAATAGGAAAAGGAGTATGTCAAGGCTGTATATTGTCACTGTGCTTATTTAACTTATATGCAGAGTACATCATGAGAAATGCTGGGCTGGATGAAGCACAAGCTGGAATCAAGATTGCTGGGAGAAATATCAATAACCTCAGATATGCAGATGGCACCACCGTTATGGCAGAAAGCAAAGAAGAACTAAAGAGCCTCTTGATGAAAGTGAAGGAGGCGAGTGAAAACTTTGGCTTAAAGCTCAACATTCAGAAAACTAAGATCATGGCATCTGGTCCCATCACTTCAAGGGAACATGGTGGGGAAACAGTGGCTGACTTTATTTTGGGGAGCACCAAAATCACTGCAGATGGTGACTGCAGCCATGAAAGTAAAAGACACCTATTCCTTTTAAGGTAAGTTATAACCAACCTAGAGAGCATATTATAAAGCAGAGACATTACTTTCTCAACAAAGGTCCATCTAGTCAAGGCTATGATTTTTCCAATAGTCATGTATGGATGTGAGAGTTGGATTATAAAGAAAGCTGAGTGCCAAATAATTGATGCTTTTGAACTGTGGTGTTGGAAAAGACTCTTGAGAGTCCCGTGGACTGCAAGGAGATCCAACCAGTCCATCCTAAAGGAGCTCATTCTGGGTGTTCATTGGAAGGACTGATGTTGAAGCTGAAACTCCAATACTTTGGCCACCTGATGTGAAGAGCTGACTCATTTGAAAAGACCCTGATGCTGGGAAAGATTGAGGGCAAGAGGAGAAGGTGACAACAGAGGATAAGATGGTTGGATGGCATCACCGACTCAATGGTCATGAACTTTGGTAAACTCCAAGAGTTGGTGACGGACGTAGAAGCCTGGTGTGCTGCAGTCCATGGAGTAGCAAAGAGTCGGACACAACTGAGTGACTGAACTGAACTGAACTGAACTGAAAGTAGAATGAAAACTAGCCCATACCTTTCTCCTGAGAAACTGTTATGCAGGTCAAGAAGCAACAGTTAGAAACTTCCATGGAACAATGGTCTAGTTCACATTGGAAAAGAAGTACAACAAGGTTGTACATTGTCACCTTGCTTATTTAAGTTATATGCGGAGTACATCATCTCAAATGCTGGGATGAAATTAATCAAAATCTGGAATTAAGATTTCCTGGAGAAATATCAATAACCTCAGATATGCAGATCATACAATTCTAATGGCAGAAAGCAAAGAAGAACTAAAGGACCTCTTAATGAAGGTGAAAGAAGAGAGTGAAAAATCTGGCTTAAAACTCAAGTCAAAAAACTGGATCATGGAATCCAGTCCCATCACTTCATGCAAATACATGGGGAAACAGTAGAAGTGGTGACAGACTTTATTTTCTTGGGTTCCAAAATTGCTGCAGATAGTGACTGGAGCCATGAAATTACAAAAAACTTGCTCCTTGGAAGGAAAGCTATGCCAAATCTTGACAGCACATTAAAAGGCAGAGACATCACTTTGTTGAATTAAGACCATATAGTTAATCCTATGGTTTTTCCAATAGTCATTTATGAATGTGCAGTTGAACCATAAAGAAGGCTGAATCCTGAAGAACTGATGCTCTCAAATTGTAGTGTTGAATAAGACTGTTGAGACTCCCTTGGCCTGCAAGAAGATCAAACCAGTCAATCCTAAATGAAATCAACACTGAATATTCAATGGAAGGACCGTTGCTGATGCTGAAGCTCTGATACTTTGGCCACTTGATGCAAAGAGCCGACTCATTGGAAAAGACCCGGATGCTAGGAAAGTTTGAAGCAAAAGGAGAAGTGGGTGGCAGAGGATGAGGTGGTTAGATAGCATCACGTATTCGGTGGGCAAGAATTTGAGCAAACTCTGGAAGGTAGTGAAGGACAGGGAAGCCTGACATGCTGTAGTCCATGGGGTCACAAAAGAGTCAGACATGACTTAGCAACTGAACAACAAAAACAACAACAAGAAAGTAGAATGCAGCAACATACAGAACAATACACTTAAGTCTCACACTTCACTTTTCCACTTGATACCAAATGTGTGGGTTTTTTCTCACACTCTGCAATTCTCTGACACCATCTGGGTGTCCTACAATTTGATTCCATTTTGACACTAACCAGAGTTAGTACAGACTTCACCGATTGCCCAGTCCTTCTACACTTGAAGTTTAATTGCAAGTTTTTCAGCTCCCCAGGTTACCAACAACTTCTGTCCCATTGGGAAGAAATTGGAGGTTCCCACTATCCCTCCTCAAGTTTTATAATTTGCTAGATGGCTCACAGGACCTAGGAAAACAGTGTATTTAACACTGTTTACAAATGTAGCTTAGACAGTCCATAAACAGTTTATTTACTAGGCTTCCCTGGTAGCTGAGATGGTAAAGAATCTGCCTTCAATGCAGGAGATCTGGGTTCTTTTCCTCGGTTGGAAAGATCCCCTGGAGAAGGGAGTGGCAACACACTCAGTATTCTTGCCTGGACAATCCCATGGACAGAGGAATCTCTCGGGCCACAATCCATGAGGTCTCAGAGAGTCGGACACGACTGAGCGACTAACACTTTCATTTTCAAAGGATATAATAAAGCACACAGATGAACAGACAGGTGAAGAAAATATAGAGCATGGTCTGCAAGGGTTGAGAAGCAGGATTTGCTGTCCTGGTGAGGTATAGCACATTCCCAGCCCTTAGATGTGTTCACGGACCTGGAAGCTCTGATTCTCATACTTTAGGGACTTTTGTGGAGGCTTCATCAGGCTTGATTAATTGTTAACCCATTTTCCAATGCTACTCTCCTCTTCAGAGGATAGGGTGAGGATAGAACTGAAATTTGGAAACTTCTCCTTCTAGTCATGACCTGATCTTTCTAGTAGTGAACAGCCCCATCTAATAGTTGCCTCATTAGAACAAATGACACTCCCATCATCCAGGGAAGTCCAGGAGATTTAGTTAGGAGTTCTGCATCAGTCACTTGGTCACTCAGGAAATTACAAGGATTTTAGGAGCTCTGTGTCAGGAACCAGGGTCAGACACCAAATATTAGCAGGAACCAGGATCAGAGACTAATATACATATAGTATTATATTATGTCACAGGCAAGAAGCCTGAAACTGGGCTTGGAGGACTTGCAGGTTCAAGATCCTAGAAAGCAGGAGGTGAGACAATTAAACTCAGGTCTGTGTACTGATTCCCTTCACAAGCATTTGTGATTCCTAAGCTGCTCAGGATGAAAAGCTAAGAAAACCAGCGGAAAGTAACAGAAAAGCTGAGAGGACCTTTTCTATTCTTGTGATATGGAGGAAAAAAATAGACAAACAAAAGAGAAGCACCCCAAGTAAAATTCACAGGCTCTCAGCTGAGGACCCCTCAAGTCTTGATCCAAAGATTAAGCTCAAACTAGAGGTAGAATGGGGCTTACAAGGTTTGACACTTGACTCGAGTCATCTTGGTCTCTGAATTAGTTGAGGGGTTCCTCTGCCTAACAGAGGACAGAGAGAGGAAAAAAAAGTCTTCATCCAGAGCCTCTGTGATCTTTTATACAAATGTTTCAGATGAGATTAAAAGAAAAAATTACTAAGTATGCCAAGGAAAAGAAACTAGAAAAAATAACACAGGAGGAATAGATCCTTGAGAGGATCCAGATGCTAGAAATATTACACATTGACTTTAAAATTTCTAAAGGGCAATAGCAAATTTCAATTATTTTTAGACCTGGCAAAAGATTTCATGAAAGTAAGCACAGTGTATACCAGAAACCGAGAAAACAGACTTGTACTTTTGGTAGGTAGAAGCATAAAAGGGAAAAGTATAAATGACAAAAATGAATCATCCTTCCATTTTACATTCTTTTCCTAAGTAATCTCTTGATCAACTTGCTGCCTTATAACAAGTTTGACTGGATATGGATGTGATGTGATAGAAATGAACCCTCTGGAATTCCGTAAGACACATTTATATCTTCACAGGGCCTGCATTTTCAGTGGCTTGGCTTGTTTCTTCTGGAGAAGGAACCCAAACCATCCCAGTATGCTTACCTAGAAA
Organism: Dama dama; assembly: GCF_033118175.1. Classification (NCBI taxonomy): domain Eukaryota; kingdom Metazoa; phylum Chordata; class Mammalia; order Artiodactyla; family Cervidae; genus Dama; species Dama dama. Next base: position 43,444,572 of record NC_083711.1, on the reverse strand, counting down.
ATCCCATGGATACAGGAGCCTGGTGGGCTATGGTCCATGGGGTCGCAAGAGTCAGACATGACTTAGCAACTAAACAACTGGGGAACGCAGCAGCTGCAGTTCATACTGAGAGTCAGCCAACACCATCTGCTCCTCACACTTGACTGTTTGTATCAAGACATGCATAGATTCCCATGCTTCCATAGATTCCCATGGCTTTTATATTAGAATCTAGTGTTTCTTCATATTATGTTATTTTGAAACTCCAACAGAGATTATAATTACTACTGTCTTTGGTGGCCTCTTATTAATGAGGTTAATACAGTGAATCATAACATACATATTTTTATCTGTTTTTTCCTCCATTGGCATATAAGCTTACAGAGGGTAGGTATTTTTGTCAGTTTGGTCACTGGTCTATTCCCAGTATCTGAAACACATACTATGCCAGGCATAGAGTATTTGTTAAATGTACACCTATAAATCAATCCATCAATTAATTATTCACTCTTTTCTTTGGTCCATCATCTTGACATGCTGACATAGTTTATCTTTGTTATTTGGTAAATTTTCAAAAATCTAAAACAACTTAATTGAAAATTTACATACTTTTTTTTTTCAATTTCAATAGTAAAGAAATATAAGTACATTGGCTAAAAAAGTCCTAATATATATATATATATATATATATATATATATATATATATAATATATATATAACAGACATTTTACTCATTTTAATCGTCTACAAAACATTAAGAACTATGCTATTAAGTTCTAAGCTCCTAATTTAAGAACTAATTTTAAAACTTAGAATTGAGTATGTTACTAATATCATAAAGGTTTGTGATTCTTGGCTTTATAAAATTAACAAAATCAATTTTTATTTTTCTTAATGAATTCAACTTTTTTTTTCCTATAGGCAAACTTCACATTCATTGTGTATGAAAGTATTATCAAAATATATTCACATTTATAATTTTATGTGATCTTCAAAAGACTTTAAAGTACAAACAAGTATTTCCATTTTACAAATTCAAAAATTAAATGAAGAAATATAAGTGCTATTGTACTGTCAGATAGATGGTAAAGTTCAGATCTAGAAATAGTATAGCTTTTTCATAGTTACATTTACAATAATACACTCTTTCAGAATCTCAATTTTTCAATAAAAGGGATAATAGCTCCCTGCTGTTTGGGGAACTGCAATGTGTGTACAGACTTGCCCTGGTATTCAATTATTTCATTCCACAGGTATTAATTTCCTGAAATTTCATGGCAAGGTAAAATATGACATCCTGCATTTGCTTCTTGACCAAATTGTGAAATTTCTGAAGGAATTCTATTACATCCTTTTGTACAGAAATTCAGAAACTTCAGAGTAAACAGATTAATTAGGCAAATATTTAAATATAGTTTCTAGTCTTCCTCTAATCTAAGATGTTCCTTAGAATGGTATCTTGAAAAGAACAGTGCAATATGTATATTTTCCTACAGAAAATTATAATTAGAGATGCAATTTCTGACTTAGGAATTACACTGTTATAAAATGAATTATAACACCTAAATGTGATAGAGATCAATGCAAAGAAAAAGAGGAAAAAAATAGAATGGGAAAGGCTAGAGATCTTTTCAGGAAAATTAGAGATACCAAGAGAATATTTCATGCAAAGATGGGCACAATAAAGGACAGAAACAGTGTGGACCTAACAGAAGCAGAAGATATTAAGAAGAGGTGGCAAGAATACACAGAAGAACTATACAGAAAATGACTTCATGACCTAGAGAACCACGATGGTGTGATCACTCACCTAGAGGCAGACATCCTGGAATGCGAAGTCAAGTGGGTGTTAGGAAGCATCACTACAAACAAAGCTAGTGGAGGTGATGGAATTCCAGTTGAGCTATTTCAAGTCCTAAAATATGATGCTGTGAAAGTGATGCACTCAACATGGCAGCAAATCTGGAAAACTGAGCAGTGGTCACAGGGCTGGAAAAGGTCATTTTTCATTCCAGTCCCAAAGAAAGACAATGCTAAAGAGTGTTCGAACTACGGCACTACTGCACCCATCTCACATACTAGCAGAGTAATGCTCAAAATTCTCCAAGCCAGGCTTCAATAGTATGTGAACCACTGAAAACCAGATGTTAAAGCTGGATTTAGGAAAGTCAGAGGAACCAGAGATCAAATTGTCAATACCCACTGGATCATCAAAAAAGCAAGAGAGTTCCAGAAAAACTACTTCTGCTTTATTGACTACATGAAAGCCTTTGACTGTGTGGATCACAACAAACTGTGTAAAACTCTTAAAAAGATGTGAATAGCAGACAATCTGATCTACCTCTTGAGAAATCTGTATAGAGATCAAGCAACAGTTAGAACTGGACATGGAACAACAGACTGGTTCCAAATAGGGAAAGGAGTACGTCAAAGCTGTATATTGTCACCCTGATTATTTAACTTATATACAGAGTACATCATGTGAAATGATGGGCTGGATGAAGCACAAGCTGAAATCAAGATTGCCAGGAGAAATATCAATAATTTCAGATATGCAGATGATACCACCTTTATGGCAGAAAGCAAAGAACTAAAGAGCCTCTTGATGAAAGTGAAAGAAGGGAGCAAAAAGGCTGGCTTAAAACTCAATATTCAGAAAACTAAAATCATGGCTTCTGGTCCCATCACTTCATGGCAAATAGATGGTGAAACAGTGGAAACAGTGCGAGACTTTATTTTCTTGGGCACCAAAATCACTGCAGATGGTGACTGCAGCCATGAAACTAAAAGACGCTTGCTCCTTGAAAGAAAAGCTATGAACAACCTAGACAGTGTACTGAAAAGCAGAGACATTACTTTGCCAACAAAGGTTCATCTAGTCAAAGCTGTGTTTTTTTCCAATAGTCACATATGGATGTGAGAGTTGGACTATAAAGAAGGCTGAGTGCCGAAGTATTGATGCTTTTCATGTGGTGTTTGAGATTTTTGAGAGTCCCTTGGACTGCAAGGGGATCCAACCAATCCATCCTAAAGGAAATCAGTCCTGAATATTCATTGAAAGGACTGATGCTGAAGCTAAAACTCCGAATACTCGGCCACCTGACGTGAATAACTGATTCATTGGAAAAGACCCTGATGCTCGGAAAGATTGAAGGCGGGAGGAGAAGGGGACAATAGAGGACACGATGGTTAGATGGCATCACCAACTCGATGGACATGATTTTGAGTAAGCTCCAGGGAGTTGGTGATGGACAGGGAAGCCTGGCGTGCTGCAGTCCATGAAGTTGCAAAGAGTCAGACACGACCGAGCGACTGAACTGAACTGAACTGATTCCTCAGCTGTCTTTGCAATTGAGATGTAGTACTTAGATTAAATCCCTTCGGGTACATTGAATTCATACAGAAAACATGAAGGGAATTGTAAGACATTAGTAGAGACTTTTTTTTTTTTTTTAATTTTCCAAAGCCTTTATTTTCCACTGAAGTCTCTCATTATTTATTTTATTTTTTTTATTTATTTTTATTATTATTATTTTTTTTTTCAGTGGGTTTTGTCATACATTGATATGAATCAGCCATGGATTTACATGTATTCCCAATCCCGATCCCCCCTCCCACCTCCCTCTCCACCCGATTCCTCTGGGTCTTCCCAGTGCACCAGGCCTGAGCACTTGTCTCATGCATCCCACCTGGGCTGGTGATCTGTTTCACCATAGACAGTATACATGATGTTCTTTTGAATCATCCCACCCTCACATTCTCCCACAGAGTTCAAAAGTCTGTTTTGTATTTCTGTATCTCTTTTTCTGTTTTGCATATAGGGTTATCGTTACCATCTTTCTAAATTCCATATATATGTGTTAGTATGCTGTAATGTTCTTTATCTTTCTGGCTTACTTCACTCTGTATAAGGGGCTCCAGCTTCATCCATCTCATTAGGACTGGTTCAAATGAATTCTTTTTAATGGCTGAGTAATATTCCATGGTGTATATGTACCACAGCTTCCTTATCCATTCATCCATTTAAAAGTAAATTTAAACTTACAGTTGCATAATGTTGACTAAATAGATGGTGCCATCCACATAGACCCACAGAGTTTAACTCCGTGTGCTGAAACATTTGCTATTATGACATACATTTATTGACAAAGAGAGGTCTGTATTGCTGAACATCCACTCATAGAGAAAAATCCTTTAGTGTAAGTAAGATGTATTTTTTAAACCATGAGCTATAAAATCATTTGCAAAAATGTTAATGTAGCATTTCAGTATAAAAATATATTCTAAAATATTAAAGTTTTGATTTTCTGGAACATGAATCATATTGGAAATTCTCCTTAATCAAATTAAGGAATGTAACTGTTTACTTAACAACTCACTAGCAATGATTCCCCTTGCTTGCCATTTGATTACTTTCAAATATGTGATCTAGTCATATTTATCAGCAATATGTTATAAAATTTAATCACAAGTATTATAAATATTATATCATGTTCTTTAAAAGTAACTATTATGTATATTGACAAGAAAAAACATAATTCTCATTATCCACTCTGATTTTATATGCAGGAGAGAAATGGCTAATATGTCAAGTATGTGTCTGATTTGATACCCATATAATCAGATAATTTAACATATAATTGCATATGTTTAGTGAATACACTTATCATAGTAATCATTTATGTAACCATCCTTCATTTTATCTATATTTAAAGACAGAGCCAGGGGTTTTACTTCCTGAATATAAAAGTCTAACACTGGGTTTTATAAGTTTAGGCTTCTAGATGATTAAACTTCTTTTCCTATAGATCTTGCAGTGAAGATAACACTAGTCTGGATAATTTATATTTTGCAGTAATTCATTGCATTCTGCTCATATACATATTCAGCCATCTTTCTTCCTTTGATATTTTATTGTCTTAATTTGCATAAGGAATAAGATTTAATGATTTTTCCTGCTTTGTCTATTTATTACTGAATCAATTTTTAACACTTTACCAATATTTAAATTTGGAAATATGAAATACTCCCTAGTGTATATGATGGAAAATACATTAAAATAGCCATTAATCATCAGAATTAGACATCAAATTTGTAAAATTATTATAATCCCTAAACCAAATAACACTTTTTATTTCTTGAATGCCTATCCTATGCATGGAACTTTGCTAATTGCTTTACACATATTATTTCATTTAAGTTTTACAAAACTCCTCCTGATAGGTATTTTTCACATTTTATATGTAAGTTTCAAATGTTTTCAAATAGTTAAACAAACCATCCTAGGTTACACAGACATTCCATTTATAATTCAATTCTATTTAATAAATTGTTAAAGATTTCATTATATTAATTACAGAACTATAAATAATATTACTGCATAGCTTTCAATTTTTACAGTCAAAATATGAACATTAGTATTATTTTTTACAAGTTAATAAGGATAAAATTATCCTTCCATATTATCTTTGTATTAAAATTAGGAATTGCAAAGTTTAAGATTCATGACAACTGTAAATAATAATAGATTCTTGATACAAAAATGCAAAATGTATAATCTCTGATAACTGTGAAAGTCTGTTCCCAGTTAAGAAGAATCAGGTTTGGTTCCAAAAGAGGGATTTTATGGTGTAGCATTTATAGCTCTTGACAACTGCTTGCACAGTCAACCAGCTTAATTTTCCAAAGGAACTTAATAAAAATATAGAAGAACAATGTTTGTCTTATTGTGAATTATCAGGAAAAAACACATGTGCACTAATCTGTTGACAAGATAACATTAGATTTCAAGATGTAATATTGTTTATATAAGGTTTTTTTATACAACATAGTGCAAAATAATCTTGGAAGAAAGTTGTCTAATTCCTAAAAAAAAAAAACAGTCATGTTTGGGAGATACAAATACTGAAAAACTTCCATAGAGCATGTCAGTCTTAGGGAAAACTATCAACAGGCATCAAATACTTCTCGTGTGACCTACATCATTGTTAAGAGCAGTTAGCAAATCTGACAAGAAAAGATCTGGAAGACAGCACCAATGATACCTTAGCACAGTATTTGGACAGTAGTCTCTAACAGTCATTAAAAAAAAAAAACAACTAAAGGACACATCTATGTTCATAGATTGAAAGAAAATACACATAGACAATTCAAGAGCTAACAGAGTGAAAAAATCATAGCATAATAAAATTTCTCAAGTTAAAATTTCAAAAAAATATTTTTTATGAGAAAATAAAAAAATGGTATAGCACACTTTAAAATCTATTTTTTCCATAAACACTAAAATTATATGTATACTTTCATGTATAGTTATACAGTTTTCACCTGTTAAATTGTCTTCAATTTAGATTAACATTATTACAATATAAATCATAGACTATTCTTTAATAAATATCCATATTATTAGTTATTGTAAGATCCTTCTATAGATTAGGTCAATGTATATCACAAGTAAATCTCTAGAGAATAACACAACTTTAAAAGCTAGCAAAAAAAAAAATAGATCTGTTACTGTAAATATATCACAGGTTCAAATGGAAATTTATATATTTTGTCTTCTCCAAAAGCAGGTCAAAGAGACTTGCTATCAACATGCTCTGCTTAGATTCCAATTGAAATTCAAGTTCAGATTAGGAGCTACTTAATTTTAAATCTTTTGATTATTAAAGACTTCTATAACATTTACTGAGGCTATATGTATTCATTTTTTTTCAGAGTTTAACTCTTTTTCTCCATTTGTTTTCTGTTTTGCTAAAATCACAATTCTACTCCTGACCAGATCAGAGATATCATCTTCCATATTTGAACTCCTGCCTTGAACAGCATACGTACCTATACTGTAAATTTATATAACTTCACATTCCCCTAATGTCTCAATATCCCTACACACAGGGTGTGCATTCCCCTGGTGCTTCTCCCATATAATCCTTGGGATGGCGTGCTGCCTCCTTCTTCTGAGACTTGTGAGTATAATGAATTTCTGTCATTTTTATCTTCCTCCCTACAAGTTATTTTGTGTCTTCACCTGACTATGCACCAGAGTTCAGTTCAGTCGCTCAGTCGTGTCTGATTCTTTGCTACCCCATGGACTGCAGCACTCCAGGCTTCCCTGTCCATCACCAACTCCCGGAGCTTGCTTAAATTCATGTCCATCAAGTCGTTGATGCCATCCAACCATCTCATCCTCTGTTGTCCTCTTCTCCTCCTGCCTTCAATCTTTCCCAGCATCAGGGTCTTTTCCAAATAGTCAGTTCTTCACATCAGGTGGCCAAAGTATTGGAGTTTCAACTTCAGCATCAGTCCTTTCAATGAATATTCAGGACTGATTTCCTTTAGGATGGACTGGTTGGATCTCCTTGCAGTCCAAGGAACTCTCAAGAGTCTTCTCCAACACTACAGTTCAAAAGCATCAATTCTTCCATGCTCAGCTTTCTTTATAGTCCAACTCTCACATCAATACATGACTACTGGAAAAACTGTAGCTTTGACTAGACTGACCTTCGTTGCCCAAGCAATGTCTCTGCTTTTCAGGATGCTGTCTAGGTTGGCCATAGCTTTTCTTCTAAGGAGCAAGCATCTTTTAATTTCATGACTGAAATCACCATCTGCAGTGATTTCGGAGCCCAAGAAAACAACGTCTCTCATTGTTTCCACTGTTACCCCATCTATTTGCCATGAAGTGATGGGACTGGATGCCATGATCTTAGTTTTCTGAATGTTGAGTTTTAAGCCGGCTTTTTCACTTTCCTCTTTCACTTTCATCAAGAGTCTCTGTAGTTCTTCTTCGCTTTCTGCCATAAGGGTGGTGTCATCAGCATATCTGAGGTTATTGATATTTCTCCCTATAAGTGCACCAGAATACCCTATTTTAAAGTCATATAATTATTCCTTACATAAAAATTGGCAACAGCATAACGTAATCTAAATAATGGATGAAAAAATCCCACTGAGGTGTGCTCATGCTTTTAAACTGAATGTCCCAATTGGGTTCCTCTACCCCTGAGATTCTGATTTTGGTGTTGACCATCTGGTGATGTCCATGTGTAGAGTCTTCTCTTGTGTTGTTGGAAGAGCGTGTTTGCTATGACCAGTGTGTTCTCTTGGCAAAACTCTATTAGCCTTTGCCCTGCTTTATTCTGTACTCCAAGGCCAAATTTGCCTGTTACTCCAGGTGTTTCTTGACTTCCTACTTTTGCATTCCAGTCCCCTATAATGAAAAGGACATTTTTTGGGGTGTTAGTTCTAAAAGGTCTTGTAAGTCTTCATAGAACCAGTCAACTTCAGCTTCTTCAGCGTTACTGGTTGGGGCATAGGCCTGGATTACCGTGATATTGAATGGTTTGCCTTGGAAATGAACAGAGATCATTCTGTCATTTTTGAGACTGCATCCCAGTACTGCATTTCGGACTCTTTCATTGACCATGATGGCTACTCCATTTCTTCTAAGGGATTCCTGCCCACAGTAGTAGATATAATGGTCATCTGAGTTAAACTCACCCATTCCAGTCCATTTTAGTTCGCTGATTCCTAGAATGTCAACATTCATTCTTGCCATCTCCTGTTTGACCACTTCCAATTTGCCTTGATTCATGGACCTAACATTCCAGGTTCCTATGCAATATTGCTCTTTACAGCCTCAGACCTTGTTTCTATCACCAGCCACATCCACAACTGAGTATTGTTTTTGCTTTGGCTCCATCCCTTCATTCTTTGTGGAGTTATTTCTCCACTGATCTCCAGTAGCATATTGGGCACCTACTGACCTGGGGAGTTCCTCTTTCAGTATCCTATCATTTTGCCTTCTCATACTGTTCATGTATCTCCTTGCAGTCCTGGGTGTTCATTGGAAGGACTGATGCTGAAGCTGAAACTCCAGTACTTTGGCCACCTCATGCGAAGAGTTGACTCATTGGAAAAGACCCTGATGCTGGGAGGGATTGGGGGCAGGAGGAGAAGGGGACAACAGAGGATGAGATGGCTGGATGGCATCACCAACTAGATGGACATGAGTTTGGATAAATTCTGGGAGTTGGTGATGGACAGGGAGGCCTGGTGTGCTGCAATTCATGGGGTCACAAAGAGTTGGACACAACTGAGTGACTGAACTGAACTGAACCCCTGAGATTGCCCTACACTGATTTATGTTGCTTTCTGCTGCCCCTTGAAAAAGCTACAAAGACTCCCCACCCTAAATTACAGATCTTGCCCCAACCCGAAGTAGAACACCCCAAGATCCTGTTTTCTAGACAATGATCTTGGGAAAAGGGGTAAAGTCATTTTATCTCTCTCCAAGACACAAAGTCCCTGGACACATTGACTATCACTTTACATAGCCAGTGCCTAAGATTAGACCCCCTACAGTCTCCTCACTGAGATTAATGAGGAAAGACTCCCTGCCTGGTCTTAATCGAGGCATTGAAAGTCTACCGAGGAAGCTGAGGGTTAGCCAGGAAAACAGAGGTGTGAGTGTGCACTCAGTTACTGGTTGAATGACTCTGTCACATGGGTCAGTGTGCCTTTGAGTGAGACTTGTGAAGGAAAAGTGCTACTCCCTTTCCGTTTGGTGTCAGAAGTGTCCCTTCTCTCAGAGAGCCCAATGGCACACCCTAGAGGGTTGACAATGCCAACTGCCAGCCCCTTTTCTGCTGCACTTTTTCCTGCTGTCAGTCTTCATCCCACATCCCCATAGGGTATCACAGATTCCATTCATGAAGACTGGCAAATGGTTGGGGCTATTTTTATTTGACTCCCCCAAGACAGCTGAGGAGGCTTCTTAGCTCATTTGAGGTTACATATCTCCTGGTCAATGCTCATTTGCAAGTATTGCTACTGACTGACTTGACAAGAGTTGTTATTGTTGAGTCGCTAAGTCATGTCTGACTCCTTGCCACCCCATGGACTGCAGTATGCCAGGCTTCCCTGTCCTTCACTATCTCCTGAGTTTGCTCAAATTCGTGTCCATTGAGTCTGTGATGCCATCTAATTGTTTCATCCTCTGCTGCTGCTGCTGCTAAGTCATCATCCTCTATTACCCCCTTATTCTCCTGCCCTCAATCTTTCCCAGAATCAGGGTCTTTTCCAAAGAGTGGGCTCTTTGCCTCAGGTGGACAAGAGTGCCCTCTTAAAATTACATTGTCATATAATAAATATTTTAAAGGTAAACTTGAGCCCACTATTGCTGTCCTAGACGTAGACCTCAGCCCTTCTGTGGTTGAATGGGGGACTCAAAAAAGGAAGCTCCCTAGTCCCAATAGGGACTACTCAGGGACCACCAAGAGCTTGTTGGATAACATTTAAAGAGAGAAGGGGAAAAAAGCTTCTATAAAAACAAGCTTTTCTTAAAGATTTTGCTTAGGAGAGAAAAAACAGGGTTGGGGAAGGTGATATGAGGACTGCTTATACTGTGGCGGGGTGTCCCACGCACCAGACCCCATCCACCTTCCCCCTTTCCCTCCTATCAATAAGAGGCAACAACTACAAACCATGGTTTTTAGGTAGCTAAAAGCCCAAGGGGGTGGGGAAACTGTGAAAAATTTAAGTCTAACAAACATAATGCTAGCCCTAAATTACTTATCGATTTAAAAAACAAACTTCTAAATACAAAGGAAGGAAATAAAAGGTAATTAAATGAACATATATCCTAATATAAAAATAAAAGAAATTGTGTATATGTATGTATAATATATAACTAAACAGTGTTATATAATTTGTTATAATGGGAAATCCAACATTTATATACTAGAAGAACTTATGTAACAAGAAATGAAATGAACACTGATTGGCTTTTGTTCTAGCATAACTTTAACATTTCCTAAAAAAAAAAATGCATCAATTAACAAGCATCACAGATTTAACAGTAAGCTCAGATTATAATTATACCAGGGATCCCCATATATTTAAGCATCTACCTTCTATAATCTGAAGAATGTAACTAAATAGGAAACAGTGGGAAAAATGAATATGCCTCACTTTAACTGTAGTGTTGCCTAAATTTCCCACAGTCATGATATTCATTACACTAAATATCTTACATTGGACAGAGATGTTCCAAAACAATAAATAATTAAAATTAAAGTAAGTCTGTAACAGTTACCAACTGGCTTCATAAAATAGGACTCTGTGATCCTCCAGTTAAAATATCTAAAGGGACCTAGAGTAAGTCAAAACAGGGCTTCAAGGATTAAAATTTATTATCTAAAACCTAATAAATAAAAGGGTGATTATCTCCAGTCCTTCTCCATTTGACAGCTCAATTTCAGCTGTTCTAAATCTGAAAAAAAAAAAAAGTAAACAAATAGTGTCTCCTAATGGATTACTACAACCCTAATGCTATGATTCCATTTGTCATGGCCCCCATACCCAATACTCAGTATTATTAAAATTACTGATTCTATTCCACTAACAATGGGTAAACATTTTGCTTTTACAAATTGGCTGATGCATTCTATTTAACACCTATGTCAACAGCCTCTCAGCTTCAGTTTGCCTTCACCTCCAAAGGGACAGAGTGTTCCCTTTCCAGGCTCCCTGTGGACGTACTTCATCAGCTTTGCCATCACATACAATCTCTGCAGACGAGATCTTAGCTACCTCCTCCTTTCTGTAGGAGGACAGGTATGACAGTACACATAACGTCCTCCTTCAAGGAGATTTGTTTAACATACTCATTAAGGACACATAAAGTCCAACATCTTTTGGTCCTTTTCTGAGTTCTGATGGCAACATGTTCCTCATTTACAAGTCTTATCTACAGATTAAAATCCACAGTCACCACTGCTAGTGCCCTCAAAAAACTGCTTCACTATAGAGACTTTGGCAAACTCTTCTCATTGCCTCCTGGAGTCTCTGGTCACTTACGATGACCTTAAATTGCCCCAGGGCTTCTGATGCAAAAAAAGGAAAAGGGAAAAAACCTGCCCCTCCGGGCCTCGTTCTATATACTGAAAAATGACTGCCTACCTCCTGGTCTTTCCTGGAAATAGAAGCTCTCACAGACCCTGAATCGGTCACCCTCAGTACTCAGAACACCCCACTAGCTTGGCACAGCTACAGGAACCTCCCTAAGACAGGAGGAAATTAGATATGGACCCCTGGCGTATTTCACCTTCATGAAGGGGTGGCTTCCCCTGTCATCAATTCCTTGCCAGATGTCAGGGTGCTGGAGGAGGTCATCCCTCCCCGCCCCCAACACCTTGGCAGCCTGGGGAGCCCCTTGAGATTCACTGCGTGAACAAGAGTGGGGGTTCATGGGCTATATGAAAGCACTGCTCTCAAAGGATGCAGCTCAGTGGGATGTTTCTGCTTCCCACCCCCTTGCCAGAATGTTTGTAGCAAAGGATAGGACCTAGAAACCAGATACTAGGCCAAACTTCAGGCAGTCATCTTAGTGATAGATGCTCAGGCTAACACTGACCACATCTTCACCTATGTACTAAACTGTTGGGCTACTGCCTAAAAATTGTCTCCTTTGCAGGGGGGAACCCATCTGGGAATCTCTTGTTTCACATGCACCCAAAATACAAATAAATATCAGTGAAGTAAGTCAGAAAGAAAAACACCAATACAGTATATTAATGCATATATATGGAATTTAGAAAGATGGTAACGATGACCCTATATGCAAGACAGCAAAAGAGACACGGATGTAAAGAACAGAATTTTGGACTCTGTGGGAGAAGGTAAGGGTGGGATGGTTTGAGAGAATGGTATTGAGACATGTATATCACCACATGTGAAATAGATGACCAGTCCAAGTTCAATGCATGAAGCAGGGCATTCAAAGCCAGCGCACTGGGACAACCCAGAGGGATGGGATGGGGAGGGAGGTGGGAGGGGCTTCAGGACAGGAGGGAAGCATTACCGCCATGGCTGATCCATGTCAACGTATGGCAAAAGCCACCATAGTATTGTAAAGTAATTAGTCTCCAATTAAAATAAATTAATTTTTTAAAAAAGAAAAAAAAAATCACAGTTGCCTCTACATACACTGAGGCCACAATACAAGGTGTTGCTTTTGTGATGCTTTATACAGAGAGTATAAGGGCACTCCTCTTCCCTCTAGAGTTAGAGATGTTATTGGTAGGACACACAACATACTTCACTTGCTAAAATACACAAGTTAGGCTCTTGGAGGGCTTCCCTGGAGGCTCAGCTGGTAAAGAATCTGCGTGCAATGCAGGAGACCCCAGTTCAATTCCTGGGTCCAGAAGATCCCCTGGAGAAGGGATAGGCTACCCACTCCAGTATTCTCGGGCTTCCCTGGTGGCTCAGATGGTAAAGAATCTGCCTGCAATATGGGAGAACTGTGATCAATCCCTGGGTTGGAAGATTCCCTGGAGGAGGGCATAGCAACTCCTCCAGCATTCTTGTCTGGAAAATCTCCAAGGACAGAAGGGCCTGGTGGGCTGCAGTCCATGGGGTTGCAAAGAGTCAGACGTAACTCAAGCACAGCACACAGGTTCTTGGAAAGGCATTCCAAAGAACTTTAAAGTCCCTAATAGATCGCAAATAGCCAGTTTAATGGCATCAAACAATTGAGTTTCAAATTCCAGTTAGCGATAAACCCCTGAAATTCTTTATCCTGTTCCAGACCTTAACCTAATTTTATAAATTTTCATCTTACCCCTATCCCATGAAGACTGGAAGCTAGATCCAGGTACCTACTCTCCTAGAACTCATTAACTGTAGATTGTTTCATAGATCAGGCAGATATTCATCTGAGGTGGGACCCACCCGAACTTAAAGTTCCACCAAAAACAAACATGCCATCAGGTTGGGCTTATTGCTGCCAGTCTGGGTACTTTCACTGGTTTACAATTAAGAGGCCCTTATCAACTTCAGTGGGTTGCCACTTAGAAAGGATTCCACAGTTCAAGACTCCAGATAACATCACCTTGGCCTCCGAATCTCACCTCTGCAAATGCCCTCACCTCAGATGATATCACCCCAATCCAAGACCTCACTATAGGGATGGCTAGACCTCCTGTGCTAGAGATGACTTCAGCTCTTACACTAAAACCATGACCTCTCTAAGGCACAGTTTGGACACAGGATGTATTCCTTCTAAAATCACTGTGTGTTTGTCCCATGATTCTAATATACTTCTTGTTGTTTGGTCACTAGAAAGTGGAAGTGTCAGTCACTCAATCCTGTCCAACTCTTTGCGACCTCATGGACTGTAGCCTGCCAGGCTCCTCTGTCCATCCAGGCAAGAATACTGGAGTGGGTAGCCATTCCCTTCTCCAGGGGATCTTCCTGACCCAGGGATTGAACCCAGGTCTCCTGTATTGCAGGCAGATTATTTATTGTCTGAGCTACCAAGTCATGTCTAACCCATTTGCAACCCTCTGTCTATGGGATTTCCCAGGCAAGAATACTAGAGTAGGTTGTCATTTCCTTCTCCAGGGGATCTTCCCAATCCAGGGATTGAACCTATGTCTCCTATATTGGCAGGTGGATTCTTTATCTCTGAGCTACCAAGGAAGCCCAGTATACTCCATGCTCTCTACTAAAACATGTACCTGATTACTTAATAAGGCATTTAGTAGAGGTTCCTAAAATTCATGAAGATTATTGTTTTCCCCGGGAGGTACCTGACTCATATCACTCAATCTCTTGACCCTCTGGAGAGAGGACCACTCACTCTAGGATGTCTTTTCCTCCTAACCCCTCCAGCTTTCTACCACAAACCCTCATCTTAAATCTCCACCCCTGAACACCATGACACTCCTTTCCCTTGGTTATGCACAACACCACATTCTAACAAGTACATTATACTCTAAATGATGGTACCTTTGGGTTTTATAATGGGCCAAAATCAAAGACATATCACCTCATATATTTTTCCTTGCGGACTCTCCAATGTGTTTTTCCTAATGAAACCATAATTCACTGGGGATTCCCATAGTTATTTATTCTCTGGGTACTGCCCCATTTCCAACAACTCAAGGACTAGAGGTAAAACATGATATTTATTCCTAGCTTAATAGAACTTGTCATAGCCAGAGGAGCCAGCCGCCAGCTTTGGCACCAGTACAGTGGCCTTTGTCAAACAAAATAAAATCATAAATGTCAACCAGCAGCTTTCCACAGCTCTTTCAGATCAGATTCAAAGGCTGCAAGAAATATTGTTCCTTATACAACAGGCCTATGAGCCTCTAACCCAAGTGGTAAGGGATAACAGACTGGCTCTCAACTACTTGCTAGTCAAGAAAAGAGGGGTTTGTACTATTCAGGGTACCTCCTGTTGTATGGACGTTTTCAATCTGGACAGGTACAGAACAAAGTATAAGGAATAAGCAAAGATATAATGATCTTTCATAACATAACTAAAATCTTCCAATAAATTCTCTTAAAATCATAAATATCTGTCCTACTGTCTATGGCTGACCAAGAGCAATGCTTGGTTGCCAACTGGGTTCTCTGTTGTCACTTTTATCAAAGTTGCCTTTGGTGACTAAATCAAAATGTCTCACCTTTAACATCTCCACAACCTAGGTAACAAGTGTTATCCATTCCATTTTAGGTAAAATTTCATGTTTTCCTGAACATCAACAGCCTTACAAAAAGGCTGTGAGCACCCCACCCAGGGCACCAGTGTGATAAACCTGCACCCAGCCACAAGTTCCCTTTCCCTCCCCTGACTGTGACCTCATGACGCTCAAACATGCCAAAGGTATCTCCTCATGACTTTTGCTTAATACGCCACCCCCAGGAAAGGCACTTGCCCATGGGTTTTCTTTCTATTTCTTCCCTATCTGCTTGGTAGAGTCTCTTCATTGACTCTACCAAGTCTGACTCTCTCAGCGGCCCCCTGCATGGCATGCTGAGCCTCCTCCATCGAGGATATGGATATAATGGATCTCTTTCACTGTTGAATGCCTCTCTAGGATGTTTTTATATGTTTGCCCCTGATGGATCATTAAAAATATTTTTAGTAACACAATTATTCCCTATGTCACAGTTCTGCATCACTTATTCTTCAATCCCTTCCTCACAGAGAACATCATTTTTGACTAATACATTAACAATTTCACTTCAAAAAAAAGTGAGTAGCAACTTTATATAAGTTATAGTAGAGATGTATGTTTTTTTCTTTTCTGTGACTAGCACACGTCAAGTGCTGGAGGCATTTTTAAAGCATGCTTTTAGATGAAAGATGACAATATGGACATCCAATTTTATATCCACCTCTCTTGAAATTGTATCAAAACTTTGGTAAAGGGAGTTTAAAGTAGAAGAAAAATTAAAATGAAGAAAGAAACATGAATTGCATTTTGGAAGTGATTAGCAGATAAAAGCACACAAACTTGTGCAGACCTATCCAAACTGAGATTTCAGTAGAAGCAAATGAACCCTAGAAAGGACAGGAATTAGTTCTTTCCTTAAAAGGAAGTTCTTTCCTGGTGAGGTCAGGCTGAAAAAGTAAGACTGGAGAACCCTGTATCCTTCACCACTGAACAGCAATTTCCACCTATTGCTCCTGTAAGATATTGTATATACAATTTATGGAGAGGCTGAAATGGAGAGACTGGACTCTAGGACTCAAGCTTGCTGGGAGTGGAAGGAGTTGATAGTAACATGGAACGAAGGACAATGTACTAAGCAATGAGTGTCCCAGCAGTTTAACCCTATAAATTCTGCCAGTATGACCTCTAGGCTTATTTAGTCAGAATTCAATCAGAGAAGCTATTCACTAACGATAAGAATTTATCAGTTTTATCTTTCAAATTTACTGCCCATCTGGTGACACCTCCCTTTTTTCCTCGTGGCTCACTTGTAATGGCTGCATCAATGAGTTCCATGTTTTCAGCTTAGGTTGTGTTGGGCCAGTTTGCATCCCAGGAAGGAGGTCAGAGGGATGGATGAGTGAGTGTGAGGTTTGTTATTTCCTTGGCTCCCTCCTTGGAGAATCACTCCTGTATGGTGGCCTCGCAGTTTGTCTCCACCAAGCTTTCTGACAGTATTCTGTTATTCCCTCCCGTGACCCTTATCTTTGAGCCAAAGATGGTCACAGCTTGCCCACTGTAAGCCCTAGATTAATGCAGCATCTTTGTGTGGGACAGCTACACACCACCTTCTAATATTCCTTTTCTAACAAACCCTCAACAAAATAAGAAGTTTCAAATGTGTGAAATATGTTCCCTGATCTGTTTCACTGTTTAGCTATTGTTTCTCCACTGCTGATAAGTAAGTGATCTGATAACAGAGCTAACATGATTTTATGATTTAAAAAAAATAAATATTTAAAGCTCCAATTTTGTATCTAAGAACATCCTTAGGCTATCATAGGCTTTGATATTTTATACTTGGTGATTTTCTGAGTAGCCTGAAATTTTCAGTTTGACTTCCTTTTTCCAAGGGTTTTGTAAAAGCAAATATACAAGTAAAACCAGACATTAAAAAAAAAAAAAAAAAAACTTTAAAGTATAGACAGTTATTTTTAATCTAATTGCCTTCTTCAGGGTCAAAGAATGCAACAAATTAAGTCTTATTTTAGGAGTTTCATTGACAGTTTCATTTTGGCCTTATATGACCAGTTTATACAAATATTCCACAGATATTTTAAAACTAGAGATATGTTCCCTTTGAAGAATGCTAGCATTTCAAAGGAAAACAGAGAGAGTGAATTGACAATAAAAGAAAGGGAACAAGATGGACATAAAGATGGATAAAATAGAAAGATTCACAAAGGGACCGAGGAAGAGACATGGAATAAGTAAGTATTAATACATAGACACAAAGACTGTAAAATACAAAAGTAGAGAAATGTGTGTGTGTGCATGTGTGTGTAAGTGAGAGAGAGAGAGAGAAAGTTAGAAGTTTATTGATCATTGTGTCAATAGACCAGTTTCCGATCCTGACTCTGATCCATACTAGCCATTTAACTGCTTTAGATTTCATTCCGTAAGCATATAAAATGGAAATAGCTAGTATACATCCCAGAAGTTCTATGCCATAATCCATGCTAGAAAAGAACCTAGCACTGAACACAAATAGACATTTTCTAATAATATATTTACTCTGATATTTTATGGTCATGTACTTTCCCTTATGATCCATTAAGGACCAAACGTAGTTTTGCACTAACTTTGATGTTTAACAATTTTATTAGTTTCCTAGGACTGTTGTTACAAATGTACTATAAACTGAGAGGCTTAAAACAATAGAAATTTATTCTCTCATAACTCTGGAGAATGGAGGTTTAAAATCAAGATATTGGCAGAGCCGTACTCACTTCAGTCTCAAGAGGACAGATCCTTTTTGTCTCTCCCAGATTCTGGAAACCCCTGGTGTTCCTTGATTTGTGACAGCATAAGTCCAATCTCTGCCCTTGTCTTCACATGGCAATCTTCTCCTTGTGTGTGCCTTATGTGTTTCCTCTCCTCTTGTAAGTGCCCCCAAACGGACACCAGCCAAAGTTAGAACCTACCCTAATGCAGAACGATCATACTTTAACTCGATTATATCTGCAAAGATCCTGTTTCAAATAAGTCATGATCAAAGGGACTGGGGATTAAGATGTCAACATATCTTTCTTGGAAGACAAGATTTAACCTGTAATAGTAACATAGGAGCCTTGCAGGCTATAGTTCATGGAGTCACAAAGAGTCAGACACGACTGAGTAACTAACACAAAACACCCAACTGAACTAATTCTTATACTCAAGCTAACCGCTGCTAAGAAATTTAAACATAAGTCCAGGATACAAAGGATAGCCTCAATTATCATATAGTATCAGAAATTAAGAAGGAGCTAAAAAAATCCAAACAAAATAAAGATACCCCAGTGATGAACATTTCAAAGGAACACAGAACCAACTCAAAGAGCTCCCAATGGCCAAAGGTGAAAAAAATTGATAAAAATAAAAAGCTGTGTTGGATTAACACACAAAATATGTTAAAAATACCAATGAGTGGAGTGCATATTGATAAATAAATAATTGAATACATAAATAAATGGGTAAAAGAGACAGATCTCTTTTAGAGAAAAATCAATAAATCTGAGCAAAGTATGAACTCTAGCTAATATTACTGTACCAATATTGGTTCACTAATTGTGACAAATGTGACATGTTACTATAAAATGTCAATAATAGGAAGACATCAGTTGGAATACATAGAGACTCTGGATTATCTTGACAATCATTCTGTAAATCTAACATTATGCTGAAATAAAAATTATTCATAAAAACCTAAAGTGAAGTTACTCTAAAGATATATTAACATTCAGTTCAGTTCAGTTCAGTCGCTCAGTCCTGTTTGACTCCTTGCAACCCCATGGACTGCAGCACACCAGGCCTCCCTGTCCATCACCAACTCCCGGAGTTTACCCAAACTCATGTCCAGTGAGTCGGTGATGCCATCCAACCATCTCATCCTCTGTCATCCCCTTCTCCTCCCACCCTCAATCTTTCTCAACATCAGGGTCTTTTCAAATGAGTCAGCTCTCCACATCAGGTGGCCAAAGTATTGGAGTTTCAGTTTCAACATCAGTTCTTCCAATGAACACCCAGGACTGATCTCCTTTAGGATGGACTGGTTGAATCTCCTTGCAGTCCAAGGGACTCTCAAGAGTTTTCTCCAACACCACTGTTCAAAAGCATCAATTCTTCAGCGCTCAGCTTTCTTTATAGTCCAACTCTCACATCCATACATGACCACTGGAAAAACCATAGCCTTGACTAAATGGAACTTTGTTGGCAAAGTAATGTCTCTGCTTTGTAATATGCTGTCTAGTTTGGTCATAACTTTCCTTCCAAGGAGTAAGCATCTTTTTTTTGTTTGTTTCAGGTTTTTTTTTTAATTGTAGTGGTTTTTGTCATACATTGATATGAATCAGCCATAGATTTACATGTGTTCCCCATCCCGATCCCCCCTCCCACCTCCCTCTCCACCCGATCCCTCTGGGTCTTCCCAGGAGAACAGCATATCGAAACATGTATATTATCTAGGGTGAAACAGATCATCAGCCCAGGTTGGATGCATGAGTAAGCATCTTTTAATTTCACAGCTACAATCACCATCTGCAGTGATTTTGAAACCCAAAAGAATAACGTCTGGCACTGTTTCCACTCTTTCCCCATCTATTTGCCATGAAGTGATGGAACCGGATGCCATTATCTTAGTTTTCTGAATGTTGAGTTTTAAGCCAACATTTTCACTCTCTTCTTTCACTTTCATCAAGGGATTGTTTAGTTTTTCTTCACTTTCTGCCATAAGGGTGGTGTCATCTGCATATCTGAGGTTATTGATATTAACATTAACAAAATAAAATACTGTAAATGAAAAATTATACCTAGTTAGAAAACATAGGCGTATTAACCAGTGACTAAAGAGAAATAAAAGGGAGATTTAAAATATATTTTGCCTACTGTAAAATCTGGCATAGTCACTGTTTTTCTGAAGATGTCACCCAGGAGTTCTCAGGTAATATTGAAAATTACTGAATAAAATATTAGAAGATTAGTTTCAATATATATTTTATCTTGTTTTATTCTTTTTATTATTACATCCATCTGTAAATAAATTTTACATTTCAGGGAGAAATAAGTGTCCTGATTATTTTTCAGAATTCTTATAAGACTACAGTCAGAAATGCTTAAATTTCACTTTTATTTCCATTCCACAGAAAATTCAGGAAATACTTGTCTTGGTCTCTTCCTTCCATTTTACTCAGTTTTTCTTTTTCTTTTTTTCCTTTCTCTACCTGAGGAAAAAGAAATCTAAGATTGCACTCATTAGAGTGCAAACAAGTCTATATTCTAGGAAGTTTTAGCATAAGTATTATGAATGGTACACTGATTTTGAATTTTTCTTTGTTAAAGTAACTAAGCTGTAATTTCAAGGTACTTTTCTATGAATGAGCTATCTTATCAACACAATGCTCTCTATTAGCAAGAAAAATAAGCTAGAGGGAAGGGCAATGGTGGAGGAGCAAAATCAGTTGCCAAAAAGTGTTTTAAAAATGAATATCAAGTGAAAATTGGATGGCTGCACAGCTTTTTCATTTGCAAAATTAGGTCAAGATAAGTGGAAGAACATGAATGTTTCTTGTTCTTCTTCTAAAATAAAACACATGCAAAATTTACATTCACCATAAACTGTAACAGCTGGGAGGGACAGGACTTGCTATCAACCTTCCTCACCACTAATGAGTTCATCAAGCTTCTTTCTATGAATTTGCAATTACTTTTTAATTTTAATGTAACATGTCTTTTCCTCTTTAGTGTCTATGATCTTCCCTTGATAAAAATTTTATTTTAGGGTGTCTCGAGGAGAGCTTGTGTGACTTTCTACAGGCAAAGGGCTTGGTGAGGCCCTCAGTATAAAAGGACTGAGTAGTCTAATTTGGAACAGATGAATGCTTTAGTCATTGGAACATTTGTTCGATAATTTGCCAGGACACATTTCAACTCACTTTCAAACAGTGATCAACACATAACTAATTGAGTGGTGCTGTGAAGTTGAAAACTCCAGTGAGCTCTCTATTGGTTTTCCTGGGGTTGTAACTTTTAAATTAACCACATGAAAGGGCAGGGAGCATCAAGCTGACTGTGAAATAAAGTATAAGACACTACCGGGGAACACATGTACACCCATGGTTGATTCATGTGGATGTATGGCAAAAATCACCACAATACTGTAAAGTAATTAGCCTCCAATTAAATAATAAAAAAGTTATTAAAGTGAAGAAAAAAGCACTATCTATTTTGTTTGTGTGGTACAGAGAAATTTATATATAAAGGGACAACTTAACTTATTCAATATTTTGAATTTGATATGCACAATATTTCTTGCATATATAAGTCACATGAAAGAAGAATGTTGTCTAATATATATGAAAGTGAAAAAATAACTCACTATTTAGATGCATGTTTACACTGCTCTGACAATTTTCATCAATGATTTGGTTTAAGTTATCTTTAATCTAGAATTACAAGCTCCTACTATTGCTTGATTTTATAAATAATTGAGTACAATTTTCTTTTATAGGAGAATCCCTAGCAGTAGTCACTTCTGCCATGGACTGATCATCACGGTGGAATAGAAACCCATGAATGATTTGTATAATACATATAAATACTATGACAACAAATAAAACACCCTTCAATGAAATTGCTAAAATTTTGACTCATTATAAAATTTTATAGAAGTTAGATTTCAGATCAGTATTCAAAAAAATAAAATGGCTTTAGTTACCAGGGTGTGCCACTGCAGAAGCCCTTTTATTGAATTATCATGTTGCCTAAGACTGTGTATCCTATAGTATTTTACATGGAAAGGGGTCATGGTAAACTTATGCCATTGTATTTCTAGGGTTAAATTCGTGCCCTAGCATCCTGGAACGATGAAGGGCTGAGAGAGTCTTAAGGGCTTTGAAATTGATTAAGTTTGTATGCAAATTTGAAGTGAATATTTTTAAGAACAGCTAATGAAGGCTATTTTACAAAACACATGCAAAATGAAACCTGAGCTTCTGGCTGTCAATAGGATGAACTCAATTCCGGGAGGTATGGTGAGAACCAACTATTTGGAGAGAACCTACACTCAGGGCTTCCCACCTCTTCCCTCACTGCTGCTGCAGCCTATATCTGAGTCACGGTGTGTGTTGCTGTTTATCTGATAATTATGGTTAATAATATTTAACTCACATGATTGCCATGGGCTTCCCTGGTAGCTCAGTTGGTAAAGAATCTGCCTGCAATATAGGAGACCCCAGTTCAATTCCTGGGTCAGGAAGATCCCCTGGAAAAGGGATAGACTACCCCCTCCAGTATTCCTGGGATTCCTGCCAGGAACACTAATTGTAAAAATATAAAGTTCTGGCCATTGTACTTTTTAATAGCTTAGAAGTGATTAGTAGAATTATTAGAGATAAAAGTGTTGTCTTAATATTTATGCAATAAATATATTCATAATTTTAAACTATTACCTCCATAAGGTAAAAATTATCTCATATTATAAACTGCATGACTTCCCTGGTGGCTCAGTGGTAAAAAAAACATGCCTGCCACTGCAGGCATGCAAGAGATGCAGGCTCGATTCCCGGGTCGGGACTATCCCCTAGAGGAGGAAATGGTAACACACTCTGGTATTCTTGCTTGGGAAATCCCATGGACAGAAGGAGCCTGGCCGGCTACAGTCACAAAACAGTTGGACACAGCCTAGCCTAAACAACAGCAATAATTGAATTCCTCCTGCACTGTACTTGGTAAAATTTATAACATAGATTCCTTGCAAAAGAAGGAAAAAAAAAAAACCTTGTTTTTCTTTAATATTCCCATCACTAATTAGTGGCTTTAATATAGTTGTCTGTATGTTTTCCCTCCTCATTAAAAAGTGGTGTGTTTAAAGTATAAATTGTTTGTTGATTTTACAGATGAAGTTTGGAGTTTGGTCCAGATTATACTAATAAATTACAGGAAGTTATGTTAAAACCCTATCAAATTACAAATGGATTTAAACAAAATATTACAGAGTATTATAAGAATCAGTATTTTTTTTCTCTCTAATCATTATCTTAAGTGGACAAAATAATGTTTTATATAACTGTCTACATATTTGGTAAGTGTCTATCATTTGATGCAATGCTTTTAGTAAAGTTAAACAAGCATTAAAGATAGATGTTTGAAAACAAATTTTAAAATATAAATACCCTTCCACATGGCTCCAAAGTGCTAACTGCCTTTGCACTGCAATTGTTAATAGGTAAATTAGAAATAGTTATATTTAAATATAAAATTTTATATTATTATAACTTACTATTATATTAAAATGGGTGAAGTTATAGATAAAGTGATGTTATAACTTCCAACAGTCTTAATAGAGTGTGAAGAAAAACAGCTTGTAAGACTTAAGTGATGTGACAACCATCTCCAAACATGACAATTCATGGTGGCTCTTCACAGTTGTTTTTAGCAGTTATCCTGTAAAATGTACTTGCAAGCAGGTTCTCATATATAAGTGAAGCTAAAAAAAAAATCATCTTCATGGTTTTCCTCTCTCTCAGCATATGTTAGAGTTGAGTGGCAAAGGCATTTTTCCAAATGATAAACAGTTTGCTTTTTTAAACACTTAGGTACCTCTTAAGCATATCATATTTGTGGGATAAAATATTGTTTACTAAATATATTTTGTAATTTTATTTTCCCTATTAGGATAACATATAGAACAAGTGCTTTTTAGTTAAACTTACCAAGTACCCCACTAGTATTTCCTTGCTGTTTGAAATCTTACTTTATATATATTTATTTTTTCAATCCAATTGGCTTAGTTATAAACTCTATATTTCAAAACTCCCATAACATTCAGTAAAGTCTAACACCTATCCCATTTATAAAGGTGAGGCATGTCAGTTGCTAAGCCAAAATCTGAACTCATAATACAGTACCAGTGCCCTGAAACTTCAAACTGAAGGTAGCTTACCTCTTGGGACTTTATCTTATTCATGACACATTGAGTGAAATCTCAGGAAACGACTATAGTTTGACTTTTCAGATTTTCAGAGCAAGCAAAACTATACACAAAAGCATCTAAATATTTTTAGAAATAATGACTCAGTGGAATTAGGATATAAGGATTGGAATTAATGTTCCTGAGTGTTTAAGACAAAATTTGTTAGGTAGTAAACATCTATTATCTCTTTTAATCTTTACATCACATATAATCTAGGTATATGTTTATTTTACACATGAAATGAAAAATGTCTGAGAATTTAGATAAGTTGCTCAAGCTGACACAACCCATGGTTGCATTTTTACAATTCGGATCCCACTGATTCTAGAGATTAACATGGCCAGTGATACTTTTTCTACACTGACATACAGCCTTTCTGTGTTAAAAAAAAAAAAAAAAATGAAGAAGAAATAGAGCAAAATCTAAATAAACTAGATAAATTCATTGTACATTACACTTTTAGCAAGAGGAACAGACCGTATGCTTACATGTATATAATGCGCATAATACACACACAGAAACACACGCATGTACATGTGCAGGATACAAATACATGTATATATTCTAGACACAATGTCTGAACATAAAGCAGTAGCTTCCATCACCATAGGCAGAAAAACCGCATGACACTCTCTGTAATAAGCAAGTCTTTAGTCAGGATTGTGCAAAATAGGTAGTACCACCAAGTGATACAAGGAAATGTCTTTTATTTTGCTTTTAATGTGACCTAATGTAGAATTCAGACCTCTAAGACTACGCTTTGTATTTTCCTAGTATTTCCCAGTAAGCTAACAACAAGAAGTGTATCTGTGTTGCTTGCTTGCTTGTTTCAAACCACACATGGTGAACCATCTCCCAAGAAACCATTGGAAACCATGGAATACTGCAGTGTGAAAAGACTGCTGCAGTCCTCACTTACTACTCTACTCACAGCTGTTAAAGACATGCCAACATATAATATAAATCTAGGTATTTGTTGATTTGATTCTTGTTTATTTTAGGGCATTCTTCAATTTATATATGATAAAACATGTAAGAATCTGGAGCCAGAATGCCAGGTTTTGAATACAGGCTCAGTGACTTACTGTGTGGTATCAGGAAAGTTACTTAGCCTCTCTATTCTTCAGTTTTCACTTTGGTAAAATGAGGATAAAAATACCTCATTGACAGTATCATTATGAGGATATTAATAATTTGTATGCAAAGAACATTTAGAATAGTTCATGAAAAATAAGTCCAAGGATATTAGGGTATTTAAAACATATATATGGAGTATACTTACTGGTAAAAGAAACACACCCATGTTCACCACATAACTTAAGAAATTCATACTGATATCTTAGCAAACTCCCATATTCTTGCCACAAATTCCAGTTTTTTCCTTTCCTCCAACTAAGAGGATTCATTAGTTAATGAAAATTTGTTAATTATTCCATTGCTTTTCTTTACTGTAAATACATAGATATGCATATATTAAACAGTCTATAGCAATAATAACAATAATTATTATTTTTTTGTCCTTCAGTTGCTAGTTTAGTTCAGTCACTCAGTAGTGTCTGACTCTTTGCAACCACATGGAATGCAACACCCCAGTCCTCCCTGTCCATCACCAACTCTCCGGGCCTACTCAAACTCATGTCCATCTCGTTGGTGATGTCATCCAACCATCTCATCCTCTGTCATCCCCTTCTCCTCCTGCCTTCAATCTTACCCATTATCAGGATCTTTTCAAATGAGTCAGTTCTTTGCATCAGGTGGCCAAAGTATTGGAGTTTCAGCTTCAGCATCAGTCCTTCCAATGAATATTCAGGACTGATTTCCTTTAGAATTGACTGGTTGGATGCCCTTGCAGTCCAAGGGACTCTAAAGAGTCTTCTCCAACACCAAAGTTGAAAAGCATCAATTCTTTGTCACTCATCTTTCTTTATAGTCCAACTCTCACATCCATACATGACTACTGGAAAAACCATAGCCTTGACTAGACAGACCTTTGTTGGCAAAGTAATGTCTCTGCTTTTTAAAATGCTGTCTAGGTTGGTCATAACTTTCCTTCCAAGAAGAAGCGTCCTTTAATTTCATGACTGCAGTCACCATCTGCAGTGATTCTGGAGCCCAAAAAAATAAAGTCTGGCACTATTTCCAATGTTTCCCCATCTATTGTCCATGAAGTGATGGGACCAGATGCTATGATCTTAGTTTTCTGAATGTTGAGTTTTAAGCCAACTTTTTCACTCTTCTCTTTCACTTTCATCAAGAGGCTCTATAGTTCTTCTTTGCTTTCTGCCATAAGGGTGGTGTCATCTACATATCTGAGGTTATTGATACTCCTTTCCCAGGTTAGACTCAGTCTGTTGTTCCATGTCAAGTTCTAACTGTTGCTTCTTGACCTCTATACAGATATCTCAGGAGGCAGGTCAGGTGGTCTTGTATTTCCATCTCTTGAAGAACTTTCCAGTTTGTTGTGATCCACACAAAGGCTTTAGCATAGTCAATAAAGCAGAAGTAGATGATTTTCTGGAACTCTCTCACTTTTTTGATGATCCAATGGGTGTTGGCAATTTGATCTCTGTTTCCTCTGCCTTTTCTAAATCCAGCGTGAACATCTGTAAGTTCATGGTTCACGTACTGTTAAAGCCTGGCTTGAAGAATTTTAATGCTTTCACAGCATCATCTTTTAGGATTTGAAATGGCTCAACTGGAATTCCATCACCTCCACTAACTTTGCTCATAGTGATGCTTCCTAAGTTGACTTCACATTCCAGGATGTCTGGCTCTAGGTGAGTGATCACACCATCATGATTATCTCAGTCATGAAGACCTTCTTTGTATAGTTCTTCTGTGTATTCTTGCCACCTCTTCTTAATATCTTCTACTTCTGTTAGGTTCATACCATTTCTGTCCTTTATTGAGCCCATCTTTGCATGAAATATTCCCTTGGTATCTCTAATTTTCTTGAAGAGATCTCTAGTCTTTCCCATTCTATTGTTTTCCTCTCTTTCTTTGCATTGATCACTGAGGAAGGCTTTCTTATCTCTCCTTGCTATTATTTGGAACTCTGCATTCAAATGTGCATAGATATGAATATTAAACAATGTATAGCAACTATAATCATTTTTTCTTTTCTTTAGTAGCTAAGTCATGTCTGGTTCTTTTCATCCCCACAGACTGCAACACTCCAGGCTCCATGTCCCTTCAAGAGCAAGGATCTTTTAATTTAATGCCTGTAGTCACCATCTGCAGTGATTTGGGAGCCCAAGAAAATCAAATCTGTCAATAATTCCACTTTTTTCCAATCTATTTGCAATGAACTGGTAGGACCGGATGCCATGATCTTAGTTTTTAGAATGCTCAGTTTTAAGCCAGGTTTTTCATGATCCTCTTTCACCCTCCTCAAGCTCTTTGGCTCTTCCTCACTTTCTCATTAGAGAGGTATCATCAGTATAACTGAGGTTGTTGATATTTCTCCTGGAAATCTTAATTCCAGCTTGTGATTCATCCAGCCTGAAATTTTGTGTGATGTACTCTGCATATAAGTTAGATACACAGGGTGACAATATACAGCTTTAATGTCATCCTTTCCAATTTGGAACAAGTCTATTGTTCCATGTTCAGTTCCAACTGTTGCTTCTTGACCTGCATATAGGTTTCTCAGGAGATAGGTAAGGTGGTTTGATAGTCCCATCTCTTTAAGAATTTTCCAGTTTGTTGTGATCCACACAGTCAAAGGCTTTAGCATAGTCAATGAAGCAGAAGTAGTTGTTTTTCTGGAATTCCCTTGCTTTTTCTCTGATATAATGAATGTTGGCAATTTGATCTCTGGTTCCTCTGACTTTTCTAAACCCAGCTGTACATCTGAAAGTTCCCAATCCATGTACTGCTTGAAGGATTTTGAGCATAATCTTTCTGGCATGTGAAATAAGCACAATTGTGTGGTAGACCGAACATTCTTTAGCATTGCCTTTCTTTGAGATTGGAATGAAAACTGATCTTTTCCAGTCCTCTGGCCACTACTGAGTTTTCCAAATTTGCTGTCACATTGAGTAGAGCACGTTAACAGCATCATCTTTGAGGATTTTAAATAGATCAGCTGAAATTCCATTCCCTCCACTAGCTTTGTATTTTGTAATTCTTCCTAAGGCCCATTTGACTTCACACTCCATGATATCTGGCTCCAGATGAGTGACCACACCATTGTGCTTACCTGGGTCATTAAGACCTTTTCTGTACAGTTCTGTATATTCTTGCCACCTCTTCTAATCTCTTTTGCTTCTGTTAGCTCTTTACCATTTCTGTCCTTTATCATGCCCATCCTTGCATGAAATGTTCCCTTGATATCTCCAATTTTCTTGAAGAGATCTTTTGTCTTTCCCACTATATTGTTTTCCTCTATTTTTTTATTTTTTGCATTATTCATTTAGGAAGGCCTTCTTATCTCTCCTTGCTATTCTCTGGGACTGTGCATTTAGTTGGGTATGCCTTTCCCTTTCTCCCTTGCCTTTTGCTTCTCTTCTTTTCTCAGCTATTTGTAAAGCCTCATCAGACAACCAGTTTGCCTTGTTGCATTTATTTTTATTTGGGATGGTTTTGGTCATTGCTGCCTGTACAATATTACAAAGCTCTGTTCATAGTTCTTCAGGCCCTCTGTCTACCAGATCTAATCTCTTGAATCTATTTGTCACCTCCACTGTATAATCATAAGGGATTTAATTTAGGTCATACCTCTATGGCCTAGTGGTTTTCCCTACTGTCTTCAATCTAAGCCTGAATTTTGCAATAACAAGCTCATGATATGAGCCACAGTCAGCTCCAGGTCTTGCTTTCACTCACTATATAGAGCTTCTCCATCTTCAGCTGCAAAGAATGTAATTAATCTGATTTTGGTATTGACCAAATATCTGGTAATGTCTATGTGTAGAGTCACCTCTTGTGTTGTTGGAAGAGGATGTTTGCTATGGGAAAACTCTGTTAGCCTTTGTCCTGCTCCATTTTGTACTCTGAGGCTAAACCTGCCTGTTACTCCAGACATCTCTTGACTTCCCATTTTTGCATTCCAATCCCCTATGATGAAAAGGACATTTTTTTTTTTTTGGTGTTCGTTCTAGAAGGTCTTGATAGAAACATTTAAATTTGGCTTCTTTGGCATTACTACTTGGGGCATAGGGTTGCATTACGTTGATGTTAATGGTTTGCCTTTCAACAAATGGAAATGAACCAAGATCATTCTGTCATTTTTGCCCCAAGTACTGCATTTCAGACTCTTTTTGTTGACAACGAGGGCTACTCTAGTTCTTCTAAGGAATTTTTGCCCACAGTAGTAGATATCATGGTTATCTGAATTAAATTCTCCCATTCTCATCCATTTTAGTTCACTGATTTCTGAGATATCTATATTCCCTCTTACCATCTTCACCTTGACCATGCCCATTTTACCTTCATTCATGGGCCTAACATTCCAGGTTTCTATGTAAGATTGTTGTTTTTCTTTACGAGCAAATCAGCATCAGACTTTACTTTCACCACCAGACACATCGACAACTGAGCATCATTTCTGCTTTGATCCAGCCTCTTCATTCTTTCTGGAGCTATTAGTAGTTGCTTTTTGCTCTTCCCTGGTAGCATATTGGACACCTTCCAACCTGAAGGGCTCATATTCCAGTGTCATATCTTTTAACCCTTTCATACTGTTCATGGGGTTCTTGTGGCAAGGATACTGGAGTGGTTTGCCATTCCCTCATCCAGTAGACCATGATTTGTCATAGCTCTCCATCATGACCTGCTAGTCTTGCATGGCCCTGCATAGCATGGCTCATAGCTTCACTGAGATAGGCAAGCTCCTTTGCCACAATAGGGCTTAAAGTTGAGACCAAATTGGACAGATCAGCCTGACAGATTCTCCAGGCAAGAATACTAGAGTGGGCTGTCATACCCTCCTCCAGGAGATATTCCTAACCCAGGGATCAAACCTGAACCTTTGACCTCTCCTGCACTGGGAGGTGGGTTCCTTACCACTAGCAAAACCTGGGAAACCCATATATCATTTACTTGATCACATTTTCTGAATTTTCAAACAGAAACTCATGGATTATGTGCAACTAAATTGGGAATACTCTATGCTTAACTCTAGGAATCCCTAGAAAATGACTGACTTTAATTTTGGCCACCAAAGGGGGAGTGGGAAAACCTAGCTGACTAATGATTTGTAATGTTCTTCTTAAAGTCTAAAACTGCCCTGGTAGCCCCCAGGTCCAATTGGCTTATTGATGACCTCTCAGGAGAAAAAGAAACAATAGGGGAATATATAGAAATCTGAATTTTCTAAACATACCAATTAAAATAGAGGGATTGTCAGAGTGGATTAAAAAAGAGACAGAGAGAGAGAGAGAGAGAATCTAACTGTATTTTCTCCACCTAATACCCATTTTAAATATAAACATTCTTATAGATTCAGAGTAGGAAAAAAAAATGGAGCAAATTTAAAAGTGAAGGGGGTTAACTGTAACAATTTCAGACAAAACAGATTTCAGAACAAGGAAGATTATCAAGTGTAAAGGACATTCTTCAAGATGATGTAACAATACAAAACATGTATGAACCTAACAGAATGTTGCATTTCTAAGATGTTGAAACTAAATTCTCTTAGAAGTATCAGACTTGGCATATATCAAATGTGATTCAAATATGAGGGAATGAAATCTAATACTTGAAATTATAATTTCTTCAGAATTTAATAATGAAAAGTCAAAACAAAAATAAAATATTCACATTATAAATAAACTTAGTCACATTCTCTGTCACTTGTATCCACACCACCAACTGGCTTTGTTAAAATCAGCATGGTTTTCATTATTTCCTGACTAGATTCTACAATTGTATCACATTTATCAGCCAGCTAAAGTTACATGGATAATTCATAGATGTATCCCATTGTCATACTTAGGAAGAAGGCATTTGACATAATTACTTTTTTTTTTTTTAAACCTTGTTTCTCTCTTCAGGATAATTTTATTGAATTTTGCAACTAAAAAGGACAAAGAGTAAATTCTTATTCTGTATCACCCCAGAGCAATGACAATCAGTTTGCCTAATGAAGCAGTTCTAACACTCAGAAGATTCCCTGGAATCAAGGTTATGTGGGCTTTTTAATAGTACTTCAGTCTCTTCATGCGCTAGAGGATGGGGTCACAGAGCATTAAACCATTTAACATAATCCCATTCTGTATCTTAAAATCCTTTAAAATATCTATTATATAGTATTAATGCTATTTTAGAATTTGAGATACAACAAATGTCTTTCTAACTTACAAAATAAGGGGGAGAAGGAAGAAAGAAAACTCTATATCCTTTAAAATCAAGTATCTTTACATACACTGTTACACATTACAAATTTGGTAAGTATTCAGATTATACACTAAACAATTTTTGCATCAGAGTTACTTTAATTTAGAACTCTCTTCTGGCAATAATTGTATTCCATGCATACTTACATGTATTACATGGTAGAGACTGTTTCTTAGTTTTATCTGGGGGTTCGTTAGAACACATACCTACTCAGAGTTTTTTAGATAAATCTATAATTGGAGCATATTATGATGTACACTGGAAAATAATTATATTTCCAACTAATAATTTATTTATATGTGTAAAATAATTTTGTGGGCTTTTAAAGTACTAAGATTATCTAAACTATATAAATACAAAATAGATATACATTATAATTAATGCTGCTGCTGTTAAGTCACTTCAGTCATGTCCGACTCTGTGTGACCCCATCCCTGGGATTCTCCAGGCAAGAACACTGGAGTGGGTTGCCATTTCCTTCTCCAATGCATAAAAGTGAAAAGTGAAAGTGAAGTCGCCCAGTCATGTCCGACTCTCTGCGACCCCATGGACTGCAGTCTACCAGGCTCCTCTGTCCATGGGGTTTTCCAGGCAAGAGTACTGGAGTGGGGTGCCATTGCCTAAATATAAACAAATACTATATTAATGGGAGATGATGACAGTGGCAGCTTCGCTGCAATGCAGCTACTGTGAGGAGATACCCCGTGTCCAAGGGCAAAGGAGAAGCCCAGCAAAATGGTAGGAGGGGCAAAATCGCATTTAGAATCAAACACCATACCCGCCAGAGACATTCAGAGGGCTCAAACATACCTTGCGCACACCAGGACCCAGAGAACCTGCAGAGACTGAGACAGAACTGTGTCTGAGTGTCTCCTGAGGAGGTGCGGGTCAGCAGTGGGCCGCTGCGGGGTCAGGGACTCTGGGTGCAGTAGACCTGGGTATGGCATAAGCCCTCTAGGAGGAGGTCACCATTAACCCCACCATAGAGCCCCCAGAACTTACACAGGACTGGGGAAACGGACTTGTGAAGGGCACAGACAGAACCATGGGCCCACAGTACCACAGAACTGTGGGCACCAGGACCCACAGGAGAAAGGAACCATGACCCCGCAAGACACTGACCCAGACTTGCTGTGATTGTCCAGGAAACTCGGTGGAGGCATAGGTCAGCGGTGACCTGCTGCAGGGCTGGGGGTATTGAGTGCAGCAGTGCCTGCATGGGACCTTTTGAAGGAGGTCATCATTATCTTCATTACATCCACCAGATTTGGCCTCAGGTCAACCAACAGGGAGGGAACACAGCCCTGTCTTCAACAGAAAATTGGATTTAAGATTTACTGAGCATGGCCCCGCCCATCAGAACAAGACCCAGTTTCCCCCTCAGTCAGTCTCTCCCATCAGGAAGCTTCCATAAGCCTCTTATCCTTCTCCATTAGAGGGCAGACAGACTGAAAACCACAGCCACAAAAACTAACCAATCTGATCACATGGAACACAGCCATGTCAGTGAAACTGTGAGTCATGCCCTTTAGGGCCACCCAAGACGGACGGGTCATGGTGGAGAGTTATGGCAAAATGTGGCCCACTGGAGATGGGAATGGCAAACCACTTCAGTATTCTTGCCTTGACAACCCCATGAGCAGTATGAAGAGGCAAAAAGATAGGACACTGAAAGATGAACTCCCCAGGTGAGCAGGTGCCCAGTATGCTACTGGAGATCAGTGGAGAAATAACTCCAGAAGGAATGAAGAGACAGAGCCAAAGCGAAAACAACACCCAGTTGCGGATGTGGCTGGTGATAGAAATGAAATTCGATGCTGTAAAGAGCAATACTGCATAGGAACCTGGAATGTTAGGTCCATGAATCAAGACAAATTGGAAGTACTCAAACAGGAGATGGCAAGAGGGAACATTGACATTTTAGGAATCAGTGAACTAAAATGGACTGGAATGGGTCAATTTAACTCTGATGACCATTATATCTAATACAGTGGGCAAGAATCCCTTAGAAGAAATGGAGTAGCTATCATAGTCAACAAAAGAGTCCAAAATGCAGTACTTGGATGTAATATCAAAAACAACAGAATGATCTCTGTTTGTTTCCAATGCAAACCATTCAATATCACAGAAACCCAAGTCTATTACCCAACCAGTAATCCTGAAGAAGCTGAGGCTGAATGGTTCTATGAAGACACACAAAACCTTCTAGAACTAATACCCAAAAAACATGTCCTTTTCATTACAGGGGACTAAAATGCCAAAGTAGGAAATCAAAAAATACCTGGAATAACAGGCAACTCTGGCCTTGGAGTTCAAAATGAAGCAGGGCAAAGGCTAAAAGAGTTTTTCCAAGAGAATGCACTGGTAATAGCAAACACCCTCATCCAACAACACAAGAAGACTCTACACATGGACATCACCAGATGGTCAATACCAAAATCAGACTGATTATATTCTTTGCAGCCAAAGATGGAGAAGCTCTATACAGTAAGCAAAAACAAGACCAGGAGTTGAATGTGGATCAGATCACGAACTCCATATTGCAAATTCAAACTTAAATTGAAGAAAGTTGGGAAAACCACTAGACCATTCAAGTATGACCTAAATCAAATCCCTTACGATTATACAGTGGAAGTGAGAAATAGATTCAAGGGATTAGATCTGATAGACAGAGTGCCTGAAGAACTATGCACGGAGGTTCATGACATTGTACAAGAGACAGAGAGCAAGATGACCCCCAAGGAAAAGAAATGTAACAAGGCAAAGTGATCATCTGAGGAGGCCTTACAAATATCTATGAAAAGAAGACAAGCTAGAGGAAAAGGAGAAAAGGAAACATATACCCATTTGAATGCAGAGTTCCAAAGAATAGCAAGGAGAGATAAGAAAGCCTTCCTCAGTGATCAGTGCAAAGAAATAGAGGAAAACAATAGAATGGACTAGACTAGAGATCTCTTCAAGAAAATCAGAGATATCAAGAGAACATTTCATGTGAAGATGGGCACAATAAAGGACAGAAATGGGATGGACATAATAGAAGCAGAAGATATTAAGAAGAGGTGGCAAGAATACACAGAAGAACTGTACAAAAAAGATCTTCATGACCTAGAGAACCACGATGGTGTGATCAGTCACCTAGAGCCAGACATCTTGGAATGCAAAGTGAAGTGGGCCTTAGGAAGCATCACTATGAAGAAAGCTAGTGGAGCTGATGGAATTCCCGTTGAGCTATTTCAAATCCTAAAAGATGATGCTGTGAAAGTGCGGCACTAAATATGCCAGCAAGTTGGGAAAGCTCAGCAGTGGCCACAGGACTGGAAAAGTTCAGTTTTCATTCCATTCCCAAAGAAAGGCAATGCCAAAGAATGCTCAAACTACCACACAATTGCACTCATCTCACAAGCTAGAAAAGTAATGCTTCAAATTCTCCAAGCCAGGCTTCAACAGTATGTCAACTGTGAACTTCCAGATGTTCAAGTTGGATTTAGATAAGGCAAAGGAACCAGGGACCAAATTGCCAACATCTGTTCCATTATCAGAAAAGCAAGAGAGTTCCAGAAAATCATCTACTTCTGCTTTATTTATTTATTTTTTTTTACTTCTGCTTTATTGACTATACCAAAGCCTTTGACTGTGTGGATCACAACTGTGGAAAATTCGTAAAGAGATAGGAATACCAGACCACCTGACCTGCCTCCTGAGAAATCTGTATAGAGGTCAAGATGCAAGAGTTAGAACTGAACATGGAACAACAGCCTGGTTCCAAATTGGGAAAGGAGTACATCAAGGCTGTAATAGTCACCCTGCCTATTTATCTTATATGCAGAGTACATCATGAGAAACGCTGGACTAAAAGAAACACAAGCTGGAATCAAGATTGCTGGGAGAAATATCAATAACCTCAGATATGCACATGACACCACCCTTATGACAGAAAGTGAAGAGGAACTAAAAAGCCTCTTGATGAAAGTGAAAAAGAAGAGTGAAAATATTGGCTTGAAACTTAACATTCAGGAAACTAAGATCATGGCATCTGGTTCCATCACTTCATGGCAAATAGATGGGGAAACAATGGAAACAGTGCCAGACTTTATTTTTTTTGAGCTCCAAAATCAGTGCAGATGGTGACTGCAGCCATGAAATTAAAAGACACTTGCTCTTGGAAGAAAAGTTATGACCAACCTAGACAGCACATTAAAAAACAGAGACATTAATTTACCAACAAAGATCTGTCTAGTCCAAGCTCTGTTTTTTCCAGTAGTGTTGTATGGATGTGAGAGTTGTATTTCAAAGAAAGCTAAGTGCCAAAGAATCGATGTTTCTGAACTGTGATGTTGGAGAAGACTCTTGAGAGTCCCTTGGACAGCAAGGAGATCCAACCCATCAATTCTAAAGGAAATCAGTCCTGAATGTTCATTGGAAGGACTGATGCTGAGGTCATTTCCAGTAATTTCGTCACCAAATGTGAAGAACTGACTCATCGGAAAAGACGCTGCTGCTGGGAACGATTGAAGGCTGGAGGAGAAGGGGACAACAGAGGATGAGCTGTTTAGATGCCATCACTGAGTCAATGGATGTGAGTTTGTGTAAACTCCGGGATTTGGTGATGGACAGGGAAGCCTGGTGTGCTGCAGTCCATGGGGTCGCAAGGAATCAGATATGACTGAGTGAACTGAACTGATGACAGAAGTTGACAGTGATAAATGAGAAGATTTCAAAGGTCAATTTATGTAGCAATAGACCATTTCATGCAGCATGTATAAAAACTCAAATAAATAAATTAAAAGATTACAGTATTTTATGATAAGAGCAAATAGAGGAATTATGTCTTCTTTCATCTTCTTCTAAAATTCTAGGTGAAATTAAAAAGGCTATGTCCACATTAATCTGTTAATTAAAGTCTACCTTTATTCCTCAATGTGAGTTTTTATTCCTGTGAAAGGAGGGAGTGGGGAAAGGAGGTGAGGGGAAAAGGGAAGCAGAGGCCAGGATGAAGGGAGCTGTTTAATAGGGAAAATAGGGCATGAGATCTGCAAGCATTTTAATGTTAAGGCAGAAAAGTGCTTTTCTTTTATTGGGAGAAGTAAACCAAACTAGAGATAACCAAGTATTGGGAAGTGGGATTAGTGAAGGTGACATGATGTGACAGTAGACCACAGAATGTTTGAACCTAAAGTCAGTCTGTTCTTAGAAGTGCCTATAAGAAAGGCCTGGAAGCTGGCTTAAGGTGAAGGTGTGTCAAAGTGCAGGGCCCTGAAAAAAGGGAAATATATCTGAAGTTTTCATTTTTTTTATTTTTTATTTATTTATTTTTTTTAATGTTTATTATTATTATTTTTTTTTTCCAGTGGATTTTGTCATACATTGATATGAATCAGCCATGGATTTACATGTATTCCCAATCCCGATCCCCCCTCCCACCTCCCTCTCCACCCGATTCCTCTGGGTCTTCCCAGTGCACCAGGCCGGAGCACTTGTCTCGTGCATCCCACCTGGGCTGGTGATCTGTTTCACCATAGATAGTATACATGCTGTTCTTTTGAAATATCCCACCCTCACATTCTCCCACAAAGTTCAAAAGTCTGTTCTGTATTTCTGTGTCTCTTTTTCTGTTCTGCATATAGGGTTATCGTTATCACCTTTCTAAATTCCATATACATGTGTCAGTATGCTGTAATGTTCTTTATCTTTCTGGCTTACTTCACTCTGTATAATGGGCTCCAGCTTCATCCATCTCATTAGGACTGGTTCAAATGAATTCTTTTTCATGGCTGAGTAATATTCCATGGTGTATATGTACCACAGCTTCCTTATCCATTCGTCTGCTGATGGGCATCTAGGTTGCTTCCATGTCCTGGCTATTATAAACAGTGCTGCGATGAACATTGGGGTGCACGTGTCTCTTTCAGATCTGGTTTCCTCAGTGTGTATGCCCAGAAGTGGGATTGCTGGGTCATATGGCAGTTCTATGTCCAGTTTTTTAAGAAATCTCCACACTGTTTTCCATAGCGGCTGTACTAGTTTGCATTCCCACCAACAGTGTAAGAGGGTTCCCTTTTCTCCACACCCTCTCCAGCATTTATTGCTTGTAGACCTTTGGATAGCAGCCATCCTGACTGGCGTGTAATGGTACCTCATTGTGGTTTTGATTTGCATTTCTCTAATAATGAGTGATGTTGAGCATCTTTTCATGTGTTTAAACAGGCATTTTATTCCTACTGACCAGTGGGGACAAGAGAGTTCAGCCCATCATGTCTGAAGCACAGAAGGATGACCTGTGTCTGACCTCTTCATAGGTAACTAAGGGGATATCCGTGAGCCATATCTAAATCATGGGGGGAAAGGTAGTTCCTTGCAGGAAGACCTCTTCATCATTGCTCTTTTCCAAGGGCACAGGGCTCAAGCCAAATTCAATTTTGTCACATCTACAGTTCAAAATGTATAAAACTCCTGATGTAAAATCAAATCACTCTTTTCTTCCTACTAATCAATCTCCAAACTCAGTAACACTCTCCACCCAGTTGTTCAATCCAGAAATCTTTAAATTATCATTTGATTCCTCTTCCTGCAAACAGCCTCTCCCTCTATACAGGATCTATCCCCCTACTTAGATACATTTCAAATTTGTAAATATCTTTCTATCTCAATATCCCCCCCCTCTTTCCAAGCTATTATCATTTCTCACCTGCACTGCTGTTGCAACCTTTAGTCTAGAGATTTCCCTCATCTTATCCTCTCCAGTATAATTAGATTATCTTTTAAAATACAACTAAACCTCAGGCATTATTGTATTGAAAACTTCTTTGTTTATATCTGATCTTCAGATACTGACCAAAACCTTTAACATGGCTACATGAAACCTGGTCTCCTGAACCTTCACACCTTCTTCATTTCACTGTCCCCACCATTCTCCATATATTGTTCAAACTCCTCAATGAGGTTTCCAGCTTCCTGTCACCTGGACTCTTTCTACCTTCACTTCTTGCCATTCCTCACCCCACCTTATAACCAGTGCATCAACTCTACTGAACTCGTGTCTGTACCCACGCTTAGGTCCATTGATTTGCCTTTTCTCAGATAATTTACACAAAATAGTCTCTATCTTCAAATGCAAAACTTTTGCATTTTTCTATTCTTGATTATTTTTTATTATAATCATTTTAAAACTTTGGGAGGATAAGTTGTGTCTGTACTATGCACTACTTGGTATTTAGTACAGACTGAAAAATGCATTGTAGAAAGAAGATTGTCCAAAGGGTGTGCCTGATTAAGTATACAAAAAATGTAAAATGTCTATCTACCTATCTTCAACTATTTACACATGGCAGTTCTCAGTAGAAAATAATTGTTTTAAAATATCAACAATTTCATTGATGAAAAAAGAAATAAACTATTTAGATTCTGCTAATATCTCACACTCAGTTTGGTCCAGTCACCCAGTCATGTCCAACTTTTTGTAACCCCATGGACTGCAGCATGCCAGGCTTCCACATCCATCACCAACTCCCAGAGCTTGCTCAAACTCATGTCCATCAAATCAGTGATGCCATCCAATCACATCATCCTCTGTCATCCCTTTCTCCTCCTGCCTTCAATCTTTCCAGTATCAGAGTCTTTCCCAATGAGTCAGTTCTTCACATCTGGTGGCCAAAGTACTGGAGCTTCAGCATCAGTCCTTATTGTTGTTGTTTAGTCATAAAGTCATGTCTGACTTTTTGTGACCTCATGGATCTGTAGCCTGACAGGCTCCTCTGTCCATTGGATATAGATGAATATAAATTCAAGGAGATACAGAAATAATGAGTCAGCCCTTCTCATCAGGTGGCCAAAGTACTGGAGTTTCAGCTATCTCTCATAGTTATTTAATTTAGTATATTACACTCTAAAATGAAAATGTCATAATTTATGAACATGTATTTTAGCTGCATAATAATTAATGTTATTTTGGTAGACAAACCTGTATCTAATCATAAAATTATTTAACTCATGATAAATAGATTCTATTGTACACCAAGGGCCAGCTATTTCCCCTACACAGGTGCTCAAATGAGAGACCAGAAGTCTTTAGGGAAATAATTTTTGCATATAAAAAGGCAATACAGTGTTTAAAAACTTGAAATAAAAATTCTATATACATAAGCATATGCAAAAATCTGATTATACATAAACATTATTCAAAATTAATGAATCATTTAAAATGTTATTTCAAGTAATAATAGTTTATAAGCATATTTTAAAATTATATTTTTAAGAATAAGAAGACTTACACTAATATTATATCTCCCAAAATTGTAAATAGGAATATATTTTTGGTTGGTTTACTCTTAGAAAATAATTTATGAATGAAAGCTAACTTTATGCATTTTTTCTTTTTAGATGTAAATATTTCTCCCAAAATATACTAAACTGAAGTAATTTTGAGGTAATACTGTAAGAAGATGTGACCAATTAAAAGATTAATTGCTAACCAGAAAATAATTCCACTTTCCTGGTCTCATTTTTACCCCATTATCCTGGTTTCACTTTGCCAGCAAAGGTCCATCTAGTCAAAGCTATGGTTTTTCCAGTAGTCTGTATGGATGTGAGAGTTGGACTATAAAGAAAGCTGAATGCTGAAGAATTGATGCTTTTGAACTGTGGTGTTGGAAAAGACTCTTGAGAGTCCCTTGG
Source organism: Dama dama (assembly GCF_033118175.1). Taxonomy (NCBI): domain Eukaryota; kingdom Metazoa; phylum Chordata; class Mammalia; order Artiodactyla; family Cervidae; genus Dama; species Dama dama. Next base: position 43,404,128 of record NC_083711.1, on the reverse strand, counting down.
ACTGCAAGGAGATCCAACCAGTCCATCCTAAAGGAAATCTGTCCTGCCTATTCATTGGAAGGACTGATGCTAAAGCTGAAACTCCAACACTTTGGCCACCCGATGTGAACTGACTCATTGTAAAAGACCCTGATTTAGGAAAGATTGAAGGCAGGAGGATGCCAGGAGCCAGCACACGAGATCCCACCCAGGACAAAGTCGTGAGGAGAAGACCTGACAAGCAAGGCAGATCAGGACTTCAGGGATTTCGAAAAGCTGCCCCGGCGCTCACCTTAAAGATGATCTCTGTCTTTCTGATGCTTGCTATATTAGACTACTCCCTAATTTCTGTGACACGGGTAGAAGGCCTTCCCCGATCTCTTTCCAAACAGAATCAACTTAGAACTTTAATTAATATGTCCGCCAGACAGCGGTATCCTATAAGATTATCCAGGATGAAAGGAGTGTTTCAGTTTAGACCCCTTTGCTGGCATTCTAGCCCGCTTGGCAAATGCGTACTAATGCACATGACTGCTCACAGCAACTTAATCGTAAACAGCATAAAGAACCTGATCACACAAAGGCCCTAATAGGCACAGAGCCTTCGGGGGTGAGGAAGCCCTATTAGAGAACACAAAAATATTATTCTAAAAGCGGTTAGAGTTAAAGATTTAGAAAAATAAGGGTTCAGAATTGTTAATTTTAACCAGGAATGCTAAACAGGGGCTGGCTCACCGGAGCTGCAGAGTCTTTGTGTGGTAAACCTTTTAGATAAATTTAACTGATAACTTCTGCAAAAGGACTGACCTTTGTGTTCATTAAAGTATAGATTATGGAAAACAGCTTTGCATTCACCTAGGTCATAAAATGTCAATGGGTCCCAAGGCCAGAAGATAATGTACAAGACTCTCACAAAGAAGTATGCAGAAAACACCCTGGTTTCCTGAAGGATGAGCCGATGTAATATTAAACTATCTTCCCCTTAAAAATGTACTAACTTAGAATATAAAAGCGACGGTAAAAAATAAAGATTGGGGACGGGCCGCGCTGCACCGGACGGAGCGGCCGCGCTTCAAGATGCGCTGCCTGACCATGCCCACGCTGCTTCGGGCCCTGGCCCAGGCCCAGGCCGCACGTGCAGGGCATGCCAGTGGCCGGGGCCTCCACAGCAGTGCAGTGGCAGCCACCTACAAGTATGTGAACCTGCGGGAGCCCGCGATGGACATGAAGTCGGTGGCAGACCGGGCAGCACAGACCCTGCTGTGGACCGAGCTCGTCCGAGGCCTGGGCATGACCCTGAGCTACCTGTTCCGTGAGCCGGCCACCATCAACTACCTGTTTGAGAAGGGCCCACTGAGCCCGCGCTTCCGCGGGGAGCACGCACTACGCCGATACCCGTCCGGTGAGGAGCGCTGCATCGCCTGCAAGCTCTGTGAGGCTGTCTGCCCTGCCCAGGCCATCACCATCGAGGCTGAGCCGCGGGCCGATGGCAGCCGCCGGACCACGCGCTACGACATCGACATGACCAAGTGCATCTACTGCGGCTTCTGCCAGGAGGCCTGCCCCGTGGATGCCATCGTGGAGGGCCCCAACTTCGAGTTTTCCACGGAGACGCACGAGGAGCTTCTATACAACAAGGAGAAGCTGCTCAACAACGGGGACAAGTGGGAGGCCGAGATCGCCGCCAACATCCAGGCCGACTACCTTTACCGATGACCGGCTGGCCGAGGCCCCTCCTGCCCAATAAAAAGCTCTGACCTCCAAAAAAAAAAATAAAATAAAATAAAGATTGGCCAGACTCTGCTGCACCCCCCATCTGGTCACTCTCTCTCTCTCCCCTTCTCCCTCTCTCTCTCTCTCTCTCTCCCTCACAGACTTGGCCCTATCAAGGCTGGTCTCACATGTCTTCTATCTCTCGCCGACGCCGTTCATCCTGAGGGTACCCCCTGGATCCTGCCGAGGCTGGACCCCGGCAGGAGGAGAAGGAGATGTCAGAGGACGAGATGGTTGGATGGCATCACCGACTCAATGGACATGAGTTTGACTGGGCTCCTGGAGTTGGTGATGGACAGGGAAGCCTGGCCTGCTGCAGTTCATAGAGTCACAAAGAGTTGGATACGACTGAGTGACTGAACTGAACTGATTGGTCTCATTTTTATATGACTATTGAGTATATGAACATACTCGTTAAAATATAAATTCAAGATAATAACAGTTTCAGTAAAAATGTTGGCAATAATTATGTGAACTTTTGGCATCCCTGATGGCTCAGTTGGTAAAAGATCTGCCTGCAATGCAGGAGATCCCCAGTTTGATTCCTGGATTGGGAAGATTCACTAGGGAAGAGATAGGCTACCAACTTCAGCATTTGTGGGCTTCCCTTGTGGCTCAGCTGGTAAAGAATCCGCCAGCAGTGCAGGTGACCTGAGTTCGATCCCTGGGTTGGGAAGATACCCTGGAGAAGGGAAAAGCTACCCACTCCAGTATTATGGCCTAGAGAATCAGACATGACTGAACAACTTTCATTTTCTTTCATGTGAGCTTATAAAAAACTTCTTGTGAGAATCAATTTATCCCATAGGAGATACAAAGGAGAGTTTGTTAGAATGTATATATATGGGTGTAATTTTTTTTTTCCATATTGTGAGTAATCTTCTTTAAAACCCTCACTGTGATATTTTGGTATTCCATGTTAATCTCTTAGGATCTCAGTTTCCTGGGGTCATTGTGGAAATATATAAACATGTACTAAAAAAGCATACATCTATATTTTTCTATTTTTTTGTTAGAGCTTATGGCATAATGAGAGCAAAATTTAAGCAAAATGTCAAGAAGTCCTAATAATGCCTGTATACTGAAATTGGTTTATTTCTATTTATTTTTCCCTAAGCTATAGTAAGTCTTGCAGAATGTCTTTTCAAAAATCAAATGGGAAGGTGCATATCATTAGCTTGGGACTATATGCACAATAAGTTCAAACCCATTATGTTGGTCAATAAACATTTGTCAATTTCATGGTAAAATGTTAGTTGAATTTTTGACAGTTTATGATATTAGTGCACATCCTCAAATCCTTTGTACATTGTTTTCAAGAATCTTAAAAATAAGTTTGTTTACATAAGTTTCCTTTCTGCATCTTATTCTCTTTTAAATTGCAGTTGAATTGGTAGATGTTATATTAGGGTTTTACTAACCAGATAACTTTTATAATACTAAATTATTACCACCTAACTAATCAGAGAAAGTAAACTGAATATATTATATTTTATCTTTATTTCTTCCTCCCTCAAATAATAATTTCTTTCTTTTAAAAATATATTTGCAATATTTTTACTTCAGCTAGATGATCAAGATCAGCATCAACAATGCAAAGTTATACTGATGGTGTATACTCTGTGTGATGAGATGAAAAGAACACTTCACCTCTGTGATCTTCTGCCCGAAAACCCATAACCCAGTCTAGTGATAAGCAAAAAGCAAAATAAAAGAAAAATTTCAATTGAGGGAAACTCTACAAAATACCTGAACCATACCCCTGATGAAGGCATTAAAACAAGGAAATTCTGAGAAAATGTTATGGCCCAGAGAATTCTAAGGAGACATGGTTATGAAATGTTATATGACATCCTGGTTAAGATTCTGGGACAAAAGAAAGACATCTGGTAAAACTAAGAAAATCTGAATAAAGTGTGCCCTTTCATTAATAATAGAATATCAATATTTGTTCAATAGTTGTAACACATTTCCCTTGCCAATATAAAATGTAAATAATGAGAGGAACTGAGTTCTAGTTTTTAATAAACTTTTGCAAGAAGAAAAATCACCTCTATTTTTTAGTTGCTATAAAACTTGATCACTGCTTCTTGGCCTGAATGCATACACAAGTTGTTGTTCAGTCGCTCAGTCTTGTCAGACTTTTTGTGACCCTATGGACTGCAGCAGGCCAGGCTTCGCTGTCCATCACCAACTCCCAGAGCTTGCTCAAACTCATGTCCATCGAGTCAGTGATGCCATTGTCCTGTCATTCCCTTCTCCTTCTGCCTTCAATCTTTCCCAGCATCAGGGTCTTTTCTAAAGAGTCAGTTCTTCACATCAGATGGCCAAAGTACTGGAGTTTCAGCTTCAGCATCAGTCCTTCCAATGAATATTCAGGACTGATTTCCTTTAGGATTGATTGTTTTGATCTCCTTGCAGTCCAAGGGACTCTCAAGAGTCTTCTCCAACACCACAGTTCAAAGGCACCAATTCTTCAGTGTTCAGCTTTCTTTATGGTCCAACTCTGACATCAATTCATGACTACTGGAAAAACCATAGTTTTGACTATACAGATCTTTATTGGCATACACAAGTAACTATGTGTATATACATATGTGATATTTAAAGTGCAAATAGAAATATATTTTAATATAAAATTTGTTAAGAATTAGTCAAAGCAACCATGATTTTCTTTCAAAAATGAATTATTTCAACTCTGATTTTAATCAATAAATATTTGTAGACTGAATATCCCCTCTACTCATCCAACTTTGAGTAAACTCCAGGAGTTGATGATGGACAGGGAGGCCTGGTGTGCTGCAATCCCTGGGGTTGCAAAGATTCAGACATGACTGAGTGACTGAACTGAACTACTCATCCAAATTACAAGGCTGCAAATATCTGTATATACTTATAATCTACATTGTACCTGTTATAATTATGTAATTAATTAACTCTATTCTCTTTAAATGCTTATTCTCAGGTGCTTTGCTGGCCCCTCCTCATGTGCTAGTTTTCTACATGCCATAATATCCCAGGATTCTCTATTCTGTTTCCTGTTTACTTGATCTCTTTGCTAATGATTATGTATTTATATTTAACTGTGCCCTTTTTTTTACACAATGTGTGGCTTCTTTTTGGAGCATCATTTCATAATAACACAAATGCTTACTTCAGATGCTCAATGTGGTTGTCTAACTGGTGTGATAAATGTCATGTAGAAAACAGAACACTTAATTTTTTTTTCCCCAAATTTTCTCCACTCCATCTCCTTTATTTGATATCATAAGCTTTCCGATTATTTGGGCCAAAATTCTCTCCACTCTTCATTCAGTTTACCTGCAAATCTCATCCTTTCCAACTTTAAAATGTATCTCAAAGCTGACCACATCTCACAACCACCATATCTATCCCTCTAATATTATCTACCAAAGTCTTTCACCTGACTCTTATAATACTATATTTCATTTCTTGCTTCAGTTTGCTCCTAACAGCCAAGTTGTTCTCAATACAACTGTTAGAGAAATAGTTGTATTACTCCCCTGCTTAAAACTTTAAATGCCTTGACACACATTTAGATTAAATCCAACTTTTTATGTTAGACTACAAAAATATAAGTGAAGAATTTCCTTCTCACCTTTCTGAAACTTCGTCCCATAATGCTTCCTTTTCCCATTCCTTCCTGGGTACAATACTAGCACTTCATCTTACTCCTAGATCATCAACAGTTTGTTCCTACCCAAGAATTTGACTCTTGTTTTCTCCTCTTCAGGGAGCTATCTTTTCCCAGAGGTCCATAGTTCACTCTTACTTGATTCTGGTTTCTCTTTCCAAAAAAAAAAAAATATATATATATATATATATATATATATATATATATATATTTTAACTAATTTGGGGGATTTTGCTGTTGTGTTTTTGCTAAGTTGTACCTCACTCTGTACAACCCCATGGACTGTAGCATGCTAGGCTCCTCTGTCTTTTAGTATCTCTTGGAGTTTGCTCAAATTCATGCCCACTGAGTCAACTTCTGAGATAGACCTTCCCAAATAACGGGGTGATTTAGTTGGGAAGTTGTGTCTGACTCTTTGCAACCCCATAGACTGTAGCCTGCCAGGGTCCTCTGTCCATGGGAATTTTCCAGGCAAGAACTGGAGTCAGTTCAGTTCAGTCACTCAGTTGTGTCCAACTCTTTGAGATGCCATGGACTGCAGCATGCCAGGCCTCCCTGTCCATCACCAACTCCTGGAGCCCAATCAAACTCATGTCCATCATGTCGGTGATGCCATCCAACTATCTCATCCTCTGTCATCCCCTTCTTTTCCCACCTTCAATCTTTCCCACCATCAGGATCTTTTCCAATGAGTTGGTTCTTCATATCAGGTGGCCAAAGTTTTGGAGTTTCAGCTTCAGCATCAGTCCTTCCAATGAATATTCAGGACTGATTTCCTTTAGGATAGACTGGTTGGATCTCCTTGCAGTCCAAGAGATTATCAAGAGTCTCCTCCAACACTACAGTTCAAAAGCATCCATTCTTTGATGTTCAGCTTTCTTTTTGGTCCAACTCTCATCCATTTATGACTACTGGAAAAACCATAGCCTTGACTAGATGGACCTTTGCTGGCAAAGTAATGTCTCTGCTTTTTAATATGCTGTATAAGTTGGTCATAGCTTTTATTCCAAGGAGAAGCGTCTTTTAATTTCATGGCTGCAGTCACCATCTGTAGTGATTCTGGAGCCCCCAAAATAAAGTCTATCAGTGTTACCATTGTTTCCCAATCTATTTTCCATGAAGCGATAGGACTGGGTTCCATGATCTTAGTTTTCTGAATGTTGAGTTTTAACCCAATACTGGAATAGGTTGCCATTTCATCCTCCAGGAAATCTTCCTGACCCAGAGATTGAACCTGGGTCTCCTGCATTGCAGGTGGATTCTTTACTAATTACCAAATAAGCCTTATCTAAAATTAGCCCACCACAACTCTGTTAAACTCTGAAATTATACTTTTTTCCCCTTATGGCAATTTTCACAAACCAAAATTTTATTTTATTTAATCACAGTTTTATCAAATGACTCTAAAATGAAGCTCCATTACAGCTTGGCTTTCCCTGTTTACTTCTTTCCCATTTTTATTCCTTTTTTTTTTTTTCATTTCTCCCTTCCTCTCTCCTCCTCCCTCACTCCTTTCCTTCCATCATCTTTTCCTGTTATCATTACTTTTTTCTTAATTGCTGCTTCTTTTTTTTAACATTTCCTTCTAGCAATTCATTAATTTCTCTCCAGCACTAAGGATATTACAAACACAATCACATATTCTTGCTTACATACATCATATACTTAAAAAAAAATCCATGATGATGCATCATTAAGTGAAATTAGTTTTAATACACATGAAAGAAATAATCAAATGATGACATAATTTTAGAAAACATTATTATAGCTAACTCAATTCTTCAACAATTCCAGTCATTCCAAATTTTCAGACAAAATAAATCAAAGTAATTTATACATGCCAGTATACAAAAAAAATGTACAATATGCCTATTAAAAGATTAATAAAATTGTAGTCAATTTTAAATTTTAAATCATACTTAGTTTTTAGAGGGAAATGTAGCTAATTCACTTTAGAGAGTTCAAGACATAGCAACTATAAGAAATCTCTAGCCAGGCTCATGCAACATTAACCACTCTAAATCATTTTTGATCTTTTAAAAATAAATGCTCACTAAAGCATGTTGATAAGAAAAGGATAATTGGTTATGACATAAATTGTATGGAAAGCATTTGGAAGATAAATAGTATTTATGTGCTTTGAAAATAAAATAATCATTTATGGTATAGCATTTAGAATCTAATTTTCATGAGTAATTATCCCATTCTTTTTACCCTGACTCCAAAATCTATGTACAAAATTAAAGAAAAAAGTGAAAAAAAAAAAAACCTGATGGAGCCTTAATTATTCTCCCAAGCATGAAAGGAGAAATAAAAAGCACTGCCAGGAAACATGAATTTTCCCTTTTTCATAGTAATAGCTATTGCATTTCCCTATCAACAGTATACAAATATATTAGAGACAATCCTGAATTTTGCTCGTTAAAAATAAAAATGAACTTATTGATATAGGGGAGAAAGTCTAGCTAGACCAGTAACATTTTCAGAATGGAATCTGATAGCCCTTTTTGGTCATGTTCAAATACTTTACGTAGTTGAGGTAAACACACAAAAACATATTTCATGGAAAAATGTTCTATGCATTTCCTGAAAATCATACTTATACAGAATGAAAGCTATCTATATGCTTCTGTTTTCTTTTTATACTATATTAATCTATCTAAATGTATATGTACTTTCCACCTGCTGAGAAGAACACTGCAGGCTCAAAGGAGCCAGAGTCAGACAGCACACACTTTAGGGATACAATATGTTAGGGAAAGAGGCATGAGAGGAAAAACACACACACACAGACACACACACAGCCTGGTTTAGGATGAGTTGAGGATTTAGTGTAAGGTGGTTGAGGAAAGCCTTTCATAAAGTGATAATTGAAGTGGGACAAAAATGAAGTGAGGAGGTAAATTTTGATTAATCTGGGAAAAGTCTTTTGAGCAAAAAACACCTCTCAAAAGTGTCAATTAGCTCATGATGCTTTTCTTAACTTTTTCTATAGCTTAATTTATTAGAATTTGTAGCAGTTTAATTCCAAATTGAGTGTCTATTCTCATTAAATTGGTTAATCAATTGTGATGTCTTAAATAAACTTTACTTAATTTAACACATAAGACCATCTGGACATTATGCTTTATGAGAGAGAGAGAAAGACTTTGGTCATTAATTACATATCATCAGTTCAGTTCAGTCACTCAGTTGTGTCTGACTCTTTGTGACCCCATGAACTGCAGCACGCTAGGGCTCCCTGTCCATCATCAACTCCCAGAGTCCACCCAAACCATGTCCATTGAGTCGGTGATGCCATCCAACTATCTTATCCTCTGTCAGCCCCTTCTCCTCCTGCCCTCAATCTTTCCCAGCATCAGGGTCTTTTCAAATGAGTCAGCTCTTCACATCAGGTGGCCAAAGTATTGGAGCTTCAACTTCAACATCAGTACTACCAATGAACACCCAGGACTGATCTCCTTTAGGATGGACTGGTTGGATCTCCTTGCAGTCCAAGGGACTCTCAAGAGTCTTCTCCAACACCACAGTTCAAAAGCATCAATTCTTCGGCACTCCACTTTCTTTATAGTCCAACTCTCACATCTATACATGAAGACTGGAAAAACCATAGCCTTGACTAGATGGACCTTTGTTGACAAAGTAATGTCTCTGCTTTTTAATATGTTATCTAGGTTGGTCATAACTTTCCTTCTAAGGAGTAAGTGTCTTTTAATTTCATGGCTGCAATCATCATCTGCAGTGATTTTGGAGTCCAGAAAAATAAAGTCAGCCACTTTTTCCACTGTTTCCCCATCTATTTCCCATGAAGTGATGGGACCAGATGCCATGATCTTAGTTTTCTGAATGTTGAGCTTTAAGCCAACTTTTTCACTCTCCTCCTTCACTTTCATCAAGAGGCTCTCTAGTTCTTCTTCACTTTCTGCCATAAGGGTGGTGTCATCTGCATATCTGAGGTTATTGATATTTCTCCCGGCAGTCTTGATTCCACATTCTGCTTTCTCCAGCCCAGCGTTTCTCATGTTGTACTCTGTATATAAGTTAAATAAGCAGGGTGACAATATACAGCCTTGACGTACTCCTTTTCCTATTTGGAACCAGTCTGTTGGTCCATGTACAGTACTAACTGTTACTTCCTGGTCTGCATACAGATTTCTCAGGAGGCAGGTCAGGTGGTCTGGTATTCCCATCTCTTTCATAATTTTCCACAGTTTATTGTGATCCACACAGTCAAAGACTTTGGCGTAGTCAATAAAGCAGAAATAGATGTTTTTCTGGAACTCTCTTGCTTTTTCGATGATCCAGCGGATGTTGGCAATTTGATATCTGGTTCCTCTGCCTTTTCTAAAACCAGCTTGAACATCTGGAAGTTCACGGTTCACGTATTGCTGAAGCCTGGCTTGGAGAATTTTAAGCATTACTTTACTAGCATGTTAGATGAGTGCAATTGTGCAGTAGTTTGAGCATTCTTTGGCATTGCCTTTCTGTGGTATTGGAATGAAAACTGACCTTTTCCAGTCCTGTGGCCACTGCTGAGTTTTCCCAATTTGCTGGCATATTGAGTACAGCACTTTCACAGCATCATCTTTCAGGATTTGAAATAGCTCAACTGGAATTCCATCTGCAGATATTTAGTTTCTAGCAATCCAGTCACATAACTAAACAGAGTCAAATTTATCATAAAGAATTTGATCTTGAGAATAGTAGTTCTCTATTCCAACCCACCTCACACCATCCTCAGCACCATTCCTCAAAGACAGACATTTTAAATAATTTTAATTATAAGAATTATAATGTAATTTATAAATATTAATAATATAAAACTTCTGTTTCACTTCATCCCACCAACAATCATACAATTATTTTGAAGCAAATATGAAAAAACATTATTTTCCTTCAACTATTTTGCCTGTATCTCTGCAGATAAGAAGTGAATTTTAAACAATTAAAATACCATCACACGCACAAATAATACTTTTAAAATATAATTAAATATTCAAGAAAGTTTTCACAATTCTGTGTCAACATTTTAAAAAATTATTCACATTGAGATTCAAACCATGTTCATGCCTTGAAATTGGTTACTCTTGTCTCTTAACCTCTATTAAATCTTAGGTTTCCCACACACACCCCTAACACAGACAGTGTCCTTTGTTTTATAAAATTACTCTCTATCTAGATTTTATTGGTTGCCTCCTTGTGATTTTTGTATCACTTACTAAAATTTGACCTGAATACTTCAGCCTAAGTTGGTTAGGACCTTGTTAGATCTGATTACAGAACAAGTTTTGACCAACATTTTCTATTAAGGGACAGATTGTAAGGATTTTTGGCCATAAGGTCTCTGCCAGTTCCACTCAGTTGTGCTGAGTAGGAAAGCAACCTCAGACAGCATGTAAATGAAAGATGGGGCTATTATCCAACAAAACTTTATTTGCAAAGGCAGAGGGCAGGTAGGATTTGACCCATGGACCATAGTTTGCTGACCCACAATTTATACAGACTTTTAATATACAGGCAACTAAAGCCAGCTTTACCCTAATGGTGTGCTTATCAACAATATATTGGCAATTATTGAAGGAAAAAAATTAATATAATAATTCTTTATCTTTTAATGTAGTATTAAATTATCATACAGTTTTTCCTTATTACAAAACAAAAATTTAATATAGGATCAAATGTTTAAGCTTAATTATATAAACTATACATAAAGTAGAGTTTGAGGGAAATTTGAGACTGTTTAGACTAGGGTCCTCATTTATGAAGAAAATTTTGTTGTTATTGCAGTTTAGTCACTATGCTGTGTCCTACTCTTTTGCAACCCCATGGACTACAGCATGCCAGGCTCTCTGTCCATGGGATTCTCCAGGCAAGAATACTAGAGTGGGTTTTCATTTCCTCCTCCAGGGGACCTTCCCAACCCAGGGTTCAAACTAGCATCTCCTGCATTGCAGGGTTTTTTTTAATCATTTAGCCACCAGGGAAGCCCCCATCAATAAAACAACTGATGCCAAATAGATAAAATTACTTGCTAGTAAGCACTTAAGAGTTATAAAAATTACTGGCACATTAGACTAATATGTTTTAATTTACCTGAAACTTGGAAATTTTTATTTTAAAAATCCCTCATTTCTCCCCTTCTAAAATATTTTTTCTTACACATTTTTCTTCATATGAATGTTCATTCAAATATAAAAAGAAGGTGCAAGCACTCTCTCTACACAGAAATTTCTTTATACAAAATTCATTAATGAGATGAAACTTTAGATGGAAACTAAGTTGTCTACCTAACAGTTGTTCTGAAAGCATGCATTTTGGGACAACTGAGATCATATAAACCATTCTATTTTATAATTAACAATTCCCAGTATTGTCGCAGTTCAATTACTTAGACACATAAAAAAATGGCAACATTTCTTTGCAGTGCTTTGAATATAGCTGTGTGATGTCATCATCTCTCTGTAAATTTTTGCAAAATGTTGAATATATTTGCTTAGTTGTCAAAATTATGACACTTCCAAGACAAAAAAAGATGAAAGAACACTGAACATGGCCACAGTTGTGGATTTTTAAACAAGAGTGACTCTCAAACAAAGATAAAGGAACAGCATGATTTCACAGTAAAAAGTGGAAAATATGTCTCTATACTCATACCAAATGAAAGTATTTAATGTAAGACCATAAATATTTTATTAAGTATTTATTATTGTGATGCTATCCATAACTAATTAAAATACTTTAAATGATTATATATATATGCTTATGTATATAAATACATGTAGTTCATATTTTTTGTCATACATTGACATGAATTAGCCATGGATTTACATGTATTTACATGTAAATTTACATGATTTACATATTTTCTTATACATGATTATATGTTTGAATATAATATATATGTGTATATGTATACAAACATATATATATACAACATGCAAACAGACAATATATCATTCAGTGATATATTGAGTCTATTCAGTGAACAACTGAATCCATTGTTTAGGAATAGTGGGTATCTGTTTTACAATATGACAGATTTTCTGGAGGATTTTAGACGTCAGAATCAGAGATAATAATATTTTCATGCCTGAGTGTTTCCCCGTATTTCTACAATAGTGGAAGCCTTGGATCATAGAGTACCCTTGTTTTGAGAAACTGAGTCTCAAAGAAGTTTAATGATGGATCCAGACAACATAACTAGGTAATAAAATGGTTCATCCTGGTAGTTGGTTCCAAGGGTAGTTTTTCCCATTTTATATTGCTAAGTTGTAGACCATATTCCTAATTGGAATCCTGTGTTTCAGAAGTAGATACAGATCATTCTTCTGATTGATCATATTTGTTGAGCTAAAAATATTGATTTAGGCAGGGACTAAACCCACCATTTAAAGAAGCTGCCTGACAATGCAGGAGACACAGAAGACTGGCATTCAATCCCTCGGTCAGGAAGTTTCCTGGGAGGAGAAAATGACAGCCCACTCCAGTATTCTTGCCTGGAAAATCCAATGGACAGAGAAGCCTGATAAGCTACTGTCTATGGGGTCACAAAGAGGTGGACAAAGCTGAGCATGCACACAAACCCATTGCTTAGATATGAAGGTGCAAACATTTGTTTTGACACTGATAGGGTAAATCACTAAAGAGTCAGTGTCAAGTTCTTTGCTTAACTTCCACAGGCACAAGCTATTCTTGAGGTCCAATACCAATTTTCTTATTTTTAATGCTATGTGAGTCCACTTATTTGAAGTTAAAAAGAAGGCAAACCTTAGCTGCAAAAAAAAAAAAAAAAGAAAGAAAAGAATCAATGATTGTCATTTTCTGGGATTGGGACAGAGACTGATTGCAAAGATGTATAAGGGAATGCCTTGGGATGATGGAAGCATTTACTTTCATTATGGTAACAGGAGAAAGGACTGTGTACAGAATGCAATGACTGCTCACTTAAACTAATTTCATATATGTACCTCAATAAAATTGATTTAAAATAGAGTATTACTAGTAGTTCTATGCATATTTCAAAGCACAATTTTGATTAAAAAATGTTAAATTCTCAATTTAAAAAACTGTAAACTTTCTTATATTCCTCTTTTAGGTAAGATACATTTTTATATTTTTGTATTCTTATATAAACTGCATTGATGACCCATAGTTTTCCCTCTGATAAATTTGACATATTTCTTGTTTAACTTCTTGCATATTTTATGTGTTTGGTTGTTATTGTGAATGATGGCTTTTTGGAAAACAATAAACTTCTTTTTTGAGCAGTGTTAGATTTACAGAAAATGAGCAAAACACACAGAAAGTGACACTATATCTAGTTCCTTTCCCCTCCTTCATTTTCCCTGTTAGTAATGTGTTGCATTAATACAGTGCATTTGTTACAAAGGATGAGACAATATTAATATGCCATTCTTTTTTACAGCTTTAATTGAGATATAATTGACATATAATGTATAAGATTAAAGTATATAATATGATGATTTGCTTCATGTATGGGAAGTGATTACTGCATATTTTAGTTAACATATCCAGCACCTTACATAATTCCTTGCACTTGTGTGTGTGCATACGTGTGTCTATGTGTGTGTGTGTGTGTGTGTGGAGAACATTTAAGTTCTATTCTCTTAGCAACTGAATATCTGAAGAGATCAATAAGGATTAAGGAAATTGAAACCGTAATCAAAATCTTCCCGACAAAAGAAAAGCCTAAGATGAGTTGATTTCACTAGTGCATTCTACCAAATATTTAAAGACAAATTAATGCCAATCCTTCTCAAATTCTTCCCAAAAAATTGAACAAAAGGAAATAATCCAAAACTTGTTTTATGAAGCCATAATTATCCTGATACCATAGCTAGATAAGAGTACTACAGAAAAAAGAAAACTGTAAGTCAACATCCCTAAATGAATAGATGCAAAAGTCCCCAACAAAATAACAGCAAACCAAATTCAACAACACATTGAAAGAATCATAAGCCATGATCAAGTGTGGGTATTTCCCTCAAATGCAAGGATGGTTCAAAATATGCAAATCAGTACTGTGATCACCACATTAACAAAAGGAAGGATAAACATCATTGGACCATTTCTATAGATGCAAAAAAAGCATTTGAGAAAATTCGACATCTTTCACAAAAAAATGTTATCAACAAATTAGGTACAGAACACAACTCAACATAATAAAGGCCATACATGATAAACCCACAGGTAAAATCATATGTAACAGTGAAAAGCTGAAAGATTTTCCTCTAAAATCAGAAACAAGACAAGAATGCCCACTCTCACCACTCTTGCTCAACTTTGCACTGGAAGTCCTAACTCTAGCAATTAGGTGAGGGGGGAAAAAAAAGAAATGCTGATTGAGTGCCTTCAGGAAACTCAGAGAACACCAAGCAGTAAAAATGGCAAAAACAAACTATAACTGCACATATCATTGTCAAACTACAGAAAATAGAAGATGAAATAAATCCTGAAAAAAATAAAATCAAAATATCACCTTACACTTGGAAGTTCAAAGATGAGAATTATGTCTGACTTCTCAGAAATCCTGCAAGCAAAAAGAGAGAAGACTAAAATATTTAAAGTGTTGAGAGATAAAAGCACCAACCTGTAACCAACCTATGATACCAATTTTGTAACCTGTGAAATTGTCCTTCAAATGTGAAGGAAAAGATTAAGATTTTCTTGAACAAACAAAAATTGAAAGCATTCGTTGCTAGTAGGCCTGCCTTATAAGAAATGTTACAAGAAGTCCTTTGTAGGGATAGAAAATAATACAGATTAGACTTGAAATCTACAAAAAGAAAAAAAGGAAGAGTGTAGAAGAAGGAATAAGTGAAGATAAAAGAACAACTTTTATTTTTCTTTTTCTTAATTGATCTAACAGATGACAGTTTGTTCAAAAGAATTTAACAAAGTATTTGATTATGTATGCTTATGTCTTTGGTGGTGGTTTACTCGCTAAGTCGCATCTGGCTCTTGTGACCCCACAGACTGTAAACTGCCAGGATCCTGTGTCCATGGGATTCTCCAGGCAAGAATACTGGAGTGGGTTGCCCTGCCCTCCTCCAGGGGATCTTCCCAATCCATGGATCAAGCCCAGGTCTCTCCCATTGCCGGGCGGATTCTGTACCGACTGAAATATGAGGGAAGCCCATGTATGCTTATACATGTATATATATGCAAGCTCAATCATTTCAGTCATGGCTGATTCCAGGGGATCTTCCCAACCCAGGAGTCAAAGCCAGGTCTCCTACATTGCAGGCAGATTCTCTACCAACTGAGCTATGAGGCAAGCCCATGCATGCTTATACATGTATATACATCCAAACTCAGTCGTTTCAGTCATCTCTGACTCTTTGTGACCCTATGGACTGTAGCCTGCCAGACTCTGTGCGTGGAATTCCCCAGACAAGAGTACTGGAGTGGGTTGCCCTGCCCTCCTCCAGGGATCTTCCCAACCCAGGGTCAAACCCAGGTCTCCCACATTTCAGGGCAGATTCTTTACCACTGAGCCACCCAGAGAGTCCTTATGTATACACATTTATATAATGTATACTTATGTATGCTTGGGTATAAGTAAAATAAATTACAACTATGATAACAAGGACTGGGAGGAAACATAAGAATTTTGTTACTATAAGGCACTGATACCGCCTGTGATGTGGTACATACTTTCTTCCCTCTATATCCATAGGTGTTTGGTTTGAGACCCTCTGATGATGCCAACATTTGGGAATGCTCAAATCCCTTACATAAAATTATATCATATTTGCATCTAACCTGTTAAAATCCTCCTGCACCCTTTAAATTTTCTCTGACTACTTAGAAGACCTAATACAGTATAAATGTCATGTAAATTGTTGCTGGCCCATAGCAAGTTCCATTTTTGTATTTTGAAACTTTCTGGATTTTTTCCAAATTATGATCCTTGGATGCAGAACCAGTGGATACAAAAAGCCAACTGTATCGTATTATTGAAAAGTAGACTTATATTAGTTGTAAATGTATATGGCAAAATGGGAGGCAACCACTAAACAGGAAGTATAATGGAAATACTAAAATGGGAGAGAAATGAAATCACACAAAATGCTCAATTAAAACAACAAAAACCAACAAAGGAGTAGAAGACAAAGAATATTCTCTCTCCCAGCAGCTTCTTCCAACATTTTAATATTATTATTCAGATTCATACACTTCATTCTTACTTTTGTTCATTTCCATATTTGAGTAGCCTTATTGATATTTTGTCTTACTGAGAAACCAGAAATGGAACTATTGATTCTTTATCAAATTTATTTTCATATTTTAAGTTTCAAATTGAAAGAGAAAGTATTTAATAAAATCATGCAATCATATTTAAAATATAATTATAAAGATGAGTTCATTAACTTGAAGGAAAAATGTTTAGGAAACAAAACTTTTTTTAATTGATAAAGAAATCTCAGCTGTAAGAAATGATAAGAATAGATATTATAAATGAAACATCTCAAATAACATAAATTTTAAATCAAATCTTGAATGTTTCATTTGCTTAAATCATTGATATTTAAATAAAAAACCCCTCCCAAACCATTATATAATCAGCAAAATAAATTTCAATTAGATAAAAAATAGTAACATAGTAGGAAGAGAAATAAATGTGTTAAGCTATGATGTGCTTTACACAATTTTATGTCAGGTAATTTGTCATTTTCAGATCATGACTTTATCAAAAGAGAACATGTCAGTTACAGGAAATTTTTGTCAGTGAGCCACAATAAAACATGACTTTGAGGCACAGCAGATGGTGTTGTAATGGATTGTCTAATTATTTCCATTAGGTACACTTTTTGAAATGTAAAGTAGTCACAAAGAAAGATTAAAAAATGAAACAATAGAATTCCAGAAACAAAACTGATATCATTAGGTGAGTCAATTCAGCTTTAAAACATCTGTAAAAACGCTCACTTATTAACTGTTCTAACCTGAGATAATCAAGTGATCAAAAAGATTAATGTAAAATCCACTTTAGTGCAGACATTACTTTGCAAATTTAGAGAAAATACAATTAGAAAATCATATAATAAGTAATGTTAAGTAAATAATCTAAGATTTTTTGAATAAATAACTTTTAATAAATCTCTATAATAGTCTATTTTAATAGAATAAATAATAGATAGAATAAATATAGAATTTTAAATATAGAATTCCTTTAAATATAGAATTCTTACTTGTCTGAGACCAGTACAAACACTGAGGTGAAATAGATTCTGGTGAATAAAGAACATGGAAATCCAAAATTATGTAAAATTGATAGTTTTAATCTATGAATAAAAACAATTCCTACAAGATACTATAAAAAAATTAATTCTCAAATGGAAAAAAAAGCCCACTTTGGAAATTATTTTGTGAAGTCAAATTCTTATAAACCTAATATTATGAAATGCCTCCTTCTCTGACCCCAGTATTTGAAAATGGCACAAGTGGAAATAGAATATCTTTGCTGTTGAATTTTGACAAATAATTTTTTTTAAAGAACATAGGAAATGCTTTTTTTTTCTTTTTGCTATTTTTTTTCTACTGGAAAATATACAAAATTAATTGTTGAAGAAATATATAAATCAAGACATAATAATTCAAATATCTTCTAAAGTGTGTGTTTTAACACTTTGTTATCATAAGAGAGTGTCCAACATTAATAATTTTCAGCCCTACCACTATTCAAAATGTGAGGACATTCATCCTGATGGTAGGTCCACTTGAACTCTGGTGAATTCCATATATGTCTATAAGATAAATTTAGTTAATAGAGAGTTCAACAGACTAAACTGTCAGAAGCTTATTTTTGGTAAAGTGACACATAAAAATGCAACTAATATTTATTTATTTAAATATTTAAAAAATATTTATTTAAATATATATTTCCAAATTTTAGTTATTTTGTCAGCAAATTAGTCACAGATTATAACTGAAGGACAAATGTGCAAAGTTCATGAACCTAGAATTTTTTTTTCCATTTATTTTTATTAGTTGGAGGCTAATTACTTTACAATATTGTAGTGGTTTTTGCCATACATTGACATGAATCAGCCATGGATTTACATGTTGAACCTAGAATTTTTATCCTTTGACAAAAGATTAAGAGGAATTTAAAAATGCAAAATGATGAAACAGATCACCAGCCCAGGTTGGATGCATGAGACAAGAGCTCGGGCCTGGTGCACTGGGAAGACCCAGAGGGACTGGGTAGAAAGGGAGGTCGAGGGGGAATCGGGATGGGGAACACATGGAAATCCATGGCTGATTCATGTCAATGTATGACAAAACCACTACAATATTGTAAAGTAATTAGCCTCCAACTAATAAAAATAAATGGAAAAAAAATGCAAAATGATCTTAGTGAAACATCCAAAATAAATCATGTAAGTGCAACATAATAGACAGTTATATACTTATTGTTCTTATTTATTTCATATTGTACTACTGATAATACAATGTAAACAATACAAATCTCACAAAACTGAAATTGGGATTACGAGGAGGTGGGTAAGCATCCAGTTTGTTAACAGTGTTGTTAACAGTGATGCAACTAAAACCCACTGCACAGCATAGGTATCTGTAAGCCATAAGTAACCAGGAGGGCAGACAATACAGGTTTTAAGGAAGCTGACTGGATTTTTCCACTTATAAGAAGACTAGGAAAAAAAAAAAAAACTAAAAAAAAAAAAAAAAAAAAAGACTAAGTACATTTCCCTCTTTACTAATAGAGTTGGGCATTATTTCACAGGTTAACTGGTTAACTTACACTTGATCATTTATCAAGTGACCATATACACCTACGTCTTTTTATGAGCCCTCTGTTTCGTTAATGTATTTTGGCCCAATACCACAGTCTTAATTATTGAGACTGTACAAAGAGACTTGATATGCAATACAAGTTTCCACTTTAATTTTCTTTCAAAAGTGGCATGCCTATATTTGGCACTTGCATTTCACTATGAACTAGAATCAGCTTGTCAATTTCTATAGAACAATATATAAAATTATTCAAAATGAAAAACATTGGAATTATCAGTTGAATTGCATTGAAATTATTGATAAATTTTCAGTAAATTGACAGCTTTACAATAAAGAATCATTTAAACAATGGCTATGTTGTATCTGAAGAACGTTTAGGTCTTATTTTTCAATGTGTTTGTTTTCTACATAGATGTTTTTAGACAGTTTTTCTTTGATTTAATATAAATTTATTAGAAATAAGCATATTATTTTCCATGTTATATTTTTAACAGCTTTGTTAGGGTATAATTGATACACAAAGAACTGACACATTTAGTGTGTACAATTTGATAAGTTTGGGTATATGCAAATACCCATGGTATCATCACCACAATCAGGGGATTAAACATATCCAACACCTCCCGAAGTTTCCTTGTGTTCCTTTGTTTGATGTCTGTATGCATGTCAAAAACATAACATGAACTCTATCCATTTAACAAATTTTGAAACTCAAAATGCCACACATTGTTAACAATACGTACTACATCATACAGCAAACCTCTAGGATTTATTTCACCTAATATAAATGAAATTCTCTGTCCTTAGAACAAGAATTCCACATTTCCCTTCCATTCTTCTGGCTCTATGCCCAGAAGTAGAGTTTCTATATCATACAGTAACCCTATTTTAAATGTTTTTGAGCAATATTAGTGCTGTTTTCCATAGCTGCCACACCATGTCATATGATAGGAAGAAGTACAAGAGAGCAGACAGATCTTTAAACTGACATTTTAACCTCAGAAGTTCAAAGCACCATTTTAATAGAGACTATTCACAGTCTGAGAGCCTTATCTTCGACCTACTGAGGAATACTTTCTTACAAAAGGTATCACGACGTGCACGCAAGTAGGAAATGAACACATATCAAAATTTTATATAACATTAATATTGACTTAATGGAGAATTCTACGAATGCACATAAAATAATTAATCATGAAAACTGAAATGAATTTTCAACTAGATTCAAAACAGGACAATATCCACAAATGAACAATCACAATTAACTTGTTTACAGTAAAATGCAAGTACTTTTATAGAAAAGAATATCTTATTTTCTACAGTTATCATCTTATAAAGTATTTTAACCAAATAACCAAAGAGCTGTCCAAACTGATCACATGGATCACTTATCTAACTCAATGAAACTATGAACCATGCCATATAGAGCCACCCAAGATGGGCAGGTCATGGTGGAGAGTTCTGACAATACGTGGTTCACTGGAGAAGGGAATATCAAACCACTTCAGCATTCTTGCCTTGAGAACCCCATGAGCAGTATGAAAAGACAAAAAGATAGGCACTGAAAGATGAACTCCTCAGGTCATCAGGTGCCTAAATATGCTACTGGAGAAGAGCAGAAAAATAGCTCCAGAAGGAAGGAAGAGGTTGAGCCAAAGTGGAAACAACACCCAGTTGTGGATGTGTCTGGTGGTGAAAGTAAAGTCTGATGCTGTAAAGAACAACATTATACAGGAACCTGGAATGTTAGGTCCATGAATCTAGGTAAATTTGAAGCAGCCAAACAGGAGATAGCAAGAATGATCGTCGACATTTTAGGAATCAGTGAACTAAAATGGACTGGAATGAGTGAATTTAATTCAGATGATCATTATATCTACTACTGTGGGAAAGAATCCCTTATAAGAAATGGAGTATTCCTCATAGTCAACAAGAGAGTCTGAAATGCAGTACTTGGGTGCAATCTCACAAACAACAGAATGGTCTCTGTTCATTTCCAAGGCAATCCATTCAATAACACAGTAATCAAAGCCAATGCCCCAACCACTATGCTGAAGAAGCTGAAGTTGAACGGTTCTATGAAGACCTAGACACACACACACACACACACACACACACACACACACAGATGTTCTTTTCATCACAGAGGACTGGAATGCCAAAGTAGGAAGTCAAGAAATACCTGGAGTAACAGGCAAGTTTGGCCTTGGAGTATAAAATGAAGCAGGGCAAAAGCTAAAAGAGTTTTTCCAAGACAATGCACTGGTCATAGCAAACACCCTCTTCCAACAACACAAGAGATGACTCTACATGTGATGACCATCACCAGATGGTCAATACCAAAGTCAGAATGATTATATTCTTTGTAGCCAAAGATGGAGAAACTCTATACAGTCAGCATAAACAAGACTGAAAATCAACTGTGGCTCAGATCATGAAATCCTCACTGCAAAAGTCAGACTTAAATTGAAGAAGTAGGGAACACCACCTGGCCATTCAGGTATGACCTAAATCAAATACCTTATGATTATACAGTGGAAGTGACAAATAGATTCAAGGGATTAGATCTGATAAAGTGCCTGAAGAACTATGGACAGAGGCTTATAGCATTGTACAGGAGGCTGTGAGCAAAACTATTCCCAAGGAAAAGAAAAACAAAAGGCAAAATGGTTATCTGAGGAGGCCTTACAAATAACTAAAAAAAGAAGAGAAGTGATAGGCAAAGGAGAAAAGAAAAAATATACACATCTGAATGCAGATTTCCAAAGAATAGCAATAAGAGATAAGAAAGCCTTCCTCAGTGATCAGTGCAAAGAAATAGAGGAAAATAATAGAATGGGAAAGACTAGAGATCTCTTCAAGAAAATTAGAGATACTGAGGGAATATTTCATGCAAAGATGGGCACAATAAAGGACAGAAATGGTATGGACCTAACAGAAGCAGAAGATACTAAGAAGAGATGGCAAGAATACACAAAAGAACTGTACAAAAAAGATCTTCATGACCCAGATAATCACGATGGTGTGATCACTCACCTAAAGCCAGACATCCTTGAATGCAAAGTTAAGTGGACCTTAAGAAGCATCACTACGAACAAAGCTAGTGGAGGTGATGGAATTCCAGCTGAGCTATTTCAAATCCTAAAAGATGATGCTGTGAAAGTGCTGCACTCAATATGCCAGCAAATTGGGAAAGCTCAACAGTGGCCACGGGACTGGAAAAAGTCAGTTTTCATTCCAATGCCAAAGAAAAGCAATGCCATAGAATGTTCAAACTACTACACAGTTACACTCATTCCACACACTAGCAAAGAAATGCTCAAAACTCTCCAAACTAGGCTTCAGCAGTATGTAAACTGAGAACTTCCAGATATTCAAGCTGGATTTAGAAAGGCAGAGGAACCAGACATCAAATCATCAACATCCGTTAAATCATAGAAAAAACAAGAGTTCCAGAAAAACATCTGCTTTATTGACTATGCCAAAGCCTTTGACCATATGGATCACAACAAACTTTGGAAAATTCTGAAAGAAATGGGAATACAAGATTACCTTACCTGGCTCCTGAGAAACCTGTACGCAGGTCTAGAAGCAACGGTTAGAACCAGACATGGAAAAATGGACTGGTTTCGAATTGGAGGAGTATGTCAAGGCTGTATATTGTCACCCTGCTTATTTAACATATATGAAGAATACATCATAAGAAATTCTGGGCTTGATGAAACACAAGCTGGAATCAAGGTTGCTGGGAGAAATATCAATAATCTCCACAGATGACACCACCCTTATGGCAGAAAGCAAAGAGGAACTAAAGAGCCTCTTAATGAAGGTGAAAGAGGAGAGTGAAAAAGCTGGCTTAAAACTCAACATTCAGAAAACTAAGATCACAGCATCTGGTCCCATCACTTCATAGCAAATAGATGGAGAAACAATGAGAGACTTTATTTTTTTGGGCTCCAAAATCACAGCAGATGGCGACTGCAACCTTGAAATTACAAGACACTTGTTTCTTGAAAGAAAAGTTATGACCAACTTAGACAGCATATTAAAAAGCAGAGACATTACTGGGCCGACAAATGTCCATAGAGTCAAAGTTATGACTTTTCCAGCAGTCATTACGGATGTGGAGAGCTGGATCATAAAGAAGTCTTAGCACCAAAGAATTGATGCTTTTGAACTATGGTGCTGGAGAAGATCCTTGAGAGTCCCTTGGACTGCAAGGAGATCCAACCAGTCAATCCTAAAGGAAATAAATTCTGAATATTCATTGGAAGGACTGATGCTGATACTGAACCTCCAATATTTTGGCCACCTGGTTTGAAGATCCAACTCATTAGAAAAGACCCTGAGGATGGGAAAGACTGAAAAGAGGTAGAGAAGGTGACGAGAGAGAATGAGAAGGTTGGAAGACATCACTGACTCAATGGATATGAGTTTGAACAAGCTCTGGGATTTGGTGAAGGGCAGGGAAACCTGGCGTGCTACAGTCCCTGGGTCACAGAGTCGGACACGACTGAGCCACGGTACAACAACAAAGTGTTTTAAGACAATGGAAAGTGGCAGTAAAGTAGTGCTGCCCTAGAGACACCAAACAATAATCTCATTTGCCTATTTCAGTTTTTCTCAATTTTTCCTAAAACATCTGGTTGTGGAAATAGGTTCTGCTATTCACATACCACGCTAGGATTTCAGTGCTAATACTTGGGCTTATGCTCTCCATATCATCTGAGTTTTCTGTGCTCCCAAACCTTCTACATGTTCAGAGTTGCTTTCTGACACTTTGTCAGACCTCCACTCATTTGATCATTAACTCTCATGACAAAACTTTTCCCCACAAGATGGGTCCCAAATATTGTGTTTCCAAAATTTTCATAGCATAATTCTTACTAAGAGAAAACTTTAGTACTCTTGTCTTGAAATTTGTTTGTACGCCATTTCTCCAACACATATTCACCTTCCATTGTTAGTTTGAAAGTGAAGTCGCTCAGTCGTGTCCAACTCTTTGTGAACCTGTGGACTGTAGCCCACCAGGCTTCTCCGTCCTTGGGATTCTCCAGGCAAGAATACTGGAGTGGGTTGCCAGTTCCTTCTCCAGGGGATTTTCCTGACCCAGGGATCGAACCCAGGTCTCCCGCATTGCAGGCAGATGCTTTAACCTCTGAGCCACCAGGGAAGCATCCATTGTTAGTTTATTTCCATCCAATTGCTTGTGGGAGGCTAGCTCTCCACTGGGCCCAGTGAGTTCATTACTTGTCACCCAGTGCAGAGGCTCAGTATGAGTTTTAACCTCTGGATCTTTCTCTGCTGCTGGAATCACTCCACATGAAATACACCCCTGCCTTGTTAACTGATATTAACTACTGCTATGGAATTCATGAAACACTCCTTCATTCTTTAAGTATATAGATCTTAGGAGAACAGCTAGCTGAGTCTTTACATATGTCTACATTTGTATAACCATGATCTAGATCAAGTGAGAAATGTTTACAGCAACCCGGAAAGCTTTCATATGCCTCTCCCAATCACGTGACCAAGCATAATTAATAGAAAAGACCATTCTTTTCCCCATTCACTGCCCAAATCAGATGATGACATATATGCAGCCAGTTTCTTTGTTAATACTTTTATTGGTCTTTTTATTTTCTACAGCTGTACAACAGTTTTGATTAATATAATTTTCTGAGATTGATATCTGATAGTATAATCTTCCAGATTTGTTCCTCTAGAGATCGCTTTGGTTTCAGAATCTTTATTGAGCTTGCTGTGAATCTATAAATTGTGGGAAACACATTTTTACAATAATATGCTTCATGTCAATATACATGGTATTTTCCTTTATCTACTTAGGTCTTATTAAAATTTTCCTCAATCATGGTTTCTAGATTTCAATGTAGAAGTGTTAAAAATAGTTCATTAAATTTGTCCTTTGGCATTTGCAACCACAAATACTATTTTAATATTATGTGTCTATTGTGTTTTTTATACAGTGTTTGATGTGTACAAATTAGAACTGTTATTTATTCTTGTTGGATGCATCCTGTCGTCTGATTTTATCACTAGATTTTTGGTGGTATGTTTATATGGCATAATTTTTCCATTCCTTTGCTTTCAAGTTTTCCACATCTTTGTATTTAAAGTGTTATCTCTTATAAGCATCATAGTTGGGTTTTAGTTTGTCTTTGTATTCATTTTCCCAGTCTGGCAATCTGTTTTCTGGTGGACTATTACATCAGTATGTGGTAACTTGTTCTGCGTTACCTATTTACAGCACTAGCTTTTTCCTTTGATTTCTTACTTCTTTCCTTCTATTAATCAGCCAGGTATTTTCATACTATTTCACTTCACTCATCTTGAGTGTCACAATCCCTACTTTTTCCTTTAGTTAATACTCCAGTGATTACAAGAAAAAAAAATATTTATCACCTTCTGAGCAATGAAAGAATGCTTTAAAAATTTAACTTACCTTCCCTTTCCTATTTTAGGGGCTACTGTTACTATGCAGAAAATACTAAACAAAGCAGGCCTGAAGCTGCTGTCTTTGGAAGGGCCTGCTTGACTGCATCTGGAAACAGATTCTGAAATGCTCCCTAACAGATAAGTTGTTTCTCTGTGCTACAGTGTGATTTATAGTGAACATCTGCTCCTTTTCTGAGAGTCTAGTAGTTGAGCAAAGTACGCCCACATGAAAAGTTCCCAATAAAAAAGCGTAAACTCTGAGACTCAGGTGGACCTCTCTGGGCAGAAGCACTGCACTATGAAGCTGTATTTTAGTTGCTACAGGGTTGGGATACCCTGTGTGATTTCCCATGTCAGGAAGAGAGTGTAGGATGCCTGCACATGGATTGCTCCATACTCTGCTTATCTTTTTCCCTTGCTGAACCAGCTGGGTATCTGATGTTACTATGTACTATGCCACTATGTCACTATGCTGCTGTGTTTCTGAAATAAACCTGAGCGACAGGGCCAACTATGCTGAGACTATGAATACTTCTAGTGACTTATTATAGATGTGGGTAGTCTTAGGAATCCTTTAGAAGAAATGGAGTATTCCTCATAGTCAACAAAAGAGTCTGAAATGCAGTACTCAGGTGCAATCTCAAAAACAACAGAATGATCTCTGTTAATTTCCAAGGCAAACCATTCAATATCACAGTATTCCAATTCAATGCCCCAACCACTATGCTGAGGAAGCTGAAGTTGAACAGTTCTATAAAGACCTACATGACCTTCTAGAACTAACACATATACACGAGATGTCCTTTTCATCACAGAGGACTAGAATGCCAATGTAGGAAGTCAAGAAATACCTGGAGTAACCTAACAGAAGCAGAGGTATTAAGAAGAGGTGACAAGAATACACAGAAGAACTATATAAAAAAGATCTTCATGACCCAGATAACCATGAAGATGTGATCACTCACCTAGAGCCAGACATCCTGGAATGCAAAGGGAAGTGGGCCTTAGGAAACATCACTACGAACAAAGCTAATGGAGGTGATGGAATTCCAGCTGAGCTATTTCAAATCCTAAAAGATGATGCTGTTACAGTGCTACACTCAATATGCAAGCAAATTTGGAAAGCTCAGCAGTGGCCACAGGACTGGAAAAGGTCAATTTTTATTCCAATCCCAAAAAAAGACAATGCCAAAAAATGTTCAAACTACTGCATAATTAGAGTCACCTCAAACACTAACAAAGTAATGCTCAAAATTCTCAAAGCCAGGATTCAACAATACATGAACATAGAATTTCCAAATGTTCAAGCTGGATTTAGAAAAGGCAGAGGAACCAGAGATCAAATTGCCAACATCTGTTGGATTATCGAAAAAGTGAGAGTTCCAGAAGAACATCTACTTGAGCTTTATTGACTACCCCAAAGCCCTTGACTGTTTGGACCACAACAAACTGTGGTTAATTCTGAAAAAGATGGAGAATACCACACCACCTGACCTGCCTCCTGAGAAATCTGTGCAGGTCACGAAACAAGAGTTAGAACTGAACATGAAACAGTGGACTGGTTCCAAATTGGGAAAGCAGTACATCAAGGCAGTATATTGTCACTTAGCTTATTTAACTTACATGCAGAGTACATCAAGCAAAGTGCTGGGTTTGATGAAGCATGAACTGGAATCAAGGTTATCAGAAGAAATATCAATAACCTCAGATATGCACATGACAGCACCCTTATAGCAGAAAGTGAAAGGTAACTGAAGAGTTTCTTGATGAAAATGAAAGAGGAGAGTGAAAAAGCTGTCTTAAAACTGAACATTCAAAAAATGAAGATCATGGCATCCAGTCCCATCATTTCATGGCAAATAGATGGGCAAACAGTGGAAACAGTAAGAGACTGTTTTCTTGGACTCCAAAATCACTGCAGATGGTGAGAGCAGCCCTGAAATCAAAAGATGCTTGCTTCTTGGGAGGAAAGCTATGACTAACCTAGACAGCATATTAAAAAGCAGAGACATTACCCTTGCCAACCATGATCTGTCTAGTCAAAGCTATTGTTTTCCCGGTAGTTATGTATGTATGTGAGAGTTGGACTATAAAGAAAGCTGAGCACCAAAGAACAGATGATTTTGAACTGTGGTGTTGGAGAAGACTCTTGAGTGTCCCTTGGACTGCAAGGAGATCAAACCAGTCAATCCTAAAGGAAATCAATCCTGAATATTCAAGAATTGATGCTGAAGCTGTAACTCCTACACTTTGGCCACCTGTTGTGAAGAACAGACTCATTGGAAAAGACCCCTATGCTGGGAAAGATTGAAGACAAGAGGAGAAAGGGACAACAGAGGATGAGATGGCATCACTGACTCGATGGACATGAGTTTGAGCAAGCTCCGGGAGTTGGTGATGGACAGGGAAGCCTGGCATGCTGCAGTCCTTGGGGTCACAAAAGGTCGGACACGTCAGTGCGATCGAACTGAACTGAGTCTTAGGAAACCCCTAATCAATTACCATATATTCTATTTCCACATATGTCTTAGACTCCTTAAGACTTTATCACCATTTTCTTAAAAAGAAGGATGTTATTCCATCCTTCCTTTGCTGTTCTTTCAAATATTTTCTATGGATTCATCTGGGATCAGTTTTCTTCTGCCAGAACTCTAATAGTCCCTTATTACACACCTGTTCCTTGGTTTTCATTTATTCTGAAAATGTTGTTATTTTACCTTTATTTAAGAAAAATATATTTGCCAGTATAGGATTCTAGGCTAGCAGATTTGTTTTCCAGCACTATTGAAACTAATGATGAATTTTCTCCAATAGTTTTCAAACTTTTATTTTTGTCTCTATGAGCAGTTTGACTATGATAAAGCCTATATGTGAATTCCTTTATATTTGTCCTTTTTGAAGTTTAAATAATTGATTGAATCCATAGTTTGATGTATGCAATCAGCATTTGAAAATCTTTAACCAATGTTTTAATAAATATTTGTCTTCTCATCTCTCTATTCTCCTTCTAAGACTTCAGTTATACAGAGATGAGAACTTTTTCCCATGCCCCACACATCTTTATAGACTTTGCTATACTTTGCATACTTTTTGATTCTGGGCTTATGATTCTTTCTATGGATGATATAAATGTAAGTTTTATGTGCTTTTTAAAATCACTTCATATTAACTCACCCCATTGTCTTCTTGGTCTATAAACTCATATTTAGATGGTAATAGAAATTATGTCCATGGGGTTCCTTGTTTCCATCTCTCATGTTGCTCCTTCCCTGCCAAAATGTGAGCCATTGTTATTTTGTTAAATTCTCATTTTTAAAGGAATCTGTCACTTTAGTAATCATTTCCTTGACTTTGTTTTTTCTTAGTATATGTTATGATTAACTGTGCATAGATACAGAGTTGGCATTTGAAGTATGAATAATGCCATATGAATAGTTCTTTATAAACTATAAACTTTATATGCTTATAAACTTTATAAACATTTCCAAGCATTTTATACTTTTATTCTTTTTTTTTTCCTTTTTTTTTTTTATGATCATTTTTTTTTTTCCAGTGGGTTTAGTCATACATTGATATGAATCAGCCATGGATTTACACGTATTCCCCATCCCGATCCCCGCTCCCACCTCCCTCTCCACCCGATTCCCCCGGGTCCTCCCAGTGCACCAGGCTGGAGCACTTGTCTCATGCATCCCACCTGGGCTGGTGATCTGTTTCACCATAGATAGTATACATGCTGTTCTTTTGAAACATCCCACCCTCACCTTCTCCCACAGAGTTCAAAAGTCTGTTCTGTATTTCTGTGTCTCTTTTTCTGTTTTGCATATAGGGTTATCATTATCACCTTTCTAAATTCCATATATATGTGTTAGTATGCTGTAATGTTCTTTATCTTTCTGGCTTACTTCACTCTGTATAAGGGGCTCCAGCTTCATCCATCTCATTAGGACTGGTTCAAATGAATTCTTTTTAATGGCTGAGTAATATTCCATGGTGTATATGTACCACAGCTTCCTTATCCATTCGTCTGCTGATGGGCATCTAGGTTGCTTCCATGTCCTGGCTATTATAAACAGTGCTGCGATGAACATTGGGGTGCATGTGTCTCTTTCAGATCTGGTTTCCTCAGTGTGTATGCCCAGAAGTGGGATTGCTGGGTCATATGGCAGTTCTATTTCCACTTTTTTAAGAAATCTCCACACTGTTTTCCATAGCGGCTGTACTAGTTTGCATTCCCACCAACAGTGTAAGAGGGTTCCCTTTTCTCCACACCCTCTCCAGCATTTATTGCTTATGAAAAAATGCTCAACATCACTCATTATTAGAGAAATGCAAATCAAAACCACAATGAGGTACCATTACACACCAGTCAGGATGGCTGCTATACTTTTATTCTTAATTTTCTCACTGCTTAGGAAATATTCATCTTTTATATTAAGGAAAGATACACAAGTGCCATTTTCATCTAACTGAAAATACTGAAAGTATCACATATTTCTTTTTAATTGTCAAGCTTTTGAAGATTTAGATGCATTGATAAGGCCATCTGTAATCCACTATTCTGAATTAGCTCAGTTAATTAATGCACCACATTAATTTTCTAAGAGTTGGCATTGATTATCTGAAATGCCCACATAGTCAAAAAGAAGTAAATGAGAAAACATACATTGGTTACCAGACACTAGTTTTTTTTTTTAAAGCCTTAAAATTTTTTTTTCTGTATCTACACTGAAGAGATGAAGTGAATTTACACATTGCATTCTATAAATATGATGACTTTGATCATCTGTTTTCTCCTAGTTTATCATATTTAGTACCTTCAAATGTTAATTATTAAATGTAAAGGTACCCCAAAATGAAAACAAGAAGTAGATAGTTTTGATCAATTTTACACATGGACATATGTTATTTATATACCTTATATAAGAACTTCAATCTGGAATCCATTTTGGATACTATCTGAGTAACATAATTATGAGTCTACACTCTCAAGTTCTTATTATTTATGTCAAATTTTCAAAGTATCAATTGATTTTATATCAATCATACAAACCTTTTATCACAGAAATATATAATATATACTTTTCAAAATGATTATATAAGACTTCCTCAAAATGACTAAAAACTAATTAGATTATAAAGTACAGAAAATTCATAATCTGCCTTGCAAAAATAAGTACCTAACTACTGATTTACCAAAATATCTACCCTACAACAACTGAAATAAATCTAAAGAAACAAACCACAGATTATCAAAGTTAAAAAAAAAGAGGTTCAAACTCACTCAAATTTCACATGATTTGAGCCAAACTGTAAATAAACCACAATGCCAACATGCCATCCTAGGCTTTTGATCTCTGGGGACATCTTCCTTACACCACTTGAACTCTGATATCCGGCCCCATGGAGATTCCTTTTACCCTGCTCTGCCTTCACCCTGCAACAGTCCACTCTCCATCACACGGATATCCTTTTCACCTCAACCACCTATAAGAGCCTGTCCCTACCCTTAGCCCCTTATGGGTACATCATGTGCTCTGTCTGACCATGACATCTTTAGCCAGGCTACCCTCTCATGCAAAAGATGTTCTTAATATACTCAATCTCTGACCTCCATACACCAGGCTGTGTCTCCAATTGGATACAACTTTCTTCACTTTGGCTTTTGCTGCCCTGCATTAGGCTTTGTTACTGCTGATAATCTCTTTTTCAGTCTTCTCAGATTTCAACACAGCAATCTGCAAACCACACTCCCCTCCAACTCAGTATGGTCAGCTATCTTTTATGGCCTTACCAAATACCTTTAGGATGGAATTTTTCTTGATTGGATGATAGCAATATATCAATATTCACATCCAGATTTTGGTGGTTGTATTATGGTTATATAGAACAATATCCTTATTCATTGGAGAAGGAAATGGCAACCCACTCCTGTATTCTTGCTGGGATAATCCCATGGACAGAGGAGCCTGATGGGCTACAGTCCATGGGGTCAAAGAGTCAGACATGACTGAGTGACTAAATCACCACATCCTTATACACAAAATAATACTGAAGTATTTGAAAATAATGGGCTTCCCTGGTGGCTCAGGAGGTAAAGAATCTGACTGCAATGCAAAAGACCCATCTATGATCCCTGGGTTGGGAAGATCCCCTGGAGGAGAAATGACAACCCACTCCAGTATTCTTGCCTGGAGAATTCCATGGACAGGAGCCTGGTGGGCTGTAGTCCATGGGCTCTCAAAGAGTCAGACACAACTAAGTAACTTTAACTTTCATTTGAAAATGATAAGCACCATTTTTTGTAGCTTGATTTCAAATGATTCAGAGGAGTTAAGAGAAAATAGAGGAAGTATTTACTAGGCAATACAAAGTACTAGCCTCTTGCTACAATTAAACAGATCATGTACGCTGCAACTAAAGATCCCACATGTGTAAACAAAGATCGAAGATCATGCATGCCACAAGACCCGGGACAGCCAAGTAAATAATTTTTTTTAACAAAAAAGCTATGATAGCTTTGCAGAACACAGTAAGTATAATAGCATCCTTTAATTTCCAGAGGCTCTTTGCCTAGCATTTTCTCTCTGTGCAACTTAGTTTCAGAACTGCAATGTCTTGAGGGAAAAAACTCAATACTACAAGCTAACAAACCTCTACTTTTGTCTCTCTAGCTTCATGTAATAACCAAAAATTCTGCTGTTTTCTCTTCTCCAGCATTAACCATCTAACGAGGCAAACTTTGAATTCCCAGCTTCTAATCTTATGTATTTAATTAAATTCAAACTATGACTTCCTTGTACTTGTTAATGAACCCATGGATAACTAGCTATAAAATTCAATTCATCTTTCCATGGGCCTCACCTCTCCAGAATTTTAGCCTTTCTAGCCCATGTTGCTTTAACTGCTTGTTGATATTTCTCAACAGAAGATTCTTTTTAGTGGGAATGATGATTTCCTTTACTATTTCACATGACCTAAAAGTGGAAGCGCCATTTTCTAGAAATTTTAATTCATTTTCACCAAGAAGAAATGTGGCTTCTTAAGGCTTCCAATAAAATATTACTTATCATGATATACACTAATGGTTTTCAACTGCTTTCAAGTCTTTCCTAAAGAGAAAATTTTACAAAAGTAAAATATAGCAAAATCTAATTTTATTTATGATATAATATTAAAGCATCCTATTGGAGGTTCAGTCTTGCAATAAATATATATGTTGAGAAGTTCCCAGCTCTCACTAGTGGTAAAGAATCTGCCTGCCAATGCAGGAGAACTAAGAGACTTGGATTCAGTCCCTGGTTTGGGAAAATCCTCTGGAGAATGAAATGGTAACCGACTCCAATAATCTCACCTGGGGAATCTTATGGACAAAGGAGCTTGGTGGGCTACAGCATGTGGGGTCGCAAAGAGATGGACACGACTGAGTGACTAAACAACAACAATATATGTGAGAAAAAAAAGGAATACATTAGTGTACACATGCACATCTTTTTAACATTACATTATAAGCAGTGTTCTCATTTGAAGTTTTAAGTATCTTATATAGTTACTGTATCTCAGTTTTGTTCATTTCTCTTAGGGTTTCTAGACTTGGTAAGAACAATAAAATTTAATTGATAAATCCACAAAAATTTGGGACATACTTAAATTTAAAAACATCTATTTTGTTTAATTCAAACTTAACTGAGATTATCTATTAAACCTACCCCTTCTTTAAGGTCAGGAATATATGTTGGTGAGAGGAAAATAAGTTTTGGGAAGACAGTGGGTAAAGTTAATTTATATCTAAATAGAAAATGTCAGAAAAATATCTGATAGTTAATGAACTCAAATGATAGAGATGATCCAAGAGAATAAAAATGCCATTCTGCAGAACACAGTGGGATTTCTAAAACTTTAAAGAACAGCAAATTTTCAAGAAAAGCCCAGGAAAAAAAAAAAAACTCAGTGTATCTAATAAAACATATGTTATATTGTTATCTAAATGCCAAGCCCCACATCTTTTCAGGGTTAAGTATATTTTAGTAAAAACAGAAATATGTTCCCAAGTACAATCTAATTTGACACTCATAGGTGTAGATAAATGAGATCATAAACTGGGGTGAGGATGAATGGGCAGAAGTAAAAGCAATTTCTGTAAGGTTATAGCATGTTAATTACCTGCTATACTGGCATGAAATAACAGTTAACTTAATTGATGGGCATTTTAACTGATTTGTCTTTCATTAGGTATGCTAACTTATAAGGTTGTAGTTTCCTTTACTCTGTTAGTTTTGCATCAAGCAACTTTGTATTACAGACAAATTTAGGTTAAACCACAAGAATTAATTTCCATTTATGCTACCACTATTTACAAGGGAAGACTTTAAAACCAACATTCATGGAATATTCTGATTCTGAACTCTATTCTTGGGCAGATTGTCAAGGATTTTTTTCCTATATTCAAGAAAATAGCTTCTTAAACACTTTACCTCCTTCTAGGATTTTTTTTTTTTTTTAGTTCAACTGTTTTATGCAATTCATTTGTTTTGAATTTCCTATGGCACGTTTTCTAATCGTTTTCCTCACTATTATAGTTCCAAATCCCAGCATGCCCTTACATATCAACAACTTACTGAGAAAATATACGGGTGTGAAACTTACATCTTCCTTTCTCTCCTCTTGAAAATACATATATAATAAAATCCTTTTACTCTCTCACACTTTTATGCTCTACATAATTTTCTCCAGAGGTGAGTGAATGTGGGACATTTATACAGGCATAAAGTATACAATGTAATAAGCACAAGATTTATTTTTGCTGGTTTATATAATCTGTTTCCCATGCATTATTGTATTTCAACAAGAAAGTGTAAAATTTGTTACTATATTCAGATGAGAATGTAAGTATTACAGGTAAATTGACTGGCCCAAAGTCACACAGGAGAAATTAAACTTGAATTTATGGTAATTTCAAATATTTAAGCTTATTTAGAGATCTCTGACCATACTGAATTTAGTTCCAAAGTCAATAGCTGAATTTAACTAGATTGAAATCAGAGTTTTTCATAATCCCTGTATTAAAGTGGGAGAGTTGTCACATAAATGAGTGTACAAAACTTTCCAGGGCGAAACCTACATGTCTGTATATTTATATTAAATGTATTAAGCATCTGTGCAAAGACAGTTACTCATTAATTCAATTAATACCATGTATTCTCTCGAACAGCCGTGAATGAGCATATAAACTGTGTAAAATGCCTGCATAAAATACATATTTGCCCCTTGAGAAGGTTCTGAGAGAAAAGAGGGTAAAATTAATTTACTCTGAAAAATATTTCCCTAGCCTTAACAATTTTCTGTCATGTCAAGAACCTATCCATACACTTGGGGAGGAAAAAAAAGAACTAATAGTGATAAAAGATCATACCTATGTAGATAGCTTTGATGCAAAGAAATGGAGATCAAACCAATCATTTAAGTACTCAAGATGAAAAGTTACATTCTTTCACTTTCAGTATTTTGTACATACCATTCCCTCTGCCTGGAACTCTTCTTCCTTGAATATCCATGTGGTTTTCCCTTCATTTTTCCAGGTCAGAGCTGTAATATCACCCTACTAACCTTGTAGCTGGGCTTCCCTGGTGGCTCAGAAGTTAAAGCATCTGCCCGCAATGCGGGAGACCTGGGTTTGATCCCTGCATCAGGAAGATTCCCTGGAGTAGGAAATGGCAACCCACTCCAGTGTTCTTGCCTGGAGAATCCCATGGACAGAGGAGCCTGGTGGGCTACAGTCCACAGGGTCGCAAAGAGTCGGAAATGACTGAGCAACTTCACTTTCACTTTCCAAACTTGTAGCTAACACATTCAGCTCTTATTTCCCTTCCCTATGACCCACACTGCTATCTCATACACTATATAGTCTCTAGCATAAAAGCCCAACAAGCATGTTTACTTTTGTCTTGCCTTATTTGCTACTATTTTATCAGTACCTTGATAAGTGTCTACTATAAAATAGTTGCTCAATAAAAGTTTAAGTGAAGGAAAACTTTAGAACAGACGGGAGATTAGAAGATGTGAAAAAATAATTCAAAAGGAATTCAGAGGGACTTATAAGATTCCATTTAAAATTACCAAAAAAAGATTCATAGGTGGTCAATCCTGAAAACAGTTTTGAATTATAAGAGTGACCCATGTTTAATCACAGCTTATTCACCCCATTAATGATGGAGGGATCCCTGCCCAAGGGGTTGTAGGATGGCCAAACACACTATACCTGACCCAGGAAAGGCATATATGCCACAGCCAAGGGTAGGAGGACACCAACCACCACACAGGAGACATAGGGGTTACACTTGGGAAGAGAGTGAACTAGGGTCTGTGGAAGGTAAACTTTGGAGTACCGATAGAGTGGGGTTCTCCCTGGTCCCCACAGGAGGATGTGATCGCTGTATTTGAATAATTCGGTGGGCTGAAGCCCACTCCTCAAGGATAAATAGGTTATCTTGTTTTGTCCTTTTAGTAAGGAGGCCTGTTTGGTTAGGGGACCTTTCTGCAGGAGCAGAGGGAAGGAGAATGACCTAATCACTCAAAGTCCTCCTGATTTTACCAAATAACAAGGTAGTACATTTTATCAGCCTTAAATTTAGACTGTATCACAGGCTGATACAATAAGCTGCTTACATTTTTGCATATATTGTCTGTTTTAGCTTCAAGGAAGGAAGTTCAGGGCTGGGTTAGGTGAGGCAAATTAAGTATCTCCTGTGGGTTATCATCAGCAATGGATTTTTCACAGCCAGTAGTCCACACTGAATATGTCACAGTTGTCTTCTGTTAATTTAGACTTGAGAAGAAGGGAGGGAAGCAGGAAAAAGAATGTTGCCACTATTTTTTTTTTTCTTTTGCAATTTTTCCTTTAAAAGAATTAGTGTTTCTTTTTAAAGGGTGTTGTCCTTAGATTTATTCTTTAACAGTAATGCCAGAAGGGAAATGCAAGTCAAAACTACAATGAGACATCACTTCACCCCTATCAGAATGGCTATCATCAAAAAGAATACAAATAGCCAAAGTTGTGGAGAGATTGGAAACTGTGCAAGCCATTGATGGGAATGTAAATTGTTGCAGCATTATGGAGGTTCCCCAAAAAACTAAAAATGGAATCATCATATGACCCAGCATGTCCAT
This sequence comes from Dama dama, assembly GCF_033118175.1. Classification (NCBI taxonomy): domain Eukaryota; kingdom Metazoa; phylum Chordata; class Mammalia; order Artiodactyla; family Cervidae; genus Dama; species Dama dama. Next base: position 43,367,317 of record NC_083711.1, on the reverse strand, counting down.
TCTTGGGTATGTATCTTAAAAATAGCAAAACATTCATTTGAAAAGATACATTCACCCCAGTGTTCATAGCAGTGTTATTTACAATTGCTAAGACATAGAAGCAACCTATGAGTTGCTTCCACAGATGAGTGGATAAAAAAGATATACACATGTAGTATATATACACACATACACACACATACACATACACACAGTGGAATGTACAGTTCAGTTCAGTTGTTCAGTCATGCCTGACTCTTTGTGACCCCATGGACTGCAGCATATCAGGCTTCCCTGTCCATTATCAACTCCCAGAATTTGCTCAAACTCAAGTCTGTCAACCTGGTGATGCCATCCAAGCATCAACCTTAAAAATGAAATTTTGCCATTTGCAACAACATGAATTAGACTTGTAGGGTATTATGTTGAGTGACATAAATCCAGCAAAAACAAATATGATATCACTTAAATGTGAAATCTAAAAAACACAATAAATTAATGAATATAATATTAAAAAAAAGCAGAATCACAGATATAGAGAACAAACTAGTGGCTACCAGTGAAGAGAGGAAAAGGGGATGGGCAATGTAGGGTTAGGGTGTTAAGTACAAACTATTATGTATAAAATAGCTACAAGGATATATTGTACAAAAAAAGAATACAGTCAGTTTTTAGAGTAACTATAAATGGAGTATAATCTTTAAAGTCATGACTCACTATATTATACATATGAAACTTACATAATATTGTACATTGTTGGTCCTTTAATGGACTGGAACCTGGTGGTCCGGAGTCGAGGATAAGAAAGTAAAAGAGAGAGAGAGAGGCAGATAATTCCCTGATTTACGTGAAGAGCCAAAGCTTGCGCCACTGCACGGAGGCACCAGGCGCCCTCTCAAGGGGGTGAAGGCACAGGGCGCCTTCTCGAGAGGGTCTTAGAAGCCCGGGCAAGAACGTGAGCTCAGCGGGCCTCCGCGCTCCAAGGAGTTAGCCTGAAAGAGAGAGAGAAGGAAAGAAAGACGGTACTCAAGCTCGGATGGAGCAAAGGTGTTTTATTCAACATTGTGTGGGCATATATACTGTCTCACAAGGTAGCTATTCTCAGCAAAGATAAAGATTAAAATTCCAGACTTACAAAACATAAGGCGATCCTTATCAAAGAGTCGAGAAGAATCACTTTTACCGCATGGTTCATAAAAAGGAAGAGGGTCGTAAATAGTTATTTATCACTATATGGAGAAACTAACGAAGGAAATGCCTGGATTCCTCAGCCCCGGGAAAGGCTTGCCTCTCCTCTTAATTCCTGAATATTCAGGAATTAATAAGGAACAGAGGATTCATGACAGATCCAAAACAGCACACAGGAAGCCTCCTGTTAAATGCTTCCTGACAGTTCATCAACTATATTTCAGTAGTTGATGTATAAATAAAACACTAATAAAAAATAAAATATTAATGCTTAAAAGAATAGAGCACCTTCTGAACTTTTACATTGGCAAACTGTCTCACCCACAAATTTTAAAACCCAGAAGATTTATTTTTGTGTGTATGATGCTGGGAAAACTGAGGGCAGGAGGAAAAGGGGACAACAGAGGATGAGATGGTTGGAAGGCATCAACAACTCGATGGACGTGGGTTTGGGTGGACTCTGGGAGCTGGTGATGGACAGGGAGGCCTGGCGTGCTGCGGTTAACAGGGGTCGCAAAGAGTTGGACGTGACTGAGCGACTGAACTGAACTGAACTGATGACAATGAAAAATAATTACATAGGTAGATTTTTAGAAAACATAACATCTCTTTTATATTTTTAAAATAGCTACTTAAATAGAATTCAGCTGAAATAGATATTCAACAAAATAAATGCTGAAGGATGGGGGGAAATGAGTTATTCAATGGAAGATACTAAATAATGAAATGTGTTAACTATAGTATAATATTCATAATTATTATAAAACCAATATAAAAAAGCTTTATGAAAGGTTTTAATATTCATCATTAGATTTCTCTTTCCTTTCTTTGTCAAGTAAACTAAATTTGCAAAATTAATCATTTTACCTAGGACACACTCTACATGTGCAAAAAATGAGTATTTGAATAATTTAAGCAAGTTTAAAAGTGTATATTTGATATATATTTATACATATACTCAAATACTCATCATTATATCTGGTTATTTTTATGTATATAAAGTGTGAACTTAAAGAGATAATACACATTCCCATTTCTGAAATAAGTTCACTTCAATATTAATATTGACATCCCTTGGTATAGGATTATGGATCACTTTATTTTTGTCATAATAGTTTTCTGTACTCTCTACATACATTTCATGGCAAATAGATGGGGAAACAGTGGAAACAGTGGCTGACTATTTTTTTGGCTCCAAAATCACTGCAGATGGTGATTGCAGCCATGAAATTAAAAGACACTTACTCCTTGGAAGGAAAGTTATGACCAACCTACATAGCATATTAAAAAGCAGAGACATTACTTTGTCAACAAAGGTCCGTCTAGTCAAGGCTATGGTTTTTCCATGGGCATGTATGGATGTGAGAGTTGGACTATAAAGAAAGCTGAGCACAGATGAATTGATGCTTTTGAACTGTGGTGTTGGAGAAAACTCTTGAGAGTCCCTTGGACTGCAAGGAGATCCAACCAGTCCATCCTAAAGGAAATCAGTCCTTGGTGTTCACTGGAAGGACTGATGTTGAAGTTGAAACTCCAATCCTTTGGCCACCTGATGCGAAGAGCTGACTCATTTGAAAAGACCCTGATGTTGGGAAAGATTGAAGGCAGGAGAGAAGGGGACAACAGGATTAGATGGTTAGATGGAATCACCAACTCAATGGACACGAGTTTGGGTAGACTCTGGGAGTTGGTGATGGACAGGGAGGCCTGGCGTGCTGCAGTTCATGGAGTTGCAAAGAGTCGGACACGAACTGAACACACGGAGCAACTGAACTGAACACACATTTCAATAAGAAACATGTTTTAACTTTACAAGCAGAAAAAGGCTATGTGTGTTTTTAAAGAATTCTCACAAATATTTTGAAAAGAAAATTTCTTCTTCATCTACTGCCTCAATTTTTGTTCAAGTCCCTTCTTCCTGAGTTCTTAAATCTGTGGTGGAGAGGGCTCATTTACATCACGCCTGATGAAGTATTCTTGGTATAAGGTCAATATTATTCACTTCATCATTCCCCATCTCTGCTCCTCCCACTCCATCCCAAATATGTACATATAGATAGATCAATAGATAAAACAACGAATTTTAAAATCCCTTTTCAAAGTTCCAAGAGTTGTCATTACTTAATTGCAGCTCAGGGCACCTGAGGATAACAAAACATCAAGAATAGGGAATTTTTTGCAGCTGAGAGCTGCTGATTCAGGATCTGTAGGGAATAACTGCTTTTCCAAAGACTCCTTTCACCCTCCCATGTTTGCTTGTGTGACTTGATGCTTTGCTCAGAGATGCTTTTTTTAATGAAATGTGTGACTTTCACAGCTTGTGCATTGTGAGAAGTGCTTCACACCACGCGAACTCTGTTGCATTGCTATGCTTGAAAGTTTTAAAAAATAATATTTTTTTTTATCTATAAGCAATTTATGAACTACCCTTAAACTCTTTTTATTTTTCTCTTAATTTTTAATAAAAAAAGAAAAAAGAACGTGGTAGTCATAACAGAACCGACTTACCTAAAAAGTTTTACTAAAACCAACATGCTGTGTTAGCCAATAATTAATTTACTCACAAGGTAAGTACTACATTATACAGAATAAAAACAAACTTTGGCATTATTTCTCTCTTTATTTATTAGCTATCCACCTAAAAATTAGTAAAACAAATCAATGTCTCTCAATTTCAGTTGCAGATTAGATGGCTGAACTCCATGTGTAATAGGGTCTGAAAGCAGCCAGAATCAAAAATAAGAAAAAGGAGGCAGGGTCGGCAGATGCAGAAATTAGGATTTTTTTGAGAGACTCTATTTCTTTTATTGAGCCCATCTTTGCATGAAATATTCCCTTGGTATCTCTAATTTTCTTGAAGAGACCTCTAGTCTTTCCCATTCTATTGTTTTCCTCTATTTCTTTGCATTGATCACTTAGGAAGGTTTTCTTATCTCTCCTTGCTATTCTTCGGAACTCTGCATTCAAATGGGTATATCTTTCCTTTTCTCCTTTGCTTTTCACTTCCCTTCTTTTCATAGCTATTTGTAAGGCCTCCTCAGACAGCCATTTTGCCTTTCTTTTTCTTGGGGATGGTCTTGATTCCTGTCTCCTGTAAAATGTCATGAACCTCCATCCATAGTTCATCAGGCACTCTGTTTATCAGATCTAGTCCCTTAAATCTATTTCTCACTTCTACTGTATAGTCATAGGGATTTGATTTTGGTCATACCTGAATGGTCTAGTGGTTTTCTCCACTTTCTTCAATTTAAGTCTGAATTTAGCAATAAGGAGTTCATGATCTGAGCCATAGTCAGCTCCCGGTCTTGTTTTTGCTGTCTGTATAGAGCTTCTTCATCTTTGGCTGCAAAGAGTATAATCAATCTGATTTCGGTGTTGACCATCTGGTGATGTCCATGTGTAGAGTTCTCTTATGTTGTTGGAAGAGGGTGTTTGCTATGACCAGTGCATTCTCTTGGCAGAACTCTATTAGCCTTTGCCCTGTTTCATTCTGTACTCCAAGGCCAAATTTGCCTGTTACTACAGATGTTTCTTGACTTCTTACTTTTGCATTCCAGTCCCCTATACACAGTCATATTCGACTGTTTGCAACCCTATGGACTATACATTTCATGGAACTCTCCAGGCCAGAATACTGGAGTTGGTAGCCTTTCCCTTCTCCAGGGATCTTCCCAACCCAGGGATCCAACCCAGGTCTCCCGCATTGCAGGCGGATTCATTACCAGCTGAGCCACAAGGGAAGCTCTCCTATACACAGAAGAAATGTACAAAAAAGATCTTCACAACCCAGATAATCATGATGGTGTGATCACTAACCTAGAGCCAGACATCCTGGAATGTGAAGTCAAGTGGGCCTTAGGAAGCATCACCACGAACAAAGTTAGTGGAGGTGAAGGAATTCCAGTTGAGCTATTTCAAATCCTGAAAGATGATGCTGTGAAAGTGCTGTACTCAATACGCCAGCAAATTTGAAAAACTCAGCAGTGGCCACAGGACTGGAAAAGGTCAGTTTTAATTCCAATCCCAAAGAAAGGCAATGCCAAAGAATGCTCAAACTACCACACAATTTCACTCATCTCACATGCTGGTAAAGTGATGCTTAAAATTCTCCAAGTCAGGCTTCAGCAACACATGAACCGTGAACCTCCAGATGTTCAAGCTGGTTTTAGAAAAGGCAGAGGAACCAGAGATTAAATTGTCAACATCTGCTGGATCATCGAAAGGCTAGAGAGTTCCAGAAAAATCTCTATTTCTGCTTTATTGAATATGCCAAAGCCTTTGACTGTGTGGATCACAATTAACTGTGGAAAATTCTGAAAGAGATGGGAATACCAGACCACCTGACCTGCCTCTTGAGAAACCTGTATGCAGGTCAGGAAGCACCTGGACATGGAACAACAGACTGGTTCCAAATAGGAAAATGAGTATGCCAAGTCTGTATATTGTCACCTGCTTATTTAACTTATATGCAGAGTACATCATGAGAAACGATGGACTGGAAGAAGCACAAGCTGGAATCAAGATTGACAGAAGAAATATCAATAACCTCAGATAAGCAGATGACACCACCCTTATGGCAGAAAGCAAAGAAGAACTAAAGAGCCTCTTGATGAAAGTGAAAGAGGAGAGTGAAAAAGTTGGCTTAAAGCTCAACATTCAGAAAATGAAGATCATGGCATCTGGTCCCATCACTTCATGGCAAATAATGGGGAAACAGTGTCTGACTTTATTTTTCTGGGCTCCAAAATCACTGCAGATGGTGACTGCAGCCATGAAATTAAAAGACACTTACTCCTTGGAAGGAAAGTTATGACCAACCTAGACAGCATCTTAAAAAGCAGATACATTACTTTGTCAACAAAGGTCCATCTAGTCAAGGCTGTGGTTTTTCCAGTAGGCATGTATGGATGTGACAGTTGGACTACAAAGAAAGCTGAGTGCAGACAAACTGATGTTTTTGAACTGTGGTGTTGGAGAAGACTCTTGAGAGACCCTTGGACTGCAAAGAGACCCAATCAGTCCATCCTAAAGGAAATCAGTCCTGGGTGTTCATTGGAAAGACTGATGCTGAAGCTGAAACTCCAGTACTTTGGCCACCTGATGCGAAGAGCTGACTCCTTGGAAAAGACCCTGATGCTGGGAAAGATTGAGGGCAGGAGGAGAAGGCGACGACAAAGAATGAGATGGTTGGATGGCATCACCGACTCAATGGACATGGGTTTGGGTGGACTCCGGGAGTTGGTGATGGACAGGGAGGCCTGGCGTGCTGCGGTTCTTTGGGTCACACAGAGTGTGACACGACTGAGCGACTGAACTGAACTCTATTTCTAATACTTATTAGCACCATTTATTAGGTTGCAATATGACAATTCTAAAGATGAACTATGAGACACCTCGGTACTCTGATTCTTCAGGAAAACTTGCTACAAATCTGAACTCCCATTTGCCCAGGAAACTCTAATATTGTTTCTATTATCTGCTGCTGCTGCTGCTAAGTTGCTTCAGTCGTATCTGATTCTGTGTGACCCCATAGACGGCAGCCACTAGGCTCCTCTGTCCCTGGGATTCTCCAGGCAAGAACACTGGAGTGGGTGCCATTGCCTTCTCCATTCCACTATCTAATAGGAGTAAAAGTCAGAATTATTGGGAGGAGGATGATAAAGTGAGATAGCACAAAATTACAAAAGTAATTTTCACCATATTAAGATATTCTTCTCCATTTGAAAGGACTAAGAATTAATATATCCATAGGCCCTACTGTCCAGGCCAATACCCTTTTGCCATAGGCCTTAAAATACCCACCGGCATCCACAGATACAAGCAAGATGAAATCCACGAAATGTCACATCATCATTACTTATTTGTCAGCATGAGAGTAAACAACCTCTCTGCTCACCCACTAGTTTCTGAGCGCTCATTCCCATCTGTCTAATTCACCAATGGAGCTGATTAGTCTCCTTCTCCCTAGCGTCTTCCCCTACTTTGTTCTCTGGATTGTCTGCTCATCAAATACCATATATTCTCAAACTCATTTCTGAATTTTCCCTTCACATATTCCTTCAATGAAATATTTTTCCTCTTTGATATAACATTCCCTGCAGTCCTTTTTAATAAGAATCTACTTTTTCACATGCCATATATCATACATTTGAGACCAGGATTGGTATCCTCTTTGTTCTCCATTGTTTCTTCCAGATCATTATTTCTTCTGTCATGGAAGTTCTCAACATTTAGCTTTTAGCTTTATACTGCTCTGTCATTCTAAATGAGTCTCAACCAAAGTCTAAGTCATTACTCCCTTCATTATAGACTTTACCTGGTAGTCCTTGGAACTTACCTTCAACTTTATTCAATGTTACTTCAGTACTCTTTGTGTATTTCAGCTTACTCCTTAACATATTCAACTCCAAAGACTTTTCCTTTGCTTTACCTTATCATTGTCACACTCTGCATACCATCATTATCATAAAGTAAACTCTCTCTTGAATCACTAAACTTCCTACTCTAATATGTTCCCAACATCCAAAAAAGTCAAATATAGTGATCTTGTAGATCTTGCTATCTGACCTTCAGTAGGCTATTTGACATCTGTTCATCACATGGTAAATAAACATAATCGTTCTTTTCATATAAGGATATAAGGAATAAGTCAGTTAATTCTTATAAAATGCTTCAAACAGGGACTTCTCTCATGGCTCCGTGGTAGAGAATTTACCGGCCGATGCAGGAGACATGGGTTCAATCTCTGGTCTAAGAAGATCCCACACTCTGCAAACGAACTAAGGCCACATGCCCCAGCTGTCAAACCTGTTCCCTAGGGCCTGGGAATGAGAACTACTGAGCCCATGAACACAGCTACTGCAGCCCGTGCACCCTAGAACCCGTGCTCCACAATAGGAGAAGTCACTGTGATGAGAAGCCCACACACCACAACAGAGAGTAGCCCCTGTTCCCAGTGACTAGAGGAAAGTCCACGCAGCAACAAAGGCTCACCATAGGCAAAATATAATTCAGAATTTTTTAAATGTATTAAGAAAATGCTTACGACAATTCCTGGAACATTCCAGATGCACTTTAAATATTAACAACCACTATTATTAGTATCATGATAACTTTCTAATCCTTACTCTCCTTTTGTTATTCTTTCCTTATTTTATTTCATGATCACTATCTTTAAATGGTCACTCTACACTACCCAGAAGACCTGTTTTTGTTTTGTTGTTCCTAGTAACTATGCTCTTCCAACAGTACAACGTCAATTTCATTCTACTAAGTCAAAGTGTCTGACTCTTTGTGACCCCATGAAATATACAGTCCATGGAATTCTCTAGGCCAGAATACTGGAATGGGTAGCCCTTCCCTTCTCCAGGGGATCTTCCCAACCGAGGGATCAAACCCAGGTCTCCCACATTGTAGGAAGATTCTTTACCAGCTGAGCCACAAAACATTCCTCAAATCTCTTGTTCCCATCTCACTTTCAGCTGGTGTGTCTGAGGGGTGGCATCTTTCTGCCATCAAATTTGTAAAATATTTATAGTTGTGGTATATATATATATTCCTTCCATTCCTTCATTTATCTACAATGTTCTACTTATTTCTGTATTAGAGATTTCTCTTTAGTGACTGTATCTTCTGATTTTTTCCACTCATTAATGGAATCACGTCCATATTTATTCAAACAGGCTCCAGAGAAAACATACAAATTGATCCTAAACACATGAAAAGATGGTCAAATTCATCAGGAAAATGCTAATCATAACCACAGTGAAATACCGCTTTACACTCACTAGAGTAGGTAAGATCAAAACGTCAGATAGTAGCAAGTGTTCCTGAGGATGTGGAGAAATCAGAACCCTCATGCACCACTGATGGGAATGTAAAATGATACTACTCTGTTGATCAGAGTTTGCCAGTCACTCAAATGATTCAACAGTTACCATAAGACCCAGAAATTCCACCGCCAGTCATAAACTCAAGAGAAATTGAATCAAATCAACATAAAAATTTGTATGTAACTGTTATAGCAGAATTACTCATAGTAGCCAAAGGTGGAAACAACCCAAATGTCTATCAATGAATAAATAAAGGAGCAAAATGTGGTGTGAAAATACCATGGAGTGCTATCTAGGCTTAAGAATAAAACATTAGTTCTTTGGCCCGTTTTTTGATTGGGTCATTTATTTTTCTGGAATTGAGCTTCAGGAGTTGCTTGTATATTTTTGAGATTAATCCTTTGTCTGTTGCTTCATTTGCTATTATTTTCTCCCAATCTGAGGGCTGTCTTTTCACCTTGCTTATAGTTTCCTTTGTTGTGCAAAAGCTTTTCAGTTTAATAAGGTCCCATTTATTTAGTTTTGCTTTTATTTCCAATATTCTGGGAGGTGGGTCATAGAGGATCCTGCTGTGATTTATGTCAGATAGTGTCTTGCCTATGTTCTCCTCTAGGAGTTTTATAGTTTCTGGTCTTACATTTAGATCTTTAATCCATTTTGAGTTTATTTTTGTGTATGGTGTTAGAAAGTGTCCTAGTTTCATTCTTTTACAAGTGGTTGACCAGTTTTCCCAGCACCACTTGTTAAAGAGGTTGTCTTTTTTCCATTGTATATTCTTGCCTCCTTTGTTGAAGATAAGGTGTCCATAGGTTCGTGAATTTATCTCTGGGCTTTCTATTCTGTTCCATTGATCTCTATTTCTGTCTTTGTGCCAGTACCATACTGTCTTGATGACTGTGGCTTTGTAGTATAGTCTGAAGTCAGGCAGGTTGATTCCTCCAGTTCCATTCTTCTTTCTCAAGATTACTTTGGCTATCCCCCCCCACACACCCCAATGTTCATCACAGCACTGTTTATAATAGCCAGGACATGGAAGCAACCTAGATGCCCATCAGCAGACAAATGGATAAGGAAGCTGTGGTACATATACACCATGGAATATTACTCAGCCATTAAAAAGAATTCATTGGAATCAGTTTTAATGAGATGGATGAAACTGGAGCCCATCATACAGAGTGAAGTAAGCCAGAAAGATAAAGACCAATACAGTATACTAATGCATATATATGGAATTTAGAAAGATGGTAACGATAACCCTATATGCAAAACAGAAAAAGAGACACAGATGTACAGAACAGACTTTTGGACTCTGTGGGAGAAGGCGAGGGTGGGATGTTTTGAGAGAACAGCATCGAAACATGTATATTATCAAGGGTGAAACAGATCACCAGCCCAGGTTGGATACATGAGACAAGTGCTCGGGGCTGGTGCACTGGAAAGACCCAGAGGGATGGGGTAGGGAGGAAGGTGGGTGAGGGGATCGGGAAGGGGAATACATGTAAATCCATGGTTGATTCATGTCAGTGTATGGCAAAAACCACTACAATATTGTAAACTAATTAGCCTCCAACTAATAAAAATAGATGGAAAAAATAAAAAATGAAAAATGAAAAAAGAATAAAACATTAATACATGTACATCATAAACGAAATTTGAAAATGTTATGCTAAATGAAAAAAAGCTTGTCACAATAGATCACATATGATTTCATTTGTATGAGATGTTCAGAACTTGGAAATCTATAAAGATGTTTATTGGTGGCTGCCTGTGGCTTGGTTAGGGAGGTAGTGTGAGGTATAGAAGGTCAGTGCTAACCATACAGGGTTTCTTTTGGGGATAGCAAAATGCTCTCAGATTACCTCTGGTGATGATTGTACATATCTGTGACTATACTAAAAACAGCTGAGGTGCATGTTTTAAATTGGTAAATTATAAAGTGCACTCTATCTCAAAACTTCTAAAAATATATCTAAAATATGTTTCTTTCTATTCATAGCACAGTCCAATCCACTATCCTATTTTATTTCATACTGTAATAACCTAGCATTTTTTTAGCTTATATTCTTGGCTATTCCAAAGATCTTTCTACACATCATTCAGAGTGCATGTTAAATAAATGTTAATTAAATCCCATCACATGAATGCTTAAAAACATTTCAGTGACTGTCACATCTGGGATGGAAAGCAAGCTTCATAAAATAACCATGAAGACCACATATGATCTTACTTCTACCTAACTTTCCAAAGTCATATGAAATCAAGCTTGCATTTTGCTCTATACATGTTGGTAATCACATTCTAAATCTCTGAGCACAGCACACTCTCCTATCCTCCCACTTGCCTCTTTAACCAGGATGCTTTCTTATTCATCTTAGTTTATTCCAATTCCTCAGATAAGGCTCCCCTGACTAGAAAAATTTGAATTAGTCTCCCATTAAATTATCCCTTTAATATCTCGAAAAATAGCCTAATTTGTGGACCTTTTTACATTTGATGTAACTTTTAAATGTCTACTGCATTAATTGATAGAAGCAACCTGCTTAGAATCTATTACCATATTGTACCTTTAAAATTGGGGGAGTGGAGGAAAGAGAAAGGAAAGGAAAAGAAAGAAGAGATATGAAGGGAATAAAGAGGAGGAGAATTTATGAAGAAGAAAAGAAAAATTTAACAAAATACTAATTCACAAACATAAAAGAGACAGTTTTTAATAAATGTAGGTTCATTATGCTATACTTCCAGGTTTTCACTGTCTGGATAATTGAAAAGTAAGAGATTGGAGAAATGAATTCTTACACACATAATTCAAAAGCTATAAGCTCCAATATAAAAGGACACTGTTCATTTTAACAGTTACTAAAATAATGTCTGACTTTTAACAGTCCTCAAAAGTAGTTGCTGAATAACTAAATGCACACTGCTCAAATTCTGTTATTTAATGACTGATGTGAATCAGTTTTCCTCAGAGTGTAGAACCAAGAGATTTTTGTTCCTCTTGAACAGTGTGCTTCTGTAAATCAAGTTATAAAAACCAATTTGACATCTTGATCTCAACTTACCTTAACTATAGGGTTTAAAATGAAATATCAAATTCAGAATCGGTATTAACTCATTTGTGATCAAATATCTGATTTTATATATATATATATATATATATATATATATATATATATATATATATATATATAATTCTTATGCTCATGTAAGCAAGTGTGACTGAAAATTGCCATTCCAATTTTTCTTGATATATATCAGTTCAGATCAGTTCAGTCACTCAGTTGTGTCCAACTCTTAGCGATCCCATGGACTGCAGCACACCAGGCCTCCCTGTCCATCACTAACTCCCGGAGTTTACTCAAACTCAGGTCCATTGAGTCGGTGATGCCATCCAACCATCTCATCCTCTGTCGTCCCCTTCTCCTTCTGCCCTCAATCTCTCCCAGCATCAGGGCCTTTTCCAAGGAGTCAGCTCTTAGCATCAGGTAGCCAAAGTATTGGAGTTTCAGCTTTAGCAACAGTTCTTCCAGTGAATATTCAGGACTGATTTCCTTTAGGATGGACTGGTTGGATCTCCTTGCAGTCCAAGGGACTCTCAGGAGTCTTCTCCAACACCACAGTTCAAAGGCAACAATTCTGTGCTCAGCTTTCTTTATATTCCAACTGTCACATCCATACATGACTACTGGAAAAACCATAGCCTTGACTAGATGGACCTTTGTTGGCAAAGTAATATCTCTGCTTTTTGATATGCTGTCTAGGTTGGTCATAACTTTTCTCCAAAGGTAAGCATCTTTTAATTTCATGGCTGTGGTCATCATCTGTAGTGATTTTGGAGCTCCAAAAAATAAAGTCTGCCACTGTTTCCACTGTTTCTCCATCTATTTGCCATGAAGTGATGGGACCGGATGGCATGATCCTTGTTTCCTGAATGCATATATCAAATTACCTCAAATCTCAGTGCCTTATAACTACTTTATTAAGTTCAAAATTTTGTAGGTCAGAACTTTAGAAAAGCTGGGCAGGAAATATTCACTTGAGGCCTCTCATAAAATTGTCATAAGATGTCAATGGAGTTGAAGTCTGAAGGTTTGCCTTATTTGCACATTCAAGGTGACTCACTCCCAAACGGCCTTTGGACCAGGTTGTCAGTCAGACTGTCTATATGTGACTTCTCCAACCTGAAGATCTTAAGATTGTCTGTCTTTTTATAGGATAGCTTATTTCCTTTGGCTGAAGCTTTCACAATGCTCCTAATGGTTATTTGCATTTCCAAACTGGATTCACTGAGAGCAGTCACTTAAAACTGCATTCCTCCAACTTTAATCTTAGACTAAGTATTAATATACTTTAAGTCAGTTGGAAGGGAACATTTGGAGATCCATCCTCTCAGTTTCAGTAGTATACCTTAGACTTTGTGTCAGAGACTGGCTCAGAGCTAAACATTACCTTCCTTTGTAAATCCAAAGCCACCTTCCGATCACCTCATTGAGGGTATTTCACAAGAGACATCCGTCAAGACCCTCAGCCTCCCTCCAGCTTCCTCGGAAATCTTTTCCACAATGTGTATCAAACATTTGTCATGGATCTCACAGCAGCATAAATTGAAAAAGGTATTTTCATTGGTAGAAATACAGGGGGAAAATTTGGGAGCTGAGGATATGGAGAAAGTTTTAAAACTGAAGGTTGCTCTCATGGCTAACAGCGTTGTCTCGAGGGCTCCCAAGAAAGCTACCTTGGTGTCTGGCAGAGAAAAATAACTAGGGAGAAGAAGGTTGGAGGTTCTGGAATTCCATCTCACTTAAACACATATTGGGGTATTTCATAGGGTTTAAGAAAATTTTCTGTTACTAACTTTTTGAAACCACTCATGTTTTAAAAATCAGTTCATTTCTAAGCGTATCAGGATATGGTCAAGTAGTTACAAACTCTCAGAAAGTTCACATTTCTTCTTTACTCTTTCAATCTGATTTGGAGATGAATGCTTAGCTGTGCATCTGGGAAATGCTGCCAAGTTACATTGTTTGCTGTCATTTAACCCAACATTGCAGGTTGGCATTTTGCACAGCTATAACTTCAAAGCTGATATTTCATAAAAATCATAAAAAAATAGACATCTTCTCCATTATATACATTTTGTAAAGGTTAAGTGCACAGAGCCTCACTTTTACAGTAATTCTTGAATTGATAACAAAAGTTACTCCCTTTTTTAAGAGATGTCAACCATAATACATGGTTCATTAAAAAATGACCCTCTGTCTTTCTTGCTCTTAACATCTTTTTTTAGCATTTTAAATAAAAACCAATGCCACCTGGAACATGTATTGTCATGACTTTTCTATGTAATAATCAAGCACCATAATTCAAGTCTTACCCCACCTAAAATGATTTTTCTATAAACATTAAGCCAATCACTGATTGAGGTTTAGATATGCATGCTCATGAATGTCTACCTTTGACCAACCACAAAAGATGACTTAGTGTAAAGTACATAGTGCTAGTCACTTCCCATAATGTGAAAATCAGATGCTAGCTAATTGTTTATAATTCACATGACACTGGAATATATTATGTTTATTTTGTAAAATGCTATCAAATGCAATGTTATAAACCTATATAGATAATATATAGATTTACTGTGAAGATTTCTATCCCTAAATCATCAAGTTGGAAGTGTCTTAAATTACACCGAAAATTCACACACACACACACACACACACACTGGTTTAAATAAATGACTGAGTACTTTGAAGCTCAACCTTAATAAATAAATAACATGTTGACTTCAACATTGCTCAGTATATTCTAGTTCTGTGACAGACTTTGTCCTGTTGAGATCTTGGAAATGAATGTGAATGAATGTATTTACTAAAGCACATTGATATTAAAAGCTCTAAATAAAGCTGTTTAAATTTTTTCTGTAAATGACATTGAAATAAAATCCTCTTTTGAACATTGCACCTATGTGTTTGTGCAAGTTTGCTGTGTGTTTTTCTCACTTTGCTCACTGATTGACCCAGTTGTGGTAATTTAGATTTGTGCCACTGTGAAACAGGGTAGATGACAGTAGTGATGCTTTACAGACTATTATTACTTAAATGGCTAAGGTAAATGTAGATTGGTGTAACACAGTTTTTAATTAGTGAAAATATCAGTGTAAACTACATTTCCTTACATGTCAGCATAAGAAAGTAAGCTGACATCTACCAAATAATTCACTTATTATTTGTTTATCCTTCTCAAGACTTGCATTTACTTCCTCAAAATACTTGATACTTTAAGCAGTCACTTATTTTTCTATATCAGGAAATGTGGGGAGTTTCTGAGCAAAATTGACATGATTACTTCCTAAAATACTTTTATTTTCGAAAATGTTGACTGACATTGAATATGTATCTTTTCTGTGACCTGAACAAAGAGCTATGCTATTATCTACTCTTTTGGTTTTTCCTCCTCTACTCAAAACTGCAGCTTTCCTCTCCAAAATTCAAGAGCAAGGTGAAAGCTAACTTATTCTATACTCTACTCTATTAAGCAAGGTATTTGCATGAGTAAATGGAATTCTGGAAAAAAATGATAAAAAAATACACTATTTTTAATCTCTAAAAATATTGGAAGTCTTTATTTTCATTTATCATTATGCTCAAAATGGACAATATTAGTAATGGTTTCACATATACTTTTCAAATGGATAATATACAGTAGAAATAAACTTTCAATTATATCAGCCACAGTGTGGTCCATGAGAACTCTGGCTATTTGACTGAGTTTGAAGCAGTTCTGATAAACATTTCCTAACCAAACAGCTGGAATTTTGCTTTTTTCCACTTAAATGACTTTCACACCAAGTCTCATCTTATAGCAATAACTGAAGAGGGATTTTATATCTTATTTTTAAACTTAAACTGTGACAATTTTAATTACTGAATTTTATCCTTTCTTTTCATAAACTCCTTAATAGCTATAAACACTGTGTGATGATTAGTATTTTTATAGGAAATAAACTCCAGTATAATGACTCCAAAAAAAAAAAAAAAAAAACACTGATCCTCCCAGCAAAGGCTCATGTTTGAAATATGCATACTTAGGAAAAATAATTTCTAAAAATCTACAGAAAAGTGTGAAATTTCCTCAGATAAACTGGTTCAGAATCAAATCAGTCACTGAATCCTTTCTGCACAAATGTTGCAGCTCTTTGAACAGAATGAAGCTCAGAAAATTCTTTGGACAGGATAAACTAGATTAATTTATAGATTTCATAGTAGAAATCTGTCATTTTAAGCTTCTGTTATAGTCTGTATTTACCTATCATTTTCCTAAGTAAAATAGGAAATAGGCGTATTTTCCTAGGCCAGAGGAATGATCAGGGGTTCCAAATGTATATTGCTTTTGTGTATGGATACTGAGCAACACAGACCCAATTCTCATCACTTATTCTACAACAAGCAAAAAATGAGCAAAGACCAGTACGCCAATTACAGGCTCTGAAAAAAAGAAAAAGAAAAAATACACTAATCTTGATTTCTAATTTAATTGTTTTGGGGATTGAAACAGGTGATATCAGATGTAATAAATATTTACATTGGCCAATTGAAAATGTTCCCCAGTATCTGTTATCTTACCTCTTCCTAAAGTAGATTTTACGAAATCAGAGCTGAAAAAATGATTAAAGTATAAAATACATGTCTCATTTTTAGTTATAACAACAAAAAGGGTTTACTTTAATTTGTAGGCATTAAAATAGTATCTTTGGATCATATACAATCATATAGAAAATGTTCGTAGCTTACTGTTAAAGAGGTAAAGAATGCAAACTTCATAGATATTGACATTTGGTGTGTATGAATACACTGTACTTGGTGAGAGCACCACAATTCCCTTATAGTATTAGGATTTTTTAACTTTCTACCTATGTTTGTACTTCAGCTTAGGGCTGTTTGGGAGTTAGGCTGAAACAAAATAAAGAACTTAGTTATAAGAAGGAAAGCAGTAAAGTGAGAAATATGAGCAGTGATCATCAGCAGAATGTGACAAGGGGGAAGCGATGACACATTTCTGCAACTTTTGAACAGTTCCTTACAGAGATCAGTGATTCTAAAGAAAGGTGAGAGAAAAACTGAAAATTCTGCATTTACTCAGTTTGAGGGATTACCTAATATTAGTTACATATTATTCAAATAGTGACCCCTGAAAGCTGGGGAAACTAGACTCATGTGCATTGCATAAAAATCATGAAGCAGTTTTGTCTGGCACCAGATAGCCCAAAAGCAAACTGCTTGAAACATTTTATCCATTATCTCATTATAGTAATCTAATTTATAAAAGCTAGAATGTTATATTATTTCAGTTCATGTCCTCCATTTATTTTCTAGTGACTGAACGACAAGACTTTTTGTTCCTAAATCATGAGCAATAACTATTCAACTTCAGAATTTCCCTGATTTTACTGGTCATTTTTTTAAATAAAAGAACAATAATCATAGAGCAGACATGATCTAATCTTGGCCTCTATTTTATATATCTAAAGCAAAGCTAATATGAAAATACATTGATTTTTTTGATGTCCAGTTTGAAATACATCAGAAGTAGAACAAATCTCACATATACACACACACAAACACAGGAAAAACTCCAGGAAATTGGCAGAATTATACAACCAAAGATGCAAGAAAGATTCCCACATGATTAGGTAGGGCTCCTTCCCGCCCCCCCACCCCCAAAAAAAGCATCAGAAAGGGACTGGTGACCCCAGGAAGAATATGTAAAGAGCATAGGCAAGTCCTCACCCTGAGAAGTTCCCCTGACTACTACAAGGCGCACCAGGACAGAGAGAGCCTGAAGGAGTCCGGACTTTGCACTAGAGGAGTGGGCATGTGTCGGCTTGCTAGAAATCAGGGTAGAGAAAGATAGGCACTGACAGCTACCACTTTGCCACACTTTCTAGCAAAAACTCATGTTGGGCAGGGCTGCTGGTATGCCCAGTGGCTAAGCACTGAATCTCGGGCTCTGGGAGATTTGGCGTTGGTGTAACTGCGTGCAGAAAGCCAGGATGGCATTGATTGCGATTTAGGTTAAAACGTGGAACCCATTGTCAGCTTGTGAACCGTGGCTGTGGGTCCCATAGAGACAGACTTTGCTGGTATGCTCACCAGGTGGTGGTGTGGAATCACAGGTTTCCAGCAGACAGCCTCTGGGGAGGAATATGCAGTGGTTGGTTCCTTTCCTAGCAGGAGCTCTCTGCGTCCCACCTCACACCCCAACTTGGAGTTGGATCAGGGGCGAACGGCTCCTTTGAAGTCACAGCGGCAGCCCAGGTCCCAGGCAGTAGCACAACCACCTGTTTCCTGCAGTCACAGTGCTCTAGCCGCAGTCCCCAACCTAGCATTAGGTCTGAGATGAACACAAGAAAGAAAAGGACACAATCTCGGGCTGCTGATAGGAAGGACTGTGGATGCCTACAAGGGCAGGGCATAGGCTCCCTGAGACTCCACAGGCCTCACTTGTTTGCATGCTCACCTCCTTTGATACAGAATGTGCACTTAAAGACACATTTATTGAACTGGACCTTTAGGACTTCTAATCCAACAACTGGGGAGGAGACTCCATCCCTAAAATGGCTGTGACAGCCACGGAGCAAAGAGGAGGCCCCATCCAAAACCTGGGACAGGCTCTGGATACCAGAACCTGGACACCAATCACACTCTTTATCAAGGACACATGAGTGAAAACATGATTGGCATCCATACCAAGGACAGCCCTTCCACAAAAACACTACACTCACCCAGTCTGCATAGGGCCACTTCTCCCCCTGCCCCCACAAAAGAAAATGCTGATGACTTCAGGCCATTCCCAAACAGTACTAGTCTGACACTCTGTATGTAAGTGAGTCACAAATACACAAAAATAAATTTGAATGAGGAGTTGGAAAAAAAAAGAAAAAACTCCTTCAGATCACAGTAGAAAGCTTTATCTCCTTAAGTCACAGAGACAGAGAAAGTTAAGTGAAACAAAAAAGCAGAGGAGCTACTCCCATTAGAAAGGAGAAATATCCTGAAAGAACAAATAAGAAAACAGAATTCAACAGTCTAGACCCTAAGTTCAAAAGAGAGGTAATGAAATGCTTAAGAAATTAAGATTATTAGAGAAATGCAGATCACTAAAATAGGAAGCTAGAAACTATAAAGAGGAATCAATGAGAAGTTAGACAACTCAGTTGCTGAGATAAAAACCAGTGTAGAAGCAATGAGTAGCAGAGTAAATGACATAGAATGAATAAGTGGTCTGAAAGTTAGAAAAATGGAAAACACCTAATCAGAACAGGAGACAGAAAGACTAAGGGGAGGAAAAAAAAAAGCAATGTATGAGATCCATGGGATAATACAAAGCATGGATGTTCCAGAAGGAGAAGAGAGAAAGAAAGAGACTGAAAATGTATTTGAAGTAATTATGGCTAAGAAACTCCCAAGCCTAAAGGAAACAGATGTCTAGTTTCAGGAAGCACAGAGGGTCCCAAACAAGATAAACTCAAACAGACCCACACCAAGATATACTATAATTAAAATGGCAAAAGATAAAGAGAGAGAGGATTCTAAAGGAAACAGGAGAAAATCAGAATCAGTTATTTAAAAAAACAAAAAACAAAAAACACACCATAAGCCTATCAACTGACTTCTCTGCAGAAACTTTTCCGGTCAGAAGAGAGTGGCATGACACATTCAAAATTTGAATTTACCTTGATAGAAATTACTTCAGGTGACTTATTGACCACAACTCTATGAAACTCACAATCAACCACAGGGGAAGAAAACAGAAAAAAAGAAAACTCACATGAAATTAAACAGAATACTAGAAAACCAATGGGTCATTAATTAAAGAGGAAATCTTGTTACCTCAAGACAATTGATAATGATAATATAACCTAACAAAATCTATGCAGCAAAAGAGGGAAATTAAGGATACAGGCATTAAGAAACAAGAAAAATTGAAAACAACCTAACCTACCTTGTAAAAGAATTCAGTTCAGTCACTCAGTCGTGTCCAACTCTTTGAGACTGCATGGACTGCAGCACACCAGGCCTCCCTGTCTATCACCAGCTCCTGGAGTTTACTCAAACTCATGTCCATTGAGTTGGTGATGCTGTCCAACCATCTCATCCTCTGTCGTCCCCTTCTCCTCCAACAATTAATCTTTCCCAGCATCAGGGTCTTTTCAAATGATTCAGTTCTTGACATCAGGTGGCCAAAGTATTGGAGTTTTCAGCTTCAACATCAGTCCCTCCAATGAACACCCAGGACTGATTTCCTTTAGGATGGACTGGTTGGATCTCCTTGCAGTTCAAGGGACTCTCAAGAGTCTTCTCCAACACCACAGTTCAAAAGTATCAATTCTTTAATGCTCAGCTTTCTTTATAGTCCAACTCTCACATCCATACATGACTACTGGAAAAACCACAGCTTTGACTAGATGGACCTTTGCTGGCAAAGTAATGTCTCTGCTTTTTAATATGCTGTCTAGGTTGATCATGGCTTTTCTTCCAAGGAGCAAGCGTCTGTTAATTTCATGGCTGCAGTCACCATCTGCAGTGATTTTTAAGTCCCCCCTCAAAAATAAAGTCTGTCACTGTTTCCATTGTTTTCCCATCTATTTGCTATGAAGTGATGGGGCCAGATGCCATGATCTTTGTTTTCTGAATGTTGAGTTTTAAGCCAACTTTTTCACTCTCCTCTTTCAAGAGGCTCTTTAGTTCTTCTTTGCTTTCTGCCATAAGGGCCATGTATCTGCATGTCTGAGGTTATTGATATTTCTCCAGGCAATCCTGATTCCAGCTTGTGCTTCTTCCAGTCCAGCATTTCTCATGATGTCCTCTGCATATAAGTTAAATAAGTAGGGTGACAATACACAGCCTTGATGCACTCCTTTCCCGATTTGGAACCAGTCTGTTGTTCCATGACCAGTTCTAACTGTTGCTTCTTGACCTGCATACAGCTTTCTCAAGAGGCAGACAGGTTGTCTGTCTCTTGCAGAATTTTCCACAGTTTGTTGTGATCCACATGGTCAAAGGTTTTGGCGTAGTCAATAAAGCAGATGGAGATGTTTTTCTGAAACTCTATTGCTTTTTCAGTGAACCAATGGATGTTGGCAATTTGATCTCTGGTACCTCTGCCTTGTTTAAATCCAGCTTGACCATCTGGAAGTTCACAGTTCATGTCCTGTTGAAGCCTGACTTGGAGAATTTTGAGCATTATGTTGCTAGCATGTGAATTGTAAAAGAATTAGAGAAGAACAAATCCCAAAGTCAGCAGAAAGAAGGAAATAAAAATCAGAGAGAAAACAAAAGCTTCTGAACAGCAAAGGAAACCATGAACCAGAGGAAAAGACAACTCTCAGGGTGGGAGAGAATATTTGCAAATGAAGCAATTGTCAAAAGATTAATATCCAAAACTTTCAAAAAGCTCATACAGTTAAATATCAAATAAACAAGCAACCCAATGAAAAATGAAAAAAAAAAAAAAAAATGAGCAGGAGACCTAAACAGAGACTTCTCCAATGACATACAGATGCCCAATACTACATGAAAAGATGCTCAACATGACTAATTTTAGAGAAACGCAAATCAAAACTATAATGAGGTACTACCTCACACCAGTCAGAATGGCCATCATTAATAAGTCTACAAGTAATACATTTTGGAGAGTGTGTGGATAAAAGGGAACCCTCTACACGTATAAGGCAAATTAATCTACAACAAAGAAGGCAAGAATACACAATGCCGAAAAGACAATTTCTTCAATGAGTAGCATTAGGAAAACTGAACAGCTTCATGTTAAAGAATAAAACTAGACCATCTTTTCATATCATATACAAAACAAGCAACCTCCCCTGCCCCCCGCCTCAGAATGGGTTAAGACTTAAGTGTAAGATCGGAAACCATGGATCTTCCAGAAGAAAACATAGGCCGTATGCTCTTTCACATCAATTTTAGCGATATGTTTGGTAACATCTATTCAGGCAGGGACAACTAAGGCAAAAACAAACAACTGGGACAAAATCAAGCTAAGAAGTTTTTGTACAGTGAAGTAAAACATTGACAAAACAGAAAGGCTGTCTACTAGATGGGAGAAGGCAGTTGTCAGTTATATGTCCCATAAGGGATTGATATCTAAAATATATAAAACTCAAACAACTTAGCATTCTTAAAGAAACCCAGTTTAAAAATGGGCAGAGGATAACATTTCTTCTAGGAATATATTTCTGAAGGTAAACAAAAAAAGTGAGATAAACATACTAGGTTAAACCAGGTGAAACCACTGGTGGCATTTTTTTTTTTTTTTAAATCAAAAAATGGTCAAAAACAACCTGAAAAGCCAGGGAAAACCTCTTTGTTCCTCTCTATAGAGCAACTGATCTTGCCTGGATGTGTGGTTTACATAAAGGGAAAATGACTGTTAAGGGGTATGTCTTTGCAACTATTGTACTTGTTCCTTTAAATATTAGGAACTAAATTAGCAATGCCCTGTATAACCTTAAAAAATGAAAAATAAGTCTTTTTTCCTAGCTGATGTCCAAGTAAAAGAATGTAGGCAATAAAAAAAAAAAATGGGCAAAGGAACTGAATAGGCATTACTCTGAAGACATACATGTGGTCAATAGGCACAGGAACAGATGTTTAACATCACTAACCATCAGGGAAATGCAAATCAAAACCACAATGAGATGTCACCTCACATCAGTCAGAATGGTAGTTATCAAAAAGGGATAACAAAAAAAAAAAAAAAAAAGGATAGCAAGCATTGGTGAGGATGTGGAGAAAAGGAATGCTTGTGCACTGTTGGTGGGAATAAAAATTTGAACAGCCACTAAGGTAAACAGTATGGAAGTTCTTCAGAAAATTTAAAACAGAAGCATCATACCATCTGCAATTTTACTCCATATCTAATAAAAGCATAACACTAGTTTGCAAAGATATACACAGCCCAATGTTCATAGCAGCATGATTTATAATAGCCAAGAAATGAAAGCAAGCTACATGCCCACTAACAGATAAATAGATAAAGAATATGTGGTGTATATACACAATGGACTATTAGACATAAATGAAATCTCACTCTTTTAAACATATATGGACCTGGAGGATATAATAATTAGTAACACCAGACAGAAATACAAATACTGTATGTTTTCACTTACACATGGAATCTAAAAAAACAAAGCAAATATACAAATACCAAAACAGAATCAGACTCACATACACAGAGAACAGACTAGTAGTTGCCAGAGAGGATGGGGTCAGGGGAAAAGCAAAATAGGTGCAAGTGATTAAGAGGTAAAAACTACCAGTTATAAAATAAGTCACCGGAAAGTAATGTACAGCCCAGTGAATATGGCCAATGTTTTATAATAACTCTCTATGGTGTGTACTTTATAAAAATATTAAATCACTATGCAGTACACCTGAAATCACTGTAGTATAATATTGCAAGTCAACTACCCTTCAATTTAAAAACTTAAAAAAAAAAAAAAGAATGAGATCATTCACAATTCCTCCTCCATCTAAATTGATGTTTATTGGTGCATGGTAATTCTTTGATGAAATTGTGACTCTGAAGAAACATGGCAACAAGTTTATTGATTCTAGATTCATAAAAACTATATGTAAATATATATATTAAATTCTTATATAAAATTTCTAAAACACTCCAAGCAAAACTTACATGTAGGAAAAAAAAAAGAGAGAGAAAGAAAATTAGAGAGTCAATACAGTAAATGCTATACTTCCCTATCTTTATTTTTATGTTAGTTCTTGGAAGATTATTTGCTATTCAAATCTAATTCTTTGTTGTCTTACCAAAGATTTAGGTATTTTCTAAGTCCGTTAATGGCTTTGACTATATTCTACAACTTGAAGCTAAAAAAACATGTTTTAACTTGTTTCCTTTTAACTGTTGATTTAGTGAACTGTTTCTTTAACTATCTTGTTTTATCTACATCAGATGATAAAAAGCAGTACCAGGCTGTCAGGGTAACTGGATTTCAGATCTGCATCTGATACTAACTAGTGTTATTATTCAGAAGACTCAGATTGTTTTCACCTGTATAGAGGTTGCCAAACTAGATTTTATCTAGAGACTCTGGCATCTTTAACATTCTATAGTTAGGTTCTCCATTATTTCTCCTTCACTGACACATGTCAGATTATAATCTTTCTCTAAGCAATAGAAGGAAATAGAAACTATAAGCAACTTTGTTTTCTGTTAAATATTGAACTTGCTGTAAACAATAATGATATCTATCTTTTGGGGAAAGGCCATCTTTTCTCTCATTAATGAGTGCTCACTTTAGCTAAAACTTCATATAATCTAAGTCCTCAGACATGATGTCTTTGCTTTATTAATGATTAGCAACAGCTTCAAATAGAAATCTATTCAGATTTTGAATAGAAAACTATTCAAAACCATTAATCATTTACAAAAGAAATATTTTGTTAATAAATTTGCAAAGACCAAATGATTATTATCAGCTAGTGTCAGGCAAATAAGAACATCCTAAAATGATGTTTTGTACCCACAATACATTTTTATCTAGTGTATTTTGAAACATAAAGGCAATGCCATGTTTTAAAGATTAATTGAAAGACTGAATTCCTTTTAAATCCAAATTAAAATCGTAATCTCTTTTGGAAACTATTGATCTGAATATTAAGTAAAGTATTATCTGAATATTAAGTATTAAATAAAGAAATATTGGGCTTCCCTGGTGGCTCAGAGGTTACAGTGTCTGCCTGCAATGTGGGAGACCTGGGTTTGATCCCTGGGGTGGGAAGAATTTGTTGGGATAACAAAATAAGAAAAAAATTATTTTATTTTTCCATGTTTCTACAGGAGATGATTGTGATATGCCAGCGGGGCATGCTGAGGATCTGTTGATAGAAGACTGCTGGCTCAGCTCTCTGGTTGTTGGCACCTGTCCTCATTTCAAGTAACCAGTTACAGGCTCACTTATCACAACTTTCAGAAAGGTGCTATCCATATTCCACTTCATTTCAACATGTTAATAAATTATCTGACACCTCCCTTACCTAATCTACAAACACACATGTGATAAAGTGAGTGCCCCTGCTTGATTCAGGTTGCAGTTGATACAATCTGAATCATGAGAAAGGATGCAAGAGGCAGTGTTCTAAGAGAATCCACAGTCAATAGCAGAGGCAGGCCCCATGTGGAATTCATCTGAAGGGAATGGCGGAAAACCGAATTTAGGAAATAAAGACCTGTTATCTCATGCCAGAATAGTGAAGTGCAAGAAACAAATGTAACCAGAATGTCGAGAGGATGTCTACAAGTGCCTAGGACCTTAGCTATAATTGGAAGGTAAACCAAGGATTATTTACAGACTGGGACACAGGGTCAGGAAAATGAAGATTAAGAGCAGGGGGAGAGAGAGAGAATGATAATTTTTAAAAAAAAAATAGAGTAAGGAAACACAGGGTTGCCCAAATCGTTCCTTTGAGCTTTTCTGTAACATCTTACAGAAAAACCTGAACAAACTTCTTGGGCAACTCAGTACATCACAGACACACACAATAGTAGATAATAAGAAGTAAAACTTAAAGCAACAAAAGACTAAATAACATAGTGCAGTATGGTTACAATATTAAGCAGCATAGCAGACAGGAAAGGCCTCACTGAGAAGGCGATATTTATGTTAAGACCCAAAAGAGGCGACAGACCCAGCCACGGCTTTGCCATGTACCTGAGATGACCGGACCAGGCAAAGACAACAGCAAATGCAAAAACGCAGGTAGAGTGTGTCCTGAGTAATGAAGGAAGATATGGAGGCCAGTGTGGCTGGAGCTAAATGAGCAAGGTGGAGAAAAGTAAGAGAGGTGTTTACTCAGTCATCTTTTGGGATAGTTACGTTTGAATAATGCAGAAAAACCATTTGTGGGTTCTGAGCAGAAATGTAGGCTAACAATATATTTGAAACGTGGAACTATTGGGCTGCACCCTTCAGGTCTGAAAGCTTTATAGTTGTTCAGCTTCAAGACTGAGAAAAGAGCCCAGAGACAGTGACAGGCACATCAGTAGTTTATGGATCCAGGCAACTTACTTGTCTGAAGGAAAAGGTACTGAAGAGACGGTCTCAAAGTACGTGCAGCTAAGAGGCAGGAATCAGCAGCAAACTTCACTACTGGGGGAGGAGACTGCAATTTACAGAGGGAACTGACGTCAGGTTGGCTCATCAATTACCAGGGAACCCACCTGCAAGTACATGGGGATTATTGATGAAGCCCTATAATTGAGAGGATTGTATGGTCATGTGAGTGAAACAGGACCTGATGGAGCAGGGGATGCACAGAGAGCAAGAGAACAGTCATCTCGAATGACCTGACCATACAAGTACTCTAACTACTTGCTGAGAAGAGGCTTCATGGACCTGGCCAATCATTTAATCATGTCCCCACACCCCAGGTTACCTATATTTCACTCTAGGGTTACAGTGTCCTAGACATGTCCGAGATAGAATCAAGTTCCACTGAAGTGTAACTGAAGTTTCACTAAAGTGTAAAGTGGTTCCAAATAGGAAAAGGAGTACGTCAAGGCTGTATATCATCACCCTGCTTATTTAACTTCTATGCAGAGTACATCATGAGAAATGCTGGGCTGGAGGAAGCACAAGCTGGAATCAAGATTGCCGGGAGAAATATCAATAACCTCAGATATGCAGATGACACCACCCTTATGGCAGAAGTGAAAAAGAACTAAAGAGCCCCTTGATGAAAGTGAAAGAGGAGAGTGAAAAAATTGGCTTAAAGCTCAACATTCAGAAAACTAAGATCATGGCATCTGGTCTCATCACTTCATGGCAAACGGAAGGGGAAGTAGAAACAGTTGCTGACTTTATTTTTCTGGGCTCCAAAATCACTGCAGATGTTGACTGCAGCCATGAAATTAAAAGATGCTTACTCCTTGGAAGGAAAGTTATGACCAGCCTAGACAGCATATTAAAAAGCAGAGACATTACTTTGTCAACAAAGGTCTGTCTACTCAAGGCTGTGGTTTTTCCAGTGGTCATGTATGGATGTGAGAGTTGGACTGTGAAGAAAGCTGAGTGTAAAAGAACTGATGCTTTTGAACTGTGGTGTTGGAGAAAACTCTTGAGAGTCCCTTGGACTGCAAGGAGATCCAACCAGTCCATCCTAAAGGAGATCAGTCCTGGGTGTTCATTGGAAGGACTGATGTTGAAGCTGAAACTCCAATACTTTGGCCACCTGATGCAAAGAGCTGACTCATTTGAAAAGACCCTGATGCTGGGAAAGATTGAAGGCAGGAAGAGAAGGGGATGACAGAGGATGAGATGGTTGGATGGCATCACCGACTCAATGGACATGGGTTTGGGTGGACTCCAGCAGTTGGTGATGGACAGGGAGGCCTGGCGTGCTGCGGTTCATGGGGTTGCAAAGAGTTGGACATGACTGAGCAACTGAGCTGAACTGAAAGTGTAATTATTATATGAGACAAACAGATTTCAAGACTCATGAGAGAATATGGAAAAGATAGAGTGTGTCTGCAGTAGTCTTATGGATTTGCAAAAGAAGTCAGTTTAATACGAAATTCAGTTCAGTGGAAATATATGACTACATAACAAGTCATATTTTTATCTAGAGCTTAACAGAAACTATAAGTTAAAATGAGATTGAAATAATTGAATTCTAGTTCACTTTCAGGGGAGATTTTCTATCATTAAGCACTTCACTGGCAATAAAATTTTGAATGAAAAGAGAAAAATTCATTCCATTTTTAAAGAAAAAATATTCAAGGACATAAAAATTCATAAACATGTGCAAAAACTTCTCTATCCTACCATCTGGGAAATTATAAATATCATTTTAAACAAATTCTATTACAGGTGGTAGAGCTGAAAACTCGTGGCATTCTGACAGTTATAAAAGCAATAAATAGTATATTCATATAATATGCAGAGATATAAGCATGCCATTTATTTATAGTCTTATCTGTAATTTGCTTTAGTTTAAAATTGTATGAAAACAGATGTTACAGATAAGCATGTACTGAAAGGACAAACTGCATCACATGACTGTAATATATCCTTTCTTTATTAAAAATAAGAGTTCTGAAGTAATATTGATAAATATACACTTGCTGTGAATTCACACAGTCCTTTTAATATTAAGCTGTTAATATTCATTGGCTTAGAGACGTTTTCACATTTCACATTGATTCTTTTTCTGCTTGTGCTAAGCCATCTGTTATAAACTTGGATTTATTTATAAAAACACCTTCCGCTTGGTTAGAGACAATCAGAATTTAGGCTGTAATGGCATTTCATACCTCTTTTTGATCCCTGTGGAGAAGGAAGTCTCAAGTTGACCTTCATGTACCTATTTAAGGAAGGCTATTATTGAACTGCTGTACTTGATAAGGTGATCTAATTCCACAAGAATAGTAAAAGTGAAGAGAGGCTAATCATATTTGAAAGAGGGTGGATTCATTCATCCAACAGGAAATAGAGAAGAGCAAAGCAATATTAGGGATAATGTTCTCATTTAGCCCAAGGTGAAAGAGCTTGAAAAAGTGACACCAGTTCAAAGTCCTCCAAGAACAAAATTTTTTATATTAATTTAAATATAAACAAAGACTAAACTCCACAGTCTCTATAGTACAATTGGTTACGATCCTAACGAGCAAGCAACTGAATTGTACCACACTGGAGATTTCTGTTAGAATACACAGGCATATATCCCTCATTTATAATAAATATAAACTACAATTATAAAATAGACATCAGTTGAGGCCAGTATGAGTTAAAATGACAAATGCTGCTGAAGAAACAAAGAGAACATTAATGTAACTGCTTTTCTTTGTTTAATCTTTCTTTGATCTATATGCATTGGATTTCTAAACAGGTTGCGAACACCATAGAAACTTGTGATGACAGTAATAGATTTAACAGAGAATAATACTAGAGAGCTTCCAGAAGCTTAAAAAATCTTAAATTAGAATCCTAAATCTAGTTAGTTCAACACAGGGTGTTTCAACCTCGTCAAGAAGCTGTTTCCTTCATAGGCATGGTCAGTAATCAGCCACTAGAATGTAAGCTTTCATCCTTAACTAACCTCTCTCTTAAATTACACCTACTCATTGAATACATGCCCGTATTCATTGTATTAGATTGTGTGAATAAAAATAAGTAATGTATATTTTCTTGCTTCTGAGAAGTATTCTGGTGGAAATAACTATAAAATAATAAAACACAAGTATTCTTATATCCTTATGGAGATAAGTACGTTGTATGGTGGGATTTTCTTCAGTAAAGTTTAGTGATTAATGGATTGGTGTCAACTTGCCTAGACAAATGTTAATAAGCTGCTGGACTTGCGTTATGACTGTATTATCAAGTGGGTGAAAGCACTGAAAAGAAATCAGATAAAAATGAGACTGACTTAGGAGGAAGTGATAGGTTAATTAACAGAAATCTTAAAATATTAAATGGATCTAGAATTCTCATTGCAATTCTAAGGCAAATAGTTTGAAAAAACATTCTTGTACATATTCTCAATCAACTAATTGACATGAGAAAGGAAATGTCTATTGTTATTTGGCTAATATGTATTCAAATAACATAGAAATATAGATATACTAACTCAAATAATTTTAATTTTAATGTGATTATATTTAGTTATCACAAATACATTTATTTAATAGAGTAAGTCTCTTTGATTACTATAGGCTCTGAATATTTCTAGACTTCTTCCAGTATAAAATATTTTAAAATCACTTTATTATTCAGATCCATAATTCATTAGTGGGCAGGCCCGCTGTCATCATTTTATCCCATACCTAATAGCGCTCACTATTAAATAATAATCAAAACTTAGAAATGAAAGGGAAAAGTGAATTCATGCCCTTTCAATATCATACTAGAACACTGCCTAACAAAATCACCTAAGGATTATTTGATTAGAGGATCTAATTTGTTTGACTTGTAGTTGCTATTGATTAGAAAGCAAATG
Source organism: Dama dama (assembly GCF_033118175.1). NCBI lineage: Eukaryota > Metazoa > Chordata > Mammalia > Artiodactyla > Cervidae > Dama > Dama dama. The sequence continues at coordinate 43,337,289 of NC_083711.1, read as the reverse complement.
CTACATTAGGGGTTAATTTGTAGACAGCTAATGTGAAAATGGTTCTTTGTCTGGTAGAGAGGGTATTTCTGAAAGTGCCCATTTAGGACACTGACAACTTTTGAATCTCATGGAGCAATCTTTGATTTTTCAATATTGATTTTATTGAAGTGTAGTTGATTTACAATATTGTGTCAATTTCTCTTGTACAGCAAAGTGATTCAGCTATATATATGACACATTATTTTTCATATTCCTTTCATTACAGTTTATTACAGGATACTGAATATAGTTCCCTGTGCTATACATTAGAACCATGTTATTTATCCATCCTATACATAATAGTTTGCATCTGCTAATACCAAACTCCCAACCCATTCCTCCCCTACCCCAGTTTGGCAGCTACAACTCTGTTCTCTGTGTCTGTGAATCTATTTCTGTTTTGTAGATAACTTCATTTAGTTCATATATTAGGCTCCACATATAAGAAATATTATGTGGTATTTATCTTTCTCTGTGTGACTGAATTTAGTATGCTAATCTCTAGGTCCATCCATGTTGGTGCAAATGGCATTATTTCATTCTTTTAATGGCTGGGTAGTATTCCATTGTACACGTATACCACGTCTTCTATATTCATTCAGTTTTTGACAGACATTTAGATTGCTTTCATGTCTTGGCTATTGTAAATAGTGCTGGTATGAACATAGGGGTGCATGTATCTTTTTTAATTACAGTTTTGTCTGGAATATGCAGAGGAATGGGATTGCTGAACATATAGAAACTCTATTTTTGGTTTTTTTGGTTTTTTGAGGAATCTTCAGACTGTTTTGCATCGTGGGTGCACCAATTTACATTCCCACTAAGTGTAGAAGTATTCCTCTTTCTTCATAGAGCAGTCTTATTATACCATTCTTTGTTTTTCATTTATATATTTAAACAAAGATTTTTGCCCTCCTGATTCCATTCTTAACAAGTTAAGTAAAATTTTGTCATTACTAACAAATCCCATGGACGGAGGAGCCTGGTGGGCTGCCACCATGGGGTCGCACAGAGTTGGACACGACTGAGGCAACTTAGCAGCAGCAGCAGCAACAAAGTACTTCCATAAGAATTATGTTTTTAACTATTTGAGAATTAAGTCTTGCCATTTCTTTAGACAGTCCAAGGGAACAATTAGCATGTGCTATTGCTTTCATGTAATGTCATATCTTATGAACACAACTTATAGCTATTTTAGCTTATTTTACTTCAAAAATATTACCACAAACTTATCAGCTAAACACAACACAAATTTATCTCACTGTTTCATTGGTCAGAAGTGTGGCATATCATAGCTGGGTACTGTGCTGAAGGCTTCACATGGTGGAAATTAAGAAGTCATCTGGGGCTCAAGAGCCTCTTCCAGTCTCACTCAGATGGTTGGTATAACTCAAATCCTTACAGCTGTAGGACTGAGGACCCTATTTTCTTGCTGGATTTCGAACAAGGGTTGTTTTTGGATCCTAGTAGGTGCCTACCATTCTTGCCATGTGGTCTTTTGTACATTATGGCATTTGCTCCTTCATAAGAACATATTTGTTGCTTCCAAATTTTGTCTTTCTCTGTCCCTTATCTGTAGACCGTATAACTAAATCAAACTGACTCTTAATCCGCTTTGTGATTAACCACTCTTGTGCTTCAATTAGGTACTTACTATTTCTGTCCCCTAATGGCATAAAGTGAAGAGGAACTAAAGAGTCACTTGATGAGGGTAAAAAAGGAGAGTGAAAAAGCTGGCTTGAAATTCAACATTCAAAAAGCTAATTTCCTGTCATCTGGTCTCATCACTTCATGGCAGATAGAAAGGGAAAAGGAAGAAAGAATGACAGACTTTATTTTCTTGGCCTCCATCATTGTTGTGGACTGTGACTGCAGCCATGAAATTGAAAGATGCTTGCTCTTTGGAAGGAAAGCTATGACAAACCTAGACAGCATATTAAAAAGCAGAGACATCACTTTGCCCACAAAGGTCCGTATAGTTAAAGCTATGGTTTTTCCAATAGTCATGTACAGATATGAGAGTTGGACCATAAAGAAGGCTGAGCACTGAAGAACTGATACTTCGAACTGTGGTGTTGGAGAAGACTCTTGAGAGTTCCTTGGACTGCAAGGAGATCCAACCAGTCCATCCAAATGAAAATCAACACTGAATATCCATGGGGAAGATTGTTGCTGAAGTTGAAGCTCCAATACTCTGGCCACATGATGCAAAAAGCTGACTCATTTGAAAAGACCCTGATACTGGGAAAGAGTGAAGGCAGGACAAGGGGATGACAGAGGATGACATGGTTAGACAGCATCACCGACTCAATGAGTCTGAACAAACTCCGAGAGAGTGGAAGACAGAGGAGTCTGAAGTGATACAGTCCATTGTGTCACAAAGAGTCAGACATGACTAAGTGACTGAACAACTATGATTAACCTGAAGTCAGTTGATCTGTATTCTTAATGACATCTGCAAAATTCCCTTTCAAACTATAATGTATCACAGGAATGATGTCTGACATTCCTGTTCACATTCAAGATAAGTCGATGAGGTAATGGATGTGTTAAGTAATTCAATGGGGGCAATTGTTTCACAGTGTATTATATGTGTATATTGAATAGTCACATTATGCATGTTAAATATCTTATTGTTTGATTTGTCAGTGCAGTTCAGTCACTCAGTTGTGTCCAACTCTTTGCAGCCCCGTGAACTGCAGCACGCCTGGCCTCCCTGTCCATCACCAACTCCAGGAGTTTATTCAAACTCATGCCCATTGAGTCGGTGATGCCATCCAACCATCTCATCCTCTGTCAGTTACACCTCAGTAAAGATAAAGAATAGACAATGTGGTTTAAAGACAGACAAATGGGTCAATGGAACAGAATAGTTCAGAATTATGTGTATGGTCAAGTGATCTTTGAAAGGAATTCAGTAGACAAAAAGTCGTCTTTTGCCAATGATACTAGAATAGATGGTATTCATATGCACAGCAAACTTCTATACAGTGTACTACACACAAATGTTTAATTTAAAATGGATTAAAGACTTAATTGTACAATTTAAAACTGTAAAGCTTCTGGAAGAAAACAGGAGGAATCTTTGTTAGGCAAAGATTTCTTAGGTAAGACACTAAAATCATGAGCTATAGTAGAATACACTGGAGCTCTCTATCTATGCAGCTCTTGTTTCTCTTGCTGTCTTTGTCTTCCCAGACTACCACTTCTTCATCCCAGCAAATTCATTGTGCTCCATCTGAATTTCTCTTTGCTCTACCACGGCTTACTCTCATGGCAGTAAACTGGGGCAATCATACGACTCACTCTCATTCATGTCCTTTCTTTCAGAGATTACTGCCTTTCATTGCCTGATGCCCACTGTCCTATAAACTACTGTTCCATATATTTTTATTTGTTGATCAAGTGGGAAGATACATCCTGTCTCTGTTACTCCATCTCCTACGTTAGATTCTTGGATCTCTCCATTTTCTTGTATCTTGCTCTTTTCATCTTCCTTTCGTATAGTATCCTGCAGCAGCTTTTGCTGCAATTTTGAATTCTGGCGCTACCACCGATCTCTAGACACCTCAGTTTAATTATCTACAAAATAGGAACAATAATAGTATCTAACAGGCTTGAGTGTGGCAAGGATTAAGTGAGATAATAAGTTTAAAGCTCTTATTATTCTCTTATTGGCTTTTCCTAGCTAGTGTTTTTACCCTTTTTATCTAATATTCCATCCACCTAAGAAGATTAGTGATACTAGGATTTTTGCAGGGATATAAGGGCTGCTGTTTGAGATCAGCCGTGATTAACAAATTGCTAAACACGTTTTAAGTTTTCCAATGATATTTATTAAAATGTATGGCTATAGTGGCAAATGCGAACTTGGAAAACCAAATTTGATGGTCTGTGATGATCTGTGTGAGAGATACTCATGTTTTATCATGAGATAAATGGTTGATATTGAAAAATAGCATGGTTTTTTTTTTGTGTTAAAGGTAATGGCAAGGGAGAAATAAATGAAAATTTCTATGTCTGGCCCATTTATAAGAGGGAGAATAAATGTAAAATGGGGGGAGGGGACAAAAAAAGTCAGATTTGAAATGCATCAAAGAGATGTAAATCAAGTGATGAAATTTTAAATTAAGTGAGAAATTCAAGTGGATACATCAAGGAAACAAAATTTATGAGTCTGCAGCTCAGTATATAGGTCCCAGCTGGATAAAGTGAAATTATCCTATATATAGGTGATATTTAAACTCATGACACAAAAGCACAGAAGATAGGTTGTCAGAGACTCATAAAAAATATAGCTCTTAGCCAATATCAAAGATAAATGATAATTCTATTGATATAGATAGATATACTTTATAAAAATAAACCAAATCTTAGATATACTTTCAGAAAAAAAAAATCACTACTCCCAATTTACTAGGCATTGTGGTTTCGGATTAATGGCCAAGTTCTGAACAATGTGTGAGGAAACATTCCCAAAAGAAGTCATTTGCTTTGGGAGCTCCTCAGTTTCACACATAAAATATGTTTACATGCCTTACTACTATTCTACAGTCAGCTATTCTCCAAAAAAATCTATAAACTCTCAAGTGTACTGTACAATAAGCAATCTAGGCCTTGTAACAGATCCAAATAAAAAGGCATTTCTTTCTAACTAGAGAACACCACCCCTACCTTTCCACTAGTAAATATCCTATCATGTTTAGGAACAGAGTCTTAGATCAATTGCTTGTACCCTGGATCTCAGAGCAAGGAAATACTGCTGCTATTATCTTCTTATATAATTTAAAGCCACTTTCACTTTTTTCCCTGGCCAATAATTTTTCATCATTAGTGTGTGTCAAATCAGTCTTCCTAAATATTTTCTCATTTGGCTGTTATGGGGGCATCATGTATATAGGTTTTACTTCATTTAATTCTATTAATGAATATACAAGTTCCTATTACATCACATAGACATGACAGAGAAATTAAGAAGTCCAACTATTATGTTTTTTTCCATCCCCATAGACCTTTTCCCATATTCTCAGTGGCGAGGTTAGCAACTAGAAGCCATTATTCAGGAAACTGCAGATTCTCTCTGACTTATGAATATAAGCATATCCTGAATATCATACCATAAACTTTCACAGATATAGGTTTCCAGAACCATATGACATTGTCCATGTCTCCCCACATAGAGGGCTTCCCTGGTAGGTCAGTGGTAAGGAATCTGCCGGCCATGCAGGGGACCTGGGTTTGATCCATGGGTTGGGAAGATCCCCTGGAGGAGGAAATGGCTACCCATCCAGTGTTCTTGACTGGAGAATTCCATGAGCAGAGGAGCCTGGTGGGCTACAGTCAATGGAGTCACAAAGAGCAGGACATGACTGAGCAACTAACACTTCAGTTCCCCACCTGGGGACAGCGTGGCATCGATTCTTTCTGTGTTCAATCTCAGTTGAATAATAGGAGGGGGGATTTTTCTCTTTATCTTTCGCACCTGGAACAATGGCAAACTAGGATCTTGCCCCTGTGGCATCTTTTCATAGGTTAGGCTTTCCAAGTAAAGTATCCTTAAAAATAGACCACTTAAATCTGGGACATTAACATTGCTTACTACAGATCTTCAAAAACACCAAAATCCATTCTGTCCTTCCTTAAGAGAAGGAATAAGCCCTCTGTCAGAACTATTAATGAGTTTGGTGTTTTATCAGTTTACTAGCATGCCTAGACAATTCATAAATTATTCATCACCTTCCCTAACTGGCTGCCGATGTGTCTCCTGAAATAATTTTCCCATTATACTCTTAGAACCATGAGACACTAAACTAAAAGTTGTACCACACTTTGCCTAACATGTCTGCTCGCATCAAGTCACCACATATATTGCTACCAGGGTGGTTTCGACAAAGGATAGGCTGGATACATGTGCAGAAGAATTGGGGAGCCCATTAACTCTCCACTGGGTAGACTGTAAATCTAAATACAGCTTAGCATGAGTGGCCATAAATGGGACATACACATCTCAAAAAGAGAGTCATTTGTGATATGTCTGCCAAATAAACCTGAAACCTTTTCCTCCTGAGACTACCTCACTTCCATGTCGCTACTCTAAAAAGTCATTTAATCTACATTCTCATTTAGTATATCAAAGAAGCAAGTCAAGTGCTAACGTTATGGGAAAATGACATCAACTGGCTTCTCATCATACTCATTTCAAATCCATGTCATGTGCAGAAGCTTAGCAGTGTGATACATTCTAAAAGAAACAAAGTAGCAAATACTTCCCACATATCATGAACTCAATATTAGTTCTAATTAACTGAATCGTCTGGGTGCTGTGTGACCATATTTTTTCTCCAAATTATCCAGACTGAGCTTTTAGGCAGAACACATAGGTCAGCATAAGGCAATTTCCATTCTTTGTAGAAAACAAGTGAGATATTTTTTCCAACATTTTCCAATAATGAATACGAGATCTTAGAGACAGCTAGGAGTATTATTCTATTGCTCTGAGACACTTAATGGGAATAAAGTTACTTCATCTTTCCCTGAAATTACAACCTATATAATTTGTGTTCTTCATATTTCCCATAAATTTATTTTTCTTTTTATTGCATGTTTTAACTCATATACTTCTTACTGGAGGGCTCTGGTTGGACAAAGTGCTTGTTTAAACAAAGATATAAGTGTCAAAAATAATTGCTACAAGTTCTGATTTTACCTCCTTCCAGGAGGAAGTCTTAAGACCCGAACAAAAATTACAAGACTGTCCTTAGCACTTGGTAATGGGGACAGAGTCATAGTAATATCTAAAACAGCTATAAGGGCCAGAATAATATCTTAACCTAAAGTTCATTTAGGGATACTTTCTGATTTCTGTCAGCCTTCCTCAGTGATCAGTGCAAAGAAATAGAGGAAAACAATAGAATGGGAAAGACTAGCGATCTCTTCAAGAAAATTAGAGATAGCAAGGGAACATTTCATGCAAAAATGGGCACAATAAAGCACAGAAATTGTTTGGACCTAACAGAAGCAGAAGATATTAAGAAGAGGTGGCAAGAATACACAGAAGAACAGTACAAAAAAGATCTTCATGATCCAGATAATCACGATGGTGTGATCACTTACCTAGAGCTAGACATCCTGGAACGCGAAGTCAAGTGGGCCTTAGGAAGCATCACTATGAACAAAGCTAGTGGACGTGATAGAATTCCAGCTGAGCTATTTCAAATCCTAAAATGTGATGCTGTGAAAGTGCTGCACTCAATACGCCAGCAAATTTGGAAGAATCAGCAGTGGCCACAGGACTGGAAAAGGCCAGTTTTCATTCCAATCCCAAAGAAAGGCAAAGCCAAAGAATGCTCAGACTACTGCACAATTGCACTCATCTCACACGCTAGCAAAGTAATGCTTAAAATTCTCCAAGCCAAACTTCAATAGTACATGAACTTGAACTTCCAGATATTCAAGCTGGTTTCAGAAGAGGCAGAGGAACCAGAGATCAAATTGCCAACATCCACTGGATCATCAAATAAGCAAGAGAGTCCCAGAAAAACATCTATTTCTGCTTTATTTACTATGCCAAAGCCTTTGACTGTGTGGATCACCACAAACTGTGGAAAATTCTTAAAGAGATGGGAATGCCAGACCACCTGATCTGCCTCCTGAGAAATTTGTGTGTAGGTCAAAAAGTGTCAGTTAGAACTGGACATGGAACAACAGGCCGGTTCCAAATTGGGAAAGGAGTACGGCAAGGCTTATTCGTCACCCTTCTGATTTAACTCATAGGCAGAGTACATCATGAGAAATGATGAACCGGATGAAGTATAGGCTGGAATCAAGATTGCCAGGAGAAATGTCAATAACTTAAGATATGTGGAAGACAGCTCACTCATGGCAGAAAGTGAAGAACTAAAGAGCTTCTTGATGAAAATGAAAGAGGAGAGTGAAAAACTTGGCTTAAAACTCAACATTCAGAAAACTAACGTCATGGCATCTGGTCCCATCACTTCATGCGAAATAGAAGTGGCAACAGTAGAAATAGTGACAAACTTTATTTTATTGGGCTCCAAAATCGCTGCAGACGGTGACTGAAGCCATGAAATTAAAAGATGCTTGCTCATTGGAAGAAAAGCCATGACCAACCTAGATAGCATATTAAAAAGCAGAGACATTATTTTGCCAAGAAAGGTCCATCTAGTCAAAGCTATGGTTTTTCCAGTAGTCATGTCTGGATGTGAGAGTTGGACTATAAAGAAAGCTGAGCGCCGAAGAATTGATGCTTTTGAACTGTGATGTAGGAGATGACTCTTGAGAGTCCCTTGGACTGCAAAGAGATCCAACCAGTCCATCCTAAAGGAAATCAGTCCTGAATATTCATTGGAAGGACCGATATGAAGATGAAACTCCAATACTTTGGCCACCCGATGTGAAGAGCTGACTCATTTGCAAAGACCCTGATGCTGGGAAAGATTGATTGTGGGAGGAGAAGGGGATGACAGAGGATGAGATGGTGGATGGCATCACTGACTCAATGGACACGAGTTTGAGTAAACTCTAGGAGTTGGTGATGGACAGGGAAGCCTGGCGTGCTGCAGTCCATGGGGTCCCAAAGAGTCAGACACGACTGAGTGACTGAATTGAGCTTAACTGAGTAAATTGTGTATTCAATGAAATCACAATTCACAGTATATTAAGGAATAGAATATATATCTGTTTAATATATTTTCTTGGTATGACCATACATTGGAAACAGTAAAGTTTGTATGTTGATCAAAAGAAATACAGGTTGGTGGAGAAATTTGATAGCCTGTTTGTTATTCCAAACTTTAATTATATTTTCCACAGTTGCTTATGAAACTGAATAAATAAAACAGAGTGAAAAGAGTGGTGCTAGTGATAAAGAACTCACCTGCCAATGCAGGAGATATAAAAGACTTGGGTTCAATCCATGGATCAGGAAGACCCCTTGAAGGAGGGCATGCTAACCCACTCCAGTATTCTTTCTTGGAAAATCCCATGGACAGAGTAGCCTGGCGGGCTATAGTGCATGGGGTCACAGAGAGTTGGACATGACTGAAGTGACTTAGCATACACAGAGTGAAAAAAAGTTTCGATTCTAAACAATACCCATTTGTAGTCCCCTAAAGCTCCTGATAGGAGTCCATGTATTCCAACAAACAGCTGGTTCCTGAGCAATAAGAATTTTACACAGGGGCATCTTAAGGACGTTTCCTTCCTATCAGCAGGAACTGAGAGCAGTCTCATCACATTAGTGGTTTCACTGACTTGCGGTTGAACCCTACACAGCCTGAGCATTGTTGTCATTGTTGTTTAGTCACCCAGTCATGTCCAATTCTTTGTGACCAGCTTGCCAGGCTTCCCTGTCCTTCACCATCTCCTGGAGCTTGCTCAAACTCATGTCCATTGAGTCAGTGATGCTAACCAACTATCTCATCCTCTGTCATCCCCTTCTCCTCCTGCCTTCAATCTTTCTCAGAATCAGGGTCTTTTCCAATGAATCAGCTCTTTGCATCAGGTGGCCAAAGTACTGGAGCTTCAGCTTCAGCATCAGTCCCTCCAATGAATATTCAGGTTTGATTTCCTTTGGAATTGACTTATTTGATCTCCTTGCAGTCCAAGGGACTCTCAAGAGTCTTCTCCAACACCACAGCTCAAAAGCATCAATTCTTTGGTGCTCAGCCTTCTTTATGATCCAACTCTTACATCTGTACATGACTACTGGAAAAACCATAGTTTTGACTACATGGACTTTTGTTGACAAAGTCATGTCTCTGCTTTTGCATATCCTGTCTAAGTTTGTCATAGCTTTTCTTCCAAAGAGCAAGCATCTTTTAATTTCATGGCTGCAGTCATGGTCCACATTGATTTTGAAGCCCAAGAAAATAAAGTCTGTCATTGTTTCCCCATCTATGTGTCATGAAATAATAGGACCAGGTACCATGATCTTAGTTTTTTGAATGTTGAGTTTTAAGCCAGCTTTCTCACTCTCCTCTTTCATCTTCATCAAAAAACTTTTTAGTTCCTCTTCACTTTCTGCCATAAGGGTAGTGTCATCTGCATATCTGAGGTTGTTGGTATTTCTCCCAGCAATCTTGATTCCAGCTTGTGCTTCATCCAGCCCAGCATTTTTCATGATGTACTCTACACATAAGTTAAATATGCAGGGTGACAAGCCCGAGCATAACCATGCCTATTCATTTTATGAAATCAAATAACTAATTGGATCTGATCTAGATATCTGCATCATTTTCCAGTGTTTTCTTATCTGGCAATTTGGTCATTTTGGAGGGCATCTACATAAGTTACCTTCATCATGTCTGTAAATTCAAAGAGACTTTCATAACTGAGTAATTCAAATAGGAGTAGAGTTTGTTATCTCACTAGCTAGACTTCCTTATCAACCTATCCTGTAAGGCCACTGGCTATATATAACACAGGGTCAACAAAGTTCCAAATGCTGTTCTCAGTGTGGGAGCCTAGTTCCACCCATACCTGCTGAATAAACTGCTCCCAGCTTCAAGTAGTATTAACTGTGTCTTGTCCATCCCCAGTAAGGTTTTATGCTTTCTATCAAATATATTGCAGCCAGTTTTCAAAACACCCATTCAACTCTTAATTTTTAAACACTAATGTGCACCAAACAGCACGATTAGCTTTGCTGAAAATGAAATATCGTCTTCAGACTTTTCTGGGATAAGGACAGGGAGGCCCTTCAAGGACTCTATCATAGAACTCTGAAAGCAGTGAAGAAACCAGGCTTCAGATGTGTGAACTCGAAACACTGGCTCCGTTTTATCAATGAACATAGCTATGCTACTCTCTCTATTGGACTTTCTCCAACATTACCTAAAACATGATAGATATTTATGGTCTCAGAATTATCTGATATCCTTCAGTGGCAGTAGCAGTTTCTTTCAATACCCAATAACAAATTAGAAAGTGTCTTTCAAAGAATCTATAAAAGTACCTGTGTCAGGCTATTTTAGAGCTCAAAACACAAGAAGTTTTGGATGAATTAATTTCTGCCAAAGAATTCAGTCTACATAAAGCTCTGATCACAAGCATATTTAAAATCTTATGAGCCATTATAATGTACTACTGAGAGTTCCTGAATAACTGCCTTTTGTTAATCTTTTTTTTCTCTTTTGTCTGCTCAGAACCCAATCCCAATTTTTATTTTGGCAACCTTATAAGTAATAGCCAGCAAAATTCCTAAGTGGGAAATGGGATTCATCTGAACCCAAATAGCCATGACAGATGCTTGGAATACTTTTAAATGGTGAGGCTGGAAAACCAAAATATTTCTAATATTTTCAGGGACATGTATGGTTGTCATATCCATGGCACACAGAGTTACTCAGAATTTCACAGACTGAACCAACTTTGATGTTTATCCAGATTCTTCAGCCAGTCTTTCTTTGTCAGATGTATGCCTCCAGTCCTTAGCCTGTCATGTATTTTTATTTCCATGAAGAGCCAACAATCATGGCATCACCAGCGTCAGATTAAGACTGTACTAGTAAAGTCATATATCTTGATTCCAGACAATAATGGTATCCTGTTTGTCATTCACACACGTACAGCTGTGACATCTTTTGCTGGATTCAGGCTCTATTGCAGACTTTCTTAACCCTTTCATTAGGTTGTTCTTTTTTCTTTCTTTTTTCTGATACACAATTAAGGAATTGGTATCTGTTTTACTTTTTTTTAGTGGAAAAGGTAAAAATTTATTGCTGTTTGGTCAAGAATTAAACACAAGAAGTTTAATAATTGAGGCAATTTGGAGTAAATAAAAATATAAATATGAATTTTAGACTCTTTCAAGTGGGCTTCTTTCTATTTTTGTAATGTCAAGAAATTCAGTTGTACTATATTCATCTTCAAACCATATCAATTTTTATCTAAAAAGTGTGCATGATAATACATCTTACTTTGCAATTATACTCTAAAAATTAGAATTTCTGGAAAGTATGTGTTCCAATACAGTAGATACTCCCCAGAAGTTTGTTATTGTTGCTATTAATGTGTGCATCCATGCCCAGTTGCTCAGTCATGTCTGCCTTTTTGCGACGCTATGGACTGTAGCCCCTCAGGCTCCTCTGGCCATGGGATTCTCCAGACAAGAATACAAGGCTGGGTTTCCAAGCCCTTCTTCAGGGGATCTTCCCAACCCAGGGATCAGACCCACGTCACCTGAACGTGGATTCTTCTGCAGGTGGAATTTTCACCCACTGAGCCACCTAGGAAGCCCCAGGTGGCCTATCCATGGGTAGGTGGGCTATTGCTATCAATAACGAAATGGCAGCCCACTCCAGTATTCTTGCCTGGAAAATCCCATGGATAGAGGAACCTCGTAGGCTACAGTCCATGGGGTTGCAAAGAGTCAGACAAGTAATACTTACAGGGGATAAAATAGGATAGACTATTCAGAAATAACTACTTGGTGGATTGAGCTAAATAACTAGTCAGTTATTTTGTTATTCAGGTATTAAAAAAACAGGATCAATTGGATATTTTAATTAAATAAATAAAGATTATTTTGGTATCTGAAATCACAGAGTAAAATACTAACTTTGTTGCTCATATTTTAAGCCAAGTAGATGTATTTACTTCAATGATTTTCTTTGGTATTTAAACTGGCTATGAATTTGCGGCCTTTTTTTTATGTTATTACAATCTGACACAAATTAATATTCTGAAAGAGCACAAATATTTCTTAAAACTATTTCTAGTAATTGATCACTTTTACTTTTCTTTCTCACATTCAAAAAATGATTAAAATACTTTGGAATGAGGTCATATCATACCTGTATAACTTCTTGATACTGTTTTAAATAATTGACATAAGAAGGAATTATAATGATTCTGCAAAGGATAGTCTTTTTAAAAATAATAATTAACAGATTTCTGCCTGCTTTTAATTACATACAAAATTTAGGTTTCACAGTTAATTCCAAAAGGAGGGAGGCTGTTTCTTGATCTCCTTCCTCTCACACAAACACATGTTCCTACTCTATCCAGGCAGGCATCAGTGGCAACAACGGAGTAAAGAAGAATGTTGGTACCAGGGATTCTAGCCAGTTACACATCAAATATGGTATAACATAGACATCTTCTAATTAACAAAAGTAATTAAGAATAATCTCTCGCTCATATCCCATCTTCTCTGGCAACTGTGGTTGCTGACACTCCAGTGAACTTTTGGCTTGCTAGTAGCAAATTTTGACCTTTGAGTTTCTGCAGATTACTCAGCACACAAGAGTCAGATGATAATAGCTTATTCTCCTTTTATGTCTGGGCCTTATTCATTGTGCACCTTGTTGCTCTTTATTCCTCCTGAGCAACTATAGGAACTTCTGCCACTGAGGCTAATTTTTAATGACAAGGAAGAATCTATTTCACACTCCTGACTCAGTTTGTTTTAATAAAAACTTGCTGGTAGCAAACTGATATTTCTGAGATTACTTTGATCATACAATTAAAAATAATTTTCAATAATACTCTTTCTAAAATATTTTACAATTACTATCAGATAAATTTATACTCAAATTTATATTATAATTGTTAATAGTTAATGGATACATTTTGTTATGTTTTAGAACACTAACTACATCATGCATTAAATACATAAAACTGTATAATAGCTAATGTCACTAAAAGTTATCTTAGATGAAAATATAATAGGATTATCTCTAAACATAATAACATTTTTAAAAAGCGATTTTTGTGTTTGTATCACATTATAATCCACTCCTGAATAAAATAGAGAATTAAACATGAATGTATAAAAGTATGAAAGAATGCATCTAAAGCTATAGTTCTCCTTTTTCACAATGCTAACAATTGTATAGGGGTATAAACCAAAGAAAAGCAAAGAAAGAGAGAAAGAAAAGATATTTGGGAGACATACAATTTGTCATTTAAAAAAAATCAAATAAAAAAAAGTTACTGGGGAACAGAAACAGGAAAAATGGAATTTCTGTCACTAGAACTGATTTCTTCCAAGTACTTTTTTTTATCTCTTTCACTAAGGAAATAAGTAGTCTGTCACTTGATTTGGAAAGACAGATGTTGACTTTTCTACATGTTTGGAGAAGTGCAGTTTAAATTCAAGTTGTATAAAAACCCAGAGGCTGTGTCCCTCCTAAATTGGAAAATTCCAGAGGTTTTTTGAGTCTGAGAATCACCATTTCAGCCTGGGCCTCCCTTGGAAAACCATCAGGCAGTTCTTGGATGGTAGGAGAAGCAGCTTCAGTTCATTAGCACGTGGCCCTCCCAGTTCTCTAAGGAGAAGAAGACCTGTTCTCCTTACCTTATCAGAGCAAAGGAAAAAAGAATCTCTTTACAAGTCCTTTCCTGGATGAAGAAAATGTCAGACGGAGGAGAGCAGAGAGACAGAAACAATTTAAATAAGCGGTCACTGAACCGGATCTGCTATGAAAATTTCTTCCACAAACAAGTTTGAGTGTTAGTCACTCAGTTGTGTACGACTCTTTGCAACCCCATGGACCTGCAACCTTTGCAACCCTATGCAACCCATCAGGCTCCTCTGTCCATGGGATTTTCCAGGCAAGAATACTGGGGTATTCTTCGGGAGCTATTCCCTTCTCCATGGGATTTCCCAACAGAGGGATCAAATTCAGGTTTCCTGCATTGCAGGCAGATACTTCACTGTCTGAGACCCACATTAAAAGCATAAAATTTGGCCTCTGTATTTGTGAACCTTACTTTCAAGAGAAAAGATACATCTACAGCAAACAAGTATTCAAGTTCTAAAATGGGCAATAGAGGAAAAAGACATAAATTTTTGAAACAAAATATTATATATGAAAAATCAATTGCTCTGCCTTTGGCTCAGATGTTTCTAAGTCTTCAGTTTAGTTCAGTCACTCAGTCATGTCCAACTCTTTGCTACCCCATGGAGTGCAGCACGTCAGGCTTTCCTGTCCATGCCCAACTCCCAGAGCTTGCTCAAACTCATGTCCATCGAGTCAATGATGGCAACCAACCATCTCATCCCCTGTCATCCCCTTTTCCTCCAGCCTTCAATATTTTCCAGCATCAGGGTCTTTTCAAATGAGTCTGTTCTTCACATCAGATGGCCAAAGAATTAGACCTTCAGCTTCAGCATCCGTCCTTCCAATAAATATTCAGGACTGATTTCCTTTAGGATGGACTGGTTGGATCTTCTTGCAGTCCAAGGGACTCTCAAGAGTCTTCTCTAACACCACAGCTCAAAAGCATCAGTTCTTCAGGGTTCAGCAGTTTTTATGGTCCAGCTCTCACATCCATAAATGACTACTGAAAAAAACCACAACTTTGACTAGATGGACCTTTCTTGGCAAAGTAACATCTTTGCTTTTCAATATGCTGTCTAGGTTGGTCATGGCTTTTATTCCAAGGAGAAAGCACCTTTTAATTCCATGGCTGAAGTCACCATCTGCAGTGATTTTGAAGTTCAAGAAACTAGTCTGTGACTCTTTCTATTGTTTCCCCAACCATCTGCCATGAAGCAATGGGACTGGATGCCATGATCTTAGTTTTTTTTTTAATGTTAAGCTATAAGCCACCATTTTCACTCTCCTCTTTCACTTTCCTCAAGAGGCTCTATAGTTCCTCTTCGCTTTCTGCCTTAAGGGTGGTGTCATCTGCATATCTGAGGTTATTGATATTTCTCTTGGCAATCTTGATTCCACCTCATGCTTCATCCAGCCTGTGTTTTCTCAAGAGGTACTCTGCATATCAGTTACATAAGCAAGGTGACAAATAAGCCTTGACCTACTCCTTTCCCAATTTGAAACCAGTCCATGGCTGGTTCTAAATGTTGCTTCTTGACCTGCATACAGATTTCTCAGGAGGCAGGTAAGGTGATCTGATATTACCATCTCTTTAGAAATTTTCCACAGTTTGTTGTGATTCACACAGTCAAAGATTTTAGCACAGTCAGTGAAGCAGAAGTAGATGTTTTTCTGGAACTCTCTTGCTTTTTCTATGATCCGACAGATGTTGGCAATTTGATCTTGGGTTCCTCTGCTTTTTCTAAGCAGCTTGAACATCTGGAAGTTCTCAGTTCACATGCCATTCAAGCCTAGTTTGGAGAATTTTAACATTACTTTGCTAGTTTGTTAAATGAGTGCAACTGTGTGGTAGTTTGAACTTTCTTTCGCATTGCTTTTCTTTGTAATTGGAATGAGAACTGGCCTTTTCCAATCCTGTGGCCACTGCTGAGTTTTCCAAATTTGCTAGCATATTGAGTGCAGCACTTTCACAGCATCATCTTGTAGGATTTGAAATAGCTCAACTGGCATTCCATCACCTCCACTAGCTTTGTTCGTAGTGATGCTTACTAAGGCCCAATTTACCTCTCACCCCAGGATGTCTGGCTCTAGGTGAGTGATCACACCACCATGGTTATCTGGGTCATTAAGATCTTTTTGGTATAGCTCTTCTGTGTAGTCTTGCCAACTCTTCTTAATATCTTCTGCTCTATTAGGTCCATACCATTTCTGTCTTTTATTGTGCCCATCTTTGCATGAAATGTTCCCTTGGTATATCTAATTTTCTTGGTACAAATAACTTTCTAGTATTTCCCATTTTATTGTTTTCCTCTCCTTCTTTGCACTGATCACTTAGGAAAGCTTTCTTATCTCTCCTTGCTATTCTTTGAAACTCTGCATTCAAATGGGTATGTCTTTCCCTTTTTCCTTTGCCTTTTGTTTCTCTTCTTATCTCAACTATTTGTAAGTCCTCCTCAGACAACCCTTTGCCCTCTTGCATTTCTTTTTCTTGGGGTTGGTTTTGATCACAGCCTCCTGTACAATGTTATGAACCTCTGTCCATAGTTCTTCAGGCACTCTGTTTATCAGATCTAATCCTTTGAATCTATTTGTCACTTCTACTGTATAATCATAAGGGATTTGATTTAGGTCATACCTGAATGGCCTAGTGGTTTTCCCTACTTTCTTCAATTTAAGTCAGAATTTTACAATAAGGAGTTCATGATCTAGCAACCATCAGCTCCCGGTCTTGTTTCTCCTAACTGTATGGAGCTTCTTCATCTTTGGCTGCAAAGAATGTAATCAATCTTATTTTGGTATTGACCATCTGGTGATGTCCATGTGTAGAGTCTTCTCTTGTGTTGTTGGAAGAGGCTGTTTGCTATGACTGGTGCATTCTCTTGGCAAAACTCTCTTAGCCTTTGCCCTGCTTCATTTTGTATTCCAAGGTCAAACTTGCCTATTACTCCAGGTAACTCTTGACCACCTATTTTTGCATTCCAGTCCCCTATGATGAAAAGGACATTCTTTTCAGGTGTTAGTTCTTAAAGGTCTTATAGTTCTTCATAGAGCTGTTCAACTTCAGCTTCTTTGGCTTTATTGGTTGGGGCATAGACTTGGATTACTGTGATCCTGTATGGTTTGGCTTGGGAATGAGCAGAGATCATTCTGTCATTTTTGAGACTGGACCCAAGTATTGCATTTCGAACTCTTTTGTTGACTATGAGGGCTACTCCAAATTCATCTACTTGAAGCATACAAAGCTTTAGAAAAGGAAAATTATTTTCTGATTTTTTTGGTGAAAATTACTAATCAGAAATTACAATATGTGTAATGGCATCTATTTGGTTTTATTATTGAGCAGTTAAGCCGAACACATAATTAGTCAATCAGGTGAGCACAGAAGGAGTTGATCTCAGCAAGATCCACTTTTCAGTCTTTCATCAGTTACTGTAAATAAGAGTCCTCTAGGATTGCAGCACACTGGGTATGCAGAGGACTACCCCACTGAGTTTTTGTGTGGCTTCATTTCCAAAGGATGAAAAAAATAAAGATCATTCTGTACACTGTAATATAGCTCTTGGTATTTGGCACTGTGCAGTCTTTCAGATTCCTGAACAAGAAAGGCACATGTTATTAAGAACAGAAAGTAAAAACTGGTTTTCAACTGTGTTGGAAGCAAAAAGTGAGCTTATTGATGTATAAAGCAGAAAAAGAATGATCCATTGCTAATGTCTGACTCAGAAATTAGATTAAACATTGTTTACAAATACTAATTATATTCAAGTGAAATTTGACCTGTGATGAGCTAATACAAAAAATGCATTTCATGGAAATTTACCATCTATAAAATATCATTATAAGAAATGAATAAGAGCAATTTTTCCACTTTGTTTTTCTTTTGTGTTAGTATTTCCCTAAATAAGGTTCCTAAGGGTAATAATTTCAAAGGAACTGCAGAAATCATCCCAGAAAGAAAGAGGGCAGTGGATTGAAGGAGGGAGGAAAGTGGAGAGAGAGAGAAGGAAAGAAGTAACCAACTGAAAAAGAGAAAAAGCAATGTTTGAGAACCAAATAATGTAGTCTATGAAGTTAGTGTTTTCCCATCAAATAAGAAAAAATTTATAGTTCCTTGGATGCTACTGTAGACATAGTGCAACTCCACAAATATTTCTTGATTTCTTGGCTTAAGGTAGTATGCCTTGATTTGTTTTTTCACACACACAAAAAAACTAGTACTGGAGATCCTTCCATGGGATTTGTACACTGCCATACAAAGAAAAATGTTCTTTGTTCAATAGACAGGACCTCATCTATTTGCTTTATTTCGTTTTCTATCTCTAACCTGAAGGAGGAGGTTTGGCTTCTAGCAGTTGGCCAAAATACTATTAAATGAGTGAATCTATTAAACTTAGAAAATTACATGTAGATAATCTCTACCCTAGTGGCTCAGTGGTAAAGAATCTGCCTGCAATGCAGGAGATCCAGGTTTGATCCCTGGGTTGGGAAGATCCCCTAGAAGAGGGCATGGCAACCCACTCCAGTATTCTTGCCTAGAGAATATCATGGACTGAGGAGCCTGGCAGGCTACAGCCTGTGGGGTCACAAAGAGTTGGACATGACTGAGTGATTTAGCATGCAGAATCTCTTCTCTAAAAACACACAAGACTATAAATTACATGCTTGAAAATTAAGTGCCCAAAAGCATATTTTTATTTTATATAATGTTCCAAGTTTTAGCACTTACATGACCTAGGTGAAAGAACAGCACATCTCAGAGGATTTCTCTTTATTTAGAATCATATTATGATTCAGGATCCTTTTTACATAACCTAAAGTATTCCGGTTTATACCTATAAAGAAAGCGGAGCACTGAAGAATTGATGCTTTTGAACTGTGGTGTTGGAGAAGACTCCTGAGAGTCCCTTGGACTACAAGCAGACCCAACCAGTCCATCCTAAAGGAAATCAGTCCTGAATATTCACTGGAAGAACTGTTACTGAAGCTGAAATTCCAATACTTTGGCCAACTGATGCGAAGAACTGACTCATTTGAAAAGACCCTGATGCTGGGAAAGATTGAAGGCAGGAGAAGGGGATGAGATGGTTGGATGGCATCACCTACTCAATGGATATAAGTTTGGGTAAACTCTGGGAGTTGGTGATGGACAGGGAGGCCTGGCGAGCTGCAGTCCATGGGATCGCAGAGTCAGACATGACTGAGCGACTGAACTGAACTGAAGTATTCAGTGTGGAGGAAGAGCATGCGGATTTCTGCGGCCTCGTTGCCTCTGAGGAATCTGTTACCTCTGGCTGTCCACTTGGCCTTCAGTTCCAGTGGGTCTCTGATTCTCCTGTACAGTCTCTTGTCCTGCACAGTGACTGGTCCTTATTTCATATCAGGAGGGACATAGAAGTCACAATTTAGGTGGAAGAGAATTGCCAATAAATTGAGACTGGATTTGCATAGCTAACACACTTTTTATTTGCATCACATGTTTATATGGTAGGCTTTTAGGAGGCTGATGGAAATTATTATGGAGTCACTTAACGATTCTAATTGTTGTTGTTTAGTTGCTGAGTCAAGTCGGACTCTTTTACAACCCCACGGATTGTAGCTTCCTCTGCCCATTAGATTTACCAGGCAAGAATATTGAAGGAGGTGGTCCTTTCCTACTCTGGGGCATCTTCCCAACCCAGGGATCAAACTCACATCTCCTGCATTGGCAGGCAGATTCTTTACCACTGAACCACCAGGGAAGCCCAATAACTGTAACAACACTAATTTTCTTTCCCAACTTTCCAAAAAGAAGTCTCAGTTTTGTTCTAAGTTGCATTACAATGTCTTAAATAAGATGAATCTTTTTTTTTTTTTTTTAACAAAGCAAGAGCAGCTTTTGGCACATAACAGTTTCTAGAGAGAATTTTCTTGAATTCCAATGATTTTATTTTGACAGTTAACTTCTATTAAAGACAACTGGTATTATTAAGTACATGTTTCTTTGAAAATAAATTTATTGAAATGTAAACCTTTACTGATGCAAGTTACTGCTGTTAAGAACAAAACTAAATAATAGCATAGGTGGTACTGAGATTGAGTGAAACAACAAAGGCATTGTGATATCAGCTGTGATTTGGGAAAATTTTAAATGAAGTAACTGAACAACTTGTGGTTATGAATTGGAGAACTACATCCCCAAATTTATCTAGGCAATCCAATTTCTTTAAATTAAGTCATATATTTTAAATAACTATTTAGTTTTTCTCCTTCATGATCATAATGATGATTGAAGATGTGTGGTGTAGTGGAAAGAGAAGCAGTCATGGACTCAAGGTCTCTATTCTCTCTGAATATTTTTGAATATTTATCAAGCTTAGTTCTGCCATTCAATATGAAACATCAATAAGTCTCTCAATATCTTGTAATTTCTTCTACCCTTCAGACTTGCACTTTTCTTCAAAAGGATTCCTTTAAAAAGCATGCTGATAAATGAAGGTACTTGGATCTGTGTCATTTAATTTTCAGACCATGTTCCAAAATTTACAAGATTCTGTGATGGTAGAGATGGAGGAGTTAGCAACCAAGATAAAGGACTTTTCTTTTCCACCTCCTTCACTCCCTTTCAACCTGAACAGTTTCACTATTTATGCATTTTAAAGATTTTATTAGATGAAAGTATCTTGTAATTAAATTTGAAAGCTTTGAATTAGACATTTCCAACAGTATTAACCAACTTAAAAAAGGGAAGAAGTATATTCTATTACTTCATACTATTTTCAACCATTAAATCTAATAAAATATACCTGTTCTATTGATGTAATTGGGATAATATATTAAAAAATTTGAATGATTGCAACACATGTACTCACCCTTAAAATATGTAGATTACTTCTTTAGAAAAAAACAGATGCTACAGGTTACCATAAACTGTTCTGTGGATTTCACAATTTGTTCCTGGGAAATGAATGCAGAGTTGTCTAGTTAAAGAAACTCTGCAGTAAAATCACAGACAACAGGTTTATATTAATAGTTTTACCGAAAAGTTATTTGTTTTTTCTCAGATTTTTTATCTAGGACCAAAAAAGAAAGAGAAAAAAAAAAATCTCATTCAAAAGTTCTACCATCAATAACATGAAGCAATTGAAATAGATTCAGATTCATTTTACAGAGGTTTTCAAAAAATAATAAAATGTACTTTGGCATATCTGCAGAGCAAATCTATTTAAACTCAATAGAGCACTTATCTCTTCTTTTTCCCCCAAGGCAATACCCTTGGATACTGAGTAGAATAGCATACAGCAATTACCGTCATATTAAAACGACAAAATTTAGCTTCTAAAAGGGTTAGAGGACTTGGGTATGAAAGAAAAAGAGATTTAAAAACACACAGACACACAATGCAAAGCCATTAACCATTCATTTCTGAACACAAGAGAATTTAAAGATGCATTAAAGAATCTGAGTGTAAGTTTTGCTGTCATTTATGACAGGTGTCTAGGAAAACAGCAAGATTTTGATTTTGATTTAAACTGCAAGGATAATAAGACTTTTCAGATAAAAATCTATTTATTAATGTAACTATTTAGTAAATATTTTAATATGCTTTATTTTAAGCACTTTTAAAATTATTGAAAATATGAGAAGACGGTACACACACCCCCTCACTGAATTTATGTACGACATTAATGTTACTATGTATGTTTGTTAGTATGTATGTTTGTTATAATTAATGAACCAATATTGCTACACTACTATTACCTACTTCATTCAGATTACATGAGCTTTTACCTAAGGCATCACATTACATTTACTTGGGTCCCCTTAGGTTTTTCTTGGTTGTGACAGTTCCTCAGACTTTCCTCTTTTTGAATGTGATTTTGCAGGATCCCCTCTACTGGAATTTTTTTTATGTTTTTCTCATGGTCAGATTGAATTTATGATTTATTGGGGAGAAGACCGCAACTATAAAGTATTTTTGTCACATTATATTGAGACATACTATCAGCATGATTTATCACTGTTGATACTGCCCTTGATCACCTGGTAGTGATATTTGCCACTGCAAAGTTACTCATTGCCTTTTCATATTTTCATACTGTACTCTTTGGAAGGAAGTCACTACACAGAGCTTACACTTCAAGAGTGGGATACATGAATCTCCTCCTTGAGGGGGAAGAATCTACATAAATTAAATGAAATTTTTCTAACAGATTTGTTTTTCCAGTTATTTATTTATCAGATTATTTGAATTATTCATATTTATATGAACTCAGACCAGTATACTGGTCTTATACGTTGAGTTATAATCCAACACTATTATCTTATTGCTTAAACTGTTCCAGCTTTGGCCACTGGGACCTCTGGTTGACCCTTATTTCTCTTTGAAATAATCCCATAAATATAGGGATCTTTTTTTCCTTATAGAGCATTTTCTTAATTTCTGGCCACATGAGGTTCCTGTTGCAAAGATCCTGTCTCAGTTCTAGATTTAGATAATTCTCTGAAAGCTCTGGGTCCTTTTTTGAATAGTAATAAAAACCAAGATATGTGTGTGGATATCCACATTGCTACTGGATGTCGCTAATATTTCGAGGTTCTCTTAGTTGGCACAGCAAGGAAATATATCTGTACATATACATATTTCTTTAAGTATTTTATATGTATATATGTGTATCTATGTTAAGCTAACTGTGAGTTCATAGAATCTCCAACTATAACCCATGATGCCACAAATCATTTTAGCCCCATCCCCTTGTTGGTTTGCAAACTCAATCAAACTGTGAGAAACCTGGCTCCCACAATCTGCCATCCACTTACCTAGCTGTTCGTTTTCAGTATACATGTACGGTAGCAACAGAATTTTTAACTTACTACCCCTGCAAGGGCTTCCAGGTGGTGCTAGTGGTAAAGAACCTGCCTGCCAATGCAGGAGACAGAAGAGACATGAATTTGATCACGGGGTAGGGAAGATACCCTGGAGGAGGAAATGGCAACCCAATCCAGTATTCTTATCTGAAGAATCCCATAAACAGAGGAGGCTGGTGTGCTACAGTCCATGGAGTTGCAAAGTGTCCGACACAAATGAAGCGACTAGGCATGCATGCATGTGTACCCTGGAAGGCTTCGCCAATGGCTCAGTGGTAAAGAATCCACCTGCAATGCAGGGGACATAGGAGATGTGGGCTCAGTCCTCGAGTCAAGAAGAACCCCTGCAGGAGGAAATGACAACCTACGCCCGTATTCTTGCCTGAAAAATCTCACAGGCAGAGAAACCTGGCGGGCTATAGTCCATGGGGTTGCAAAAGAGTCAGACAGGACAGTACCCCTAGAAACAACCTTTTTAATCATGGTATAAAGCTTATCTTCAGCTTCTTTGTATTCAATCTTACAGATTCCAATCATTTCCAAAGTTTCTCTAGGGCTCTATCTTTTCCCATATCCTCTTTGGTGAGATTGTTTCATGCTTTTATAATACAGCTAGCTTATTCAGTCACATTCTGAAGACCATCCTGTGATCTTCTACCCCTTAAAGGATATTTAATTTACATACATTAAGGTATATCCTGCAAAGTTCCATGTGTGTGCTCGGTCATGTCTGAATGCTTGTGATTCAAGAAAATGTACCCTTCCAGGCTCCTCTGTCCATAAGATTTTCCTGGCAAGAATACTGGAGTGGGTTGCCACTTCCTTCTCCAGGAGATCTTCCTGACCCAAGGATGGAACCCACGTCTCCTGCATCTTCTCAATTGCAGGTGGATTCTTTACTGCTGAGCCACAAGGGAAGCAGTTAAGTTCCATGGGTTTTGACTAATGCATAATGTCATGTATCCTTCTTTATAGTATCATACAGAATAGTTTCACCACATAAGAATTCCCTTGCATCTTATCCAGGGTCTGCAGAAACCACACTTGTTAATTATCTCTACAGCTATGCCTTTCCCATAATATCACATAATTGGAATCTTTTAGTATATAGATTTTTTTGACAGCCTTTTAAACTTTGAAATATGTATTTAGGTGTATCTATCTATGTCTTTCCTTGACTTGATAGCTCATTTTTCAATGCTGAATAATATACTATTGTATGGATGTACTGAAGAGGAAACAGTAGAAGCAGTGACAGATTTTATTTCCTTGGCTTCTAAGATCACTGTGGAGGGTGACTGCAGCCACAAAATTAAAACACGCTTGCTCCTCAGAAGGAAAGCTATGACAAACCTAGACAGCATATTTAAGCAGAGACATTGCTTTGCCAACAAAGGTCCATACAATCAAAGCTATGGTTTTTCTAGTACTCATGTATGGATGTGAGAGTTGGACTCTAAAGAAAGCTAACCTCTGAAAAATGGAAGCTTTTGAATTGTGGTGCTGAAGGAGACTCTTGAGAGTCCCTTGGACTGCAAGGACATCAAACCAGTCAGTCCTAAAGGAAATCAATCCTGATTATTCAATGGAATGACAGAAGCTGAAGCTGAACTACAGTACTTTGGCCACGTGATGCATTGATTGGAAAAGATCCTGAAATTGGGAGAGATTGAGGGCAGAAAAAGAAGTGACAGAGGATGAGATAGTTAGATAGCATCACCAAATCAATGGACATGGATTTGAACAAATTCAGAGAGATGGTGACGGACAGGGAAGCATGCTATAGTCCATGGGGTCACAAAGAATCGGACACAACTTAGTGACAGAACAACAAATGGATGTATCACATTATGTTTCTTCTTTTTCTTATTGAAGGGCATCTGGTTTGCTTTACTTATGTTGTTTAGGGATAAAGCTTCTATATTCATTCCTATGTAGAACATACATTTCTGTGTGGACATGTTTTCAAATGTTATAAGTGAATGTCTAGGAACATGGTTATAAGACTGTTGAATTTTTTAAGCAACTACCAAACTGTCTACCAAAGTGGCTGAACCATTTTACATTTCCTTACTCCATATTTTCCCCAGGAATTGGTACTGTTAGTATTATCAACATAGTAGGCAGAATAATTAATTGCCCTTTAGTATATGCCAGATAAGGCTCTTATAAAATACTTCACAATAGAGAGTATGCTTTTGGTGTGGAAAGTATGCTGGGAGCATATTCTTTGATGGTTACTGTTTCCAAACTTCTGCCTCTGATTCTTCTTGGCTCTTTTTCTTGAAAACCTGGTGGGGTTCACTGAAATAAATCCATGAAAGTGTGGGAACCTCCTAAGATGGGAAACTGCAGAAATTTCTCACTCTCATGCTAGTCTACAATCCTCATCATTGGACTGTTCCAGTCAGCCTACGTCCAAGTTGGCTGATCTCAGCAGTGATTTTATGTATTTGCCTGTCAGGTTCTGGAAGAAAAGAATGGCTCAAAATTGGGAAAGGACTACATCAAAGCTGTTTATTGACACACTGCTCATTTAACAGTGCCTCATATGAAATGCCGAGCTGGATGAATCACAAACTGGAATCAAGACACCAGGAGAAATATCAGTAACCTCAGATATGCAGATGGCACCACCCTAATGGCAGAAAGTGAAGAGGAACTAAAGAGCCTCTTAATGAAGGTAAAAGAGAACAGTGAAAAAGCTGACTTGAAACTAAACATTCAAAAAACAAAAATCATGGCATCCAGTCCCATCAGTTCAGTTCGGTTCAGTCACTCAGTCGTGTCCGACTCTGCGACCCCATGAACCGCATCACACCAGGCCTCCCTGTCCATCACCAACTCCTGGAGTCCAACCAAACCCATGTCCATTGAGTCGGTGATGCCATCCAACCACCTCATCCTCTGTCATCCCCTTCTCCTCCTTCCCTCAGTTTTTCCCAGCATCAGGGTCTTTTCCAATGAGTCAGCTCTTTGTATGAGGTGGCCAAAGTATTGGAGTTTCAGTTTCAGCATCAGTCCTTCCAGTGAACATCCAGGACTGATCTCCTTTAGGATGAACTGGTTGGATCTCCTTGCAGTCCAAGGGACTCTCAAGAGTCTTCTCCAACACCACACTTCAAAAGCATTAATTCTTCAGCGCTCAGCTTTCTTTATAGTCCAACTCTCACATCCATACATGACCACTGGAAAAACCATAGCCTTGACTAGACGGATCTTTGTTGACAAAGTAATGTCTCTGCTTTTTAACATGCTGTCTAGGTTGGTCATAACTTTCCTTCCAAGGAGTAAGCATCTTTTAATTTCATGGCTGCAACCATGAAATTTGCATGAAGTTTGCAACTTCACTGCAAATAGATGGTGAGAAAATGGAAACAATGATAGGTTTTATTTTCTTGGGCTCCAAAATCACTGTGGATGTTGACTGCAGATACAAAATTAAAATATGTTTGCTCCTTGGAAGCAAAGCTATGACAAACCTAGAGAGTGTATTAAAAAGCAGAGACATCACTTTGCTAACAAAGGTCCAGATAGTCAAAGAGCTATGGTTTTTCATTAGTCATGTAGGGTTGTGAGAGTTGGACTATAAGAAGGCTGAGAACCGAAGAACTGATGCTTATGAACTGTGGTGTTGGATAAGACTCTTGGGAGTCCTTGGACAGCAAGGAGATCAAACCAGCCAATCCTAAAGGAAATCAACCCTGAATAGTCATTGGAAGGACAGTCGCTAAAGCCCCACTAATTTGGCCACATGATTTGAAGAACTGAATCATTGGAAAAGACCCTGATGATGGGAAAGATTGAGAGCAGGAAGAGAAGGGGACAATAGAAGACTAGATCTTTGGATAGCATCACTGACTCAATGAACATGAGTTTGCACAAATTCCAGGTGATAGTGAAAGACAGGGAAGACCCGGAGTACTACAGTCCATGGGATTGCAAAGAGTTGGACATGACTGAACGACTGAACAACACAGCAGCAACAATTTGCATTTCAGTTTCATCTGTCTAATAGGTATGAAGATTGTTAATTTTCAGTTTATTCAGCTTTTATCTCGTTGTAGGATGAAGGGCTTCTCCAGTGGCTCAGCTGTAAGAGAATCCTCCTGCAATGCAGGAGACTCCGGATATGGGGAAACAATGGAAATAGTGACAGATTTTATTTTCTTGGGCTCCAAAATCACTGCAGATGGTGACTGCAGTCATGAAATTAAAAGACACTTGCTCCTTGGAAGAAAAGCTAGGGTCAACCTAGACAGCATATTAAAAAGCAGAGATGTTACTTTGCCAACAAAGGTCCATATAGTCAGTTATGGTTTTTCCAGAGGTCATGTATGGATGTGAGAGTTGGACCATAAAGAAGGCTGACGGTCACAGAATTGATGCTTTTGAACTTTGGTGCTGGAGAAGATTCTTGAGAGTCCCTTGGACTGCGGAGAGATCAAACCAGTCAATCCTAAAGGAAATCAATCCTGAATGTTCATTGGAATGACTGATACTGAAGTCCTTCCATGGGGTCTTAAAGAGTTGGACATGACTGAATGACTGGACAACAGGAGGATACGTGGGTTCGATCCCTGGGTTGGGAAGATCCCCAGGAGGAGGGCTTGGCAACACATTCCAGTATTCTTCCCTGGGGAATTCCATCAACAGAGGAGTCTGGTGGGATACAGTCCATAGAGTCACAGAGTCCAACACGACTGAAGTGGCTGAGTATGAGGATGAAGGTGACTACTTCCAATTTTTAACATGTAGAAACTAGAACCAAATCAGCTTCAATTGTTTTTTTTTTTTGTTTGTTTTTTTTTTTTTTTGGTTTTTTTTTTTGCTATTTCCTAATGCATTTTCTGATACAGAAAGTCTCTGTAGTCCATTGAATCTTTTTTTCTTTTTCTTCTTTTTTTCTCTCACAGAATCCCTTTCATATCCCTTACCAAATCTTGCTCTTTTTTGAAGCACATAAAGACATGAACCTTCCCACATAACTTTCAATTCATTTTCAGTGTAAAGTACCCTGAATTATGATCTATATTAATCACTTATTTCCCTTGTGCCTCAGTTTTCTAATTTCTAAAATAAAGGATATATTAGTTTACAAAATGATGCTAGATTATATGTTTTCTTCCATTGCTAATATTCCATGTAAAGTTGTATATAAAGCAAAGTTTTGAAAATGGAATTCAGTTTAAATCATTTAAAGCAATGGCTCTCAAAATACAGTTATTGAAACAGTAGCACAGCATTATCTGGGAACTTTTAAGAAATGCGAATTCTTGGCTTCCACACACGAACTAAAGAATAAGAAATTCTGCAGATAGGACCCAGGATTTTTTTTTAACTAGCCCTCCAGGTGTAATGGGCTTCCTGGTGGCTCAGTTGGTAAAGCATCTGCCTGTAATCCCTGTAATCCCTGAGTCGTGAAGATCCCCTGGAGAAGGAAATGGCAACCCACTCAAGTACTCTCGCCTGGACAATCCCATGGACGGAGGAGCCTGGTGGGCTATAGTCCATGGGGTCACAAAGAGTTGAACTTGACTTCACTTTCACTTTCCAGGTGTATTGGATACAAGCTACATTTGAACACCACTGCTTAAGGCGATGTATCCTTTTAGATAATTCCACTTTTAATTTTTTTTGTAAATTAAATTATCATAATTTATCATATGTAAATTATTACATATTTAATTATTTAATTTATTATTTAGCATATTACATGTTTAATTAAAATAATTAACTTATATTTACTATTTCTACCTATTTGAGATTTCAGTCCATAGGGTCGCAAAGAGCCTGACATGACTTAACAACTAAATGCACACACACACCATGTCTGAGTAAGTGAGTGAGTGAGTGAAGTCACTCAGTCATGTCTGACTCTTTGGGACCCCATGGACTATAGCCTACAATGCTCCTCCATACATGGGATTCTCCAGGCAAGAGTACTGGAGTGGGTTACCATTTCTTTCTCCAGAGGATCTTCCCAACCCAGGGATCAAACACAAGTCTCCCTCATTGCAGGCAGATTCTTTACTGTTTGAGCTACCCGGAAAGCCCCATGAAATCTTACCTGAATATAATAATTATACCCCATCCCTTTTTCGAAATACTTCTTCACGTGACTTTCAAAGAACCAGTTTTTCTTCCCTTTTTTTTTTTTCTTTTCCTCTGTCTTAACATTTTTATATGAACTGTAAGAAATATTTAAGTGGATTTTACCATGTAATTGGAATTCACCTTAGAATTATGTACTTTTTCTTCTTATCTCTTTTAATATCCTGTTCTCTGTACACTTTTTGTTCTTGTTGTTGCTTACTTTCTTTTTTCCCCCAAACTTATTTAATTGAAGGAAAATTGGTTCACAGTATTGTGTTGGCCTCTGCTATACATCAACATGAATCAGCCATAGGTGTACATGTGTCCCCTCCCTCGTTAATCTCCCTCCCTATTTACAGGGCAAGAATGGAGATGCTGACATAGAGAACAGACTTATGGACATGGGTGGAGGGGAGGAAGAAGAGGGTGGAACGAATGGAGAGAGTAACATGGAAGCATATACACTGCTGCTGCTTCTGCTGCTAAATCGCTTCAGTCGTGTCTGACTCTGTGCGACCCCATAGACAGCAGCCCACCAGGCTCCCCCATCCCTGGGATTCTCCAGGCAAGAACACTGGAGTGGGTTGCCATTTCCTTCTCCAATGCAGGAAAGTGAAAAAAGTGAAGTCGCTCAATCGTGTCCGACTTCGCAACCCCATGGACTACAGTCCACCAGGCTCCCCATCCATGGGATTTTCCAGGCAGAGTACTGGCGTGGGGTGCCATTGCCTTCTCCAGCATATACACTACCATGTGTAAAATAGATAACTGATGAGAATTTGCTCTATGACTCAGGGAACTCAAACCAGGGCTCTGGATCCTTTTCACAGAGACTTGCATTGAATGGTACCTGATTTTTCCTTATGACTGAGCAAATCCACTGGAATCAAGTTTCTACCTTCTTATGTGTACACTAATATACTGAAAACTTTCCTTCACATTTGAGGTCAAATAATGTGCACAAGGAGCTTCCCCAGTGGCTCAGACGGTGAAGAATCTGCCTGCCATGTGGGAGACCTAGGTTGCATCCCTGGATGGGGAAGATCCCCTGGAGAAGGGAATGGCTCCCCACTCCAGTATTCTTGCCTGGAGAATTCCAAGGACAGAGGAGACTTTCGAGCTACCCTCCATGGGGTCGCAAAGAGTCAAACATGACTGAGCAACTAACACACACACACACACACACACACATAATGTGCACACATTTGTTAGGAAACTAAATATCAGGACATTTTTATATTGTCACTCCTCTTTCTTTAGATTATATATGACTCAATAGACTTGTCCCATTAAGAAAACTAGTGAAAATACTTGTCATAATTCCAACGCTGCCCCATTGTGTGATCCAATGTAGCAGAATCCATTAAGGAAGGAAAAGTCACATCTGACCACTTATGTGTAAGGACAAATAAATTAAGATCCACCAGCATGATTAAAACTGGTTCCACTTTGTTAAATCCCTTATGCTAGTTAATAGCTTCATGATAACCTCAAACTAAAAACTTCATAATTATATTAAACAATTTATTATCTTTCTGCTCATATCCAGTCAGTTAACATTTATTCTACCCAAACAGAGTTTCTTGCAATTGCCCTGCCCCTGTTTAATCCCATGCTTCCCTGATAGTTCAGTTGGTAAAGAATCTACCTGCAAAGCGAGAGACCAAAGTTCAATCCCTGGGTCCAGAAGG
Source organism: Dama dama (assembly GCF_033118175.1). Lineage (NCBI taxonomy): Eukaryota > Metazoa > Chordata > Mammalia > Artiodactyla > Cervidae > Dama > Dama dama. The sequence goes on along the minus strand of NC_083711.1, from coordinate 43,306,331 downwards.
TCCCCTGGAGAAGGGAAAGGCTACCCACTCCAGTATTCTTGGGCTTCCCTTGTGGCTCAGCTGGTAAAGAACCTGCCTGCAATGCAGGAGACCTGGGTTTGATCACTGAATTGGGAAGATCCCCTGGAGAAGGGAAAGGCTACCCACTCCAGTACCCTGACCTGGAGCATTCCAAGAACTGTATAGTTCAAGGGGTTGCAAAGAATCAGACAGGACTGAGCGACTTTCTCTTTCACTTTCAATTTTCACTTGTTTAATCCCATTGCCATTTCTGTAGTTCAGATCTTCTATTCTTTCTCATCTATAGTTTTTAATTACTCTTACTTCATTCCCCACTGCCTGCAGAAAATCAGTGCTTCCATCCATATTTTAATCTGATGCCAGAGTCATTTTTCTAAAAGAAAAATAAATCAACTATCTTCAAAAACACATGTATTGATTCTCAGTTTGCTATATACAAAATAAAATGAAAATTTTAATTCCTGGTATATAATATTGCTTACTAGTCAATTGCACATCTACTTTCAGTTTCATCTGTCAAGTCTGTAAGTCCCTGTATTCTATCCCTTTAATCTTGCTGTTCCTCAGATGTCTTTTAATTCCTCTAAGCATTCCCCTAGGAATAACTTGCTTGGCCTGGTTGAATGTAGTCATCCTTCAAACACAAGCTTAAATATGACCCCTAATCTCTGCCCCTTCCTCTGTAACTTCATAGTATTCTACACTTTTCTCATCATATTTTGATACTTTGTTTTCACAGCTCTATCTTGTACTAGAACATGATCTCATTAAGGACAAAGACCATGCTATGTCATTCCATTACTTGGCTTACAATAAGTAATTTTTAAAAAATGAAAAAAACAAGGTATGTATTGTTACCTTAATTATAGGTCCAATTTTAGGAAGTCTTGATTATAGATAGTATGCTCTAAATCTTCCTGTGATATGCATTTACCATAAATTCATATATTCTAGTTTTGAGTCAAAAATAGAGTCAATATAATTACTTTTTTGAATTAATTTTAAACTTAATATTTGAATGTTGAGATTTCTGGTTTAGGCAGTAAGTGAAGCTTATGAAGGCTGAGACGGTTCCATGTATATCCTCACGTGTTTTCCCATCACAACTAATTTAAATGCAGTAAAAGTGTCTGCTTTGTTGTTTACAAGCAACTAGGGGCTTGGATTCTTTCATTTAGAGCCACTAGAGACTCTAGATAAAGTACTAGAATAAACAATTTAATGAATAAATAATTAACACACAATTAAAAAGTTATTAAAAGAGACTGGCTTTAAATATCTGTGTATTGAAAGTCTTGTAAGTCTCCTGTAGATTAGCATTTAATCTCTTATCTCTATTATTAATCTTGGCTAATGGCATTTTTAGTCTTAACTAAGAAAAATTTTATATTATTATTTCTTCTAATATCAAATCCAACTAAAATTGCTTCATTTTTGTGTACATACTTTAGAGCAATATTGCTGAATTATTTTTGTGTTTTATTTTGAAAACTATTTCTAGATAAAAGACTACTAAGTGTGACAAGCATAACAGTCTCATAAAAATTCTTACAATTGGCTCTTGAGTTGTAATGAGCTTACTGTCCCAGAAATTCTGGAGCAAATTAGATGATTCTACATGCTAGACACTTTAATTTCTTACATAACTTCCTAATAAAATAGTTTATAGGAGCATCTCTTGTAACTGTGCTATTTCAATGCCACTGTGACAAATTTAGGATATATATCAAAAGCAATTGTCCAGATTTTAAGACTTGTTTATTTCATCAATATGGTAATCTTCATAAAGTAAGTTTTAGCTTCCTAAGATCCTAGGTAAAATTATTTAAAAATAACTATTTGGATGATTCATGTCTTCATTCATTTAAGAAGTTAACATGATTTAGGGAACAATTCTGAAATGATTCATCAATAACTTCATATTCCAAGGAATATGTTACATCTTTTCTTAAATAATCCATTTCTTAAGTCCTTGGGGTCAAATTGCTAGGGAAATTTGTTATTTTATTTTGTCAAATGTATGTGTCTTTTAAAAAGAAAAAAGATAAACTCTCATGAGTCTACTTAAACACACACATGGGTGAAGTGAAATGTTACAGTATGATTGGGAAACACCTGAAATTGTTAAATACATCATTTCTGTATTTTTTTCAATGCCATTAAATATAAAGTAAAACAGTGTAAAGATCATCAAAACTGCTACCTGGCACTTTGATATAATTCCTTCCATTTTTTCATTGGTGTGAAATGAAATATGAGTGTGACTAGCAAGGCCCATTGATAATTCCAGGGAAGTAAAAATAGAATCTGGGTAATAAAGTCTAGCTTTTGTTTTTCCTTTTTGCTTAGTCTCGTTTCACTTGCTTATAGGGTGTCATATGCAGAAGCCTTGCACTAGTACCTAAACCAGAGTTCTTAATGCAAAGAGCTGCACCGACACCTCAGCTCTGCAAGCATGTGCAGAAATGCCAGGCGGGACACCTCAGTTCAAGACAGCAGCGGAAGGCTGTGTGTAGAGATACTGCACCCAGCACTGTGATCTGGAGCGTGAGCAGCACAATTGTGCCCGACGGGTGTGCTGCTCTCTGATCCAGGGACAAAACTTCTCTTCGCTTCTGAGCTTAGCTTCGTCTCATTCTATCGGATTAAGCAACATTGAGCAGAAGGGTACTTGGGGGCCAACTTGGGACAGTTGGTAATATGAATGTGAACATAAAATGCTCAGGAGTCTTAGGAAAGTCATTTACAAAAAAGATACATTATTTTTTTTCACCATTCTTTTGTTATTTTCATAAACAATTCTACATGATCACCCTTTAAACATGTAATTATTACGTAGCAATTGACTGTACATGTCTTTATAAAGTTATTAATTATCAATGATGTTATTGATAATCTGTGGATTGTACAAGTATTTAAAAATAGGTTATTTAGGGCTTATTTTCACCAGCATAAATGTTTCATCATTACCAACTGTTTTTACTATACTAGAATCTACCTAAATTGTACAGAGTAAGAAAAGAAAAATGTAGGTATAACTTGAATAATTGTTCTGCAACAATGCCTTGGAAGCATTAGAGTTCCTAGTCCTTTGTTCTTACTTATGTTAACTTATATTGTCAGTGAAATTTGACTTTTTAAATAAAAGTCTATGTGCATAATTACAAGGAGCAATATGTATTTTCTTAATAGCTTCTATGACATCTTCTTGTTTGAGTTAATTGGTATATTGATTTGATAAACCTTTTAGGACAAACACCTAAGTGAAAGAGTAATGAACATGATTTTTCTCCTTTGAAGAGGTCTTCAAAGGAGAAAAAAGGAGAGAAAAAGCTAAAGACTTTGTAATAAAGCAATCTGAAAAACACTTCAATTTTTAAGAACAGAAATATCAAAATTTAGGAGTTTTTTTGTTGTTGTTTGGATTTTTTTTCTGTTATGTTTATATCTAAAGCCTCTCTTACTTTTTTCAGCTCTAGTAAATATTGTATTTCCAACTAATACATGTATGGGCGTGTGAGTTCAGAGGGAAGGAAAACAGCAGCTAACATCATCTGACACATGTGGCCCTCTGAGCTTATACAAATGACGGGTTTAAGATTATGTGGTGTGCAATTAGAAAATAGCAATAGGTAAATGCATTGTGTTTGGGAAAACATTTTGTTTGGGGGAAAGAAACTGGTTTGGATTAAAATAATTAGGATTAAATTTCAGCACTGTTTCTAGTAGTTGTTAGATCTTGGAAAATGAATAAGCTTATATCTTAACTTTCAGTTCAGTTCAGTTCAGTCGCTCATTGTGTCTGACTGTTTGCGACCCCATGAACCGCAGCACGCCAGGCCTCCCTGTCCATCACCAACTCCAGAGTCTACCCAAACCCATGTCCATTGAATTGGTGATGCTATCCAACCATCTCATTCTCTGTCGTCCCCTTCTCCTCCTGCCCTCAATCTTTCCCAGCATCAGAGTCTTTTCAAATGAGTCAGCTCTTCGCACCAGGTGGCCAAAGTATTGGAGTTTCAGCTTCAACATCAGTCCTTCCAATGAACACACAGGACTGATCTCCTTTAGGATGGACTGGTTGGATCTCCTTGCAGTCCAAGGGACTCTCAAGAGTCTTCTCCAACACCACAGTTCAAAAGCATCAATTCTTAGGTGCTCAGCTTTCTTTACTCATTCGGAAAAGAATAATAATAATAGATAACTCAGAGGATTATTATTAAGATTAAATGAAAGTATATCAGATCACCAGAACATTGCCTGGTGCATTGTTTGTCATCAGTAAATACATATTCCTTTCATAATTCTAAAAACAAAGAAAAGCATGTTAAAAGATTGTTGCATAAATCTTCTACAAAATTCTGTAAAGTTCCATATTGCTTTTCAAACCGTGCATGAAGGTAGATGATTATAACTGTTAGCTGACAAACGCAGATTCTCTGGTGATTTCCCTCTAGAAATTTTTATTCATAAAATGGAATAGATGACTAGTATTATTCATTTCATAAAAGTTCACTTTTGGAAATATTTATTTTCAAATTTTATTTTGGAAAAGGTATTGTTATTGTTGTTGCTATTGTTGTTTGGGAGAAAAATGTGCCTGTCATATGCTAGTAAGCTAGGTCTGTAGATATGCAAAGTACCAAAGCCGAGGTGAACAAGTAGGCAATTTATTCACTTCCACCGAGTTACCTAGGCTTCCCTGCTGGCTCAGATGGTAAAGAATCTGCCTGCAATATAGGAGACCAGAGTTCGATCCCTGGGTTGGGAAGATCCCCTGGAGAAGCAAATACTCACCCCAGCTATTCTTGCCTGGAGAATTCCATACAGAGGAGCCTGGTGGGCTATAGTCCATGGGGTCACAAAGAGTTGAACATGACTGAGTGACTAAGCCAGCACACTGAGTCACCTACACAAAGTAAAAACATGAAGCTCTTTTTGCATTACTATTACTGATGTTATTGTTTTCCTTCAATTAAGTGTATGTTCAATAAAGAAATTGTTATTGCTTTACCTTAACTAGGGAAACTAATCAAACGAATCTTTTGCTCTTACTGACTTTCTGTCCTGAAACATACATACACACCATGGAATATTACTCAGCCATTAAAAAGAATTCATTTGAATCAGTTCTAATGAGATGGATGAAACTGGAGCCCATTATACAGAGTGAAGTAAGCCAGAAAGATAAAGACCAATATAGTATACTAACACATATATATGGAATTTAGAAAGATGGTAATGATAACCCAATATGCAAAACAGAAAAAGACACAGATGTACAGAACAGAATTTTGGACTTTGTGGGAGAAGGCGAGGGTGGGATGTTTAGAGAGAACAGCATTGAAACATGTATATTATCTAGGGTGAAATAGAGCACCAGCCCAGGCTGGATGCATGAGACAAGTGCTCGGGCCTGGTGCATTGGGAAGACCCAGAGGGATGGGGAACACATGTAAATCCATGGCTGATTCATGTCAACGTATGGCAAAAACCACTACAATATTGTAAAGTAATTAGCTTCCAACTAATAAAAATAAATGAAAAAAAAAAAAAAAAACTGGAGTAGGGAGGATTGAGTGCAATGACTGGTGAAGTTGGAAAGGAGTGATCAAAAGTCTGGAAGTCTGATGCAGCTGGAATTTTCAAGACAGACTGTCAAGAGTAGGAAGCTATACAGAGGAAAGGCAACTAGAAATCTGTTGAGATATACCATAGACCTTGGCTGAGTAATAACTTAAATGTCATAGGGTAAGATTCAGTTAAACCAAGAAAAGAAAAAATACCAAAACCCTATAAACTGAAAAGCTACTACAACACATAAATTTGGGAAATGTCCAAGTTTGACAAAACTGGAAATAACATACCATATTGAGCACACAGACTTTAGAGAAGATTCCATGTCACATGGTTTAGGAGTATAATTAAACTGACCCTGAAGCTTAGTCTAGACTCAAACTAGTGAAACTTATTTATAAATATAAATATAAAAAACATCTTATTTGTAAGATGTGAAAAAATCTAGTTACAAATACATTTACTGCTGATGAGAACAAAACTAAACATTCTTAAAGGAAAACAGTTAAGATTCATATATTCAACAATAAAATTCAACACAAAACAAATTTTTATTAGGTAAAACAATAACATCCATGATCATGAAAAAATCAATAAATATGAGAACAGAAAAAATGAATACAATGTGGTTATAAAATAGCTATGATAAATATGTATAGAATTTTAAAGAAAACTATCAACATAAGAAAAAGAACAAATTATTTAAAAAGAAACAAATGAAATTTTATGTTTAGAAAAACCTGAAATGAAAAGTCATCGCTGGTGAGCATAATGGCAGATTAAACATTATAAAGAAAAAGATATTAAAACTTAGGTAGATCAACAGAGATAATTCAAAATAAAATCGGACAGAGGCTGAAAGTGACTAGAAATTCAGTAATCTGAAGTAAAATAAGCAACTTGACAGATATGAAATTGCAACCTGGGGCAAGATGGGGAAGAAAAAATATTTGATGAAATAATGAGCAAATACCATCTAGTTTTAACACCAATATAAATCCAAAGAACAAGAAATTCAGCAAAATTAGAGTAGTATAAAAAAGTTTTAAATGAATTCTAGGCATCATGATAAAAATCCTGAAAACCAGCAATCAAAAGAAAGCCTTAATAGTAGCCATAAAGTAAGATACATTATGTACAGAGAAACAAATATTTAAAAAAAAAAAAAAAAAGCTCACTTCCCATTGGAAAAAAATGCTAATCAGAAGACAATGCAATATATTATTAGCAGATTTAAAGACTTTAAAATTTCAACTTAGAAGGTTATACTCGGAAAAATAAATCAAATATAAAGGTGAAATGAAACATTTTCAGAAAAACAAAGAAAAAATTTTCAGAAAAACAAAACTTCTCAAAAAAAGTTGAGAAAAGTTCACAATATAGAAAATATTCAAGACATTCTATAATCTAATGGAAGCCTATTTCAGATAAACACTCAAATTTTTATAAAGAAATTGAAAGTTTTACTAGTGATAAGAATGTGCATAAATACAAAATTCTCTTCTCACTAAAAATAAAGCTTGCTTCAAACATATTGGCTCTTAAAGCAAAACCAACCCAAAGTGCAGTGAACGTTATAAGTAAAAATAAATCCAATGACTTTACTAGCATAGAGGACAGGGGAAAAAAAGAATATTTTGTAATTTTTTTCAATTTAGTTATTATTATTTTTGATCAATGGAACAGAGAACCCAAAAATAAATGCATCAATACATGTGCAACTAATTTACAACCAAAGAACCTAGAATACACAATAAGGAAAGGAAAAAAATGATACTGAATCTTTATCTTACACCATTTACAAAAAAATCAACTCAAAATGAATTATTGACTTGAAAGAATCTAAGACCTAAACCCATACAACTCCTAGGAGAAAACTAAAGCAGTAACTCCTTCACACTGGTCTTTGCAATAATTTTTAAATTTGATACCAAAAACAAAAGCAACAGAAGCTAAATTCAGCAAGTGGGATTACTCAAAAATTTCTGCACAGTGAAGGAAATCATCAACAAACTGAAAAGGCAACCTATGAAATAGGAAAAAATTATTTGCAAATCATTTATCTGATAAGGGGTTAATATAAAAAGCATAGGAAGAACTCAGCCAACTCAATAGTCCAAATAACAATCAATCAGTTGTAGTGTTTTTGGATTTTAGAAAAAGCAGTATCATATTATTTGAAGGTACACTGTGATTTTAAGAAGTACACATTGTAAACCTCAAATATGCAGGTGACAGCACCCTAATGGCAGAGAGAGAAGAGGAACTAAAGAGCCTCTTGATGAAGGTGAAAGAGGAGAGTAAAAAAGCTGGCTTAAAACTCAACATTCAAAAAACTGAGATCATGGCTTCTGGTCCCATCACTTCATGGCAAATAGATAGGGGAAAAAATGGAAACAGTGACAAACTTTATTTTCTTGGGCTCCAAAGTCACTGTGGATGGTGACTGTAGCCATGAAATTAAAAGGCACTTGCTCCTTGGAAGAAAAGCTGTTACAAACTTAGACAGCATATTAAAAAGCAGAGACATCACTTTGCCAACAAAGATCCATATAGTCAAAGCTATGGTTTTGCCAGTAATCATGTATGGATGTGAGAGTTGGACCATGAAGATGGCTGACTGCTGAAGTTGATGCTTTCGAACTGTGGTGCTGGAGAAGATTCTCCATTGAACTGCAAGGAGATCAAACCAGTCAATCCTAAAGGAAATCAATTCTGAATATTGATTGGAGGGACTGATGTTGAAGCTGAAGCTCCAATTCTTTGGCCACCTGATACAAAGAGCTGACTCACTGGAAAAGACCCTGATGCTGGGAAAGATAGAAGGCAGGAGGAGAAGGGGACGACAGAGGATGAGATGCAAATTCTGGGAGATTGTGAAGGACAGGGAAGCCCGACATGCTGCAGGCCATGGGGTCGCACAGAGTCAGACACAACTGAGCGACTGAACAACAGCACACATGCATACACATTATACAAAGGAATATTACTCAGCCATAGAAAAGAAGGCAATCTTGCCATTTGCAGCAACATGGATAACACCTGAGGGTTTTATGCTAAGTGAAGTAAGTCAGACAGAGAGAGGTAAATACCATATGATTTTACCTACATGTGCAATCTAAAAAGCAAAATAAATAAACAAAACAAAATTCACAGATGCAGAGAACAAATACCAGAAGGAAAGACAATTAGGGAGTGGCTGAAATGAGGAAAAGGTGTCAATAGTATGGTGATAGACAGTAGCTTACTGTGGTGATCACTTTGCAGTGAATACAAATAACAGGCTATAATGCTGTATGCATGAAATTTATACAATATTATATAACAACTGTACCCCAGTCAAAAATCAAATATTTGTGATATTCAAATGAAAACAGCATGAAAATAATAGGTAAGCCACAGACTCAAAGAAAATGCTTGTAATATACCTATCTGACAAAGAACTTATATCCAAAATATGTACAGACTTTTTTAATTCAGAAAAAAACATATGGGCCACAATGAAGCTGGTGCACAAATATTCATAACCATGTTATTTGTAAAGCAAAAACTGGAAACAAATTGAATATCTGTCAACTGGTGAATGTATAAATAAACAAAGCTACATACATATGATGAGATAGCATTTTGTAATAAAAAGTATGAACTGTTGATACTACAACAATAATGATGAAATTAAAAACATTATACTGAAAATAACAAGCCATGTACAACCAGACACAAAGTAGTACATACTGTTTCCATTTATATGAAATTCTAGACTTGGACTAAACCTATATCTCTGATAGAAATCAGATAAGGATCGTCTGAGATGTGAGGACCCCATGGATTGACTACATCAGGGAATTAGGAAACTTTTTAAACTTACAGAAATATTCTAGATTTTGATTGGGGGCAGAAGTTAGACAAGCATATGCAGCTGTTAAATGTAAAACATGAATCTGTAATCTTAAAACAACTATTTTATTGTATGAAAATTTACTTTATGAAAGTTATGTCACAATTCACTTACAAAAAAGATGATTCAAACTTCGATTAACCATTTACTATATATCATCTATAATTTGTGACTGTCATAAGATATTGACTCTCTTGGTTGTAAACTCTCAGGCAAATGTTGAATATGTAGTGTAAATAAGTCACAGACAGGCTTCTATTGAAGACATGTTCTGCTATGAAGACATAATGCAAAGTCTGTTATCTTTGAATTTAAAAGAGATCTGAGTTCAAAACTGCCACTGTTTGTATTGAATATACAAACATTAAAGTTGCATGAGTTTCTGTTTTGTTCACCTACGGAATTTGGATAACAATTTTTATCCTATAGGCTTGTTTTCACTATGAAGTTTCTCTTTTTCTCTGAACTGTTGAAAGTGAAAGTCAAGGTGTGAGTTGCTCAGTCGTGTCCGATTCTTTCCGACCCCATGGACTATATCCTGCCAGGTTCCTCTGTCCATGGAATTCTCCAGGCGAGAATACTGGAGTAGGTTGCCATTCCCTTTGCCAGGGGATCTTCCTTAAAAGGGATCGAACCTGGATCTCCTGCATTGCAGGAAGATTTGTTACCATCTGAGCCACAAGGGAAGACTGCTTAACTTTTATCACTTCACATTTCTGAGATAGGCAAGTCTAGACTGTATTGATACATTGCAGAACATCAGATACACCAAACTGAGCTCCATTAGAACAAAACTCTACCATTCTCTTACAATAACCTGTGATGAGGAATAATGTCAGCATTTTCTTTTTGAGATGGAAAAGTGATTAAATGGTTATATATCTGGAAGAAAAAAGAACTCATTCTCCTTCATTTATGGCTTACAAGGGAATAGAAAAGTTATGCTCAGAATTCTTATTACCTGCTTAGGTTTTTTCAAGACTAAAACAATAAAAATTAAACAGAGAGGGAGAGAGAGAATTAAGCGTTCTTTCTTGAGAAGTACCTTCCCCTTTTAAAGGAGTGTGAGGCCAGGATAAGACCCAGGAAGAGGGCTAATGATTGTAATCAGTTTCTCAGACCAGACTGAAGTTTAGACATTCTAGAAGATGAGTTAAAAAGGAAAAAACAGAAAAAAGGAAAACATAGTCCCTTTGTAAGAAAGGAAATAGGAATTGTGGGGAAAAGACCAGCCAGGGATCAAAACTGCACATTTCACTGGGAAGTCTCAACAGAAAACTGAATATATTGGTAGAGAGATGTAAAGAGTCATTAAAGTGGAAAGGAAATGGAATAATAACATATGTGAGGAACCAGCACAGTGCCTAATTAGCTGTACAATAAATATGACTCCCTTCTTTCCTGGTCTTACTTGTGCTTAATCATCACACTGCAACTAACAAGAACCTAAATCAGAGGGAGGGTGAGAGCCCATTGGGACAGAAGGAAGCAACGTTGTTGTTCCTAATGTGTGAGCCAGGAGGCACCATGACATCAGATACTGGGTAATTGCATCCTGGCTGCTCATTTGTGCTCTGGAGCAGCTGCCAAACCAAGAAGTTGGAAGCTGAAGCCCATGGTTTGAAAACATGGGAAGAATTAAAATTTCCATATTACTGAGATTTAAATTGCAGGGATCTTAGAGGAAGCCTTTTTTCATGACAGATTCCCCGAAGGTTCTCAGTTAATAAATCACTGATAGAGCTCAGGGGGCCACCTAGATTCCCAGCCCCACCACTATTCCAATTTAGTTCATTTAAGGTAGAAATGTTTTTGAGATCACACTTGTCTGCAAAATTTTTCAAAACTTGTTGATCAAATAGGTTACATCTTGAAGCCTTGGGGAAAGGTTTTATTTTTTATTCCCCTTTCACTATGTTTGTTCAATCACTAAGTCCTGTCCAATCCTTTGCAACCCTATTAATTTAAGCATACCAGGCTTCCCTGTCCTTCGCTATCTCCCCAAGTTTGTTCAAACTCATGTCCATTGAGTCAGTGATGCTATCCAACCATCTCATCCTCTGTTGCCCCTTTCTCCTATGTTTACCTATTTCTAATATGCAAACAAATAATGGAAGTAAGTTTCAAACATGCTAAGTATATTTTTTCTTTTAAAGAATTGCATATTGTTACCATCAGAAAAGGGGCTTCCCTGGTGGCTCAGTAGTAAAGAATCCACCTGCAATGCGGGAGACCTGGGTTTGATCCCTGAATCAGGAAGATCCCATGGAGAAGAGAATGACAACTCAGTCTAGATTTACTTTAGACAAATGAATATCCTTAATGGAACATAACCTTTCCCCCTATTTATAAGGGCTTTCCTGGTAGCTCAGTTGGTAAAGAATCCACCTGCAAAGCAGGAGACCCTGATTTGATTCCTGGGTTGGGAAAGTCCCCTGGAGGTATAGGCTACCCACTCCAGTATCCATGGGCTTCCTTGGTGGCTCAGATGGTAAAGAATCCATCTGCTATGTGTGAGAACCTGGGTTCAATCGCTGGCTTGGGAAGATCCCCTGGGGGAGAATATGGCTACCTACTCCAGTATTCTGGCCTGGAGAATCCCCATGGACAGAAGAGCCTGGTGGGCTACAGTCCCTGGGGTTGCAAGAGTCGGATATGACTGAGCAACTAAGAACAGCACAGCCCCATCAGAAAGAAGGAAGAAATCTACATTTGTATTGCTAAATTAGTAACTTTTAGACAGATTGTGGTGTCACTTTCAAAGCCATAGTGCAGCATAAATAATACCCTGCTGTTTTCACCTCATCTGTGTAATGCAGTCTGCAAAGTGCATTGAACAAATGATGCAACAGTTCTATAAATATGTTGACATCATCTAAAGTACACAGCTGTTCTGTTCCACAGAAAAAAGTACTCACCCATTATCCAAACATTGTTTGAAAGCTAATTTCACAAGGGCTTGTGTAGGAAATTATTTTGCTCTTGATATTTTGTGTTTAAATACAAATACCAAAAATCATCTTAAACCAAGTCTTCATAAAAAGTATCTGTGCACCCATAGTCAGGGCTGCTTCTTGACAAGCACACAATTATGTTGCTTTGCCTTTTCAGATGTTTTACTCTATGTTTTCTAATGGTGTTATACTTTATTAACAAGCCTTAATTAGAGATGTAAATTAGTGAAAATGGCATTAAAAAGTTGCTGTGATTATATGCAAAGGCAATATAATCATTAAATATGATTATTTTTCCAATTCTGTTAATTTTAGTTGCATTATTCATCAAATATTATATGAATTTGTCAACTAAAAAATGACCCACAATGTGAGAACTAAGTTAAGTTTTATTTGGGGGCAAAATGAGGACTGCAGCCCAGGAGACAGCAGACAGCTCTGAAAAACTGCTCCAAAGAGGTAGTGAAAAAAGGTCAATATATAAGATTGTGGGGAAGGGGGAGTTCAATGCAATCCAGCACTTATATCACAAAAGGCTTTCTGGTAGTCACAAGGAGCTGATGTCATCATGAAAGGATTTAGTGCTTTTCTAGATATGAGGCGATAAAAGGACTGGGATCAAGAAATCAGTTCCTGAAAATATTTACCTATCTAAAGACCCGTTTTACCAGTCTCCCTGGAGCCCTAAGTGCCTCATTCCCCATGCTTAAGACTATAAGTTCATTTAGCTATAAATAATTCACATAATAGTAAATAACTGATAATTTTCTTATGGTTATACCTAAACTGAATTTGGGGGCTGATTTGCTTTGGAAACAATTTTAATCACTTTATTCAGGAAAAATAAATAAACAAATAAGTGTCTTGAGTAGGGCACATATAAAATATTGAAGTATTAAATATTCTACATAAGTTAAGAATTTTTTACATTTAGTCAATTGCCAGCATTTATAATATCCTTGGCTATGGTAATATCTGCATAAAGCTTAATTTTTTTTTTTTCAAATTCTGCCTTATTCAATGAGAAAATGAAAAAGAAATTTGAACAAAATTCTGGTGATATGAGGGACAGCTATGCCAAGAGCAAAATTGGACTCAATCTGTATTGAAATGCAAATCTCAGAGCCATTTGCAAAATCTGAATATCTGAAAATATGGATGGAATTCAGATAAGATAATATTAGAAGAAGATGAACAAGACAAATCATTCTCAAGACAGTATTGTTAAGGACTAGAATGTAGACAGAATGTGATGTGCAGAACTAAATCTAGGGAAAATGTTATTAGATATTTTCACAGTTTAGATTGACTCTTGTTCTTTTTTATTTTATATCTGACCTGAGTAAATATTCAATTCTTAATAAATAAATGACTATATTGATATAAATCCATGGTAAAAACCAGCTTAGCAGATATTTAGTCCAATGTCTAGGTGAGGAACGTTTGGAAGATTAGATAAACTAGATGCAGGGGAATGAGAAATGTAAATAATCTTCATAGTGGATGATAGACCACTGGAGAACCCAGTTTTGAGAAAAGCGCACTTAACCTGCAGCCTGGAGATGTCCTGTTTTATAAATGTGTTGTGTGTTATGCTGTCCTAAGTTGCCTCAGTCATGTCTGATTCTTTTTGACCCTATGGACTGTAGCCAGACAGGTTCCTCTGTCCATGGGATTCTCCAGGCAAGGGTACTGGAGTGAGTGACCATGTCCTCCTCCAGTGGATCCTTCTGAAGCTCCATTTTGTATATATGCTCAGTAATCAAGTGTTTAGTTAGTGATCAATATGTAGTCAATGGTTGTGTTTTGCTGGCATTCTTAGAATGTTTTTATTTTTTCTTTTCTCTAGTTCAGATTTAGTGGGTGCTTCCCAGGTGGCACTAGTGGATAAAGAATCCTTCTGCCAATACAGGAGACCCAGGTTACATCTCTGGGTCAGGAAGATCTCCTGGAGAAGGAAATGACAACCCACTTCAGATTTAGATAGAAATTAAAACCAAGGATATTAACAGGAATTTCACTAAAAATTCAGATTTGTTTTCTGCATCAAGTTTAAGCTTGGATTTTGAGATTAAGAACACTCTATGGGCAATGTTGTTGATACACAATGAGAGCAATTATTTTCCTGAAATTCCCACATATCATCTGCTCATTTATAACCCTGAAGAAGAATCAGGATATCAATATATAATTTTGAGTAGGTCTTTGAATTCCACACTTCTAAAATTCTCATTGATTTTTTTTAACTTGAATTTCTATATAGAATTAGAATGTCATAGAACTCACTGCTTTGGAAAACTAGGACCAGATTAAATTTGTCCTGTATGGTTATTAGGGGAGATATACCTTAACTAAATTGTGACTACTTTGTGAAATATCTTGAGGTAGTGAATATTTAAGACTTAATAAAAAAATATAAAGTTAAATTTATTATCCTAGAGACTAGAACTAAGACTAGGATTTGAAGAATAGAGTTAATAAATTTCCCCTCAACATAAGGAAGAACTTTTAGCAATGAAACCTATCCAAGCATAGAAAAGGCTGCATCTCAAGTAGTCAGTTCCCTGACATTGGATTATTTGAGAAGAAGCCAGATATATGACTACCATTTGGGGATGGTATGCATCTAGTGAGAAGGGAGATTATGTGACCTTTAAGGTCCCTTCAAATCCTGTTATGATTATAAGTAGATGTCTGACTGAAACTAGTTTAACACACATGACGATGCTAAAATATCAGTATGGTCAAATCCAGCCAAAGAGAGAATAAATTGAAGGTACCATTGTGATTGGGGAAAACAAGTATATTTTCTAAACTCTAGTAGCAATGAGTTGCAGGGTAAATTACTGCTATGAATCAGTGTTTGGCATGAAGGAGACACAATGATTTAGTGCTTCAACCTCAGTCCATATGGAGTTACTTATCAAGTGGCAGAAACTGCTGTAAAGCATGCTAGAATGAATCTGCTGCCTACTACACAAGCACTGTGTAATGTTGCTGTCAACTGCAGAGTGTTTCTACATGTAACAACAACAACAACAACAGAAATGACAGAGATTCGCTACCGCCTATCACTGCTTTGATCATAGAATTTAGCTAAACTTGTCTTTCAGCTGTCAAACAAAAAGGAAGATTGACATTAGGACTAAACATATTAAAATTGATCAGAAAGTATAAACAAGGATAGGTAGGACAGAGAGACATTCTAGCATAGGTACAAAATAAAACTGAGATGAACTTTCAAACCTTCACTGCAAGATTGTTCACCCAAAGATGTCTCTGAGAGGTTGATATAAGATATGGATATAAATCAATGAGCTTTCTTGCTTCTGGCTTCTGTTTCAGATCAGTTCACTCACTCAGTTTGGTTCAGTTCAGTCACTCAGTTGTGTCCGATTCTTTGTAATCCTACGAATCGCAGCACGCCAGGCCTCCCTGTCCATCACCAACAGCCAGAATTTACCCAAACTCATGTCCATCGAGTCAGTGATGCCATCCAGCCATCTCATCCTCTGTCATCCCCTTCTCCTCCCACCCCCAATCCCTCCCAGCATCAGGGTCCTTTCCAATGAGTCAACTCTTCACATGAGGTGGCCAAAGTATTGGAGTTTCAGCTTTAGCATCAGTCCTTCCAATGAACATCCAGGACTGATCTCCCTTAGGATGGACTGGTTGGATCTGCTTGCTGTCCAAGGGACTCTCAGGAGTCTTCTCCAACACCACAGTTCAAAAGCATCAATTCTTCGGCACTCAGCTTTCTTTATAGTCCAACTCTCATATCCATACATGACCACTGGAAAAACCATAGCCTTGACTAGACGGACCTTTGTTGGCAAAGTAATGTCTCTGCTTTTTAATATGCTATCTAGGTTGGTCATAACTTTCCTTCCAAGGAGTAAGAAAGTGTCTGTTGATTTCATGACTGCAGCCACCATTTGCAGTGATTTTGGAGCCCCACAACATAAAGTCTTCTGTTTGGAAGGCTTCTGTTCAGACTCTGACAATGTCGGTACTTGCAGGGAGATAGAGGGAGGAAATAGAAGCCAGATTAATTATTACCCTAGCTTCCCCCTGCAAGGTTGCTTCACTTGATTGAGTACATGATCTAGAGTACCAGCTCCTGTAGCATGGCCATCTCCCCTTAGCCTCTTTGTTTTTGGTTCCAGGTAACTTCTTCTTCTGGGCTTAGGGATGGAAAAGGACTCTTTCTGTTACTGTTACTAGCTCTTTTGTGTGTGTTAGTCACTCAGTCATGTCGACTTTTTGCAATTCCATGGACTGTAGCCCGCCAGGCTCCTACATCCATGGGATTCCCCAGGCAAGAATACTGGAGTGGATTACCATTCCCTTCTCGAGAGGATCTTCCTGACCCAGGATTTAAACATGGATCTCCCACATTGCAGGCAGATTCTTGACTGATTGAGCTACCAGGGAAGCCTACCCTACTGCAGTATGACTTTGCAGTAGCTCTTGGACACTGCACATTTAATACTACCCCAACATTCTCTGCATGGGGCTTCCCAGGTGACACTAGTGGCAAAGAATCCATCTGCCAATGCAGAATACATAAGATAGGCAGGTTTGATCTCTGGGTTGGGAAGATCCCCTGGAGGAGGGTATGGCAACCCACTCCAGTATTCTTGCCTGGAGAATCCCATAGTCAGAGGAGCATGGTGGGCTACAGTCTATAAACAGTCGGACACAACTGAAGTGACTTAGCATGTACGCGTGCATTCTCTGCTGCTGCTGCTGCTGCTAAGTCACTTCAGTCGTGTCCGACTCTGTGCGACCCCATAGATGGCAGCCCACCAGGCTCCCCCGTCCCTGGGATTCTCCAGGCAAGAATACTGGAGTGGGTTGCCATTTCCTCCTCCAATGCATGAAAGTGAAAAGTGAAAGTGAAGTCGCTCATTCATGTCCGACTCTTTGCGACCCCATGGACTGCAGCCTACCAGGCTCCTCTATCCATGGGACTTTCCAGGCAAGAGTACTGGAGTGGGGTGCCATAGCTTTCTCTGCATTCTCTGCATATCTTTATAAATAATTCCTTAACTAAATCCTGTGCAAATGACCAACATGTAACTTGCTCTCTGTTTCCTTCCAGGTCTCTGGCCTTTGCTATTTGTTCCTTCTGCAAGTTTTATTTGGCCACAGGCTTTCACAGATGTTTTAGGTAAATTATTGTCTCCCATATAGGGTAAAGGTTCCTCTGTCCATGGAATTCTCCAGGCAAGAATACTGAAGTGGGTAGCCATTCCCTTCTCCAGGGGCTCTTCCTGACCCAGGAATTGAACCTGGGTCTCCTGCACTGCAGGCAGATTCTTTACCATCTGAGCCACCAGGGAAGCCTACCCTAGTGGAGTATGTCCTCATCCTAACCTAATTATATTTACAAAGACATTCTTTTCAAATAAGATCCAATTCTGTGTTTCCAAGAAGGACTTGAATTTGGAGCACACTATCTAGTTCAATATTCATTGGAAGTATTGATGCTGAAGCTGAAGCTCCAATCCTTTGTCTTCTTGACACAAAGAGCCGACTCATTGGAAAAGCCTCTGGTGCTGGGAACGACTAAAGGCAGAATGAAAAGGGGACAACAGAGGATGAGATGGTTGGATGGCATTATCAACTCAATGGACATGAGTTTGAGAAAACTCCAGGAGATAGTGAAGGACAGGGAAGCCTGGCTTTTGCAGTCCATTGGGTTCCAAAGATTTAGACACTACCGAATGATTGAACAACAAATCTCATTCAATACAGAATGTATTAAATATGTAATTTTAACATATAGCTTATATATTTTATGCTAGGCTCAAAGTGTTTAGAGTGTTTATTGAATATTCCTGGAGAAAATTATATTGTCAGTTGAAAGAAAAGTATAAAATTGATTATTTTTGTGGTAACTGAAAATAATTTGGATCTTGCCTGCAATGCAGGAGACCCAGGTTAGATCCCTGGATCACAGAAATCCCCTGGAGAGGGAATTGTTACACTCTGCAGTATTCTTGCCTGGAGAATTTCATGGACAGAGGAGGCTGGTGGGCTCTGGTCCATGGGGTCACAAAGAGTCAGACATGACTGAGCAAATAACACTTTCACTTTCAGGCTCTAAATTTGGTAAGACTGGTCCTTATAAGAAGAGTTGAAGAGATACAGAGACATGAACGCAAGACGTGGGGAAGGTGATGTGAAGATAGGGAAAAAGACCGTGTGAAGACAGAGCAGAAATCGGAGTCTCATAGAGGCTCATACTTAGAAGCTGAGGAACACCAAAGAAGGCCAGAAACCACCCAAAGCTAGAAAAAAGCAAAGAAAATTCCTCCCCTAGAGTCTTCAAGGGAAAGGATGGCCTTGCTGACAATATGATTTCAAATTTCTATCCTCTCAACCTGTGAAAGAACAAATTTCTATTGTTTAAGCCACCCCATTTGTGGTGGTTTTTATAGCAGCCTCCCCAGTGGCTCAGATGTGGGAGACCTGGGTTCGATCCCTGGGTCGGGAAGATCCCCTGGAGAAGGAAGTGGCAACCCACTCCAGTACTCTTGCCTGGAGAATCCCATGGACAGAGGAGCCTGGTGGGCTACAGTCCATGGGGTTGCAAAGAGTCGGACATGACTGAGCGACTTCACTTCACTTCACTTCACTTTAGGAAACTAATACAGATGCCTATTTAGTATAAATATTATTCCACTTGCTTCTTTAAAAAAGACAATGGTAATTTTGAACCTATTCAAGAGAAAGTTTTATTTTCAACTGAATTTATGGTGTTTTGTCAGTATGCAAAAGGAAATACAATGATTAGTTTTACATAAATTAGTTTTCCTTTTGTTATTCGAGTTGATGATCGTTTGTCACTATTTAATTGTGGTAAAATACCTAATATTTACATGTTTGCAAATTGTCTCACATTTAGTAATAGATGTACTTAGCTAAATCACATTCCTTACATGTTTTTTAAAAGCTTGAGTTAGCTCAAGTTATTAGGAAGAATCCTTTGGAAGAGGAAATAGCAACCCACTCCAGTATTCTTGCCTGGGAAATACCAAGGACAGAGGAACCTGGAAGGCTACAGTCCATGGGGTAGCAAAGAGTCGGACACGACTGAGCATACACACACAAACATACACATTAGGAAGAATAGTGTTTTATAAGATACTGTGCATAGAAAAATATGTAATTGTGTTATATATTTCAAAATTAAAAGCAATACTTAAATAATATTATGTGGAAGTAAATTACCTATTTTTTATTTAGTCTAATTTACACTAACATTTTAAACTTATTCCATTACTTCCATAAGTCATAACAGAATATTTAAAACCTATAGTCTGTATTGTTTAAAAAAAAGGGGGGGGGGCTTGCTGAAACTGTATAATTTTTGAGAGCAATTAAGATTTTTTATGGTTGCTTGAAATATTAATTCCTACTCAAGCAATAGTTGTTTGACATTAATGTTATTCTAACAATGCTATTTTGTGGTTAATTTTTCTTCTGCCTAAGTAGTATAGAAATGAAAAAAACAACAAAAACCAGATTTCATTATTTGACAAGAGATAGCAGAGAGTAACCACAACTTTTTAATTAAGTCTATGTGAGGAAAAATATACTAACATACATTTACTGATTATTAGGATACAAATACCAATTATAAAATTCAATTTGGCAAGAATCTCAGTTGATGAACACGTTATATTAATGAAATCACAGTCCTAGCAAGCTCACCAGGCTCTTCTGTCCATAGGATTTCCCAAACGAGACTTCTAGAGGAGGTTGCCATTTACTTCTCCAGGGGATCTTCCTGCATGTGTGGTTCCTTGACTGCAGGTACTGTTGCCTACAAAACCCCCAAAGTTAATTCTCAGAGCACCGCTGACATCAGTCATCATCAAACATCATCAAGTTAAGCTGGGTGATAACTGATATAAAGATATAAATAAGAAGAAAGCAAAATGTTACATCACAAGTCAACCTTGACTCCTAAAATGATTTCCTGTCACAGTGAGATTTCTATGTATAGATCTGTTTTTAGATCTGTGCCACCTTAAAAAAAAATCTAGACAGTTTTTAGACTCAAACTTAGGGAAAAAAAAAAAAAAAAACTAAAGCCTTTGGATATCAATAAACTCTTAAATGGGTGGTCAAAAATATACTGGGTTATTTTGTAGTGGGGCACCAGCAGTAAAAAATAACAATTTGAGTCACTGTAGAGATAGGAAATATAATGTAACAGCGGTGACAAGATGACAGTTTGATGTGAAAAAATCCATCAGCCCACATGGTTTGTGTGACATTGATTCTATGGAGTGGCTCTAACCTATCTATCTAGTGGAAATTTTATGAACTCAGACAACCAGCGCTTTGAAATTTATAGATAGAATGGCAGAACTGAGAGAAAAAATTTGGATTTATTCAATGATATTTCAACTTTCAGTTTCCATGATTTATTAATCTAACAAGAATACACAATCAAATACCAAATAATGCTGATACTATTCTCAGGTGAAAAATAAGCTGCTATGGATCTTCAAAGAAACAGAGGACCTAAGCGATTAGAAACATGCAGTATTCTTTCTACTTATCACTAAATGTCCTGCTATAAAAAGATGTCCGATATAGTTAGACAGTCCTCTAAATGTCAAGCTAAACAGTATTTCCACTTTAAATATCATTCATTTATTAAAAAACAGAATGATAAGTAATATTATGTTCCAAGAAATGGTGCTCTATACTAAGAATAGAAAGTTAAAATAGACATAATTCTGAGAGCAAGAAATAACCACTTATTGTATCAGCAACCAAAATACAATGATCAATGTTTGAGAAATAAGGGAAGTCCAGAAAAGCATGACCTTTGAAGCCAAAATGCTTAAGTTTGTATCCTGACATTTTTACCTGCTAACTACGTTGCTTCATATAAATTACTCAAACTCTACAAGCTTCTTTCATATTTATAAAATGGAAGAAAATATTAGTACCTAACGCATAGGATATTAAGAAGATTAAATAAGTTAATATTTGTAACTTGATGTAAAACAAGGCCTAGCATATAATAACAAGGTGCTTAATAATTGTCAGCTGTGACTGTGTAAAAAGATTAATAATAGTGGTTTAGAGAGGGAGATTTTGAGCACAAATGTAGGGCTACCCGACTCTTTAATGAGAAATAATTTGAAAATAATTCCAGGGAAATCCCTGCTTCCCCTGGAATCTTGAAAAAAAGTAGTAGTAATTTCTCAGGATAATAGCTGAGCAGCCTTTTCAGTGGAGGGGACAGCATGTTCAAAGGTAATAAGTGAGAATTTGAAAAATAATGACAATTTTAGTGGAAACACTTATGAGGAAATCCATTTAATTCATTTACCCTAATTAACTGATAGCCTTCTCTCTATGGAAAAATACTGACTAGTACGCACAGATGCTAAAGGTTTGTGATTCGGTAAATCACACTAAGAATACAGATATACCTTTTCCTGCATTTTAAACTATGTCATGGAAAGCAATTGGTTTTCTGTTTCTGTCACTAGCAAATATTATGGCAACTATGTAATTAACTTCAAAATAAATAGTTGTTATGATAAATAAGTGATTTGTAAATAGTTGACAAAGGCATGTAATTTTTAAAATTATTTTTTAATTGTATGTGAAAAGGTAATATTCACATATTAGAAAGTTAATCATAAACATCTATAGTAAATCTGGAAAATAATTTGTCTTACTTATAAATTTTCATCATAATCTAGATTTTTCCAGTTTTAGTTTATCTACAGAAGAGTAAAAATGTTGAAAACAGTTTTCTAGATTATCATAACGACTATTTATTTTGAACTCAGTTGATTGATATATAGGTCAGAGGAAAAAGAGTCTGCCTGCAACTCAGGAGACTCAGGTTTGATTGCTGGGTTGGGAAGATCTCCTGGAGGAAGGGGTGGCAACCCACTCCAGTATTCTTGCCTAGAGAATTCCTTGGACAGAGGCTCCTGGTGGTCTACCACTTATGGGGTCACAAAGAGTCAGACACGACTGAATGACTAACACACACACACACAAAGACCCCTCCAAATGAAGGCACCTGGGCTGAAATACAGCTCTGCATGAGACCCTGGGGACTGAGTCTTAGTCTGCTTCCCTTCAGAGACTGCAGTGCTCTGGCTGGACCCCAGTTCTGCTGCCGAGGGCAGCTTCCTCCCAGAGACCATCTCCTAGACTCTGTAATTGCCTATATCCAGGCAGATATCACACAATGCATTTTGTGTGTGCTTGGAGCTTGAATTCTCACTCTGTAGTATGTTACCCAACATTGCCTAAATTTGCATTTAATTCTTAAGCTCCTTGAGGGCAGGAGCATCTATTCTGTTGCCCATAATTCAAGTAAGATATCTTGATTGACTTAAGGAGCTCATACTTCCTATTTTCTGTCACTAAATTATGGAGTCAGAGAGACCAGAAACTCCTTATCTGGAACAGACATACTCACTCACACACACACACACACAGGATGGTGCTAAGTGTTACATGAACAAAATCATACATTTTGAGTAGAATAAGTACTTAATAAATGTCACTAGCCATAGCAATTATACACAAATACCAATGTCTAAATATTAGAGAATAATATAATTCAGTGAATGTAGAAAGATAATAAGAAATGAGTTACAGAAACCTGTTTCACCTAAGTAACCATAATTCTTAGTATCTATTGAATTTTCTATGCTCAGTATCTTTATTCTAGGAATGATTATAAATTGCTTTTTTTTCACTGCATAATTATCTGAGAAAATGCATGACATCAAACACCATTATATCAAAATTTGGGGAAAAGGTAATACTTCTTCATGTACATAAAGAAGACAGTACAAGAAGAAAAGTGTTTTATTCTGGCAAATGGAAGTACGTTTAATGCCTTCAAGTCAACTGTCATTGATGAAATGCCTGCTACTAAACAAGGAAAGTTACCATAATGAAACCTATGCTGGTTTGTGAATTTCCAAAGTGATCTTCAAGAGAAAAGAAAATCTTTTACTGTAATCAGTAAAAATAATGATGCCTTCCCTTATATCCAGTCTATATATTGTTTTACTTTAATCCCATAAAGAATTCCCATATGTCCAATGTCTTTTTTTCTTCTATCAGAACTCTCACAAAGAGGCAGCCAGGGAAAGAAAGATGTATTTTATTTGTATTTATGAGACGTTAATCAGATAAGAAGGAAAACTCTCTAAACCCATTTTTTTAAAGTGGAGATCACGAGGCAGAGTTAACAAATCATAGCCAGATTGATTTCTAATACACTGAACTGTAACATTATTGCATTAAAATGACTGAGAGGATATATTTGAGTAATTAATCACATAATTAGTTTTTTTTTTACTTAATTCTTTAATGTGTATTTTTGTTGGATATGTAGATTTTTAATATAGAAGATTTTTGGTTTTGTTTTATTCTTAATTCTGTGCTTTGCATAAAGCTAGTCAACTTTATTTTGAGGTTTTGTTCTCAAATTTTGAGGTTTGAGGCTTTATTTGGAGTTCTAAAGAACTCCATTACTAGAAGGAATTCTCTGGCCCCCTTCTGTTCAACTTTGTTCCTCAAGGAAAGGTGTTTTGTTGTTGTTTTAAATCATACTGTTGTTTTTCAATAGTATCCAAAATATTTAAATATGCAATTTCATGTTGAATCCCTTTCTAACAGTCTCATCCCTAAATTTATCATGCAGCATGTCAGAGTATCTAAAGGAACTGGAAAAACTTTTCAGACCTACAGACCTGCTTTTATTGATCCAGTTGTTCTTAATTTGGTTTTGTTTGTAATTAATGATATTAAGATTTCAGAAATAATTTTTCCACAGCAAATGTTGCACAACATTTATTGCAAGCAAAATGTCTATATCTGCATAAATTTGACTTTATGAGATTTCTATGGGCATTCTTTCAGTGTAATCTTCATAACATCTTGTCACATCTATGGCAGTAATTTGCACATTATAAATGTTTAATAGATTCTGATTTGTTTATAAGTAAGGTTGTATTCCTGATCTGACTAAAAATGTTTCCTTATTGATGCCATACTGTACTTGAAATAATACTACCAGAAATTTAGATTTATATTTGGTATCAGCTAAAATTTTTACAACTCAAAGCCTCATTTTATCCACTGAGGATTAGTGTATGATTCATCTCATACAAGTTGAATTTCTCTTTATGTGTTTTGCTCTTTTCAAATTGCCCAAGTGTTTTAGAAAAAAACTAACAAATCAGCATAATTCTTAAAGAAACAAAACTGTAAAAATAGTCTTGTCAGCTTACCAAGATTCTTTTAAGAGACCTTTTAAGAGCTGAATTACTGCAAGCTAATTTTATGATGGATGAAACCGTCACATCATATAAAATAAATCATTTTTTTCCCTTTGACAGAAATTTCTTTTTGGTTCTTATCTAGTGAAAAGAAACTCAGTGAACACAAAATGTATCCATCAGTTCCACTTTCTGAAAAACTAAGGTACTTAGAAAAATCATTTCAAAGATCAGGGATATGTAACATCAGATTACAAGACAGTGTTTATTTAGTTTGGCACTTAAAGGTAATTGATTTACTAGTAATATCACTCTGGTTGGTTGGAAGGGAATTAGAATCTCCCACTCTTATGATTTGTGACAAAAAAGAGAGAGAGAGAACTAGTCCTGAGGTATAGAAAGTATGAACCACTGAGGCAGTCTAGGGATTTAGATATGCTTTGGTTTGATCAGTGTCTATGTTGGACTGGTTTCTAAAAATACTTTTGGTATTAACCCTCCTCAGGGAAAATAAAGTGTATTTTCTAGATTTTTTTTTTTTGTACCTTTGTGAGGAATAGTCTCTTGTTATTAAATTAAAAGTATAAGATTTCCTTCCCTTTAAAGTTTAAACTTCTGGTTTCATGAATTCTAACTTTTCTTGTTTACTCATCTCTCTGACACAGTGTTCAAAGCAATTTTCCAAAATTACAGGTAGACGTCAGAAGTACAAGGGTATTGTCTTAATTTCAATGAAGTCATGAGGGTAAAGTTCTGATCAAATTAAGTTACTGGTATAACTTCTTTACCTACCCAATTACCATGATGCTAAGTCCTCTCAGAATTACGTTTGAAAGTATAGAGCTTGTGCAGATTATTCCTCAGTCACTTTGCACCTTTTGCTAATTTACATAGTATTTCACTCTCACTCTCAACCCATCACTCAAAGCTTTTCCTCTAAAAGACCTAGAAAATCTAACATAATACTGAATAAGAAAAGTTGGAGAAGTAACTACTGCATTTCAAGATTTTACTAGAAAACTGCAACAATCAAGATAGTATGTTGTTTGTGAAAGAATCAGCACAGTATATCAGAGGAACAAAATATAGAGCTCCAGAATAGACCCACAAGAATACAGTCAACTGGTCTTTGGTAAAGACTCAAAGCAATTCAGTGTAAAAAGGATGGTCTTTTCAGCAAATGATACTAGACCAATGGGACAGTCATATGTTAAAAAGAATGAAACAAGACACAAAACATAGACTTTTCCCCAAAATGAAGTCAAAATGGATTATAAAGCCAAATTTGTAAAACACAAAACTGTAAATTGCTAGAAGGAAACACAGAAAAGATCTAGATGGCCATAGTGTTAGCAATGAGTTTATGAATACAGAAAAGTTTTTCAAAGAGCTGAACATTACTCAAATTAAAGACTTCCTCTGTGAGAAAAATGCTGTTAAAAATGTAATAACAAGCCATAGTCTATAAGAAAGTATTTGCAATGAAACATATTTCTGATAAAGTAATTGTATCCAAAATACACAAAGATCCCTCAAAAATAAAGCTAAACCATAAAAAATACAACTCAACTAAAATATGGACAAAACACCTAGAGATACTTCACCAAATAAAATATATAAATGGCAGATAAGCCTATGAAGACATTCTCAATGGTATTTATCGTTAGGGAATTGCAAATAAAAGAACTGGATGTCACTACACACCAATTAGAATGTTTAAAAAAAAAAAGAGGAGGCCATCAATAGCTGGTGAGGATACAGAACAAGAAATTTCTTTCACAGATCATAGTGGTAAGCCACTCTTGATATTTGTACAATTTATTACAAAGCTAAACATAGTCTTAACATGCAATCCCCTTAAGTATTTATCCAACCAATGAACTTGTATTGACACAAAAATCGGCACACAAATTTTTACAGCATCTTTATTTTTATTCCTCATGAACTGTCAGCAACCAGGATGCTCTTCAGTGGGTAAGTGGATAAACTGAGGTATATCAAAATGAAAAGAATATTATTCAATGAAAAACAAAAATGAATTGTCCAAGCATGAAAATGCATGAGTGAATCTAATGATTCATTGCTAACTGAAAGAAGCCAATCTGAAGAATTACCCACTCTATGATCTCAATTATATGATATTCTGGAAAAGGGAAAATCTATATTGAGAATAAAAAGACAGTGTTTAACTTGGGATTTAGGGATAGGAGAGTGAAGGTTGAATAGGTGAGGCACAAGAGAAACTTTAGGGTGTGGAGATTATCTTCCAGGACACTCTAATGGTAGATACACGACACTGTTGTTTAGTTGCTGAGTCGTGTCCAGCTCTTTTAGAGCCCCAGGACTGTAGCTTGCCAGACTCCTCTCTCCATGGGATTTCTCAGGCAAGGATACTGGAGTGGGCTGCCATTTCCTTCTCCAGGGGATCTTCCTGACCCAGGGATCAAACTTGTGTCCCTTGTGTCTCCTGCATTGGCAGGAAGATTCTTACTGCTGAGCCTCCTGAGAAGCCTATATATACATATACATATACACATATATTCATTCTCTTTTAGATTCTTTTTAAAATTTAATTACATTTTTAACTGGAAGATAATTACTTTACAATCCATTTTAAATTATTTTCTCTTGTAGATTACCACAGAATATTGAACAGAATTCCTTGTGCTATACATGTTGGTTATATATCTTACACATAGTAATGTGTGTATGTTCATTCCAGGCTCCTGATTTTTCCCTTCCCACCAAGTCGCTCCTTTGGTAACCAGAAGTTCATTTTCAAAATCTGTAAGTTTGTTTCTGTTTTGCAAATAAGTTCATTTGTGTAATTGTTTAAAAAAGATTACACAGGTGTGATTATATATGATACTTTTCTTTGCCTGACTT
Organism: Dama dama; assembly: GCF_033118175.1. Lineage (NCBI taxonomy): Eukaryota > Metazoa > Chordata > Mammalia > Artiodactyla > Cervidae > Dama > Dama dama. Next base: position 43,278,705 of record NC_083711.1, on the reverse strand, counting down.
ACTTCACTTAGTATGAAAATCTCTAGGTCTATCCATGTTGCTACAAATGCCATTATTTCATTCTATTTTAATGGGTGAATAATATTCCATTGTATATATGTACCACACCTTCTTTCTCCATTCATCTGTCAATGGATATTTAGGCTGCTTAAATTTCTTGGCTCTCTCAAATAGAGCTGCAGTGAACACTGGGATGAATATATCTTTTCAGATTATGGTTGTCTCTGGATATATGCCTCAGGGTGGGATTGCTGGATCACATGATAGCTCTATTTTTAGTTTTTCAAGGAATCTCCACCCTGTTCTCCATAATGGCTGTATCAATTTACATTCCCACCACAGTGTAGGAAGGTTCCCTTTTCTCCACATCCTATAGAGCATTTATTATTTGTGGACTTTTTGATGATAGCCATTCAGCCTGATGTGAGGTGATACCTCACTGTAGTTTTGCTTTGCATTTCTCTGATAATTAGTGATGTTGAGCATCTTCTCATACATTTTTTGGCAATCTGTATGTCTTCTTTACAGAAATGTTGATTTAGATCTTTTGCCCTTTTTTTGATTGTTTTATTTGTTGTTGTTGTTTGTTTGTTTGACAGAACTGCGAGGACTGTTTGTATATTTTGGAGATTAATCCTTTGCTTGTTGCTTCTTTGCTTCTTTTGAAATTTTTTTCCCCACTCTGTGTATTTGTCTTTTTCTGATTTTTTTTCTTGTTTCCTTGCTGTGCAGAAGTTTTTAAGTTTCCATTGTTTTTTTTTTTTTTTTATTTTCATTAATCTAGGAGGTGGGTCAAAAAGAATCTTTCTGCAATTTAGGTCAAAAAGTGTTTTGCCTGTTTTCCTTTAAGAGTGTCTCAACATTTAGGTCTTTAATCCATTTTGAGTTTATTTTTGTGAATGGTTTTATGAAAATATCATAATTTTATTCTTTTTCATGTAGCTGTCCAGTTTTCCTAGCACCCCTTATTGAAGAGACTGCCTTTTACTTAATATATTCTTGCTTCTTTTGTCATAGATTAATAGACCATAGGTGCATGGATTTATTTCTGGGCTTCTATCTTGTTTCATGAATCTATATTTTTGTTTTTGTGCCAGTATCACAGTTTTTGATCACTGTAGATTTGCATTATAGTCCTACATCAAGGAGAGTGATTCCTCCAGCTCTGTTATTCTTAATCAAGATTTTTTTGCTATTTGGTTTTTTGTGTGTCTCCATAAAAATTATAAATGATTTTCTGTTCTAGTTCTGTGAAAAATACCATTGGTAATTTGATAGGGATTTCATTGAATCTGTAGATTACCTTGAATAGTCATTTTGACAATATTGATTCCTTCCATCTTAGAACATGGTGTATATTTCCACCTGTTTGTGTCATCTTTTATTTCTTTCATCAGTGTCATAATTTTTGAAGAACAGATGTTTGGTTTCCTTAGGTAGGTTCATTCTGAGGTATTTTACTCTTTTTGACGCAATGGTAAGTGGACTAGTTTCCTTAATTTCTCTTTCTAATCTTTCGTTCTTAGTATATGGGAATGCAAGAGATGTCTATGTATTAATCTGTATGCTACAACTTTACTCCTTCCACTGATAGCTCTATTAGTTTTCTGGTATCATCATTAGGGTTTTCTATGTATAGGATCATGTCATCTGCAACAGTGTCAACAGAAGTAAGAGTTAGGGGAATATCTAACTTTAGATGGAATATAGACTGTAATGCTGCGATCTACCTTTGTTATAAACAAATGAAACAATCACTAACAGTGGCAGGTGGGGAGAAAGGTGTTGATCCAAGTTATTTTAGAAATAAATAGTGTCTGAAAAAATAAGAGTAAAGACTGTATATAAGTACTATGATCTAATTGCTAAAGTGAGTTTAGACTAACAATTCTGATACTACTATGCATAAGTATGAGAATCACATAATTAAGTAAATGTGTGGCAGATGTTGAGAACCAAGTTCTCATTACTAGACTGGAAGTTTACAAGAGTAGCGGAGGAGGTAAGAATGAACCATGTGGCAATGGATTAGAGTTAGAGACAGCCATATGAACTCTTATTTAGGTTAACACAGATACAGAGAATTAGGGAAGTATAAACAATGAACATATCTAGTATGCAGAACTTTATTACTATTACCACTTTTTAATAAAAGAATCCCAGGCTCCTCAGACAAATGACAGATTTGAGAACTAGGGCAGGACAAATATAAAATGAGCCTCAACATCTTAGAATGCCAAAAAGGAGAGAAGTGCAAAAACTTCCTTTGATGGAGCATATTAAAGGGACATAGGAGCAAAGTAAGAGTCCTCAAAAGTCAAAGCTGAAATAATTTGCGTACTGAATCATAATCCAAATAATAAATATCAATGAATCCATGCTGATTTAAAGAAGTGATTGAATAAATAAATAAGTAAATAATTTGGGAGAAGAGATAAAACTTTTGCCAAAAAATTCCAAATAACTTCTGCAAATATTCAACCCTCAAGGATGTGGAGTATGACTCCACACTCCAAGTATGGACTGAATAGTGTCATTTATTTCTCAGAGTACTGTAAAGGGGAAATAAATAGAACATCTTGACAAATACTACCACAGCAAGGTGATCAATGTCAACATCAACAGTGATAAGTCATGTTGAAAGCATGTGCCATTGATATGATGTGATAAAAAGGTATTCTACGTCTGTGGTCTATCTTTCAAAAGCCCATAAGCCCAGTGTAACCATGACAAGTTTTCTAGAAAATACTTGATCAGTACACTTCAAAACTGTCAAGGTAATCAATAACATAAGCACCTTCCAAGAAATTGTCACAAGCAAGTCTAACCTAAAGACATGGTGATTAAATTTGATGTGGTATCCTGGATAGGATTCTGAAACAGAAAGGATACTGAGTAAAAAGTAAGGAAATCTGAGTAACAAAGTAAACAATTTAGTTAATAAGAATGTATCAGTATTGGTTTATCAATTATAACTAATATGCTAAAGTTTGAAATCAATAAAAAGCAAAATTGTGTTTGGGCTCAATTAAGGGAAATCTCTGTACTATTTTCACAAATTTTCTGTAAATCTGAAACTGTTTAAAGAAAAAGTTGATTATAAAGACCTGAAAGTACATTGGAAGATCCATTATTTATCCTGCTGCTCCCTCTATAATTTGTGCTTTAGAGTAACCAAATTATTGGTAAGAAAAAGTTTCTTTTTATAGAGCTATTCTAATTTTTCAATAAGGAGGAGATATAAAGTAACAATGTGATCATTCTGTAATACTTAATGTAAGAAAAGATGTAATGATATCGGTGTCTGTTAATATAATTGTCCCTTGGTATCCAAGGGGGATTGGTTCTAGGACCCTTGCAGATACCAAAAACCATGAATGTTCAGGTCCCTTGTATAAAATGGTGTAGTATTTGCATATAGCTTACACACATCCTCATATACATTTAAAATAATTTCAAGATTACTCATTACAATGTAAATGCTATGTAAATAGTTGTAAATATAGTGTAAATGCTATGGAAATTGTTGCTTGTGCACAGTAAATTCAAGTTTTCCTTTTTTGGGACTTTCTGGAATTGTTTTTCAAATATTTTCCATGTATGTTTCATTGAGTCCACACATGTAGAACCTGAGGATGGAGAGTGCCAACTATCTCAAAAAGAGACCCAATCAATTACTATGTAGCTCCTAATTAATGACCACCACCTAGAATTGTTGGGCTACAGGCCATAGGGTTGCAAAGAGTTGCACATGACTGAACACAAACACACACACACATGCAGAGTTATTCTTAAACAAACACTGAAAAAAATCCATTAGAAAAAATATGAAATAAATTTTTATACAAAATATTTATGAAAACATAAAATATATATGAAATATGGAGATACAAGATTGAATTAAATGAAAGCATGAAGATGTCATTAAACTTTTTCAGATTGTAAGGACCCTATGAAAAACATCATCCAAGTTCTTCAACAAAATGTTCAAGGGCAACAAAAGTTATCAAGGAGAGCTCTATAGAATAAAATAAATTTTAGAGATATATTAATCAATTGCAACACTTAAAGTTTATGAGATCCTGATTAAAACAATTCTAAGCCATTAAGAAATAAACATACATACTGAATAAAACCACACATGCACACACCAATGAAACATTTAAGTTTGAACACTAACTATTTGAAGATATTAAATTGAACCATAGGTCAAAAATGTTGAGATATCTGAGATTTCATGTCACATATCCTATTAGTATTGAATTGTTTTAAAAATCTCATTCTTTTAGGAACCATAATAATGTGGTAGCTCATTTTCTTAAATAGAATTCTTATTATAAATGTATATTATAAAATATTGCAGATAACATGACTTAATAATTGTTGACAGTTTATGATGAGTTCATGCACATTTGTTATGCTATTCTGTGTACTTTACAGATGTATAAACTTCCTCGTAATTATAAGTTTAAAAAATTAATGAATATAGTATAAGTCCCTGGGAGCCATTTTAATATTTTATAAACACACTTTGCTATTACTACCATAGCATAATTATAATAGAATCAGACTTCTGTACAAATTGATTATTAAAAATAATTTAATGCATTCACAAGCACATTTTATACACCTATGCATACAAAAGTGGTGTAGACAAGAAAACACTTGCGATTTAACTTTGATTTGCTCTAATAAATTAGGAATGATTCTAGAAAAATCATAAGTGTAAGCGTGCAAACATTCTTATAATTCATTAATTCTTTTTTTAAATATATGCTTGTGTTCTTTTTGTCATTTGACCTCCTCTATGTCAACATATATCAAACTGTTACCTAGAATGCAATATTATTATTTATTGTTAAAAATGATCTTTTCCTAAAATTTATTGTTTTCCTCTACATATCTGATTCATGCCTTTTCATGTTGCCTTTGAAATCTTTTTGTATGTTTCTTAAACAGTGATATTCTCCAGCATGGTAGTCTCAGATCCTTCTCTTTTTACACTCTGGTCTCCCTGGCCCAATATCTAGTAATTTCCTGTTTAGTTAATAATTACAAATATTATCCATATCACCAGCATAAATGTTGTTCTTGATTTTTAAACTCTCCTAAACTCTAACTGGGTTCTAATTAGTTATTGTTCAAAGAGTTAGAACCATGTATGGAACAACTGATTGATTCAGGATCCAGAAAGGAGCACTGACAGGGCTGTCTGTTGTCACCCTGTTTATTTAACCTATATGCTGAGCACATCATGAGAAAGGTGGGACCGGATGAGTTACAAGCAGGAATCAAGATAGATAGGAGAAATATCAACAACCTCAGATATGTGGATGATTCCACTCTAACAACAGAAAGCAAAGAGGAACTAAAGAGCCTCTTGATGAGGGTGAAGAGGAGGGTGGAAAGGAGAGAAAACTAAATATTAAAAAAATTAAGATTGTGGCATCTGGCTCTATTACTACATGGCAAATAGAATGGGAAAAGGTGGAAGTAGTGATGGAATTCTCCAAGCCAGAATACTGGAGTGGGTAGCCTTTCCCTTCTCCAGGGGATCTTCCCAACCCAGGGATCGAACCCCAGTCTCCCACATTGCAAGCGAATTCTTTACCAGCTGAGCCACAAGGGAAGCCCTTAACTGGATTTAAACCCTCCTTCTCCACAGAGGAGCTCATTAACCTCCATTGTCTCTGTTGTGTTCCAGTTGGTGGTGGCAGACTCAGGTAAAATCTTTGATATTTCAACTAGAAAATGACTGGGGCTTGATTGGAAAGCAAGTGGGCTCTGCTGTTGTTTAACTGAAGATTCAAATGAATTCTGCTTCAGGTAATTTTAATAAGATATTTGAAACAAATATCTTTTGTTTTGGAACAAAATATAAAACAAATATTTTGTTTTATGAAACAAAATAAGGATCTCCTGTAATGTAGGCAGATTTTTACCATTGAGCCACCAGGAAAGCTCCAACTGACAAATATTATTTTTTTAATTTTTAATTGTCAAAAATAGACTCTTCATACAAGTAAAAATGTGGAAAAATAGGTGATCTGCCTTTATTATTTAACCTACATTTTTTTTTTCTCTTAGATACTTCATTAAATGAGGATAGTTTTGATCTGCCTTTGTCATTACTTTTTGGGTTTTTTTGTTTGTTTGTTTGTTTGCTTGTTTTTGCTTTTTCATGGGAAGTTAGACTTGTGAAATATAATTTTACATGCTTTTCATTTATGGATAACAACCGATCTTTCCCTTTGGAAGGTTAGTAGAGGAGAAAACAGAAGCAACAAAGTAGTTTAAAAAGAAGCATCATTTCACAGACTCGTTAATGCCATCTCATTTTCTGTTTTGACTTCTAATGAGTTTTGCTTTGTAGATATGGATATTTGCAATATTAGAAGAACAGTGTTAGAGAGATAAGTTTTTCTAAAACTAATCTCTTGTGCTTATAACTGTCACACCACTACTACTTTGTCATAAGAAAATTCCCAAGATTTTCCTTATTTGTTACTTTTGCTTTTAGTGGCTCAGACAGTAAAGAATTTGTATGCAAGGCAGGAGACCCAAGTTCGGTCCCTGGGTTGGGAAGATCCCTTGGAGAAGGAAATGGCAACCCACTTCAATATTCTTGCCTGGAGAATTCCATGGAGAGAGGAGCCTGGCGGGCTACAGTCCATGTGGTCACAAAGCGTCAGACCCGATTGAGTGACTAACACTTTCCTAATGTTAGAGTAACGAATAGAAGCAAACAATGAAAACTACTGAGATCAGTGAAGGTATATATCACATTTCATAACAGTTTAAATGGTTACAGTCAAATAGTTTCACATAAAAGCTAGGTCAAATAATTCAGTTGCATAAGAAAGGGAAAAAAATTAAAATCTCATATGAAACATGTCATCTTATTCCTGTTAAGGAATGTACATCCATATCTGTGATAAGGTAAAAACTCTCAGCATTAAACCCCACAGTGAAAATATTAGTAAATGGGTACACCTAGAAAATTTATCATTACTTTTTTTTCCTTTAGAGTTCCCATGGAAACTTGACAGGAAATTGATAAAAAGGAACAAGATAAAGAGTAAGACTAGAAAACGAACATGTATAGTATTTGATATATGCTTTGGAAGGATGTGGTGACAACATCTAAATACGTTATGGTGACACCATCTTGGGTGACACTTTAAGACTGAAGGAAATCAGAATCATCAGGTGGATGCTATTTAACAAATAACACCTTCTGTTTTCTAGTCTGAATAATTTAAAAATGTAAAACAAGACAGGTGGTTAAATAAAAAGAGAACAATAGAGTTGAGTTTCCTGGCATTGACAAAGAATATTTTCATAGTAACACTATTTTTTTAAATGCAGACGAAATGATTTGAACTTTTGAATAATAAAGAATTGCTTACTTGTATCTTCAGTTTTGTGCCACAATCTATTGTAGATAATTAGAAAAGAAGTAAAATGAATGTCATATCAATGGTTTATGAATACTTTCAAAGCCCCTTTATTCTAATTAGACCTATTAACTAACTCTTAAACCTTATCACATATTAACTTCAAGTTACAATTTTTGTTTGTGCCAAAATGGAACAGCATCAGTTCCTGTCTATAGCCATTTATCTCCAACTGAGCCTTGTCATCAGCAAGATCATAAGCCTTATGCAAAGCCAAAAACATGATGGTCTAAATAAAATAATGCAGGAAAAGAATTACAGCACTCTTGACCATTAAACTCCTTCAGTTTTGATCTAGAGATTCAATGTTATATTAATTTTTAGGGTACTCAGAAAAAATGTTTGTAACATGCCAGCCAAATGATAAGCACTGTATTATTGACTGAAGTTAGCATTGCTAGAAATGAGTATTGCTGCCAACTCCCACAAGGAACTTACAGCATATTGAGGCAGATGCGGATGTTGTTTTCTTCGGTCACTATGTCCTGTTCGACTCTGCAGCCCCATGAACTGCAGCACACCAGGTTTCCCTTCACTATCTCACAGAGTTTGCTCAAACTCATATCCATCAAGTCAGTAATGCCATTCAACCATCTCATCCTCTGCCACTACCTTCTCCTACTATCCTTAATCTTTCCCAGTATCAGGGTTTCTTCCAATGGGTTGGCTCTTTCCATCAGGTGATCAAAGTATTGGAGCTTCTGCTTCAGCATCAGTCCTTCCAATGAATATTTGGGGATGATTTCCTTTAAGATTGACTGCTTTGATCTCCCTGTTGTCCTAGGAAGTCTCAAGAGGCCTGTTGTTTTTGCCGTTCAGTTGCTCAGTGGTGTCCAACTCCTTGCGACCCCATGTACTGCAGTATGCCAGGTTTCTCTGTCCTTCACTATTTTCCATAGCTTGCTCAAACTCATGCCCATTGCATCGCTGATGCCATTCAACTATCTCATTCTCTATCATCCCCTTCTCCTCCTACCTTCAATCTTTTCCATCATCAGGGTCTTTTCCAATGAGTTGGCTCATGAAGTGGCCCGAGTATTGGAGCTTCAGCTTCAGCATCAGTCCTTCAAATGAATATTCAGGGTTGATTTCCTTTAAGATTGACTGGATTGATATCCTTGCTGTCCAAGGGACTCTCAAGCATATTCTCCAGTACCATAGTTCTAAGGAGTCAGTTCTTTGGCACTCAGCCTTCTTTATTGCCCCACTCTCACATCCATACATGACTACTGGAAAAACTATAGCTTTGAACACATTGACCTTTGTCAACAAAGTGATGTCTCTGCTTTTTAATACACTGCCTAGATTTGTTATTTCTTTTCTTCCAAGGAGCAAGTGTCTTTTAATTTCATGACTGTAGTCACCATCCACAGTGATTTTGGAGTCCAAGAAAATAAAGACTGTCACTGTTTCCATTGTTTCCCCATCTATTTGCTATGAAGCAATGGGGCCAGATGCCATGATCTTAGTTTTCTGAATGTTGAGTTACAAGCCAGCTTTTTCATTCTACTCTTTCACTTTCATCAAGAGGCTCTTTAGTTCCTCTTCACTTTCTGCCATAAAGGTGGTGTCATCTGCATATCTGAGGTTACTGATATTTATCCAGGCAATCTTGATTCTAGCTTGTGCTTCATCCAGCCCTGCATTCTATATGATGTAATCTGCAAATAAGTTTTATAAGCAGGGTGACAATATACAGGCTTAACATACTCCTTTCCCAAATTGGAACCAGTCCATTGTTCCATGTCTGGTACTAACTGTTACTTCTTGACATGCACACAGGTTTCTAAGGAGACAAGTAAGGTCTGGTATTCCTATCTCTTTAAGAATTTTCCCATCTCTTTAAGAGACAGAGGCTCTGGCAGCAGCAGTCCTGGAAGGTGCAGCAGGTACCATAAGTCCTCTTGAAGGAGATCATCATTAGCTCCACTATAGAGTCTCTGGGCAGGTGACTCACAAACTGGAGAACAATATACCAAAGAAATTCTCAGACTGCTGCAAAAGTTTTAGGTCCCAAAACCTACTTCCCAACCTGGGGATCCAGCAAAGGGCCTGAGAATCCCCAGGGAATCTGATTACAGAACCTCCACAGGACTGGGTAAATGGAGACTCTCGGAGGCACAGACAAACCCTTGTGTGCAACAGGACCCAGGAAAAAGGAGCAGTGACCCCACAAGATACTGAGCCAGACTTGCCTGTGTGTGCTTGGGGGCCGCTGGTGGAGGTGTGGGTCCACAGTGGCCTGCCACATGGTCAAGGGCACTGACTACAATAGCCCTGAGAGGCCCAGCATCCTTGCATAAGTCTTTTGAAAGAGGTGGCCATTAGTGTCATTACCACACTGCCCCACCCATCAGCCAAAAATTGGGTTAAAGACTCAGCATGGCCTTGCCCACCGAAACTAGATCCATAGTCTGTCCCTTCCATCAGGAAGCCTACACAAGCCTCTTATTCTCATCCATCAGATGCAGACAGAATGAAAACCACAATCACAGAAAACTAAACAAATTGATCACATGGATCAAGCCTCTAACTCAATGAAACTATGAGCCATGCCATGTAGGGCCAGTATAGACAGGTTGTGGTGAAGGGTTCTGGTAAAACGTGTTCCACCAGAGGACGGCATGGCAAACCACTTTAGCATTATTGCCTTGAGAGCTCCATGAAGAGTACGAAAAGGGAAAAAGATATGACACTAAAAGATGAACCCCCCAGATTGGTAAATGTCCAATATGTTACTGGAGAAGAGCAGAGAAATAAGCTCCAGAAGAAATGAGGAGGCTGAGCAAAAACAGAAACAATGCCTATCTGAGGATGTGTCTGGTGGTGAAAGTAGAGTCCTATGCTGTAAAGAGTCTGAAATGCAGTACATGAGTGCAGTCTCAAAAATGAAAGAATGATCTCTGTTTCCAAGGCAAACCATTCAATATCATAGTAATCCAAAACTATGCCCCAAACATTAATGCTGAAGAAGCTGAAGTTGAATGGTTCTATGAAGACCTACAAGACCTTTTAGAACTAACACCCAAAAAAGATTTCCTTTTCATCATAGGCGATCTGAATGCAAAAGTAGGAAATCAAGAGATACATAAGTAACAGCAAAGTTTGGCCTTGGAGTACAAAAAGAAGCAGGGCAAAGGTTAACAGAGTTTTACCAAAAGAATGCACTGGTCATAGCAAACACCCTCTAGCAACAATACAAGAGACAACTCTACACATGGATATCACCAGATGATCAATACCAAAATAAGATTGACTATATTTCCGTTTCTTTCCTTTATTGTGCCCACATTTTCATGAAATGTTCCCTTCGTAGCTCCAATTTTCTTGAATAGATCTGTAGTCTTTCCCATTCTATTGTTTTCCTCTTCTTTAAACTGTTCACTTAAGAAGGCTATCTTATCTTTCCTCCCTATTCTTTGGAACTCTGCATTCAGTTAAGTATACCTTTAGATTTCTCCTTTGCCTTTCATTGCTCTTCTTTTCTCAGCTATTCGTAAGACAACCAATTTGCCGTCTTATCTTTCTTTTTCTTTGGAATGGTTTTTGCCACCACCTCCTGTACAATATTAGAAACCACATTCATGGTTCTTCAGGCACTCTGTCTGAACTGATCCCTTGAATCTATTCATCATATCCACTGTATACACATTGATGATTTGATTTAAATCATACCTGAATAGCCTTTTTTCGTGGGGATCATCTTGATAACTGTCTCCTGTACAAGGATCAATACAAATAGAACTCAATGCAAAAAAGCAAAATGGCTGTCTGAGGAGGCCTTACAAATAGCTGAGAAAAGAACAGAAGTGAAAAGCAAAGGAGAAAAGGAAAGATATACCCATTTGAGTACAGAGTTCCAAAGAATAGCAAGGAGAGATGAGAAAGTCTTCCTCAGTGACCAGTGCAAAGAAATAGAGGAAACCAATAGAATGGGTAAGACTAGAGATCTCTTCAAGAAAATTAGAAACATGGGAACATTTCATGCAATGATGGGCTCAATAAAGGACAGAAATGGTATGAACCTAACAGAAGCAGAAGATATTAAGAAGAAGTGGCAAGAATACACAGAAGAACTATATAAAAAATATCTTCACAACCTAGATAATCACGATGGTATGATCACTAACCTAGAGCCAGACATCCTGGAATGTGAAGTCAAGTGGACCTTAGGAAACATCACTACAAACAAAGCTAATGGAGGTGATGGAATTCCAGTTGAGCTATTTCAAATCCTAAAAGATGATACTGTGAAAGTGCTGCACTCAATATGCCAGCAAATTTGGAAAACTTGGCAGTGGCCACAGGGCTGAAAAATGTCAGTCTTCATTCCAATCCCAAAGAAAGGCAATGCCAAAGAATGCTCAAACTACCACACAATTGCACTCATCTCACATGCTAGTAAAATAATGCTCAGAATTCTCCAAGCCAGGATTCAACTGTATGTGAACTGTGAGCTTCCAGATGTTCAAGCTGGTTTTAGAAAAGACAGAGGAACCAGAGATCAAATTGCCAACATCCACTGGATCATCAAAAAAGCCAAAGAGTTTCAGAAAAACATCTATTTCTGCTTTTTGACTATGCCAAAGCTTTGACTGTGGGGATCACCACAAACTGTGGAAAATTCTTCAAGAGATGGGAATACCAAACCACCTGACCTGCCTCTTGAGAAATCTGTATGCAGGTCAAGAAGCAAAGTTAGAACTGGACATGAAACAATAGACTGGTTCCAAATAGGGAAAGGAGTACCTCAAGGCTGTATACTGTCACCCTGCTTATTTAACTTGTATGCAGGGTACATCATGAGAAACGCTGGGTTGGATAAAGCACAAGCTGGAATCAAGATTGTTTGGAGAAATATCAATAACCTCAGATATGCAGATGACACCACCCTTATGGCAGAAGGTGAAGAACTAAAGAACCTCTTGATGAAAGTGAAAAAAGAGCATGAAAAAGTTGGCCTAAAGCTCAACGTTCAGAAAACTAAGATCATGGCATCTGGTTCCATCACTTCATGGCAAATAGATGGAATACAGTGACAGACTTTATTTTGGGGGGCTCCAAAATCACTGCAGATGGTGATTGTAGCCATGAAATTAAAAGATGCTTACTCCATGGAAGTAAAGTTATGACCATCCTGCATGTTAAAAAGCAGAGACATTACTTTGCCAACAAAAGTCCATCTAGTCAAGGCTATGGTTTCTCTAGTAGTCATGTATGGATGTGAGAATTGAACTAGAAAGAAAGCTGAGCACCAAAGAATTGATGATTGTGAACTGTGGTGCTGGAGAAGACTCTTGAGAGTCCCTTGGACTGCAAGGAGATCCAACCAGTCCATCCTAAAGGAGATCAGTCCTGGGTGTTCATTGGAAGGACTGATGTTGAATCTGAAACTCCAATACTTTGGCCACATGATGCAAAGAACTGACTCATTTGAAAAGACCCTGATGCTGGGAAAGATTGAAGGCAGGAGGAGAAGGGGACGACAGAGGATAAGACGGTTGGATGCCATCACTGACTCAATGGACATGAGCTTGAGTAAACTCCGGGAGTTTGTGATGGACATGAAAGCCTGGTGTGCATGATGCAGTCCATAGGGTCTCAAAGAGTCGGACACGACTGAGCAACTGAATTGACTGACTGACTGACTGAATAATCTGGACCTTCCCTAGTGGTTCCAAAGGTAAACTATCTGCCTGCAATTTGGAAGACCTGGGCTTGATCCCTCGGTCAGGAAGATCCCCAGAGAGGGAAATGGCTACCCACTCCTGTATTCTTGCCTGGAAAATCCCATGGACAGTGGACCCTGGAGGATTACAGCCCATGGGATACATAGAATGGGTCATGACTGAGCAACTAACACTTTCATTTCTTTTCACTTGAATGGCCTAGTAGTTTCCCCTAATTTCTTCAATTTAAGCCCAAATTTTGCAGTAAGGAGCCCATGATCTAAGCCATAGTCAGCTCCAGATCTTTTTGCTATTTGTATAGAGCTTCTTCATCTTCGGCTGCAAAGAATGTAATCAATTGATTTCTGTTTTGACAATCTGATGATGTCCATGTGTAGAGTTGTCTCCTGTGTTGTTGGAAGATGATGTTTGCTATGACCAGTGAGTTCTATTGGCAAAACTCTGATAATATTTGTTCTGCTTCATTTTGTACTCCAAGGCTAAATTTGCCCATTACTCCACGTATCTCTTGACTTCCTACTTTTGCTTTCCAATCCCTTATGGTGAAAAGTACAACTTTTCTTTGGCATTAGTTCTAGAAGGTCTTGTAGGTCTTCATCGAACCATTCAACTTCAGCTTTTTAAGCATTAGTGGTTGGAGCATACACTTGAATTACTGTGATGTTGAATCATTTGCCTTGGAAATGAACTGATATCATTTTGTTGTTTTTGACAATGTACTCATGTACTGCATTTCAGACTCTTTTGTTGACTATGAGGGCTATTTTATTTCTTCTAAGGAATTCTTGCCCACAGTAGTAAATATAATGGTCATCTGATTAAATTTGTCCATTCCTGTCCATTTTAATTCACTGATTCCTAAGATGTTGATGTTCACTCTTGCCATCTCCTGCTTGACCATGTCTGATTTACCCTGATTCATAGACCTAACTTTCAAGGTTCCTATGAAATAGTCTTCCTTACAGCATCAGACTTTACTTTTACCACCAAATACATCCATAACTGAGCGTCGTTTCTGCTTTGGCCCAGCCTTTTTACTCTTTCTAGATCTATTAGTAATTGCCCTCTGTTCTTTCCCAGTAGCATAATGTACACTTTCCTTCCTGGGGAGCTCATCTTCTGGTGTCATCACTTTTTGCCTTTTCATACAGTTCATGGAATTCTTGAGGCAAGAATACTTAAGTGGTTTGCCATTCCCTTCTCTGAGGCAGATGGGCATTGAACAAAAAGTAATTGCAAATAGTTAATTAGTAAGATATATGAAAGAAAATATGGTAAAGAATCTACCTGCACTGCAGGAGACCCAGGTTAGATCCCTGGGTTGGGAAGATCCCCTGGAGTAGGACATGGCTACCCACTCCAATATTTTTGCCTGGAGAATTCCATAGACAGAGAAGCCTGGCAGGCTACAACCCATGGTGTCACAAAGAGCTGGACATGACTGATTCACTAACACATCACTTGTGGATTAAAGAAAAATCCAAGCTTGACAAAAGCTTTTATCCATGCAATTACTTGGAGAAATAATATTTGTTTTCTCTTCTGAAGGGTATAGGGAGTTAGCTAGGATGTGGGGGGCGGTGGGGGTGGTGGTGGTGGATTTTTTCCTGCTTGATTTGTGAAGCAAGGCATTCTTTTTTATTTTATTTTTCATTTATTTTTATTAGTTGGAGGCCAATTACTTTACAATATTGTAGTGGTTTTTGTCATACATTGACATGAATCAGCCATGGATTTACATGTATTCCCCATCCCAATCCCCCCTCCCATCTCCCTCTCTAACCGATCCCTCTGGGTCTTCCCAGTGCACCGACCAAATTTACTCCTAATTGAAGAACATTTATATATCTCAAATATTCTTGAGAGAGATAACAAAAGTGATGCTGAGCAGGGCCCTGTGGGATTCCTGGGTGTGGAGGCCTTTTCCCCCCATTTCTTGCAGGCAAGACTCCAGCCTCCATGGCCTTCTCTGAGTTCCAAAGGGCAGACTCAAAGAGTTGATAATCAAAGGAGGAGCAGCCGTGAAACCACCTGAGACAAAATTGAAGGGATCAGAAAAGCTCACTAAGATTAGGAGATCTGACCACCTGAGACCCTGCACACACTCCAATCTTGCCAGCAACCCCACCCTTTAGAAACTTTGCAGAAGAAAGAAAAATGCAAGACTGTTTTTGCTTTCATGCTCATCATATACCTCTGCCTTACTGTATATCCTCTTCCTATTCCCCAGGAAGGGGAGACACACTCGAGATGCCAGCCTACTGTGTTCTCACTTAATTAGGCAAAGAAATAAAGCCACTCTTTTCCCTCCATAACTCTATCTCCATATTTTTGCTCAGCATCAGTACACAGAGGAGCCATGATGTTGACATCAAAAGTGACTTTAAATGCAACTGAAAAATAAATATATAATTGATAACTTAATGATCTTTTAGCGACAAAAAAAAAAAAAAAAAAAATGATTTTCATGGTGGAGTTTGGAGCCAAAGACAGAACCTTGGTATATCAATTAAAAAAACAGAAGAAAAAAATGTAGATATTCAATTGAGCCTACTTCAATAAACACTAAGCTAGATATTGCACTGAGGATACTTATGTTACAAAGCAAGGGCTCATATGCCCATGGCAGAAAAAAATAAACTCTTGAAACTTATTAGGACCCTGGGGCACCCTCCTGGGTACAAATTCTTTCCCTATTCTCTATTGGAAGTAGGCTTCATTCAGCGCCCTTGGGCTTCCCTGATGTGGCTCAGATGGTAAAGAATCTGTCTGCAATGCAGAAGACCCAAGTTCGATCCCTGGGTGGGAAGACCCCCTGGAGAAGGGAATGGCAACCCACTCCAGAAATCTTGCCTGGAGAATTCCATGGACAGAGGAGCCTGGTAGGCTGTGGTCCATGGAGTCACAAAGAGTCTGACACAACTGAGCAACTAACACTAACTAACTAAACCCCCTTGAACTTCCCTGAGTTCCAAAGGGAAGATTCAAGCAATTGTTTATCAGGGAAGAAAGAGAAGGCAGAAACAAAGGAGGGGTGGTCAAGAAACAATAGCACAGCAATGAATATATATAATATTTATAGCAATATTTTTGAGTTCTTGTGTAGGAACTAAAGCCCCCACCCAGGTGAAGGATTGTCATGTCAGGCTGAACTCAAGATTTCTGGAATACCACCCTGTTACCTCACCACCAATCACTCAGGAGAAAATCTGCACAAAATGGAAGATAACAAAGATTCTGACATGACCTCCCCACCAATGATTCTCACTTTAAAAATCTTCATGGTTGAGCAGAATCTTCAGAGTTGATGTTCAAACACTAGTTCACCTTCTCCCCAGGTTGCCCACTTCCTGAATTAAACAACTTTTCCTTTCCAACCAATGCTCATCTTGCCAGTATTGGCTTTCAAGTGGTAAGCAGCTGAGCCTGAGCTTGGCACCACTCTGATGCTGGGCTTTTACAGAAAATTAAAACTATACTTGCAAGGCACAAACAGGGAGAATGGAAAACTCATGTTCAAAATACCAACATCCTGGTGGCTTTCAGGCGATGGTTTTTAGAGACAGTGTTAGGAGAGAGGATCATAGGATGCTTGACCTTCTTCTAACTGGTTGGTGGTGAGGTAACAGGGTGATGTTTCAGGAATCTCAACTTCCTGGTTCTAACCAGTCTGAGGTCTGTGTTTTGTGGCCAGCATGCAATCACCATCTTCCACTGAGGGCAGGGGTGGTATCTTAACTTCCATGGGATTTTCCAGGCAAGAGTACTAGAGTGGGTTGCCATTTCCTTCTCCAGAGGATCTTCCTGACCCAGGGATTGAACCCAGGTCTCCCACATTGTAGGCAGACGCTTTACTGTCTGAGCCACCAGGGAAGTCCTTAATTTCTCTCGAACAACTCAAAGATATGCATTGGATTGTTATTTACATCCCTTCCAGAGGAACTGGGAGTTCTATGACTCTATTTCCTAATCATTAACTGCCTGCACCTGCTCTATGGAACTCTGGGAAGGCCCCAAGAGACTAAAGGTTTTTTTCTTTCTTCCCCTACAAACAAGAAACAGGGGACACAGAGAGGTTTTTGTACCTGGGAAAGCCTCATGGGGTCCTGCTTGGTTTCAATGCCCTCTTTTCTTTGATGCTTTTCAATTCTGAAGGGAATAGGGGTGGTTCAAGAAAGGGAATAAAGTTCTGAGTAGAGAGGTTAATCACAAACACAGTAAGAGAACTCAGTTTTAGGGGGACTCAATTTCACTCACACATCATACAGAAGTTTATAGCTCTCAGGCTTTTCAGTCTGTTGAAGAGGTTGTTCAATAGACTGTTCATGTAATCTGATAAGTGCAAGCAAAGAGGATTGAGCAGGGTGACAAAAGAACCAAAAAAGGAGGCACTCCCAACTCTGCCCAGGGCTTAAAGAAGGTTCCTAGCTTATCATATTGGATTTGTGATCTCCAAAGGAGATTTAGCTTGAGACCAGGGACCAGGCTTGATCACTCAAGAGTTTTTCCATAGCAGAGTTTTATTAAAGTGAAAAAGGACAGAGAACACAACAGAAGGTGGATGGAGAGTGCCCCCCTAGTTAGTCTTATCAAGGCCTTATATAGTATTACCAGACCCACTCTTACAACATACATCTTAAATAAACAAGATTAGAACTAAAAATAGAAAGATCTTACCAGACCCACTCCAACAGCATCTTAAGCTAACAAGATTAGTCAGAAGGTTCCTGTGAAGAAAGAGAAACATGTCTTCTGTCCTTGAGCAAGATACCTTGCTGTTATATAATCCTTAGTACAGAGTTTAAGATGAGTTGTTTTGTTGTGTAATCATTAGCTTTGGGCTTAAAGAAAATAACCTCTTATTGACTACAACTAAGGAATGTAGGGGGAAAAAAAAAAGTTTGTCCTTTTCTCATCCTTGAGAGCCCCGGGCCCATTTCTCCTTCTCAAGGGCCCTGGACCCCTTTCTCCTTGAAGGCCCCAGACCCCTTATTAACTACTTAAGAATTAGTTCTCTCACTAGAACAGAGATTCTCTCAGCTGGGTTTTGACGTAAGTGCTGGGGATGTTTATGATAAAATTTGCCCACTTTGAGTTTTCCTAATTTTGATCCAATGAACCTTCTCTCCCTCTCTCTCGTTTTTAAACCTACTTTTCTAGCAATGCTCCCTGGGAACATGGCTGCCTAGAGTGATGATTCAATCAATCTTGCCTATGCAATGAAGTCTCCATTACAAATAGTCAAAAAGAGGCGTTCAGAACAATTCCACATGCCGTTGTCCCAGGCCCCAAACTCCATGAGGATAGAAGTATCTTTGTTTGTTCACCTTATTTCTCTCTTCATCTGGCTGTGGGTTCACTGCCTGTTGTTCAGTCCCCAGGTCATGTTTGACTTTTTGCAACCCCACAGACTGAAGCACTCCAGGCTCCCCGTCCCTCACCGTTCTCCAGAGTTTGCCCAAGTTTATGGCCATTGAATTACTAATGACACTGATTCCTTTGTAGTGATCCAAAAGTCTAGTGAATAAATAGGTATCTTCAGTTCTTTGAGCAGTTCTAGTAAATCTACCAAACTCCAGGAGCATGCTGTGGGATTCTCCAGTCTACAGCCAGTGGGCCAGAAGCACAGGATAACAATGTGGGCTTGTGATTGGCACCTGAAGTTAAGGCAGTCTTATGAAACTGAGCCCTTAACTTGTAGAATTGAAACAGGAGGGAGGGTGCAGGGCACAACTTTTGAAAGAATGACATAGCCCAAGGACACAACATCTGCCTGCAATGCGGGAGACCCAAGTTGAATCCCTGAGTAGGAAAGAGCCCCCCAAAGAAGGGAATGACAACCCACTCCAGTATTCTTGTCTGGAGAATTCCATGGACAGAGAAGCTTGGTGGGCTATAGTGCATGGGGTCAGAAAGAGTCAGACACAACTGAGTGACTAACACACTTAAGGACACAACATAAACCAATTAGAATCAAATGGGTCCAAGATGCAGACAAGTCAACCTCTGACTAAACATGGATCCTCAATCAGCATGCTAAATGACATACCCAGAGACACCATGACAGTTCCAAGGCACCACCAAAAAACAAAAGGTGGGCAAGTGGCCTAATTCCTGGAAATCTTCACCCCTTCCCCTAACTAACCCTCCCCCTCATGAGCCTATGAAATTACCAAGTCCATAAAAGCTAACTTCACCACATTTTGAAGCCACCACACTCAACCACTCTAATGGCCCACACACACTCTGTGAAGTATGTTTCCCTCTGAATAAATCTACTTATCTTTCACTTTGTCTCTCACTGAATTCTTTCTGCAACGAGACATCAAGAACCAGAACTTCATTAGGTCTGTGAGCTCTGTTGGAAGACTGTAGGCTTTGGCTGGGTTCAAGTCCCAATCTGAGGTAAATGGTTTCAGAATCTGGTGGTATTTCCAGATGGAGAGTGTTAGAATTGAGTTGAATCATAGGACAGCTGGCTGTCCTTATTGCTTGGTTGTGTGAGGACACCCTCCTCCATATTTAAAGTGGTGATCAAACCATAAAGCCCAATCAATATATGTTAGTTGGACATAGTGAAAAAATACTGTACTAGGGGATACAGATGAGCAACTAGTAACTACAATAGAGTGTGCAATAATTATGATAGTGGAAGTACAGCATTATCATATTTAGAAACACTTAATAACATAAATTGAAGTGATATCTAGCCTACGATTTGAAAAAAAAAAAAAAACCTTGAGTTAGACAAAGATGGTAATGAGAGTCAGGGAAAATGATGTTCTAAATTAAGAGAAAAGGATATGCCAAGGTCAGCACTGAAAGGGCATACGATGTTAGGACAACTACAGAAGTCTGCTGAACATGGGGTTGTAGAAGTCAAGAGGTGGCTCTGAAGGAGAGGCGTGGAAGTGAGTTAAATAGGATAAAATATCCTCAAAGACTTGTAAGCCACATTAACAAATTGAAATCCATATTGCAATAATGTGGAATCACTCAAGTGTCAAAAGTTATGGAACGCTACAGTCATATTTAAATCTTACAACCATAACCCTGGCTGTAGCGTGGAGAATTGTTTGGTGCAAAGATTAATTTGGCCAGGAGTCCAAATGACATTTGCTGAGTGGCCTGAACTCTGGGAAAGTTGTTGCAATGGATAAAAAATTTGATTTATACTTCTCAGAAACTTTAGGTTTACCATTACATGAATTTATATATTTGAGGAGAATACCTATTATGTTTCAGAAACAGTAAAAGTTCTTGGTAGCTTTATAACAGAAAACTACAATATTTCAGTCTCCTTTTCTCAACTGTGAAATCAGGATTCTACCACCAATATTAACATAAACAGTACTTGTTTTGCTCTTAAGACATCTTAGAGGAGCTCATATTTAAATATTTTTCTCAAAGTATAGTTAAGACATGGACATAGCAAAATTAAGGGGATGATGACATGAGTTTTTCTGGTCAGAGGGAAGTTTTAGCACAAATAATATACAAGCATCAAATATAAAATGGAAACTACAATCTAGGCACTATCAGCAAAATAACTGTGATGTAGATTAGAAAAGTAAATGAGGCAAGTTTGTAGATAATCTTGATATTAGTCAGAAAATTTTCATTTAATCTTGTAAACAATTAGTAACCAGTGAATTTTATGATAATAGCATAGAGTATGCTTACTACAGAAGAATCACTCCTCAGTTTTACAAGAAGGAAAATGAATTGAGGTTATTTTATGTATTAGAAGTGGAACAATTCTAACGGAAAATATTTCATTTTGCCTCAGTCTGAAGATTTCTGAAATGAAAGAAAAAATAAGATTCTTAAAACGGTGAGGACGTGAATATGTGTCAAAAGTATTTGAGACGGTACCAAAACTTCTGTTACTGTGAATAGAGGGAAGGCAGAGACAAAGGAAAAGATCTGAATCTGAATCTCTCGTGCTAAAGTTTTTCTAGGGCTGAAGTTTTCTGGGCTGCTGTCCTGGATAGTGATAGGAGGGTGTAGAGGGTATGAGTTAAATAAAGAGTGAGTGAACATTGAAAGAGGACAACTTGTTGAGACATGGTGATTTGTAAATTACAGTGGTTTGTAAAACCCTTAGGAAACAAGGGTCTTGCTGAATCTTCCATGAGAAAGAGCAGATAGGGTAACAATCATGATCTCTGGGGCAACTAGAATCCTATTCTTCACCAGAAAATTTATTTGGGTCTGTGTAAAAGACTCAGTACTTCAGATGGAAAATGGTTGAAGAAAACCTACTTTGAAAGCAGTCAATGTTATGGGGAAAGTCGAATTAAAAAATGCAAGTGGTTAACCCAAGTTCTAGCAATGCCTGAAAATGAAAATAAATTCCAAACTACTTCATCACTTCCAATTTATTTCAAATGAAGAGAAAGGAAATAATTCAAGTTATAATTTGTAGAGCAAAATCTGATAGATAATTGAGCTCAACTTGATTCCTTTTGGAGTCTCTCATAATGTGTACACTGTATAGAATATTTTAAATTTGATCATGGTTTGGGGTCATTTAATGGCTGAATTCTGTAAAGCTAATTTAATTATGAAAAATTTCATTTAACTTGTATAAAACATGAAATGCAACCACTGTTTATTAATCTTTTGCTTTAGCTTAATTGACATGGCTGGTATTTTACGAGTAAACCATTCCACTAAACTGTTCAGATTTCCCATAATGAAAAGATCTTTATCCACATCTCTCTAATGCAGCAGTAATATAGATAACACAGTGCAGTGTAAATCCTGACAGTTTTTTCTTTCTTTTTTGTGATGCAAGTGCCTGGCTTAAGCTTTAATTGCCGTGGCATCCACTTCAAAGGGGCAACCACTTCAAAGCCGGCTATCGCAAATAAACACCCGGCCAGCCACAGAACTAGATAAAGAGCCCAGCTGCCTCCCACACTGAGGCTCCTTTGTTTTAGAGATCTTGGTTGATTTCAGTAATTGACCAGTTGGGCCACTTGTTTTTCTCTTCCTGAGGCTTAAATTCTCTCTCTCTTCTAAATTCATCAATAAAGAGTGATCCTGAAATTCTAGGCTCGCACCCTCAACCCCAATAAACGCAGAACCCCACACTTGAGCACTCAAGCTCTTTACCTGCTACCTTGCTGTGTGGCCCCAAGCTTGCTGTGTAATTTCCAGGTCCTGTCAGTAATAAATCTTTATTTTTTCAACCTTTCCCGATGGTTATCACTGAAAGGCCTCTTGCAATGATAATACAAACCCCAAGCACTAGTCCAGTCCCACTGGTTATTGATAGGCTGAAACTAAAACAAAACACCCTGATATGACTTAGTAGAAAACATTTGCATCTTCAGACTACAGACAAAATTTTACACTTTAAAAATATTCCATTTTGGGGTATAATTATTCTAGTTTTTAATAAACTATACAAAAACTGATTTTTAACAGTATGATTTTAAAATGTGAGACTTAATTATGGGAAATTCTATGATGTAAGAAAAACTTGAAATATAAGTTGAAAAGTAATACAACAACAAAAGAAAAAGCTGTGTACCTACAAAGAACATAAATACCTACAAAGAACATAAACACAGCACCAATTCAGCAGATGTATGTGCTCAGAGTATCTTTTAAAAGATGTTGCTGAATCCATAATACTGTAAGCTTTCTCTTTTTTTTAAAAAAATGTTCTATTGAAAACAACAGCAGCAAAAATTATCAAGATACTGTGAGGTCAGCTTAGCCAACTTTATCCTTCCCTTGGATATTAAGAAAAACAAAAATATAGTATTGCTGTTTTTTTTTTTTTTTTTTTTTTTTTTTGTCTCCAGTAAAGGTGGAAATAGTCAAAGGGGAGAACAAATTTACAAGAGGCATCAAAGTTAAAACATAAACCAGTTTCAAATTTGTGACAACTTGGTAGTAAAATCGGGATTAAAGATCTAAATGTAAGACCAGAAACTATAAAACTCCTAGAGGAGAACATAGGCAAAACACTCTCCGACATAAATCACAGCAAGATCCTCTATGACCCACCTCCCAGAATATTGGAAATAAAAGCAAAACTAAACAAATAGGACCTAATGAAACTTAAAAGCTTTTGCACAACAAAGGAAACTATAAGTAAGGTGAAAAGACAGCCCTCAGATTGGGAGAAAATAATAGCAAATGAAGAAACAGACAAAGGATTAATCTCAAAAATATACAAGCAACTCCTGAAGCTCAATTCCAGAAAAATAAATGACCCAATCAAAAAATGGGCCAAAGAACTAAACAGACATTTCTCCAAAGAAGACATACAGATGGCTAACAAACACATGAAAAGATGCTCAACATCACTCATTATTAGAGAAATGCAAATCAAAACCACAATGAGGTACCATTACACGCCAGTCAGGATGGCTGCTATCCAAAAGTCTACAAGCAATAAATGCTGGAGAGGGTGTGGAGAAAAGGGAACCCTCTTACACTGTTGGTGGGAATGCAAACTAGTACAGCCGCTATGGAAAACAGTGTGGAGATTTCTTAAAAAACTGGAAATAGAACTGCCATATGACCCAGCAATCCCACTTCTGGGCATACACACTGAGGAAACCAGATCTGAAAGAGACACGTGCACCCCAATGTTCATCGCAGCACTGTTTATAATAGCCAGGACATGGAAGCAACCTAGATGCCCATCAGCAGATGAATGGATAAGGAAGCTGTGGTACATATACACCATGGAATATTACTCAGCCATTAAAAAGAATTCATTTGAACCAGTCCTAATGAGATGGATGAAGCTGGAGCCCCTTATACACAGTGAAGTAAGCCAGAAAGATAAAGAACATTACAGCATACTAACACATATATATGGAATTTAGAAAGGTGATAACGATAACCCTATATGCAAAACAGAAAAAGAGACACAGAAATACAGAACAGACTTTTGAACTTTGTGGGAGAATGTGAGGGTGGGATATTTCAAAAGAACAGCGTGTATACTATCTATGGTGAAACAGATCACCAGCCCAGGTGGGATGCACGAGACAAGTGCTCCGGCCTGGTGCACTGGGAAGACCCAGAGGAATTGGGTGGAGAGGGAGGTGGGAGGAGGGATCGGGATTGGGAATACATGTAAATCCATGGCTGATTCATATCAATGTATGACAAAACCCACTGGAAAAAAAATATAATAATAATAATAAAAATAAATAAATAAAATAAAATCCTACCTGGATCTCAGTAGAAATGTCAGTGTCATCAGGTACAAATATGAATTCCTCCACCTACTATAAATGGGAGATAAGGAAGGGAGAGTTGTTTGTTCATGAACCCTTTGGCAATGTTTTTCAGCTATTTTTGTGCACAGAAATTGCCAAAAAAGTTTTTTAAATATGACTTTGTGTTCCCACCTTCTCCATTGTGGCGTATTTGTTACTGATGTTGTCTAAGGTATGCATTTTAACAAGATCCCTAGTTGATTCTTCTTTCCTGGTGGCTCAAACAGTAAAGAATCTGCCTGCAATGCAGGAGCCCCGAGTTCAATCCCTAGGTCAGGAAGATCCCCTGGAGAAGGGAATGGCAACCCGCTCCAGTATTCTTGCCTGGAGAATCTCATGGACAGACAGCCTGGTGGGCTATACTCCATGGGTTGCAAAGAGTCAGACACGCTGAGCAACTAACACACACACACACACACACACACACACACACACTAGTTGATTCTATTGTGAACCAGACCAGAGTTAAGAGACATAAGTAAAAAAATAAATATATAAGAGTAAATAGCCAAGACTTCAACCTTTCTGGAATCCCACCTTTTATCCCTATAAAGTGGGTCCATTCTTGGACTCATCTTAAAGTTTACAGAGTGGTGATAATGATAGCTGAAATATTTTAAGGTGTCTAGGCTTCCCAGGTGACCCAGTGGTAAAGAATCTGCCTACCAAGTAGGAGGTATGGATTTGATCCCTGGGTTTGGAAGATCCCCTGGAGAAGGAAATGGCAACCCACTCCAGTATTCTTGCCTGGGAAATCCCATGGACAGAGGATACAGTCCATGGGGTAGCAGAGAGTCGGGTACAATTTAACAACTAAACAGCAGCAGCGTTAAGGTGTCTACATCCCCGGCATTGTTCCAGGCACTTTATGAGCTCTTTTAATCCCTAAACCAACTCCAAGATGCATGTTCTGTTATTATCACCCTCATTTGGAAGATTAAGTAAAGGGAAGCTGAGAGACTTTAAACAGTCTGCTGAAAGTCACACTTCTACTAAGTGGAAGAGCAAGAATTCAGGCCTAATTGGACTAAAATGTGAGTTGTTACTTATGATGCAGTTTGGTGGCTGGTAAGGCGCTTTTCCTGTCTCTCGTCAATTATCTGCCTCTGCATTCCCAGGATTCAGTGCTTTTGCCTTCTTGTTGCCTTCAGCAAAGGGAGCCATGGGTGGAAGACTGTAGGCAAGAGAAAGAAAAAACAAAGGCATTCTCCTCCCATTTTAGGGTCTCTAAAATGATTGTGTCATTTCCATGATCTTACTCCAACCTGACACCTCTAATGTGGATTAAGCCAATACTAGGTGGTATTAACTTATGGCCTCTGATAATATCACCTAGTACTTTTATTCGTATTATCCCAGGTTGCAGCTTCCTACAGTTATGAATCACTCTGTTCTTCACCATTTACATCTTATCTTTCCTTGTTTTACTAAGTCATGTCCGACTCTTTGTGACCCCATAAATAAGGCAATATGGTGTTGTAAAAATAAAATTAAGATGAAATGAAATTTAAAGTAAAAAATACTGATCAAGAAATGATAGCAACATTCCCTTACATTTTATTTATGATACAAAAGGTTATCCTTCTATAACACCTGACAACTCATCCACGAAAATAAGTCCTTTGTCATTAAAACAAGAATTAGTGAAATTATAAATTAAGAAACATCATTAGTTTAGAAAAATAAGAAATTAAAAATCTCCTGTCTTCTCAGACTCTACAAAAGCTCTTCTCCTCAAATCTCTGTTAATGACCAGTAATATTTTTCTTGTTTTTTTTTTTTTCCTTTTTTTGGTATTTAGTGAATTTTGAGAGTTCTGGGAAAACATAGCTGATAGACCACAAGCATTTATAAATGCCTCTTTCCCAGAGGCACTAACATTAGATGAATAATACAAGAGGATATATCTACAATAAGCGAAGACATCATGAAAAAGAAATTTCAATAATTTTGGAAGTTTAAAAGTGATTATTGCAGAGCTCTTTTTATTAAGCCAAGAAAAATGGGAAGTAAATGAGTAAATAAATAAATAAAATAGCTACAGTGACAATAGAAAGGGAATCCAAGAAGACGCTACCATTGAGGGGCTCTGAGCCTGGTGGCACAGGAGATTAAGGGGCTAAAATCTAATAGATTGATGGGGACCCTAGTTTGGCCATCTAGAATCCTAATTTACCATCTTATGAAGACAATGGACTCTACTCCCACTAATTCAACAGGAAACCACAGTTGTAATGCATGGGTAATTGTACTAAAGTTATATAAGGAAAGAGAGTGGACTTCCCTGGCAGTCCAGGGGTTAAGACTTTGCCTTCCAATGCAGTGTGTGCATGCCTGATCCCTGGTCATAGCGCTAAGATCCCACATGCCTGATAGCCAAAAAACCAAAACATAAAGCAGAAGCAATATTGCAACAAATTCAACAAAGACTTTAAAAAATGGTCCACATCAAAAAAAAAAAATTTTTTTTTAATAAAAAAAGAGGCGACTAGAGACAGTGTGAGGCTGGTGCTCAAAACAAGGGTCCAGGTAGAAATCTGGAAACTGAATTATGAAATTATCAACCATATTCTCTCCCTGCTCCCAGGAAACTAGTAGCAAGAATTGTATGCCCTAGGCAAGAGACCCAAGGGGTTCTGGCCACTGATAAGTGGGGAGGAACACTTTTGTGAAAACCTGGCTTATTAACTTTCATTAAAGCCCACAAAAATAGTAGGAGATAAGATCTGAATGCATACTAGGGTAAGATTAAATAGGAACAGTTTGCAGTCTATTGACCCATCAAATTCACTCACAACCTTTGCCTACACTGCCTTAAAACCTAAAAGTCAAACCTATGTATATATACTGTATCAATAGGTTTCCTTGCTATTTGGTCTGACAAATGGGGGATAGGGCATCTTTCAGAGGTCAGAGGATGGAAGGAAAGAGAAGCAACTAAGTTTGACAATATTACATTGTCATGCTATTGTGCTGCATGACAATTAGGAAGAGCTATTAAAGTTCTGCATAAACAAGAACAGTCCATGAGTCATTCCATACATATAAAAACTAAGGGTAACATGTTACCCTGCATACGAGAATGGAGCTCAGTAGCTAAGAACAACTGAAATGGTTGACACCTACAAAACTATTTTAAAATGTGGAGAGAGTTGATTTTTGTTTGTTCATCCATTGATTTTGATTAGATTCTTGCAGAATAAAGTTTGAAAATATCTTTTATACAAGGGAATTTCATAACTGGTAGTACTTGCTAATATTTTACTTCCTTTACTAAGATAATTAATAGATAAGTAACAGTCTTGTGGCTAAGCTGGTAAAGAATCTGCCTGCAATGAGGGAGACCTGGGTTTGATCCCTGGGTTGGGAAGATCCCCTGGAAAAGGGAAAGGCTACCCACTCCAGTATTCTGGCCTGGAGAATTCCATGAACTGTATAGTCTATGGGGTCGCAAGTTGGACACTGAGCCACTTTCACTTTCACTTTCTTTCACTAACAGTCCAATATTTAAATATTGTATCTTGCAAGCTATTGCCATTATTTTCTACTACATATTAGCTTTTCCCTTTACCATACCCCATGTTCTTTAACCTTGCCTCAGTCTGCCCAGGCATATTATCTTATTTTTCAGAAATCTGTAAAGTATATTTCAGCAGTTATATTACTAATGTGGTTTAGTCGCTAAGTCAAGTCCAACTCTTGTGACTTCATGGACTGTAGCCTGCCAGGCTCCTCTGTCCATGGGATTTTTCATGCAAGAATACTGGAGTTGGTTGCCATTTACTTCTCCAGGGGATCTTCTTGACCCAGGGATAAAACCTGGGTCTCTTACACTGCAGGCAGATTCTTTAACTGCCTTATTATTATCATTTGGTGACAAGCCTGATAACCCTTAAAAAGATTCACATCTGGAAAAAGCAGGACTGTAGCATGAAATTGTTACCTCTGTCCTAATTCAAGTCTTTTTCTTTCTCTAGGAATCTGTATCATAGTTTATTAACTACGGTAAGAGACTGAGGAAGTAAAAAAGGGTATATGATCAATGAATGAAATTCAAAACAATTGTCTTATGTTTCTATTGCATGCATGAGCCACCTACATGTAGAATAGAATTTTTTTAAAATTAGGGCCCCTTTTGATTTATTTTCCATTGTCTAGGTTGTTGTTTAAAATGTGGAGAAAAACCTTAAAACCACTTATTTGCTAGATATTTAAACAACTCCATAGACAAGCCCTGTATATTTTTTCAGCCTTAAAATTCAAAATAGTTCTGATTATAATTAGGTGAGTTATGATTCATGATTCTAAGGAACCAATATACTTATAAAAATGTTTAACACTGTAGGGAGTTATAAGGAATAATGATGATTTAAAAATACTTTAAAAATTGTTATTCAGGGGCAAAACCTTAAAAAACTCCACATTATTAAAATAGATATTAACCTAACATTATAAAAATTTTTTAAAAGCTGAATATTTGTAATTTATTATATTTATCGTTGCTTAGCATACTATCAGAATAGTATCAAAATAAATGGCACATTAAACTAAGTGTATTTTTCTTATACTATTTGATTACATAGTAATCAGGAAATTCATTGTAATGGCTTCCTTTTACAATAAAAACATTTTGTTCTCCACATGACCACATAACACTTAAGTTCTTTTTTCAGAAAGCACTTATACAATATCTGAAGATCATAAGTGAATTCTGGTCAACTAGTAAAGACTACATTTTAATGGATATATAAAAAAAATTTATCAACATTATTCTGAATTTCTAAGAGAAAATGAAATTTATCTGTTTTAAAAACTCTAAGGTTGCAAAATGTTTGCTTAATTTAGTTTTGGCTTAGTATTATAACTTGGCATTGATTCAAATGTAATGCCATGCTCACAATTTTTCTATGAAAGTTGAATTTTTTATTGATGTCTACTGATTTGTAAAATGACAAGATTTATTGGAAGATGTCTCAGTCTTTGTCATAGATTATTTCAAAAATGGCTTCAATCATCTCCTATTTTGATTACCTTTTGCAATTGGACTTTGCTGGTCTTCTCATCAAGCGGGAGTTTATACTATTCCATGGCTTGCATGAGGATTAGCCTTGTGACCACTGTAGACAATGGAATGTAGCAGAACTGATGATGCACCAGTTCTGAGTTTAGGTATTATTCTTCTCTCTCAGAATCCTGCTGCCATCATGTGATTCAACACATAGAGTTTATTCTCTTCAAAGTTGCTTTTGAAACTGTCAAATCTATTCTTGAAAGTTAATTAAAAATATATTCTATGCATTCTCATTTTAACTCATATATATATCTTAAAGTCAGATTAACATACTACAGAAATACTTTTTCCTAATACTGTTACCTTTGACTTACTGGTTACAGTCACACTCATTGGGAATTCTAGTATCAACACCTTTTTTTTAATCTCCATTTTTTAAAAGTGTTTTCTGAAGAAGCCCATCTAGTTTCACAAGGATGTCTCAGGATAGTGAAAACTAGAATGAGTGTGGGGAAAATATATGAAGTTCAACGCATCGCTTATCCTTTCAATCGAGGACTTTTTCTTTAATTTGTTTCATAATGAGGGATCCATACCAAATATCTTGGAGACAGGTCATGTCACTACAGAAATATGAAAAATTACTTGAATGATTTTGTGAATTGTACAAGGATGCCCTATCTAGTGCTCACCATACATACATACTTTCATCAAGACTGGCTTGAAATTAGTAAACAGGATTCAAGAAGAGAACTGTGAGAGAGAAAATCTAGAATCTAGACTTTTCTGTGATCATGTAAAATTACTATTGACAAACAAGTTTAAACTATAGACTTGAGAATATAAATAAGTAAATAACAGGTCTTGGTAATTAAAAAATTTCAGAGCAAAATTACTTGAACTGACAGATCAAGAGGAAAGGTCCTCTGGTGAAACAGGACAAAATGCAATTAAAAAGAGAGGTTCAAGAGTCATAAATTTCTGACTGAAAACTGGATGCCAATTGGCTTTGTATATAACTATTAATAGAATTATGTGTTCATTAGTGATTGCCAATGAGAAAGTAGACTAGTTGATTGACATAGAGCAAAAAATAACACACGAAAAAAAATGGACTTAATTAACAAAAAAACATATTTCTATTGTCAAACTATTCTATTTTCCAAATAATCTAAAGTAAGAGATAGACTGTATAAAATATGGCATTGTGTATAATTAAACACATATGTTGTTATTTCATTTTCAGTATTTATGATTAACTAGAAGAATATCTTATCAAATGCTTTTGCTTATTAGTTTCATATCCAGTTTATTTATTTCAGTCTTGTGGCATGAATTTATATTAATGTATATGATACATTTTATCTATATTTCTGTTACTTTCCTAGTAAGGATAGTGTATCGCAAGTTTTCTACATCTCTTGGTTTGGATCACTGTTCCATATATGAATATTGTAAGTATCAGTAACTAATCAGAAGAAGACAAACTCTGAATAGAAGACAATTCCCAAGTCACACAGCTCTTGGATCAAAGATAACTTCAAGAGACTTGTGTATTCAATAGGAATATTTTGAAAAATATCCAAAAATGTTAACTCCTCTACCTTGCTTATTAAATGCATGCTATGAAATCAATGAACCTAGAAATGCTATAGACCATTCTTCTAAACAACTTCTATTTTAATAAGTGATAACCCTAGAGAGCAGTCATTATTCAGAAAGGCAAGCTACAGTATCCAGGGGTTTAATATGAACTGTGATTAATGTGACCGTAATCAAACATTGTGTAATACAGAGATTTCAATCTGAATTTTTAAATTAGCTTACTTTCTCATCATAACTAAAATCAAACATCAAATTGAAACATTAAAGTTGAAGTAAAATGTAAGGCAAAGGATGAACTTTGAACCAGAAATTATATTTTTTATCAAGTTACGTTTAACTTATTAAAGATATTTTTTCACCTTTTGCCTTGCAAAAAGGCTAGTAAAAGGAAAGAAAAACACAGTACAACAGGGCAGTTCACAAGAAACTTTTTAAAGGAAATGATGAAAAAAATAAATAAATTTAAAAAAAATAAAGGAAATGATGGCAAATCATTGTATAAAAATGTTTTCAAGAAAACTACTGCAAGCAAAAATACAACTTAAAGACTTAATTCTCCCTGTTGAAAATAAGGGAATACACTTCCCTCCCTCAGCTTGTTCTTTGAACATTTACTTGAGAAAACTTGTAAGTGCTTTCTCCTGTTTGAAATGTGTATAAATCCTTCTGAAGACTAGATTGGCCTTTTGTCAGCTTTATGACCCAGGAATGTCTTTCTCAAGGACCTGTGAACTTATCTTTGAAATGCAAACTTCAAGAGAGTGAGTTTCTCTCAGTTTCTGTGGGAAGGTAGGAGCCTAACTTCTGTGGGAGCCTTACCCTAAGTTGCAAAACTTCCTCCTGTTGAAGACAGAAAAAGATACAAAACCAATTAATTAAAGCAGACATTCACCCCACCGACCGGTCTCCCCAATTATCAGGTAATGTTAGGTGAACTGTGTGAAAAAATAGTTCTCTCACATCTTCTTGGGTTTTCCTGGTGGTTCAGATGGTAAAGAAACTGCCTGCAATAAGGGAGACCTGGGTTCACTTGATCCCTGGATTGGGAAGATCCCCTGGAGGAGGGCATGGCAACCCACTCCAATATTCTTGCCTGGAGAATCCCCACGGATGGAGAAGCCTGGCAGGTTACAGTCCATAGGGTCTCAAAAAGACACAATTGAGTGACTAAGCACAGCATGTCCTTTTACTTGAGGGCTATTTATTGTTTATCTTGAAAGCATATATGTAGTGGATCGCATCTGTTTGGATATATAAGGGCATAATCTTTATTGTCTTTGCAACCTCTGAACTGACTGTTATGGGCATCATATTCTGGTTTAACAATTCTTCAACAATAAAGGTGTTCTGTTTCCCTACCACCATTGTGGAAAGGATTTCCAAAGCAGGAGATAATATTTTGTTTCTAACCATCATTCTGTGATACCATCTAACACTAAACTCAGTACTTTAGCCACACTGCAGACTCCTTGATAACTGGAGGTGGAAAGGGAGATGAAGCATGGAAGAGGAGGAATGGGCAGGTGAGAAATGTCAGCCTCATAGAAACTATGCTTGGGATACTTGGGAGCGTAATTCTCTGTAGAAGAGACTCCAGAAAACTTAAAACAGAGATGCCTAACACATGGAACACTTTGGAAAAATTTTTAATTATAACACATATGTTAAATATTTTATGTTCAATATAGCTATAGTATTATATTTTAACTATACATAGCCTTATACTTGTAGAAGGAAAAAACTGCAGAAAGTGTATTTAACAATGGCATTTACTAAAATAACCAAATTTCACAAGTTAAAAAATATTGCTTTCATTTCCCTTTTCTCCCTTAGTTCATTTTGATTCCCACTCCTTAAAAATAAGTCCTGGACTTCCCTCATGGTCCAGTGACTAAAATTCCTGACTCCCAAGGTACAGGGCTGAAGTTCAGTCCCTGGAAGAGAACTAGATCCCACATACCACAACTAAGAGTTTGTAAGACGCTGCTAAGAAGGGAAAAGACCCTGTATGCCTCAGTGAAGATCGAAGATCCTGTGTGCCACAAATGAGACCTGGCATAGCCAAATACATACATACATATATATATATGTATTATATGTATTATATTATTATGTATATGTATACATATATACATATTTATATGTATATAATGTACAGACATTAAAAAATCTCAATTCCTGAATAGGAGGCAAGCACATTATGGAAACTTTAACATAAAATAAGTTTTATCTTATTTTTAAAATAATTTAAAAACCACAGTTTGTGATAGATAATTCAATTATATATTATAGAATATTCAAAATACTATGCATATGTTTTAGTGTATGTGTCTGAGTGCTAGTTAAAGACAAATGATTGCATAGTATAACAGGTAATATTAAGTGTAATTAGGTTCAGGCTAGGGAAACAAACTTAGTAATTACAAATTGTGTATCTCTTCTTGTATTGATCCTTCTACAATGGGATGGCCAAGATGCTTGCTTTTTCTTCTCAAATTCACCATGTTTTTCCCACTAAAGAATTTTTTATATAGTCTAAGTTATTATAGCCATGAAGAAGCTAGTCTTATTCATAGATTAGATGGAAGTACATGATTTTCTTTTAATTCTTAGAATTTTCATATATCTATTTTAATTGATGGTTTACTGTCTTAATTGATGGCATACAGTGTTGTCTGCAGCACAGAAAAAAGATATCCTCAAGCTCTAGGCTCTTTGCCATCCATGGCTCTTTGCAAATATCAAGTGTTCACTATGCGAACTACCCTCTAGGATGAAAATTACTGTAAGCAATTAAAAAATCTTTCCATTATTGTAATTAGAATTTGGATAAATTAGGTAAAGCAACATTTTTGTTGTTGAATTCTGCTTTGGGCTATTGCAAATGGAGGAGATATAAGGATTATTTTATCACATTTGTCAGAAAGATAAAAGGTCAGATTTAACCAAATCAATAAAAAGTCACTTTTCCACTGAAAACAATTCAACATTCATAATGGTCATTATAATCCAAAACAAACCAGCTACAAATAACAGAAGGAATTGAAGCACTGTAGGGACAAAATACAGAAGGAAGAATTTGGTTGAATTCTGTATTTTTATTTGATTAGTCCAGTAAAATTTGCTACTACCCCTTCAACTCTGGACCATCAGTCAGGTGAACAATTTATATAGAATGTCCCAGTCATTGCCAGTTGTCCTCACTTCAAGATCATATTTGAGTTTTTGAAAGAATTATTTTACCTTATAAATCACAGTAGAACTGCTTAAGTGATTTCTTTTGTGAATACAAATATTCAGATAAAATGGTCACAATATCAAATTTCAAGCTATAAGTTCTTAAACACTAATAGGAAATATTTTTAAAGTTCCATGTTCATTAAATTACATGGTCTAGGTAGTTTTAAAAGAGGAACTTATTCTGAGTAATTTGTTATATAATAAAATATATAATAACATATGTGTCACCAAATATTTATGGCAAAATAAAGTAATATTTAAGCATGTTGGAACTATAAAATATTAAACATCTGTATTTACATGTAATTTATGTATAACATAATAATATTAATTCCTTTAACATCAGATATTAACACCAAAGGCTTCCTAAAAGCTTGGACCAATCATTCTCTACAAGCCCTAATAGTCTCATTTTGTCAGATACATATTTTATGTAGGAGTTCCAATCATGGAAGGCTTCCCTGGTGGCTCAGATGGTAAAGAATCTGCCTGCAATGTGGGAGACCTGGGTTTGATCTCTGGGCTGGGAAGATCCCCTGGAGAAGGGAATGGCTACCCGCTCCAGTATTCCTGCCTGGAGAATTCCATGGACAGGGGAGCCTGGTGGGCTACAGTCCGTGGGGTCACAAAGAGTTGGACACAACTGAGTGGCTAACACTTTTGCTTTCACTTTATTTCCAATCATAGAAGATATAAATCAGGAATGAGAGAAAGTTTGGTACAAGTCCATACCTACGAGACCAATCTCCTTGGTTAAAAAGACAAAACAAAACTGATATTTAAATCTCAAAACAATGGAATATACATAATATTTATTCATATATAATATATTATATATATTAAAAAGAGACAAAATGAATCAAATTGTTTTATAGTGAGGATATATAAAATCATGCAATTCACTTCTGATTTTTTTAAACCTGTTTATAGGAAACTGTTATAGTTGAAACCATTAAAAACATGCCCACTTGTGCATTCATTTGTAGAATCCCAATTTCATGAAGCAGCTTGCTTTCTTCATTTCTCACATTTCAAAGACTCTATTACATGAGGACAAGAATATTGGTTATATTAATGAATTAACAGAGAGAGGATTGGAATTTGAGCTTTCAGTAAGAAATGGAGTTGAGATATTAAAACTATAATTCATTCAAATAAAATTAAAATTATGAAATTAACTTTACAAAGGAAATTGTGCTTAAAGGTATAGGATATTTATATATTGAAAACTAAAATTTAGTTTGCATGGTTCAGGGAAGGTCATTGATCAAGCTTCAGAAAACTATATCTTAAACTGTTTGTTAGAAAAACATTACAACAGATATTTTCTAAAAAAGATTGTCATTTGGTCAGTAAAGAACTCATATACCAGTGGTAGGGTTTAATGGAAGCTTTAATTTTGGAATTGACTACATATTGGTAATGAAACCATATACAAGGCCCTGTGTCATTGTCCTTTGAAATAAAAGGCTTTTGCTTTAGTCTCCTGGGCCTCCACTGAGTCTCTAAAAGCTGACTTAAAAGATAATGATTAAGAAATGTGAAGATACAGAAATAAAGAATAGTTGTTGGGCTGGGAAACTGGTTATAATTTAAACTATAAATCTATCACATAGCAGAATCACTGAACTAATAGTTCGCTGAAAGATATATATAAAGACCTGGCATATATTTCTAAGTTGTTTTTACAGAAAGCAGACTCTCAACCTTATGAAAACTACTGACCACAAGAACATAGAGCCTAGACTGGTTGAAAACAGAAGTTGATAAGGCGTAAAACTTTACCTTGATTACAACCAGCTTGAGAACTGTGCACAATCTGATTGCATACCCTGCAGCCCCCTCCCTCGCACTGCCTTTAACACCCCTTCCCGGAAAGTCATTGGGGATTTCTGGCCTCAAGCATGAGCTGCCTGTTCTCCTCGCCTGGTGCCTGCAATAAATGCTGTACTTTACTTTACCACAACCTATGCCAGTAGATTGGTTTTATTGTACAAGGGTGAGTGGATATAAGTTTGGTTGAGTAACAGTCATAACATTAAACATATAGAGAATAGACTTGTGGACACAGTGCATAAGGAAAGGGTGGGACAAATTGAGAGAATAGCATGGAAACACATTCAGTTCAGCTCTTCAGTTCAGTCGCTCAGTCGTGTCTGACTCTTTGTGACCCCATGAATCGCAGCACACCAGGCCTCCCTGTCCATCACCAACTCCCAAAGTTGACTCAAACTCATGCCCATCGAGTCGGTGATGCCATCCAGCCATCTCATCCTCTGTCGTCCCCTTCTCCTCCTGCCCCCAATCCCTCCCTGCATCAGGGTCTTTTCCAATGAGTCAACTCTTTGCATGAGGTGGCCAAAGTATTGGAGTTTCAGCTTCAGCATCAGTCCTTCCAATGAACACCCAGGACTGATCTCCTTTAGGATGGACTGGTTGGATCTCCTTGCAGTCCAAGGGACTCTCAAGAGTCTTCTCCAACACCACACTTCAAAAGCATTAATTTTTCAGCACTCAGCTTTCTTCACAGTCCAACTCTTACATCCAAACATGACCACTGGAAAAACCATAGCCTTGACCAGACGGACCTTTGTTGGCAAAGTAATGTCTCTTCTTTTTAATATGCTATCTAGGTTGGTCATAACTTTCCTTCCAAGGAGTAAGCGTCTTTTAATCTCATGGCTATAATCACCATCTGCAGTGATTTTGGAGCCCAAAAAAATAAAGTCTGACACTGTTTCCACTGTCTCCCCACACATTACCGTATGTAAAATAGATGGCAAGTGAGAGTTTGCTGTTACACACAGAGCTCAGTTGTTTTAATAATTAACTTCTTAAAATACTACCAGCACACTCAGTTAATTCTAAAATGTGATATCACAGTATCTATCTCTATCTGTCTATCTATTAAACTGACAATCATATTAAAATTTTTGATTTGTTTAAAATCTAGGTTGAATATTTGATATTATTAAAAATTTCTTTCTTGTCTCCTTAGCCCAATAAATTCTTTTGTCAATTAGACAAAATGAGAAAAGTCTTTAAATCAAATTGTTTTCTAGGCTGCAATTGATATCTGAAAGCTCTTTGCTTGATTCACTCTTTTCATAAATCGATGTCTCAGCGTAGAAATAAATATAACAGAAAATGTCAGTGTTGTCACTGATACGTTTTGTACAAATAGGGCTCCATTACCTGCCTCTCCCAGCACAAATTATCAGCCATTAACTCTAAAAGATTTTGCTTTTTATTTAACTGCATTGTATCTTTAAACTTTATGTTTTACTTTTCTTATTTTATGTCAGTAGAAAAAAACTTAAATGAAAAATCAGGTTTCTTCCTTGGCCCTTTTTTCTTACATATTATTTACTGATTCATAGTTTTTATTCATTTGTGATCTATTCGTATTCAGAACAGAACAGAATGCCTCTCATGTTGCTAAGAACGGGGATTTTCCATCACATTACCTCTGTATTTAGAGAATTCCATTAAGTCCCCCAGAAGCAGAGAATTGATTTTTAAGATCTTGATGTTAACTCTCTGGATTTACACAACATCAATTTATCAGTTATTTTTTACATTATTTTTTCCCTTTTTTCTTCTTTGCCAAAACTTCATGACCTACTCTCTGAAAAACTTTTGTCTGCATTATACTATATTTCATGTAGCATTATAAGACTTTTGGCCACAATCATTTGTAGTGCTAGTTCTTCTTTAATCATATATTTAAAACAACACCAAACAATCTACACTCCGTTTACCTGCTTTAGACATACCCTATACCCTTTGGAAGCAGTAAGGGTCAAGAAAAACAATTAGGCCATAATTTCCAGGCATACAGCTAGTTTACAAGGGTTACTATGCCAGCAGAATAGGCTCAATTTTATCCCAATTCTGTGATTCTTCCTATGAAACAATGGCCATCACATAGAATAGGTAAGGTGACATGGATTTATAAACAGTGTTGTTTATTTACAATAGCTGACTAGTTTTGTAGGCGATGTCACAAGTATGCAAGAATTAAAACTCAGCATTTTATTTTTAATTCCAAGAAAAACACTTCCCACTATAGAAGCAATCTCATTCTTTGTTATCCCAACCTTTATTTTAACCACTTTCGAGCACTTTCCCAGGAACTCTTTGTAAATGAAGTTAGCCCTGAATCCTGTTTAATAGGTATTTTTTCCTAGTAAGGTCTCTATTTGTGGCAAGAAATTTATAATTAGTAATCAACAGAAGATAAGTGGTTTTGTCTTTGCTTCTTTGTTCTATAACCCAAAGCATTTCTAGTTTATCCTGGTTTTATGATGAGAAAATAGCAATATTACACAGCCCTTCTCTCTTTCTAAAATTGCCAGGGTAATTTTAGCATGGCATGCAAAATTTTTGTTTTTTAAGTATCCATCCCTACTTTTCTTTCCAAAAAATTTATGATGTTATTCTATATTAATTTTGCCACCTATCACTTGAGACAGCACCAATAATTGAATTGTCAAATAAGACTGATACAAACAAAATATCTTGCTTTGTATCAAATTTTACAAATAATTTGCTGTGTGGAGGCAATCAATAGGTTCAGATAATGTAGACAGGAATCTAGGACATCAAAAGCAGCTGTCTGGATCATACAGAAATGTGCCATTTTTGCCAGGAAAATAGATGAAGACTCTGGGTGAGGTGATATCAGGAGGAGTGGATGAGTTTTCAAACACATCTAGTTTTATCCCAGACAGTTACATAGTTTCCATTAGCTTTCCCAAGGAACCTTAGCCTATGGACCAGAAGATAACTTGGGCTCTCTTTTCTTTACCAATCCTCAACAGGAGACATTCCACTAATGGTATTTCAGAGATAAAGTCTCTTCCTCCTAGCAAATATCATTGATCTTTTAACCTTGACATCGAGTGACAGTATTAGATCTAGTCATCCCTCTTCTTTTCTTCTCGGCAATGAATGCACAATAGGCCAGCTGCTGTCTATAGCTGTTTCTTGAGAACTATAATTTTGATTTGAATATTGTAAATTTGCCAGAGCAAATTTATATGGCCCTATGATATATTGACTATGCCAAAGCCTTTGACTGTGTTGATTACAATAAACTGTGGAAAATTCTGAAAGAGATGGGAATACCAGACCACCTGACCTGCCTCTTGAGAAACCTATATGCAGGTCAGGAAGCAACAGTTAGAACTGGACATGGAACAACAGACTGGTTCCAAATAGGAAAAGCAGTATGTTAAGGCTGTATGTTGTCACCCTGCTCATTTAACTTATATACAGAGTAAATCATGAGAAACCCTGGGCTGGAGGAAGCACAAGCTGGAATCAAGATTGCTGGGAGGAATATCAATAACCTCAGATATGCAGATGACACCACCCTTATGGCAAAAAGTGAGGAGGAACTAAAAAGCCTCTTGATGAAAGTGAAAGAGGAGAGTGGAAAAGTTGGCTTAAAGCTCAACATTCAGAAAACTAAGATCATGGCATCTGGTCCCATCACTTCATGGCAAATAGATGTGGAAACAGTGTCAGACTTTATTATTTTTGGGCTCCAAAATCACTGCAGATGGTGACTGCAGCCATGAAATCAAAAGACGCTTACTCCTTGGAAGGAAAGTTATGACCAACCTAGATAGCATATGAAAAAGAAGAGACATTACTTTGCCAACAAAGGTCTGTCTAGTCAAGGCTATGGTTTTTCCAGTGGTCATGTATGGATGTAAGAGTTGGACTGTGAAGAAAGTGAGCACCGAAGAATTGATGCTTTTGAAGTGTGGTGTTGGAGAAGACTCTTGAGAGTCCCTTGGACTGCAAGGAGATCCAACCAGTCCATCCTAAAGGAGATCAGTCCTGGGTGTTCATTGGAAGGACTGATGTTGAAGCTGAAACTCCAATACTTTGGCCACCTCATACAAAGAGCTGACTCATTGGAAAAGACCCTGATGCTGGGAAAGATTGAAGATGGGAGGAGAAGGGGATGACAAAGGATGAGATGGCTGGATGGCATCACCGACTCGATGGGCATGAGTTTGAGTCAACTTTGGGAGTTGGTGATGGACAGGGAAGCCTGGCATGCTGCAATTCATGCAGTCGCAAAGAGTTTGACACGACTGAGCGACTGAACTGAACTGATGATATACAAAGAGAACATCCAGCTCAGGTGTGTAATTTGTCCCACCCCGCAGTGATCTAGTCTCTGCCTTTATCTCTCTCTCTGGTTGTATTTCCTGCTACATTCTTCCTTATTCTGCATCGTCCATATCAAATGACCTTGCCTCTGCCCATTTGCGGTTCCTCCACAGCAATAGCATCACATGTTCCTGTGACTTTTGTCTTGCTCTTTTCTCTGACAGGAACAAACTTCAATCAGTTTTCTCTGACCCACTGATTCCAGTTTTTCTCTGGGGTCAGCACAGTCATCACCTAACCCAGAAAGTCTTCTCTCTGATCCCAATATGAGAAATGATAACCTTTCCCAGACTCCCTGCAACCCATGCCAATCTTTACTGATACACCTACCACATTCTAACATTTCTCATGATGTGCTTTCTTGTTTTAGTATTGCTGCATTCCTAAGAGCTAATCTATATTGTCACAACGAACATTGCAGTTTCATAAATAATAGAAAGTGAAAGAAAGTGAAGTCGGTCACTCATGACCAACTCTGCAACCCCTATATAGACCGTAGCCTACCAGGCTCCTCCCTCTAATTTTCCAGGTAAGAGTACTGGAGCGGGTTGCCATTTCCTTCTCCAGGGGATTTTCCTGACCCATGGATCGAACCCCGGGTCTCCCGTATTGCAGGCAAACGCTTTAAGATCTGAGCCACCAGAGAAGCCCTAAATAACAATACGAAGTTCTAAATTGCTAAATAAACAACTACATAATGGAAAAAAAAAAAAAAAAAACTGCTCTCTAAAACAGTCATTTTACAAAATCTTGCAAGACACTGGTGATGCATTAGCAATTAAGATAACCAGAACTTTGCTTTCAACGGATCGCATAGTAAAATATTTCCCAGTAAGTTTTCTACCAGCCATCTATGTCAGGATCCTTTGGGAAGGGAAGAAACTAATTAAAATGCAGACTTCT
Organism: Dama dama; assembly: GCF_033118175.1. NCBI lineage: Eukaryota > Metazoa > Chordata > Mammalia > Artiodactyla > Cervidae > Dama > Dama dama. The sequence goes on along the minus strand of NC_083711.1, from coordinate 43,237,358 downwards.
AGGCCAACGTGAGGACAAAAAGAAATTAGAATCTTAGATAGATCCTAGCAATCTGTACTTTTCTAAGAATTTCCAAGACTGATTATTATATAGACAAGAAGTTTGAGAATCTCAGGTTTACTATGAGATTAGATTTCAAATATATTTCAGCGAACTGGAAACAAACTGTAGGTTAAATTTCACTGTATCAAAGCAACTAGGTCAGGACAAATGTACATTAATCATTTTAGCAATTACAGAATTATATCAGAGTCACAGTAAAAGTAACTTGTGCTATAAAAGGAAACACACACAGGCACACATATACACTTATATACATATATACAAAGTTTTTCCTGCAAGCGTCACAAGTGTTCAGAATTAAACATATTTTTCAACTTGGTAAACCCTGACTATTTATAAAACAATAAAGCCTCTGAACACTCAAAATATTTTTTTCATGTTTATTGACAGAATCAGTCATTATAATCATTTGATGACTTGTATACCAACCTGCATTGCTTTTAATTATTTCATATATAATGTGCCTTTTCTCCCCATGATTGGCCATTCCTTGAAATCAAGGATTAAATACACTTTGTAATTCCTATTGCCCATAGCAAATGAATAAATCAGAGAATATCAAAACCAAGCACAAAAAAATTTCAAGGATAAAGTTTTTTCTACTATTAAATATAATATAAATATATAATATAATAATATATTAATATATATAAATAATATATAATATAGTATTATATATCCTATATTATATAATTATCTAATATAATTATATATTTATACTATATATAGTATATAATATAATAAATAATATAATAATATAAATATATCTAATATAAAATATAATACACAGATGATGAAGCATCCAGTTAGGATTTGTTAATTTAATTAGCTTAAAATAGTATGTTTAGAAATATACCAATTTTATATGCAACATGGTTTCTACATTCTTATAATATTTTCTTACACCGTTGTTCAGAAATTGGAAGAGTACATTTTCAGTGGCTTAAGGGCATTGCAGTTATATGAGAAGGAACTAAACATCTAGGATTATGGGAAAGATATACCCTAACTGTCAGCAAGAGGATGTTAATAGGGATTTTTTCTGAAGGTGCATTTTTATTTTTTCAGTAGGATATAAGATATAGGAATTACTCAGCTCAGTAATTTGTTTTTCAAGAAGGCCTTAAACTTTTTATTCTTCAAGTAGTTTTTATGGCAACTGTAATATCATAATCACAGGATTGTGCTATAAATTTTTCTCAAGTTTCTTCAAAAAGCCCAGTTTTAACTGACCTTCCAGCTGGATTCATGCACCCTTGATGCTTAGTAGTTTATATCCAGTCTGATATAATAATGAGTGTTTGGCTTTTCCTAGCTAATTCCAAAATTCATAAAACTAAAATGTATACATTGATAAATGTGAATAATGTATACAATTGATAAAACAATGTATATTATTAACATGATGTGTATGAAATATTTTAACATGCAGTGGCAAAGTCACTTAGACTTGTAGAAGTTCAGAATTATAAAAATATTTTCTTTTAGTTATGCTCATCATATGTATTAAACATTTAGTGAATTTCAGGTTCTAAACAAAGCATGATAATGATAGAAATATGAATGATGTATATTTTATATATCCAAGGGAGCTCAGAGCTTATTAAGTGAATTAGTACAAGTAGTCAATAGTGTTTTTAGAAGCAAAAGGAATTTAACATAAAAACAGGAATTAATATAAAGAATAGTATATAAATTTTGATATTTGTTTTAAGTTTTAATTTCTTTTTAAAAATTAGAAATAGTAATTCAAAAATGCAAGAAATATTTATAAGATTACAGACAATATATCACAATGCTGTCTGAATTCTATTAATAGGTCTTCAAGATGTAAGAGCTATTGCTACTATTACTTGAGAAGTCTTCAGCAAAAGTAAAGGAATTTTACCTAGAATTAAAGAAAAATAAAATAGGACACATGCAAGTGATGTTTTCAGTGGGAGTTGAGAGGTAAGAAAGCATGCCAGGTAATTATAAGGAAAATATGTAGGAAAAGACTTCAGAGAAAACTTTCTCTATTTTAACAAGAGACTGAGGATAAATTCTTTGTAGATAATATCTCTATGATTTAATAAATGAATATAAGCTTTCATGTACATCTCATAATCTTTTCAGGAAGGTAGACACCTGGACCATTTCATTTTCTTTTGTATGTATTAATGCATTATTTTTCCCCAAGAAAGAGAATATGGGATAGACCAAATTATCTAATATACACTGGTCAGTAGTATAGGAACCATATAAGTAAGTAGAATAAAAACCATCAAAATCATTAGTAATAACTCATACATGGACATGGTTGTCCATAACTAATTAGGTGAACTGATGGTATAATATGCAGCTTGAAAAAAATGTGTTTCCTGTTGGAACGTAACCATATCTTTATAATAAACAGTATGTGTATTGGTTTGAGGGTAGGTGTGAGCACCAGAATAGGAGAGATATCCTGTTCTGGGAAGGTAGGGAGTAGCATATACGTGTGTTTGTTCCAAACTGTGCATGCAGATCAAATTTTTATCAGTCGCGCTGGGAATGCTAAGACACATTACGCAGCTTTTTTATAATGCTAAAACTCCTCCAAAAAAAGGAAAAATAGTTCTCTGATTACTTATCTTCATAAAACAATGATACTTCCTATCGATTTGTTTAAACAAAACAAAAAGTATATGAGAATGAACTTGGTAGAATTCTGCTGTTTAAATATTCTGCCAAGGTTTTATTGGCAGGTACTTTGCTATTAACTGCGCCAAGAGGAACAGCAGGTATTTCCCTTGCCTGTCTTTTGCAGCGGCTCAAAGTTCTCTAGTCATTTTATATTTTATCAAAGCTGTCGATATGACTCTAAAGAATTGTAAAAAATCACATTTTACATTACTGTTTTACATGGTCTTTAGAAATAATGGTTACATTTTTAAGAACTAAACTCAGTGTATTTCTGGCTTTCAAGTTACAGACATTTTTCCCCCTTTGGAATTAATTTTCATTGCTAGATTGTTTTGCTTTTTTTAAGGCAACATTGATAATTTTTGCTGCCAGTGCTTCAAGAGAATTTAAGTATACCACCATTCAACTAGGTTTAAGTGAGATGTGCAAAGCTGCTGAAGAATGAATGTTTTATTCTATGAAATTTTGATGTAAGATAAAGTCTAATTTAACACTAAAAGGATATTCAAACAAATAGATACGGATTTTCAATAGCACTGGAAACTAGGTATGTTGATCAAACATATCACAGGTTCCAGAAGAAGTTTTTATTGATTAAAGAAAGGAAAAGACCTTGAGGACTATTAATGGAGTCTGGGCCCTATACAAGGGGTGACTATAACCCTTTGTTACTGTATCTACAGATTTACTTTAGGTGCACAGGTTCTTAACTAATTAAAGAGTAAGAAATTTTTTCTTACTAAAGGAACATTACACTTTCTGAATCATATTCCTATGACCAGCATTCCAATTAGGACTTCTCTTCCCTTATCTATTTTAAGATTACATTTGCTATACAATAGTACTACACAATATTGGCATTGCCACAATTTGAAATGCTACAAAGAGAAAAAAGAGAGGAACAATCAGGATTCAGTATTGTTTTACACATTTATGCTGACTATGGGAAACTTCTGTATGGTGTGCTGTGGTTTAGTTGCTCAGTCGTGTCTGACTCTTTGAGACCCCATGGACTGTATTCTTCCAGGCTTCTCTGTCCATGGGATTCTCCAGGCAAGAATTCTGGAGTGCGTTGCCATTTCTTGCTCCAGAGGATCTTTCCAACCCAGGGCCAGAACCTGCATTTCCTATGTCTCCGAATTCTTTACCCACTCAACCTTCAGGGAAGCCCTATGGAAACTTCTAGTTCTCCAAAAATAATCTTCCATATAGCCTGAGCTAAGCATGCAATGAAAGGACTTTGTGGTACAAGAGAGCCTGTTTAAATATACAACTGCCAAACAATAGAACGTAGCTACAAACTTTGAGTGACACTGAAGTAAGAAACAAAAACTTAGCTTTACTTTGGATAGTGAGAGATGCCAGTGTGATTCCAGCATGCAAGACTGCATAGAATGCAAAAAAAAAAAAAAAAAGTTTTTTAATTTAAAAATTAAGTTTTAACTTAAACCAACAAACGGAAACGTGAAAAATTCAAATGCATAAGTTAAGGAAACTATTGCTCGTTGAAAAGCAGAAGAAAGTCCTGTTTTAAAATAAGTTTTAAAAACAGTAACTGAAGAACATTTTAAAATTACTTGCTCATGTTAATAATTAAGGAAAGCAATATCTTTAAAGTGTTAAGAGGAAAATAAATTTAAAAGAATAAACTTATAGACCCCAAATACTCAAAGTCAAGCATAGACATGAAGAAATTGTGAGTACATTGCTTAAAATCAATGATGAAGAAAAGTCTTAAAAGTAGCCAGAGAAAAATGACACATTATCTATAAATAAAAATGATAGCACAATGCTCATCAGAAACAATAAAAGTGAGAAGACAGTTAAGCAGATTGTTTCAAATACTTTAAAAAAAATCTTCCAGATACAAAGGTAAAATTAAGCTTTTTTAGACGTGCAAAAGATGAAACAATGAATATGAATTTAGACATAGAAAAGCTGAAGCAATGCAGCTGACTCACAGTCTAAAAACTGATGAAGTCCTTCAGGAAGAAACAATTTATACCAGATGTAAAAATGGATCGCCACACAAGAAGGAAGAATAGCAGAAATGGTAACTGCATGAGTAAATATGACTGTTTTTTCTGATTATTTAAATCTTTTTAAAAAATAATTGACTATTGAAGCAAAAATAATAATATGGCACTTATGTATAGAAGTAAAATGTATGACATTAATAGGACAAAAGTTAGAAGGGGAGGATTTGAAACATACTATTATCTCAAATTAAAATATTCCATTCTCTAAATAAAATTTTCTTGTTCTTAAATAGTAGCTTCTAAAACACTCATTCCAACGGAAGCAAACCAACTGATATTGGTTGGTTTCATCATGTATACATCATGTATTCATGTATGAATATACATATATGTATATTCATCATGTATCATTTCTATATAGTTAAAATATTTCAAGTTCCCCAAACTTAAAAAAGTAGTTCAGATGTTAGGGTCCAAAGAGAAGGGCTAATGTATATCACAGCATATCAGAAATAAATCACATGTTCTTAAAAAAACTAAAAATAGAGTGACCATGTGATCCAGTAGTCCCATTCCCAGGCATATAATTGGAAAAGATGAACAGACTAATTTGAATGCACCCCAATGTTCATAGCAGCACCATTTATAGTTGCCAAGTCATGGATGCAACCTAAATGCCCATCAACATATGAATGGATAAAGAAAATACATGGTATACAAACACACACAAAGTGGAATATTAGTCATAAGAAAGAATGAGATAAAGTTTTTTGCAGCAACATGAATGGACCTAGAGATTATAATACTGTATAAGTCAGACAGAGAGAAATAGATATGGTGTTGTTTATATGTGGAATCTAAAAACATGATATAAATGAACTTATTTATAAAACAGAAAGAGATTCACAGATATAGAAAACAAATCTCTGCTTACCAAAGGGAAAAGGTGGGGGGAGGGATAAATTATGAGTTTCGATTAACAGATTCACACTACTAGATATAAAATAAACAATAAGGATCTGCTGTAAAACATGAGGACTTACATTCAACATCTTGTAATAAACTTGTAATAACCTTGTATTACATAATAATCTTATATAATGGAAAATAATCTGAAGAAATTAATATATATATGTACATATATATATATGCATAACTAAATCATTTGTTGTACGTTTGGGATACAACATTGTAAATGAGCTACACTTCATTTTTTTAAAATGTATACACACACACACCCACAGCAAAGAAAGCATGTGGCAGAGTTATTTGTATTTTTTTTAGTTCATTTTTTCTTTTGGTCATTTGACATTTCTGAATTCTGGCCTTTATCTTAGTGTTGTTTAATTTTTAACAATGTCTTTACTTTTTTCATAATAACATCTTGAATATTAAAATGTATAGATATTCTTTACCTTTACTAAGAACAATGATTACTACCATTATCTGAAACACAGACCACTGGTCTTTCAATTTTTCCACTTTTAATAGAAATGTGAGGTTAAAATTTTCTCTTAAATTTATAATTAATGACTGTGGCTTTGTAGTATAGTCTGAAGTCAGGCAAGTTGATTCCTCCAGTTCCATTCTTCTTTCTCAAGATTACTTTGGCTATTCGAGGTTTTTTGTATTTCCATACAAATTGTGAAATTCTTTGGTCTAGTTCTGTGAAAAATACTGTTGGTAACTTGATAGGGATTGCATTGAATCTATAGATTGCTTTGGGTAGAATAGCCATTTTGACAATATTGATTCTTCCAATCCATGAACACGGTATGTTTCTCCATCTGTTTGTGTCCTCTTTGATTTCTTTCATCAGTGTTTTATAGTTTTCTATGTATAGGTCTTTTGTTTCTTTAGGTAGATATACTCCTAAGTATTTTATTCTTTTTGTTGCAATGGTGAATGGTATTGTTTCTTTATTTTCTCTTTCTGTTTTTTCATTGTTAGTATATAGGAATGCAAGGGATTTCTGTGTGTTAATTTTATATCCTGCAACTTTACTATATTCATTGATTAGCTCTAGTAATTTTCTGGTAGAGTCTTTAGGGTTTTCTATGTAGAGTATACTACAAAGCCACAGTCATCAAGACAGTATGGTACTGGCACAAAGACAGAAATATAGATCAATGGAACAGAATAGAAAGCCCAGAGATAAATCCACGGACCTATGGACACCTTATCTTTGACAAAGGAGGCAAGGATATACAATGGAAAAAAGACAACCTCTTTAACAAGTGGTGCTGGGAAAACTGGTCAACCACTTGTAAAAGAATGAAACTAGAACACTTTCTAACACCATACACAAAAATAAACTAAAAATGGATTAAAGATCTAAATGTAAGACCAGAAACTATAAAACTCCTAGAGGAGAACATAGGCAAAACACTCTCCGACATAATTCACAGCAAGATCCTCTATGACCCACCTCCCAGAATATTGGAAATAAAAGCAAAAATAAACAAATGGGACCTAATGAAACTTAAAAGCGTTTGCACTACAAAGGAAACTATAAGTAAGGTGAAAAGACAGCCCTCAGATTGGGAGAAAATAATAGCAAATGAAGAAACAGACAAAGGATTAATCTCAAAAATATACAAGCAACTCCTGAAGCTCAATTCCAGAAAAATAAATGACCCAATCAAAAAATGGGCCAAAGAACTAAACAGACATTTCTCCAAAGAAGACATACAGATGGCTAACAAACACATGAAAAGATGCTCAACATCACTCATTATTAGAGAAATGCAAATCAAAACCACAATGAGGTACCATTACACGCCAGTCAGGATGGCTGCTATCCAAAAGTCTACAAGCAATAAATGCTGGAGAGGGTGTGGAGAAAAGGGAACCCTCTTACACTGTTGGTGGGAATGCAAACTAGTACAGCTGCTATGGAAAACAGTGTGGAGATTTCTTAAAAAACTGGAAATAGAACTGCCATATGACCCAGCAATCCCACTTCTGGGCATACACACTGAGGAAACCAGACCTGAAAGAGACACATGCACCCCAATGTTCATCGCAGCACTGTTTATAATAGCCAGAACATGGAAGCAACCTAGATGCCCATCAGCAGATGAATGGATAAGGAAGCTGTGGTACATATACACCATGGAATATTACTCAGCCATTAAAAAGAATTCATTTGAACCAGTCCTAATGAGATGGATGAAACTGGAGCCCCTTATACAGAGTGAAGTAAGCCAGAAAGATAAAGAACATTACAGCATACTAACACATATATATGGAATTTAGAAAGATGGTAACGATAACCCCATATGCAAAACAGAAAAAGAGGCACAGAAATACAGAACAGACTTTTGAACTCTGTGGGAGAATGTGAGGGTGGGATATTTCAAAAGAACAGCATGTATACTATCTATGGTGAAACAGATCACCAGCCCAGGTGGGATGCATGAGACAAGTGCTCAGACCTGGTGCACTGGGAAGACCCAGAGGAATTGGGTGGAGAGGGCGGTGGGAGGGGGGATCGGGATGGGGAATACGTGTAAATCTATGGCTGATTCATATCAATGTATGACCAAAAAAATAATAATAATAATAATAAAATAATTTAAAAAAATTTATAATTAAATAATCCAAATTCAGTCATCAATGTAACTGACATCTCACACTTGGGAGACAATAAAAGAAGTAAAAACAATGGAAAAGGAGAACACGCACTCAGTCTATAGAGAACTGGGTATCAGGAAATTGTTTTTATGTAAGATTGCTGGCCTGGCATTTATATATATATATATATATATTTTTTTTTTCCACAGAAGCTGAAAATATGGGTATCTTTATGTGACTTACCATGAATTTTACAGGTTGATAATGTTAAAATTTATATGCTATGGATCAAAATACTGTAGGCCAAATGAATGTGATATTTTCTCTGTTTTTTTTTTTTTTTTTTAACAAAAATTCCTTTGCCTAAGTTGAACATTAGGCTTTCATTCTTTGGAATATAAATATTTAGAAATATATATTTGGAAAAAATATTTTTTAAATATGTTATGACAAAAGGAAGTCAACAAAAGTGGATACTCTAATACAATTATTTAGCACTTCTCTATTTTTTATTTTTTATGGTACAACTCTTTATTTGAGCTGGCCTTTCAGTGTTGTTTTTTTTTTAATCTACTTTTTGAAAAGACTTTTGAAATTGACTTTCTCTTTGTTGCTTATTACAGGACCTGTATCATAGACCTTCAATGAAGCTTTCTGCCTCACTGCACCACTTTCACAGACTCTGTATTAAAAAGGAGTGAGGCTTTTTTCCCTTCTTTTCCCCTAACCCTTTCCATGTGTGGACAAAGAACTCCTTTGAAGGAAACCTACTGATCTCAACCTCTCATGAAAGAAAATTGATTGTGCTTTTCTTTTTCCCCACAAGTCTCATAAATCATGAAGTTACTGTTACCAATATCATTATTTTAGGACAGTTGTGTACAAATCTGAAAATCAAGTTGATAAGAGTGTGGTTCCAAATATAGAAACCATCTAGATTTCCCATGCTTTAAAGAAAGGTGGTATCTTAAATTTGAAATTCTCAATAATAAAACTTTATTGCTTCTCGTAGTATTAAATTATCTTTGAGTTAAAATATATAAATAGTAAGTTCAACAAGATAGCAATAAATGCTGTGGCTTGAAATAATGTTTATCTCATTTAAAGTTGATGATATGAAGTATATGGTACAAACATATATAATTATATCCTATATAAATGTAGTTTATAATTTTCAGGTAAGGGTACAACCTAAATCAACTAAGAGAATAAAAGCTAGCAATGGTTTTAGTGTCTGTCATGAAATAGTAGGCTTTTAAAGATACCACAAGTGATTATTTTGCTTAGCTTTTTCGCTTTATTAAATGTTTAAATCACTAAACCAGATACCAGTATACTCTCGTTAAAGATACACAGAAAGAGTCGGATTTGTCCCTTTATATATTTATTTATATCTTGTGATAGAGATAGAGACAAATCTTTGGATCTCTTTTGATAAGTTTGAGCTTGACTTATTTAAGGAAGAAAACATCGTGAAGGCAGATGGAATTTTTACTAAAAAGCATTCACTTTGGAAATTAAGTGGTAACCTAGAAGTAGGTATATATACATTCAATGAGAGCGAGAGAAAAAAATGAATAATTTGCAGAAAAATTTGAGCAACCAAACCTCACTTTATACACTGTATAATCTATAGCATCCTTGTCTATTGTCTTCATTTTTTCAACCATCAATAGACAATTAAACACTAAAACAATTTAAAAGAGCTTTCAACTTCATGTTAGAGCAACTAGTAGGAGACTAACTCTCCTAACAAGGATCAATCATAAAGCCTAGAAAAATGCTCAAGGCAGACAACATTCAAGAGGTGAAAACTCTTGAGAGAAGAAAGTCATATCAAGCCGGGCTCTTTAGCTTCATCCCTTGAATGACTTTTCAAATCACAACAGGAATAGTAAAGGCTTAGGGAAAGTGACATCCAAGGTATTACTGAGTTAACAGTAGTGAAGTTATACTGTGAGATAGCCAGATAGACTGAAACATAACAGGAAAGTCAGAGCTTTATACTTATGAGACTACAACTGTGTTTCAGATTTGCTCATAAAATATAAGTTTGCTAAAGCTGCCCTAACAAAATACCCCGCTGGGTGGCTTGAACATCAGACATTATTTTCTCACACTTCTGGATCCTGGAAGTCCAAGATCAAGGTGCCAGCAAAGTTGGATTTTTCTGAGGCCTCTCTCTTTTACTCTCAGAGGGTTGCCTTTTTGCTGTCTCTTCACATGGTCATCCCTCTGGGCACGCACATCCCTGATCCCTCTCTCTTCTTGTAAGCATGGCAGCCATATAGAATGAGGGCTCCACTCTAAGAGCCTCACTTTAACTTAATCACCTCTTTAAAGATCTTAACTCCAAATAAGGTTACATTGTGAGGTACGGAGCCCTGGGACTTAGACATATGAATTTGGGGGACACAATTCAGCCCGTAATAAAAATGAAAGTGTTAGTCACTCAGTCATGTCTGATTCTTTGCAACCCCATGGACTGTAGCCCATCGGGTTCCTTTTTCAGTGGATTTCTCCAGGCAAGAACACTAGAGTAGACAGATATTCCCTTCTCCAGGGGATCTTCCTCACCCAGGGATTGAAACTGGGTCTCCCACATTGCAGGTAGTTGCAGGTAGATTATTTATGTCTGAGCCACCAGGGAAGCCGCAATCCATAATAAGGTATTTGTTCATTCTTAAGCTGCCTTTTCAAAGAGTGATACACACAAAGCAGAAAGCAGTAGTTATGTGGGTGAAGTGCTCCACAAAGATTTCAGCAGTCTTACAATGCCAAGGTGACAGAGGTTGGAATTCAGCTCCCATCAAGACAAAGTTTGTTTTGTTTTTTTTTTTAGTTAACCAGAAAAAAAAAAAAAGAAAAGAAAAAGGAGAGGGAGCAAGAAAGAAAGAGTGGGGTATCAGAGGGAGAAAGAGATTAAGTTGAAATCACATGATAGCTAAAACAAAGAATTATTCTTCAGGAGGAAAGGTAATTGAAAATAACCAGCAGTAACACAGCTTAACAAATGCTGTTACCTAGATCAAGGTGGTCTTTAAGCTCTCTTTTTCCCAGAAAAACATTAAATTATTTTGAGATGAAGATAACATAAGTGAGAGCCTTGTCAACTTCTATTACAGAGTTTCTGACATTCAAAAAGAGGTCACAGGCATTCCAAGGGAGGAGACCCTAAAGGAGCCAGATGAAACCAAACCAAAATGAACAAACAATGTATACAGATACATAATGTTCCTGTGTTTACCAAAAGAGATTGAGGAATGCTGGCTTCAACTCCAAAACGGAACATCTTAGAAGTCACTACTGCAATATTTACAACAAGCAAAGCTTAGACTGAAAAGTGGTCAATTTGACCTATTAGAGAACTGAAATTGAAGGGCAAACTGCCATCCTCAAACTTGAAAAGTCACAGTTTAGATCTGCTTACCTGGACCAGAAGCCACTGGAGTTACAAACACTGGTAGATTCCTATATGGTGATTATCACACATGATTAATCACCGAAGGCTGAGTGTGAGAAATTCCTGGAGCTTGAGTCTAGAGCTCAGTCACTAAGTCGTGTATAACTCTTTAGGACCCCTTGGACAGACCCCACTAGGCTCCTCTGTCCAAGGGATTCTCCAGGCAAGAATACTGGAGTGGGTTGCCATTTCCTCTTCCAGGGGATTTTCCTGACCCAAGGATCCAATCCTCCTGCATTGATAGGCAGATTTTTTTTTACCACTGAGCCACTTGGGAAGCCACAGTTTTAGGGGACACTCACACTTTAACCATTTTTACCTCAAGGAAACGCACCGGGTTCTCAAGGTCAGGAGCCTAAAAAGATCCATTATGACTAGCAGCAGCAGGAGAAGAGTAGTCATCATAGAATATAGTACAAGCGGAGCATTTTCTATAACAAAGGCCTTCTCTGGAGGAGAAAGACTTCATCAGAGTCTAATTCCATCTAGAAGAAAAGCATTCTTCACATTCAAACAACCTCTAGTCTTACTGTTTTCCCCTTTCAGTCTTACAGGAAAAAAATATTGTATCAATGGAGAAATACTTGTAAAAGTTATAGACCAGAAACACAGGCCTAATAAAAGAATAAGATTTATTTACAAGATTGTAGAATGCCTCTTCTCCCCAACATTTTGCCACAGTACCAACAGGATTCAAATATAGCGTTTAACAGAGAAGGGACATTAGATGAAAACTAGAGAAATCTGAATAAAGCATAGACTTTAGTTAGTAATATGTTAATATCAGTATTGGTTCATTAAGTTGAACAAAAGCACCATATTCATGTAAGCGTGAAGGGTATTGAGACTCTGCACTATCTCTACATTTTGTCTATAAATTTAAAAATGTTTTAAAACACAAAATTTCTATTTCAATTTTTTAAAGCATAGAGGTGGTTAAAAAGGGCTATGGATGATCTAGATATTGGAAACATTAGGTAGGGAATTTATTTAATCATGATTAGTTGAGAATAAACACTATGTCATAAGCAGCTGTAATTTAAAAGAGTTAAAATAGAAATTCTAAAACTGAAAAAGTCAGAAATATAACTAGCATGTATCAATAATACAGTAGACATTACCAAAAAGGATTAATAAGCTAGAAAATTGCTTAGGAAAAATAACCCAATTGAAGCACAGACAGAAAAAAGGCAGGAGATTCAGACAGAGTATATGAACATATGAAACATAGTATAGAAATTGAATACATGGAAATTGGAATCTATAAACAGAGAAGAGATTAGCAGACAAAATTCACCAGATAAAATATACAAAAGGATCTATGATATCCAGGAAAAAATTCTAATTATTTCCAATTGATACCTAGACATATTATAGAAAGACTTCTGAAAACAAAGAAAAGAAATCCTATATGAGTCAGAAAGGTGGATCCATTACTTCCAAAACAGCAACAATAAAAATGAGAAAAGAGTTTTAAGATAAATTTTGTAAGAAAAAATCCTACTTTTCATAAGGGGAAAAATCTGTCCACTTAGAATTCTATAATCAATGAAATACCTGTCAAAAAAAAAAAGAAGTATCTGTCAAGAATTAAAGCAAAATAAGACAATTTAAAAATAACAAAAACTGTCAGTAGCAGACCTGTGCTATAAAAGTATGTATTTATATATTATGTATTGATTTATACATGTGAAAGTTTGTGAGAGTGCAACTTACATCCTGAGGAATGAACAGAAAGCATTAGGAAATGGGAAAAAAGCACTAGCTTTCTTTAAGTCACTTAAAATATCTGACATAAAATATTATCTTATGTTTTTAAAAATTATAGTTAAAATACATATGCAAATATATAAAATGAAGATAGGAAGAGCTTATATGATTTCAAGGTTTTCAGTTTTGACTTAAAGTGATATAATACTAACCCTCAGTTGAGTATGAAAATTCAAGGATGCATAGTGTAACACCAATAGGTATAGATAAAAATGCCAATAAATACATTAAAATGGAATTTTGATAAACAAAAATTATACAAAAGGACATGGAAGAGAGAACAGAGAAATCAAAGATAAAAGTGAAAGAAATGGTAATATAGTAGATTTAAATTCAACATCAATAGTTAATATTATATGCTAATATTCTGAACATGCCAGTTAAGCAGCAGAGATTGCTGTTGTGGTTCAGTTGCTAAGTCATGTCCAATTCTTTGCCACCCCATGGACTGAAGGCAGTCTCCGCTGTTCTTCACTGTCTCCTGGAGTTTGCTCAAATTCATGTCCATTGAGTCGGTGATGCTATCTAACCTTCTCATCCTCGGCCACCCCTTCTCCTTGCCTTCTATCTTTCCCAGCATCAGATTATCAAGTGAATGAATAAGCCATGCTGCCTATGAAATATATATTTTGAATACAAATACAAATAGTTTGAAAGTAATGGAGTGGAAAAAGATCTTTCAGGTTGTTAGAAAGAGAAAGCTGAAGGTGCTAGTTTAGCATCAAATAAAATAGATTTCAAAACAAAGAGACTGAGTTATCGGTTTGGGGACTCCAGCGCTGCAGTTTTACCATTCTGTTTGGTCCAAGCTCTAGATATTCACAGGATGTGCTTTAGGTGTCATGCCAGGTACCACTCCATCCTTATGAAATATTTAAAACCAAAACAAGCAAAACAGAGGGGTGTAGATACTTTAACAAATTGTGTTGGGCCAACCTGGTAGCCACATGTAAAAGTGTATAGTTATTATTTACCTCACGCTGTATATTAAGAAGAACTACAAATTAATCAGAAATTCTAAAAGTTATAAAACCAAGGGCAAAATCTTGGGAATACAAAAGTCAGTTATAAATGAAAAGGCATGTGTTATGTTTGCAATTGTCATATTTATTAATAATAATCTGATGCATCCAGAAGATTTCTGGAGCAAAGACTAGTTATTATATTTACATAATAATAGTTGCACTGAGTCCCCTTTGGCTTAATTCTTTCCCCTAGAGCAATGTAACTGAACTAGATGTCACCTATATGTAATGGGGTATGTGCTGAACGTGAAAAACACAACAAAAATGAATCTGCGTACCTGCGGACACACTGTCCTTCTCTCATCCTTGAAGGAAGGAGAAAAACTTTTATCCCTTTGAAAGATTCTGTTTTCATGGTACACTTTTTGGAATGTAAATAAATCTCTCCTGGGGAAAGATAAGAATATTGTCTTCAGCTTTGCAAATCAGGGATGTCTCATTGAAAAGGGATATTACTTTTCAACCCTTTGAAAAGTAAATGCATACTTCCAGAGTTAGATAAATTCCTCTTGGGTTCTCATGGTTGTACATTAACTTCTAAGACTTGCTTTTTTAGACTAGGTTCCAAGCTTCGCTAAGATTTTTCTCAGAAAGCATGAACTATGCAGAAATCTATAAATATATTCTCTAAAACCCCACATAATAAAAATTAATAACATTGATGACCTAAAAATCAAAATTCTTCCACCAGGAAAATAAAACTATACAATTTTCAATATAAAGATTTATTACTGTTTTAAACCATACTGATCTTAGTCTAAATTTTAAGGGGAATTTATCATATAATTCCTAATACAGGAGGCATTGAATAAGGCCAGTGCTTTGATTCATCTGAAATTAGTAGACATAACTCAAGATTCAAGGAATATTTAAAATCCTTGAATTAATTTATTCTCATATCTCATGACACTTGCCTTTTAAAGTTATTTTATTTATAAGCACTCACATGTACATATATCATTTTCAGTCAGAGTGGAAAAGTTTTGATTCACCATATTTCAGTTAGAGGGAAGGCATTAAAAGATAATTTCAGAAAATTATTGCTTACCATTTTGATTTTTAAAATTATAATCTTATTTAATTTACTATTAAAAATACCTTACTAAACAGTCCACAGTGGCAGCACAATCATTTTCAAAATTTAAGTCACAGGAAAAAATTAAAGTATTTTCAAAGTTGATTTCTGAATCAGAACTGATGACTTCACTCAAGATACCATCTTACAGTAGATTGACCAAGTAGAACAATTGGAAGGATGTTTTCTCAACCTGAGCAGTACATTAGTTTTCCTAGAGAGATTTTTTAAAATTATCAATGCCTATTTCACCCAGAATTTATTGGTTACGTTACCTGAATGGATGGAGTCTGGGTAATGGTATACTTAAATACTTCCCCAAGTATCAGGGAATTCCCCAATAGCTCACTTGGTAAAGAATCTGCCTGCAGCACAGGAGACTCGGGTTCAATTTCGGGGTTGGGAAGATTCCCTGGAGAAGGAAATGGAAACCCACCCCAGTATTCTTGCCTGGAAATTCCCATAGACAGAGAAGCTTGGCAGGCTACAGTCCATGGAGTCATACGAGTTGGACACAATTTAGCGACTAAACCACCACCAAGTATTTAGCAAATTGTTTAGAGTCTTGCTAAAATCAGATATTATGATTAAGGATTAAGTCCAGTTGTACACAAGAAAATTCTAAATGATAGTGACTGAAGAGTAAGTTTTTTTTTTTTTTCCCCCCTCAAATAACTAGAAAAATGGATGTAGGTCAATGTGAATCTGTTCTTTCCTTTATAGTCAGTTTACAGCTTCAGTTCATGAAGTCTAGATTTTAGCCAGGAAGAAAAAAGAAACGTCAAAGACAAAAAGTACCAGCCAAATTAATCTGTCTTCTGAAACTTTCTGGGAGAGTCAGATATCAGCATTCATTAATGCACTATTGACCACTATTTGTTCAGAAGGTGCTAAAAAATATAGTATTTCAACAGGGTACAATGTCACCTACAAAATTTAGATATGTTTAGGTGCCAGGTTATCATAGATACCAGTCTTTGTTACTCCTGTAGTGATGTTCTATGAGGTCTATCCCTCCTCTGTTCTGAAGTTATATGTAAAATATAAAACAACAAATGAAGTAATTAAAAAAAGAAGAAATATAAAATTACATGTCTATTCATCAAAAAATCATATCTATAAAAAAGATAACCCATGTCATAAGTAAAAATGTATAAAATTTGTAACAATTTCATTTCTCATGACAGTGAAAATGTCTACATATTTGAAAATGTAAATAATAGCTCAGAACAATATTTTAATAGAAGATCATTACAAAAATTGCTGTTATTAAAGAATCAAATAACCTGGAGTTGGAACCATACACAGTGTCTTTAGCTTCAAATCATTTTATTAACAGACTCATTAAGTTTTACCAAAGTAAATTTTGGAAGTGAGACAAAACTGGTTCCTAATGTGTGGGACTGGTATTGGGTGTAAAAGTTTAAACTAACTGTTACAACCGAAGACAACAGTGGCCTGATATGTAAAGAAAGTAAAGCCTCTGTGTTTCACTAGTTTGTGCTGACCATAGTCCAATTTAGCATGTGTTACAGAACATAATTTCCTGCCTGAGCATACCTTAAAAATTAGAAGGTTTTGTAATTATCTCCCAACAGAGTGGGATTAATTCAGAGCAAACTACTCAAAGCTGCTAATGACTGCATGATCAGGTAATTTTATTGTTTGAGCAAACAATGATAATATGCTTTTAAATTTCATTTAACTTTGCTTTAATTAATGTATATCTAATAGAAAAAAATTTTCACTCTTTGGAAGGTTATTAGTTTTTATTTCCTTTGGTGGAATTTTAATATGATGAAAAGCCAACTTTTATAACTACTGCTACACTCCATAAATAATGAATACTTTACTTTGCATAATCCAAAATTCTCTATATAAATATGATATGATTGAATCTTCTGTGCCCAAACTCTTTGATATTTTAAAAGAGTTAAATTTGAACAGATTTCAGATTTCATTAAATTGACCCACTAAGTTGCAAAGCATGGGAATTTTGTTATTCATTGTAACTAATCTCTTCATTATTATTATAAAATTCTCTAATTTGAATCTAATTTTTCAGAGACACAGTTAATGAATAACTTTATAAAATACTAAATTAACAAATAAAAGTTAATGATTATACTCACAAGGATATATTGAAGTGTTTCACAGTATTGTGTCATGCAGGGTGTTTTATTACACTATTGCTTGATAGATTAGAAAACATGTTCAATACTGGAAGAGGTCTTCAAGTTGGCGATTGAGCTATTATTTTAAATACATGACTAAAAAGCAGTATTACTTTAAAAAAATACTATGAACAAAGGCGTAATAACTCAACTATTATTGGGAATTATTATATTTCAATATCATTTTCCTGGCCATAAGGACTAAAAACCCTGAACTTTGTGCCTAGTTTATTCTTCTTTACTAAAGGGCACTAAGTGAAATTCAATTTTTTAAGCAATGACAACATAGTAGAGACCATCCACCTCCTAAGGATAATCTGCTTCAGGGTTGTGGGCTGAGCACTTTCATTTATGTCTCCTATGATATCATAATACAATTACAGTAGAAGTGAAACAAATTAAAACAAAACAAACAAAAACCCAAATAGGTGCAATAAATAGGGCATTTTCTAGATGATATAAATCAGTAGTGCCTGATGAATCTGAGGGGAAAAAGTAAAATGAAACCAACAGTTAGGAAATAGTTCTGACCTACTGAACCCTGGAGAGGGCAAAAACCCCCAAGTAAGGTAAATTCAAGTCAGAAGTATGGCTGAAAAAAAAAAAAGAATCAATTGAGTCTGCATATCTCATCCTTCTCTTTTCTCCTTTGGCATTTCAGGCCTTTGTTTTTCATCAGATAAATCTATATCAATTGTGAAAGCTATCTCTGAGATAGCCAATCTTTCTATAACTATTAATGATATGACTGATGATTTTGGAAAGTTCTATCAGTGTGCTATCACCTCAAATCTAATGTATAACAAACAAGCATGAAACCTCAGCAGCATACTATTATACAGTATGTGTTTACTTCTCACAAGTCTGGGTATTAGCTGGAATTTTTGGCTGACCTCTGTCAGCCTTATTCTTGTGTCAAAGGGTCAGCTGAGTCGTTCTGAACTAGGACATCTCTATGTGTCTCTCCTCCTTGGGTGACCAGCAGGCCAGTTGAGCATCTTCTCTTTACTGTGATGGTACAAGACTAGGAGACAAAAATCCAGTCACACAAATCTTTTTCAGTACTCCTTGCATCTGATCTGCTGACATCCTATTGGCCAAAACATGAGTAGAGGGATGGGGGGTTATGTTCAGCAGCAAATTTACAAGGCAAAGGCCAAGGAGAGAGAAATTAAAGGAGACTTGAGTTCAATGTTGAAATCTACTACATATCTAATAAGAGATTTCCATCTTGAAAACAATCAGTGTATGATAAAGAGATTCATAAGCACACATGTATTATGCACATTAAAAAGTACAAAATTCTCTAAACAAGTAATAGTAGCTGGTGGTATTACTGTCATGGTAGACATCATTCCCTGGTAGCTCAGCTGGTAAAGAATCCGCCTATAATGGGGGAGATACTGGATCCATCCATGAGTTGGGAAGATCCCCTGGGGGAGGGTGTGGCAACCCACTCCAGAATTCTTGCCTGGAGTATTCCCAGGGACAGAGGCAGTTGTAGTTCATTGGATCACAAAGAGTCGGACACAGCTGGGACTGCGTGACTAAGAACAGGCATCATTCTGACAATTAGCATCATGGAGGGGCCTCTTTTTTTCTGTGAGTAAAGAAAGTATGGTGATACACAAAAGGTAGAAATAGAAATGAGTAAAACAGCTCAAGTAACAGAAGCTGGGGTGTGACAAGAAAAGGAAAC
Organism: Dama dama; assembly: GCF_033118175.1. Taxonomy (NCBI): domain Eukaryota; kingdom Metazoa; phylum Chordata; class Mammalia; order Artiodactyla; family Cervidae; genus Dama; species Dama dama. The sequence continues at coordinate 43,217,870 of NC_083711.1, read as the reverse complement.
AACGCTGATTAGTAAAAATGTATTTATGCTATAGAGGAAAATAAGTGAGATTATTTTCTTATTTGAAAATGCATGAATTGCAAGTCATAATATATGTTCAGGAAAATCAAAATCCACTATAGATTAGATAAAAATGACCTGAATTTGGTTAGCTTTATACTAAAACATGTGACTGAAACACACTTCCCAAATTTTCACCATTTCAGACATGACAAACAGTGATCACCAGGAAGAGACTTTTAAGAAATTACCTTAGCCACCATTTAATTGAAGTCATTAAATGAGTTCTACTTGGTTGCTTTTAAATGTACTGAATAATTTCTAATTTTTTTCCTGGATTATTGATTTAATGAGTTCAAATATGTTGTCAATCATTCAAGATCTCCTAGAAAATAAAGGAGAAAATATTCTCTTTTTACTAATTTTGAAGTTTTCTGGAAATCAATCAATACACTATTTTAGAGGTAAACATACATTGATGATCTTAAAAAAAAATCCTGAAATGTACCTTTAAATACAAATTATATTCCAAAAGTTTCACAAATATCTAAGAATTGTTTTATTTCTAATAAGTGGACCATATCTGTGCCATAATAAAAAGCTCCACATAAATCTTTCAGCTCACTTTATTTTAGCTAAATTAGCTGCACTGTTCTTTTAGATTAGATTAAAAAGTCACTCATTCCTGTCTGACTCTTTGCGATCCCATGGACCGTACAGTCTGTAGAATTCTCCAGGCCACTGGAGTGGGTAGCTGGTTCCCTTCTCCAGGGGATCTTCCCAATCCAAGGATTGAACCCAGGTCTCCCACATTACAGGCAGATACTTTACCAGCTGAGCCACAAGGGAACCCCAAGAATACTGGAGTGGGTAGCCTATCCTTTCTGCAGCGGATCTTCCTGACCCAGAATCAAACCGGGCTCTCCTGCCTTGCAAGCAGATTCTTTACCAGCTGAGCTACCAGGGAACCCCTATCTGTGCTGTAAGAAAAAGCTCCACATTAATCTTTCAGCTCACTTTTTTTAGCTATATTAGCTGCACTGTTCTTAATTAAACATTTAAACAAATTAGGAATCTGAGGAGCATAAAAAGAATGTATTTCCTAAATTTTCCTGTTTGATTAGTGAAGTGAGAAAATTAATCACTATTAAGAAAATGCATTTTTTAATTAATCAGAAGTTGTGAAATATAGGAGTCAAGAAAACTTCATAAATTAAGGTTCATGTAGCTTTTTCATGTGTAGCTTTTTCACGTGTAGCTTTTTCATATGTACATGCGTATGTTGATAGGTAGATATTGCAAAAATATAACAATGTAGCCACACCTATCAAATGATTGGAAGTCATTTATAAGCAAATTATGTAAGTGTCCAAACTCTTTTGTGTAAGAAAATATTTCTTCTGATGATGGTTAAAATGAAACGGGAATTAAGAGAGAAAATGTGCCATGAAAACTTTGCAAAAGGATCAAAGTTACTGTTTAAGAGAAATGGAAATGTCCTAAAGGCTTACTAAACTAATTCCCTTCTAAATCCAGAAATAAATGAAAAATAAAGTCACAGAAATTTAAATCCAAAATGGAGCTTGGAGAAAATTTAGTCTAATTCTCTAACTAAAAAGTGAATTATGTTTAAGTTTCACTGACAGGGTCACAAATAAGGACGACGACCAGAACCCAGTCTCTTATTCCCCAGCTTTATACCATTTCCGCAGCTCCACACCAACCTTGAGAGGAAAGGATCCTAGAGGTTTTTAATGCACTATGTTCTGCTGCTTACTCTTGGGACTTTAAATCTGTAAGAATGGGAGGGGACTGATGTCACAGCTGACTAGACAAATCTGATAAAATATATGCATTTTTTTTTTCAGTGAGCTACTTCCAGAGAAATTATTTTTACAGAGAATTTTTGATACTAACAAGTGTAGCATGAAAGTCAGAATGTGGCAGGCACCCAGGGTTGTCACTCCCCTCAGATAGCAGAGATGTCAACACATCTTGATTTCCTCTATAATTAGAGAGATTTAGTCTATTAACTACTTGAATGCCCAATGGGCAACTAATATATTCATAAGGCAGCCCAGGTAGCAATAAATGAATTCTGAAAAATTACTGTTAAAAATAAAGCAAACTATGTTCAAGGTACAGAGTTTCTTCCAAAGTACTTAAAGAGTGCCTATAGCTACCAGAACAGATTGCTGGTCAATTTAAGTGAACCAAACATTAGTCAGCTCCGGCAAAAATAAAGCATCTGACTAAACTAATTGCATGTTTGTCTAACTTGATAGTTATAAATGCAATCATTCCATCATTCAATCAAAAGTTTAATTTAAATATATTTTTGTTTCATTTTTCTTATTGCAAAAGTAATGTACATTTATTTCAAAATATGCAAAAAATAATGAAAATAAAATCATCTGTGATCTCATACTATTAACATTTTAATACATATGTTTCCAAGCATTTTTCTCACATATACATGTTACTTCACATACTGTTTAAATAATCTAAAAATTTTACTGTAACCTAAAGTATCTTTCCGTCAATAACTTTCTAAAAACAAGTTTGATGTCTTTACATTGTGAATGAAAATGATTTACTCAATTTCCCACCTCTATGTATACATATAAGTAATTTCTTTTGAGATAAAGACTGTATTTTTAAAAGTGTGTGATATGCATAATTTTTCCAATAGTAAAAAATCAGTATGTTGAATTGTCTAAGAAAGAAAGGAATGGATAACTGACATTTTGAATTCTAACCATTTGAATTCTATTTTAGTGCCTACCTAACTCTTTGCGCCTAACTTGCCCAATTCTTTGCTACCCTATGGACTGAAGCCCTCCAGGCTTCTGAGTCCATGGAATTTTCCAGGCAAGAATACTAGAGTGGGTTGCCATTTCCTTCTCAGGGGATCTTCCCAACCCAAAAACTGCATCTCCTGTATTGGCAAGCGGGTTCTTTATCAGCTGAGCCACTGAAGTAGGACTACTTTAAACTTGAATAAATAATTTAATAGTGAAAGAATATTTCTTGAGAGGTTTTGATTTTGAAACCAAAGCATCATATACTCTTGTTGTTATTCAGTTTTTCAGTCCTGACTGACTCTTTGCAAACATGTGGACTGCAGCTCACCATGCTTCCCTGTCCTTCACTGTCTCCCGGGGTCTGCTCAAACTCATGTCCATTGGCTCAGTGAAGCCATCCAACAATCTCATGATCTGTTGCCCCCTTCTCCTTCTGCCCTCAGTCTTTCACAGGATCAGGGTCTTTTCCAATGAGTCGGCATCAGGTGACCAAAGTACTGGAGCTTCAGTTTCAGCATCAGTCCTTCTGATTAATTTTCACGGTTAATTTCCTTTACGATGGACTGGTTTGATCTCCTTGCTGTCCAAGGGACTCTCAAGAGTCTTCTCCAGCACCACAATTTGAAAGCATCAATTCTTCAGTGCCCAGCTTTCTTTATGGTTCAACTCTCACATCTGTACATGACTATTGGGAAAATCATAGCTTTGCCTAGATATATCTTTGTCAGCAAAGTGATGTCTCTGCTTTTTTAATAAGCTGTCTAGATTTGTCATAGCTTTCTTCCAAGGAGCAAGCATCTTTTAATTTCATGTCTGCAGTCACCATCTGCATTGATTTTGGAGCCCAAGAAAATAAAGCCTATCGCTTTTTCCTTTTGTTTGCCATGTCCCCATCTTTTTGCCATGAAGTGATGGGACCAGATGCCATGATCATAGTTTTTTGAATTTTGAGTTTTAAGCCAGCTTTTTCACTCTACTTTTTCACCTTCATCAAGAGGCTCTTTAGTTCCTCTTTGCTTTCTGCCATTAAGGTGGTGTCATCTGCATATCTGAGGTTATTGATATTTTTCCTGGCAATCTTAATTCCAGCTTGAGCTTCATCCAGCCTGGCATTTCCCATGATGTACTCTGCATGTAAGTTAAATAAGCATGGTGACAACATACAGTCTTGAGGTACTCCTTTCCCAATTTTAAACCAGTCTGTTGTTCCATGTCTGGTTCTAACTGTTGCTTCTTGACCTGTATACAGGTTTCTTAGTGGGCAGGTAAGGTGGTCTGGTATTCCCATCTCTGAGATTTTTTTCATAGTTTGTTGCTTATGCTCTTTATTTTTCTAAATTTTTCCCATGAAAGAAAGTTTTGGACTCTTGTGAAAATTATAGCTAGTAATGTATGAATAGCAGAGGTAGAGGGTTAATGAAAATGGACTCATTGAGAAAGATTTAGATTTTTGTGTCCTGAAACAGCTGTGTGTTTGGTAGGAGGTGAAAATATTTATAATATTTATATAACAGAATCTTCAATAGAACAATTTCATTTAACTTTTTTTTTGACCTAATGAAAGGCAAATATTATCACATTAATACTACTGCTATATAGATCCAAAAGTCATAGTTGTGTGTATTAAATAAACCTTTTGATGGCATACAGGTTGTAAAAGGAGAAGTTAGGATTCAAATAATTGATTCTGCATTTCTGTAGTTATCACTTCCATACTGAGAGCGACTAAGGCAATGTTACCTCCCCCTCTCCTCCTAGTTTTGGTGATGGAAGTTAAAACTATTAAAACTTATACAGCCTTCCAAAATAATGTCTATCTTGAAGAATATCCATGTACACTTGAAAAGATGTGTAGTCTACTGTTGTTGAATGTAGTATTCTAATGACAGTTAGGGCTTCCCCGGTGGCTCAGTTGGTAAATAATCTGCCTGCAATGCAGGAGGTCACATTCCAGCTTCAACTGATACTACTTAATGCATTATATAATAATCTTAAAACAGCATAGTTCCATCTTTCCCTGTTGACTTTTAGCAATGTTTCTCATATATTTTATTGCTATTTATATTAATAGCCTTGGGGAAGTGAAAGTGAAATTGCTCAGTTGTGTCCGACTCTTTGCGACCCCCTAGACTGTAGCCTACCATGCTCCTCCATCCATGGGATTTTCCAGGCAAGAGTACTGGAGCGGGATGCCATTTCCTTCTCCAAATAGCCTTGGGAGTTCCTTTCAGTTTTGAAATTTGAGCAATGCATTTTTAAAAAATGATTTATTTTCTCCAGAATATCTAAAGATTTAGAGGTAGGAGATGATCTCATGGTATGTCTACTGTATTCCCAGAAATACAAATAATAAAACACTTTTAAGCATATCTAAAAAGGAGGAAAATGTGTTTTTTCAGTCAATTCCAGTAGTCTTTGAGTAAAGACACACAAAGAAGGGGAAAATATGAGATGGTTTTTTGATAGACAAATACATTCAACTTTCAATAAGAGGAATATAGAGGCCATTCTATGAGTTGAAGAGTATTGTAGTGGTCTCATAACAAGAATTCAAACATAAATATATATGTCAACTCCAGATGAATGGAACTTTCTGTTTTTTCTGCTTCTCTTTTTAGCAAAAAACTAAACCCCTCAAAATGGTCCTCTCTTATTAAATTCCATTCTCATCCTTCCAGCTATAAAGAGGAAAACTCTTGTTGCCATCTTTGAGCCTTCTTTCTCCCACATAATATGTTTGGTTCATCTGGAATTCATTTAAGTTCCATATTAAATATTCAACTTTTCAATTCTTCCCACCTCTTATTTTTTGGGTCCATTTCAGTTTGGGCTTTGCTATTACTATTCCACCAAAAATAGCTTTTTATTAAAGATCTTTTGCCAATAAACATTCTCTGTGTGTGTATGTATGTGAAGTTTTTCTCTTGGTGTTACTCCATTTTCTTGATTGTGGTCCAGTCTGCCATATTCTTTCTTTTTTAGCTGATTCTTTATCAAATGTGTAGCTTCTAAATGTGGGAGTTATAAGAATTTAATCCCTAAGGTGCTTTCATAGCTATATTATCCATCCTTCTATTTTTCATATCTATAGCACTTAATTTTTACTTCCAGATTCATCTATTCAGCTGCCTTATTTATATTCTATTTGATATTCAATAGGTGTCTCATATTTTTGAAACCCAACTCATGTCTCTCCCTCCCACTTCATCTCTGAAACCTGATCTTCACACAGTCTTCTTAAAGTTTGCAGTGATTTTTTTTTTTCTCTCATACCTTTCACTGGTTCCATCGACAAATCATATATGCCTGAATTCAAGATTTGTTCTGAATCAGACTATTTCCTCCCACTTCTGCCATGTTGCCAACATTACTAATATCTACCCTATGGATTATTGTAGTAGCCTCCTTAGTAGTTTCTTTGCTTCCTCTCAGTACTCACCTAAAGACTACCCTCAATACAGCAGTCAACAGAAATTCCTTTCAAGTGTAGAATAAGTCATGGTACCCATTCATTCTAAACCCTCTGATGGATTAAAACTTTACTCAGTAAAAGCAAGCTCCTCACAAAAGCCTGGAGTGATCCAACAGCAGCCTGTGATCTGGCCCCCAATTACATCTCTGCGGCTTCCTCCCCTCTGTCTCCTGGTCTGCCTTTCCCAGTACAACTGTCTTCTTTATGTATTTTTAACTCTTCAGCATGTCTCAGCTGTTGGGTCTTATCGTTTGTTTTCTCTGCTTGGAATAATCTTCTCAATATTTACTTGTTTCACTACTTCAATATAACTTTCTTTATATTTTGACCAAATGTCACCTAATTAGAACATTTACACAAAATCATAGACTTTACCCTCTGCCCTGTTTCCCTCCTCTTTTTGTTGTTATTGATAATATTTATCTTCTGACATACTATGTATTTCTTGCTTACGTTCTACACAATCATTGAAAAGTAAGCTTCAAGATGGCAGAATTTGCTTCCAATTTTGTTCAATAATATAATTCCAGTAACTAGAATAGAGTACTGGTAAGTGATCAAAAAACTTGGTAGAATTAGTAAATGAATGATATTTTTATCTTTTGTATCTTAAATTCAATAAATTGAGACTCAAATTAATTTATAAAGAAACAGAACCTTATTGATACTAAAAGAATGTAGAAATTAAAAAAATAAATTTTATAAATTAAAAGAGGAGAAAAAAATTCTCAGATAATTGTGGTAGACAGAATATTGACCCCCCAAAGATATCTCTCCTAATTCCTGAAATCTGAAAATATTATGTTATATGCCAATAGAAATGTCTCAAACATCATTACCTGATTTCTTAAACCTGAGAACCTTTCCTAAAAGTTCAGAAACAGATGTGCCAATAAATGAAGCATCAGAGAGTTTGTGACACTGAGGATGAAAGGATATAAGGAATATATGAAGTTCCTAGAAATTGAAAAAGCAGCAAATATACTCTCCTCTTGGAGCTCCTGAAAGGAGTATGGTTTATTATATTTTAGTCCAGTAGACTTTTGTCAGAATTTTGACCTAGGCGTATAAAGAAGACATCTTTAGTGTAGAACCTGTTCTGGTTGAGGAGAATATATTTTAATATACCAATACTTTCTAAACTAATGCATAAACAAAATGGAATTTATCCCCCCAAATGCCCAGAGGTCTAGTTTTTTAATTTAACAGGGTGATTTATAAAGTTTCTGGAGAATTAAACATGAAAAGATGGAAGGAAAAAAAAAGATTTACAATAAAAGAATTTAAAATTCTAGCCTTTCACATATGAAAACTGTTAGGAAAATCCATTAGCTGAAACATTTTGACATTGATTAATAAAATGATGAAAAGAAATAATAAGCAGAACAGAGAGGGCAGAAACAGACCCAAAAATGTGACTTTCTAACATGATAAATTAGGTATTTTAAACATTGAAGGAAAGCAGAAATTCAGTTATTTAATACAAATTAGTAGTTCAAATGTCTTTAGCAATCTGGAAAAACAAATTTCAATCTCATGTATTTTATAAAAATTAAACCTAGATGTATAAAATGAAAAGTAATACATAAGATTACTGCAAAGAAAATGCACACAAAATAAATCTTAGGCAATACAAACTCCACATGGAGGAATTTGTTGTCTCACTAAGCATAAAGCAAAAGGGTGGTTAATTTGAGTTTATAAAGCAGAATAAGTGCTAAAAGAATAAAAACTTCTTCAAGGGAAAAATGTTACCAATAAAGTTCATCAGTTTTGCAAATGAAAAATAGTTTCTGTTTAGATCAACCAGATCATTCCCATATGTAGCATCACCATAGCATCTTTTGTGGTAGAAGCTGGTTAACAAGAGATCCCAAAGAAAGTGAACATATTGGCCATTTGGAAGCATACCCCTTTTTAGACAGGAAATTCATTGCTTTCAGTTTTCTTTTTCCATGAACCATAGCAAATGTACAGTAAGTATGAGTGTAATTGTCAACAGGTTTTAGAAAAGGCAAGACTATAAAGCAGAAAGGAGAGCAGTAAGTTCAACTGGAAAGCAAAGGGAATATTTCTCCCTCTTTGTATACGGGGGAAAAATAATAGAAAACAGCTCTCCTAAGAAATTTTAAAAAAAATTGCTGTCAAAACCCATCTGTAAGAGAGAGAAAAAAATAGTAAGACCAGAATTATGCATTGAGTTGTCACTGAGTAACCATGAGATTTTGTCAGAGAGGCAACTACCAAACAACAGTCAAGAGGTATTTTCTGTCTGATTATTTTGAAAGTTGTCAGTCAGATTTTAGTATGAGATGAGTTTATGTACCATGGCCAACAGAAAGAAAAAACTCTCAGTTTATATTTTGATATCTTTGCCATAAACTGGGGGTTTTCTCCTGGACTTTATGATATGCATTATACAGTTTATAAAAATAGCCCCACAGAGAAGATCTGAGAACAAAGAGGAGGAAGCCCCTACATCATAGCAGCTGACCACTGAATTTGAGAAGTTGGGAAAACTCTGCCTTCTGCTTAAAAGTGAGTTTTACTGGTTAACTGGGTATTGGTCGTTCTCATTCATTTTCATGAATATTCCTAAGGCAACTCCTTTCTCACAAGAACATCAGGTAAAAATGCATTTTAATCAAGGACCATAAATCCCAAAGCTTGAGAATGGTTTATTTAAGGCTGAAAATCTATAGTTGTTTGTGACTAAGGATTCATGTGTAAGTCTAAATTGAATATAATAGGGGACTAGCCCTTGAAGCCTTTTTCACTATCCAATGTTGACAACAGTCAATCATATCCAGTAAGGTAAGCATTCATGAAACTGTAGCTGACCTTGCGATTTTGAGGATAACTCTCACTCAGGAAGAAGACAGGCATTGTTCTACTATAGAGCAATTCTTCCTAAGGAAAATATTCAGGATAAGCATAATTGTAACTCTTTAAAAGGCTTATAATCCCTATGGTCGAAAATGAAAGAAAAAAAAATTCCTTTTTAATTCAAATACTGATGAGGAGGTAGTATAAGGTCACTGATAACACTGAATAAAAGATGGAATATCCAGGAAACAGACTTATACAATGTTCTGAGAATTTGAGGAAATAAAGAGAAACTTTCAGTGTAGCCTTAGAGAATTCCAATCCAAGATACTGGAGAACTTGATATGAAAAAGAAAATAAGAATAGACTAGAAGATTGATTAACTGATTAATTGATTGAGGTAGTACAAATCAGTGTTTCTTTAATGAGAAACATTGATACAGAAAAGCTATCAGGGAAATTTGAGAAGTGTTTTAGTAGAAGAAGCTGAAACTCCAATACTTTGGCCACCTCATGCGAAGAGTTAACTCATTAGAAAAGACCCTGATGCTGGGAGGGATTGGGGCAGGAGGAGAAGGGGACGACAGAGGATGAGACGGCTGGATGGCATCACCGACTTGATGGGCATGAGTTTGAGCAAACTCCGGGAGTTGGTGATGGACAGGGAGGCCTGGCGTGCTGCGATTCATGGGGTCGCAAAGAGTCGGACACGACGGAGTGACTGAACTGAACTGAACTGAGCATACCATAAATGAATTGATATATTAGATAAATATGAATTATCAGGTGTTGAGAATAAAAATGGGCAATAGAGAAGGAAGGATTCCTAGCAATATGGCTGCCTGGAGAATAGATTCTAAGAAATACATGAATTAAGTGAGAACCATCTAGCACTCCTCTTTAGGAGAAAATTCTAAATAGACTCTATCTGTGGTAAAACAGGGGCTTCCTCAGTGGTTCAGTCAGTAAAGAATCCACCTGCAATGAGACAGCCTGTAATGCAGGAGAACTGGGTTCAATCCCTGGGTTGGGAAGATCCCCTGGAGAAGGAAATGGCAACCCACTCCAGTAATCTGATAAAATAGATTACCTGCCTAAACTTAACAAAAGAGGTTTCATTCTACTATACTAATAAATAGAAAAGTAATTTTTTACATGCATATCAGCCTATGATAGAATCATCTGTCCTCCAAAAAGGAAACTATAGGGAAAAGACAAGGTCTGGTAAAACCCGGAACACTTTTGGTGGGCCACAATTTTCAACTTCGTGATCATGAGCTGCTAGCCTTAGATACCACTAAGTAAGTAAGTGTTAATCAGTTGTGCCCAACTCTTTGTGACCCCATGGACTGCAGCCCACCAGGCTCCTCTGTCCATGAGATCCATGAGATTTTCCAGGCAAGGATACTGCAGTGGGTTGCCATTTCCTTCTCCAGGGGCTCTTCCCAACCCAGAGATCAAGCCCAGGTCTCCTGCACTACAGGCAGATTCTTTACCTACTGAGCTACAAGGGAAGCCATTGAAGTATGCTAAATACAGAAGTCTCAATTTGGTCTAGTGGTAATAATGAAAGTAATGAAGCATAAATCTCAAGAAAATTCCCCCAAGCTGTCCCAAAGGGGAAGCCATTGGTTGTGCATTTTGGACATTACTATAATCTGGATTTAGAGTTGATTGAACTTTTTTTCTTTTTTAATAGACCTTTCTTCCCAGAGAATCCATAGTTAATTTCATAAGAGACAATTTTTTTAAAATTCTGCCCAATTTGCCATTGTATATTTCTGTATACCTGTGTGCATTCTTTGTTCACTTGCTAAAATTTCAAAGCCTTTGATTCATAAAACCATGCATTTACATTTAATAAGCTCCCTTTTCTTTTCTTGGAAATTTTTGCAAATACAGATGAGCTACCATTATAAATTCAGTTAATGGTTTGGTTTGCCAAACAATACAGGTGAATCATAATTTTCCTTAAATTTTAGCAAATGAAAAAGAACAAAAGCAGCCAACCACCTCCAAAGCAATTTCAGAGGTATTTTCTGTATTTAGGTGTTTATGAAAAAATGCTTTCCTTTAGTCAGCAATTTTCCCCCTTTTGTTTTAGATATAATTTGGGGTCACAGGTATTAGTCCAGTAAACTTCACTGGTATTCTGCTCAGTATACTCTTTGTGGAGCAGTTGGCAAGTGATCTGTATACTTGTTGAGACCTAGTTTTACTACCAGAATTTTCTGCAGGTAATTTTTCCATTTTGTTATGTTGTCTAACTACAAAGATCTTTATTAAAAGAATATTGATTTATTCCCATATAGGATTTTTTAAATGTTATATAATTTCAATTAAAGTCTCTGAATACTTTTGAGTCTCTCAGAAAGTGGTGACTCTTTTACTGAATTTTGGAAAACATAGGTATGTACTATGGGGACCCCTGTGTTTTCCAGGCAAGAATACAAGAGCAGATTTTCATTTCCTACTCCAGGGGATATTCCTGACCCAGGGATTGAACCTGCCTCTCCTGAAATGGCAGGTGGATCCTTTACCAATTGTAGCACATGGGAAGCCCTGTGTAAATTAAAAGCAGCAATAAAAAAGGGAATGGCAGATATTTTCCACATGAAGAGTAGTCAGACCATTCAGAGGTGATTAGGCTTAAAGAATAAGGCCAGGAAGCCCCTACAACTTGGCTTATATATTGGTTTCATTGTGACCAGGTAAAGGAATGTAACTTTAAATGACTGATTAATAAATGCCTATACAGAGGGTCAGCCTGATATGGTTCATAAGATTTCAGTAAATGTTATATGGTAATAGCATAGAATAAACATTATTTTCAATTGTCTATAAATGACACAGTCAACGTTTGCCACTAGCCTAAACAACTACAGTCATAGAACCAAGTCTTTGGTTAAAAACCAGCATCCCACACATGTGGGAGAGAGACACTCCACACAGAGGAAAGGTGATGTGCTGGTTTAACAACCATCCCTCCAAAACAAAACAAAATCAAGTAAAACAAATAACCAACTGAAATGCATATTTGTAGTGTTCACTGATTTCTATGGTGTATATTCCCCTTCATGAATGATTTCAAGCTACTAAGAGAAAAACATCTTCTGCTTCATTGACTATGCTAAAGCCTTTGACTGTGTGGATCACACCAAACTGTGGAAAATTCTTAAAAGATGGGAATACCAAACTACCTTACCTGTCTCCTGAGAAAATTGTTTGCAGGTCAAGACACAGTACTTAGAATTGGACATGGAACAACAGACTGGTACAAAATTGGGAAAGGAATATGTCAAGGCTGTATATTGTCACGCTGCTTACTTAACTTATATGCAGAGCACATCATGCAGGATGGTGGGCTGGATAAGGGACAAACTGGAGTCAAGACTGCAAGGAGAAATATCAAGAACCTCAGACATGCAGATGACACCACCCTTATGGCAGAAAGTGAAGGAGAAGAGCCTCTTGATGATGGTGAAAGAGGAGAGTGAAAAAGCTGGCTTAAAACTCAACATTCAAAAAACTAATACCATTGCATCCAGTCCCATCACTTCATGGCAGATAGATGGGGAAACAATGGAAACAGTGAGACACTTTATTTTCTTGGGCTCCAAAATCACTGCAGATGGTGACTGCAGTCATGAGATTGAAAGACACTTGCTCCTTGGATGAAAAGCCATGACAAACAGACAGCATATTAAAAAACAGAGACATCACTTTGCCAACAAAGTCCATCTAGTCAAGGCTGTGGTTTTCCCAGTAGTCATGTACGGATGTGAGAGTTGGACCATAAAGAAGGCTGAGTGCTGAAGAATTGATGTTTTTGAACTGTGGTATTGGAGAAGATTCTTGAGAGTCCCTTGGACAGCAAGGAGATCAACCAAGGATCTCAATCCTAAAGGAAATCAACTCCTGAATATTCATTGGAAGGACTGATGTTGATGCTGAAACTCTAATACTTTGGCCACCTGATGCAAAGAGCCAACTCATTGGAAAAGACCCTGATGCTGGGAAAGATTGAGGACAGGAGGAGAAGGGTGTGACAGAGGATGAGACGGTTGGATGGCATCACTGACTCAATGGACATGAGTTTGAGCAAACAGAGAGATAGTGAAGGACAGAGAAGCCTGGCATGCTGCAGTCCATGGTGTTTCAAGGAGCTGGACATATATATATATGTGCCAACATAGCATTTGGGATATATATATCCCATTTTTGCTTTCTAAAATAAATACAGTAATTGTAGTAATGTTAATAATTTTATACATGTATTTCAGGTTAAAATATGATGATTAAAATCCTTCTTTGATAAGAAATAATTTTCTGAGCAAAGTATTTGTTACCTCAGACTGTCAGTATTATCACATTGAAAATGAACGGAGGCTTCATGTTCTCTAAACTAAAATAATCTAAGATCATCTCTATTTCTATAATCTATATTCCCCAAGAAAATTACTACAATAATTTATAAAGATTCTTTGAGCTGATACTACATACTAAGCCATAAACTGAGCACCGGTGACACAGAAGAATAAGACTCGATGCACAGGACCTAGTTAACAGGCACCATCATCTAAAGCAGTTGTTAAAATGTACTCACTGTACCCAAGGTACAGTGTGGGTATACAAAGGCAGAATGATTTATTCCATCAAGAGGATGGCCCAGAGGGGATGTTTTATACAGGAGGTAGCGCTTGAGCACTTTAAGAAAGAGCAGTAAAATTCACAAAAGGATCATGTATCTCAGTTTCTGTTACCTTTTCTAAAAAACCAAACCCCCTCCAAACATACGGAAAAACAATATACCTAGCACATGTATAGAAGGCATAGTTAACATACCAATAATTCATATGGCTCTATTTTACATGTTCAAAATATTTATAGTACTCTCAAATGTCATTTATTTTCAAAATAATAAAAAAATTAAGATGCTTAGAGAACTTATATTTTAATTGTTTGTATAAGAAATTCTATGGTATACTTCTTCCAAATCTAGAATTTTATTCAATCGTTGAGCTAATGACTTCATTTTAATTAAGTATAATACATTTTTGCAAACCCATCAAGTAACACATATACCTAAGAAAATTAGGTAGACAAAATTCCCCTAAGTTTTCCAAGTTCAAGGTCTTTTGTTATAAACAGAGAAATCTGAATGCAACTGAAATATACTAGAATTTTTTAAAACTAGCTTTTATAACTTGCCCAGCTGAAGCTAAAAACTACTCGTTTCGCTTTAGTTTACTTGACCTTTCGGCTTCGCTAAACCTTGCGGGCAACTACTTCCTTGCATGTTCAGTCCACATTTTCCCTCACACCAGCATCTCTTTTTGTCAGTTCCTCGGGGTTCATCTTGTCAGGAAGAACACTATATGCTGGTGTGTCTCAAATTTGTCTTTGAATTTATACTAACATACACCACTGCCTCCTCAGGCCACCTCCTCTATTCCCAAGTCTTCAGTTATTAAGTGTGTGAGGAAAGAGACATCTCCAGCTCAGTTTTTTTTTTTTTAACCCATATGTTCGTCTGAATTTCTCATATAGTCAAAAATCTCACTCACCATGCTCTGCCCAACAAAGTGCTTATCTTCATTTATTTCTTCTATCAGAAAATCGTGCCCCATGAAGATGTGTCTAGGCATCCAAACAATGTCCTTGTTCTTTCTCCTCATTTGTTATGTGTTTAATCCAGCTCCAAAACAGTTTTTTTCAATGTCAAACAATGCTTGTTCATATCAAAACAAATACATAAGCATACATAAGTACATTTGCCTTTTGGACAGTGCAAAAGACATGTGAAGTGAAGTGAAGTTGCTCAGTCATGTCCAACTCTTGGCGACCCCATGGACTGTAGCCTACCAGGTTCCTCTGTCCCAGGCAAGAATACTGGAGTGGGTTGCCATTTCCTTCTCCGGGAGATCTTCCCGACCCAGGGATTGAACCCATGTCTCCTGAACTGTAGGCAGACGCTTTACTGTCTGAGCCACCAGGGAAGTCTAAGGTTACTAACAAAGAAGCTATTTCATTTTGAAGTGGTTTATTGATCTAGTAGCATCAAGAGAAACTATAGGAGTTGTAATTGCTACCATTTTGCCCATCACCATAATTTACATATGCTATCTCATTGAATCCTCACATGAAGATATGTTTTATATCTTTAAATGATTTTACTTTCCCACTGCTTCTCTCATTCTATTAGGTAACATCAGGATATTCACCATTATACATAAAACCCATTACGTCAAATGGCCCTTTTTCCATCACTAGATTTCAATGAATCTTAGGTTGATATTTTCCCCCAGTAATTCCTATCTCTCCACTTTGTTCTGACCTCTGTGAACCCAGGAATACCTAGTCCCCAGCACAAAGCCCACGTATCCCATACCTCTCCTTTTCCAGTGCTCAGTTCTCAAACTGAGTCATCTTAGCTCTCCATTAAAACCTTACTAAAGATTTTTTCACAAATGTCAATATAAACTTTCACTCAGCTTTAATTACAGTTACGTCTTTTAAATTCAAAAAGGAGCGTGCCTGTGTGCTATCACTTCAGACTCTTTGAGACACTATGGACTGTAGCTCACCAGGCTCCTCTGTCCATGGGATTTTCCCAGGCAAGAATAATGGAGTGGGTAGTCATGCCCTCCTCCAGGGG
The DNA here is from genome assembly GCF_033118175.1 of Dama dama. Lineage (NCBI taxonomy): Eukaryota > Metazoa > Chordata > Mammalia > Artiodactyla > Cervidae > Dama > Dama dama. The sequence goes on along the minus strand of NC_083711.1, from coordinate 43,202,110 downwards.
ATCTTTCCACCCAGGTACTGAACCCATGTCTCCTGCACTGCAGGCAGATTCTTTACAACTGAGCCACTGGGAAGCCTTGAAAAAAGTGACCAATAGTGAAACACTCATAATCTGAATATTTGATTGTGAGGTAAGAATTTTTCATTAAAATATTGTCTCATATGTTTTCCGGTGCTTAAAATAGTAATATACCTGGGAAATACACTTGTAAACAGGCTGTGACTCTCTAGGACAGTGTGTGACATGATGATTAAACAGAAGTGACTTGAATCATAGATATATTAATCTAGATTTGATGTTGGCTCATAATCTGTTTATAAAATTTAAAATCAATACAATTTGTCTTGAGAAAACAAAATTGTATGTTTCCTTTCCATGTCCATAAAATGAAGAGTTTGTTTGTTTGTTTTTTTCTGATCACTTCTTTTTTTTTATACAACAGACATGTAAATCTAGTGGTGCTAGTGAGAAATACTTACATCTTAGTAATTTCATAGCAAACTGACTTCTTCAAATGGGCAGATGTTGACCTCCAATTCAAATGAAGCTGCTAGTTAGTGTTTCTTAATAATGCATCTATAGCTCCATTCAGTTCAGTTCAGTTCAGTCACTCAGTCGTGTCCGACTCTCTGTGACCCCATGAATCACAGCACACCAGGCCTCCCTGTCCATCACCAACTCCCAGAGATTGCTCAAACTCATGTCCATCGAGTTGGTGATGCCATCCAGCCATCTCATCCTCTGTCGTCCCCTTCTCCTCCTGCCCTCAATCCCTCCCAGCATCAGGGTCTTTTCCAATGAGTCAACTCTTCGCATGAGGTGGCCAAAGTACTGGAGTTTCAGCTTCAGCATCAGTCCTTCCAATGAACACCCAGGACTGATCTCCTTTAGGATGGACTGGTTGGATCTCCTTGCAGTCCAAGGGACTCTCAAGAGTCTTCTCCAACACCACAGTTCAAAAGCATCAATTCTTCAGTGCTCAGCTTTCTTCAGAGTCCAAATCTCACATCCATACATGACCACTGGAAAAACCATAGCCTTGACCAGACAGACCTTTGTTGGCAAAGTAATGTCTCTGCTTTTTAATATGCTGTCTAGGTTGGTCATAACTTTCCTTCCAAGGAGTAAGCGTATTTTAATTTCATGGCTGCAGTCACCATCAGCAGTGATTTTGGAGCCCCCAAAAATAAAGTCTGACACTGTTTCCACTGTCTCCCCATCTATTTCCCATGAAGTATTCATTAACCCCCAGGATGCTATAAGATTGTCAGGTTTTGACAAAGTAATTTTCCAGGAAATATTCTCCTAGATGTTTTGAAATTTTCCTTTGCATCTATTCTTCCAGATATTTGGGGATTTTCATTTGCATCTTAGCAACTCCACATATTGGCTCCAACGTACCACTGAGAAAAAGGGTCATTGTTCTTAAAACACAAGCAACAAATCCTAAATCCTGACTGAAAAGAAAATTATCTTTTTTTCACCTATGTGTGCGTGTTAGTTGCTCAGTCGTGTCCAACTCTTTGTGACCCCATGGACTGTAGCCTGTAAGGCTTCTCCATCCATAGGATTTTCTAGGCACGATACTGGAGTGGGTTGCCATTTCCTTCTCCAGGGGACCTTCCCAACCCAGGGATTGAACCCGGCTCTCCCTCACTGCAGGCAGACTCTTTACCATCTGAGCCACCTCCATCTCCACAGTGATTCTGTGAGTCCAAGTTCCAGTGCTCTTAATGTCATAAAATGCTACAGGAGTATGTCATGATCAGATCATATTCTTTTAACGCAATAAAAGAATGCAATAGCTTGTTAAATGCTATTTCCACCTTCTCACTTTATTTCTTCATCCATTTTTGATACCGTGACATTTTTGAGATATATCTGGCCATGACAACTACCAACTAAAATCCTTTTGATTGCTTTCCATTGCCCTCAAAATAAAGACCAAATTCTTTCCTTGGACTTTAAAACTCTGCCTTATTTGATATTGCTTCCCTCTCTTTTGCTTTGTTCTGTAACACTCATATGAAATCCCTCTCCACTCAGCTACCATGAATTTTTTTCAGTTCTTCTACCTGTGCCGTTTCTTTATTCCAAGGCCATTCATACATACTGCCCTATCAGCAAAAATGTATTTTCTTGACTTCTACCTCACTTCTGCTTAAGCTAACAAGTGGTATTTGTTTCAGGTATCAACTTTCCCTGACTTCCTTTCTTTCTGAACTGTGACTCTTGATTCTAACATCTGTTTTTACGTTGGAGTTCTCACAGCTTTGTTTTTTTTTTAATGAATGCCTTTCCTCATAAATCTGCCTTAACTTAAAATACCTTATAATTTAAAATGAATTTTAATTAGTCTAAATAGATAAACTAGTTTCATATTTATATATAACTTAACATTTATTTTTCTACTAAAAGCATGTGAGAATTGTTCTATTAGAGCATATACAAAAATATTTTGATTTTGTTATACGTTGTGAAGGAAGTGCTGACAAGACAGCCAGGTAAAGAAGAGAGGGAGCAAGCTAGAGAGGGAGGAAGAGAAAATGCTTTGCAATTTTTAATTTTCAAGAAAATAAGAGCAATAAACTAAGCATTTCTTTATGCCAGAGAACTTCTCTGTTCATACTGAAGTGTGAGGTTTACTTGTTAGAACAGTTTAAATCAGGCTTACAGCAATGATGGTTAAACACAGCTGCCAACAGCCATCTCCTAGCAGAAATTCACATAGAAGATGATGCATTACTTTCCCTTAGAAAATTGTCTTCAACTCAGCAAAATCTTGCCTGTTTAATGTATGATATTTAATATATATTGATCCAAAATGCACATTTCCTCCAAGAATAATGGAGTAGAGAAATAAAGCAATAATAAGAGATGACTCAAAACCAAGAAATACTTTTTAACTGAAATATTGAAAAATGAAGGAAGGCATTTGTATTTGCTAAAATGTCCAGAAGTTATTAATTCTCAAATTCTCTTTGAAAATAGAAAAGACTGTATAATTATCCCCAGGGGAAAATGTTTGTGGTTTTGATACATGCATTAATTGTTTCAAATCAAATATATGATGCATACACTATATGCTTCTTGGTACATTTTTGGACTTAAGTAATTAACATACTTTCCTGAAATCCTAGATATGCTCTTAGAGGATAGATTATTTTTATTTTAACATTTGCAAAAAATATGATTAATCTCTAACTTTCGGAAATTTTAAATTTGAATCCAGTCATATGTACAACATCCTCACATTTTTCTCTTATTTTCCCATTTAAAATAATTAGCTTATGGGCTAATTGAAACCGAAAGAGAGGGAAATGGAAGATGAAGGTAAGGTGCTTTGCAATGAATGCATATTATTCAAATCCACCAGGTTATAGCACATCTATTTTAGCATGAATATTTGTTGGTTATATAGCAGGATTCTTGATATTTGAGACAAAGTAATAAGGAAAATAGGAATGAGGACAGATGACAAGAGCTCTCTAATATATCACATCCTAAACTTGAAAATCTAAGAATTTTTCAGGGAAAACATTGTCTTGGAACTCGAGTGCTAAATCATGTTGAATTAGAATGTTAGTGACATACAAATAAGCAACTGGGCTAAAATCTCCTTGCACATAAGTCTTGTGCAACAAAACAAAGTCAATATAAATTTTAATATAAAAAAATTGAAATTTAAAATAAAATCAGATAAATGGCTAATATATAATGACACAGACAATGCTGTTTTGGTAAAGCAAGCTTGAACTTCAAAACATGAAGAGCACAGACAGCCACCATAGTGTGTTTGTCTATCTATGTAGTCAGTTATACTACAATGTTGGTTTTAAAAATGCAGATTTGTCTCAAGATGAGTGATATAATAAGCAATAATAAAAATATAACACAAATTGAATGTTTGCTTATAGGATACTCCCATGAAAACCATTACATGAATGCAAAAAAACTGTAACTGGCCAACTGAGCTCAAATAAATAAAGAGCATGCGTTTAAAACATCCCTCAGCTACCTCAGTCCAACTTATTTGTTCTGAGACACACACCCATCCACATGTGGTGTTATAATTTTCCATCTGTTTACAAAGAAACCCCTTTTAACTCTTTCACAGTAAGTCCAAAGCTGCAATCCTTTAGTGCTCACTTCTACACTCAACACTTCAGGTATATTCCTAAGGTAAACTACCTTATACGTTGTAGTATTTCTGTATGTCTTAACCATTCCCCCCCGCCCCCCACCACTGGGTAAAACTGCTTTTATTATCGTCTTATATTTTTAGTTGTCATTGACAAAGTTTTTTAGTGTTATGTCCCTAATTCCAATTTTCCAGTAGTCTTTTCTTTTTTTTTATGTAGTGATTTTGCATAGAGAAGTGATTTTTAAGAACATATATGTTACACTATAGGCTACCCCTGCAATGCGGGAGCTGCAGGAGATGCGGGTTTGATCCCTGGGTCGATAAGATCCCTTGTAGGAGAGCATGGCAACCCACCCTAGATTCTTGCCTGAAGAATTCCATGGATAGAGGAGCCTGGCAGGCTACAGTTCATAGATCACAAAGAGTCAAATGTGAATGAAGCTACTTGGCAGGCACATATGCATGTTACACAATAGAACTGACTGTCTTGGACAATTCAGTTCTCCTATCTTATTTCTTTATTTCAAGTCCCCAAGAAATAAATTTTTACAAATTTAGGGCACTATGACTTATGGTCTTCACCAGGAAGGAAGGCATGATTTATATATTTAGTCCACTTTGATTTTCTGCATTTGCCTAATAAAATTAAAATATTGTATTTGACCCTCACAAAATTCACAGATACACTCAGGACCCAATGGCAGTACTTGACTAAAAAATAGTTACATTAATCATTAAGGTCATTTGATTGCTATCTTAGTGATTATTATTTTGTTTTTTAGATTGTCTTCCAAATTTAAATACAATAAGTTGAAATTCTCTAGATTCTCAAGTTTCACAAGCCATCATCTTGCAGATTCTGAAGTGGTCTGGATTCCAGAAATACCTCATTAGATTTTCAAAACATAACTTAGTAACAAAAGAAGCAGCAGGTCATCCTTCTGACTGTAACCGTATTTTCATAGTTAATTCTAGATTAACCACATCTAGAAAGATAGAGGTGACTATTACTGTTTTAATCAACTTGAGTTGCTATTAACAAAATACCACAGATGGTGGTTCAAATAGCAGAAATATATTTCTCACAGTTCTGGATGCTTGGAAGTCCAAGATCAAAGTGCTGATTCAGTTCTCAATAAGGGCCCGCTTTCTGGTCTGCAGTCAAATACCTTCTGGTTCATCTTCACTTGGTAGAAAGAAGCAGCTCTTTCATGTCCTTCCTTTTCTTATAAAAGTGCTAATCCCATCCCATTCTCATTACTTAATCTACTGGCAATTCGTTGTTGTTGTCTGGTCACTAAGACATGTCTGACTCTTTGCCATCCCATGGTCTGTAGCCTGACAGGCTCCTCTGTCCTTAAGATCTCCCAGGTAAGAATACTGGGGTGGGTTGTCATTTCCTTCTCCAGAGGATCTTCCCCACCCTGAGACTGAATTCGCATCTCCTATTTGGCAGGTGGATTCTTTACCAGACAGACTTTCCAGGTAGCTCAGTGGTAACCTATCAATACTTACCTCCCAAATGCTCCACCTCCAAATGCCAGCACATTGAGGGTTCTCCAATATGAATTTTGGGGGATACATTCAGTACCTAACACTTCCTTTCCTAGATCTTATCTTCATCGACCTCTCAATTAAAAATATCACTGACTTCCTAGACTTTGGATTCGTATGTTATCTGGTTTATATGCATCATTTATATCAGCCATGGTCATCATATTTTTTCAAAAATTTTAATTTATATATCCTCCTATACTCTAATAAGAAACATATGCTTCAGGACATTGACCTTTCTGTAATGTGTATATAATCTGACAGGTTTTAAAACTTACACACTCTTCAAAACTATCAGGAAAAATAGTTGTTTCAGCTTGAATTAATTACTCTAATTTTGCTTAGCTCAACTTGTCCGTAGGTACTTGATGTTTATGAGAATAATTCATGCTGTATAAGTTGAGCACCTGGTAAGAGAAAAGTGATGAGATCAGAATAGGAGGGAAAAAAATGGAAATGGTAACTACAACTAATTGGAAGAAAGCTCAGTGCAAAAGTATGTCTATAGTAGACAAGAAATAAGGTTATCAAGTTAAAGTTGAGGTAGGAAATAAAGGACTTTGGGTGGTGTTAAACCCACAACTATAGCAACAGATGGAGATATGTCTTCAATGATATCATCAATATGTTGCAAGAAATTCCCCCGCTAAAGCTGTCTGTGCATGCTAAGCCACTTCAGTTCATGTCCGACTCTTTGTGACCAAATGGACTGTAGCCCTCCAGGCTCCTCTATCCATGGGGACTCACCAAGCAAGAATACTGAGTGGGTTGCCATGCCCTCCTCCAGGGGATCTTCCCAACGTAGGGATGGAATCCAGGTCTCCTACATTGCAGGCAGACCGTTTACCAGGGAAGCTGCCACCTGGGTAGTCCTGAACGATCTTAACATTTCCTTGTACAGAGTTGCTTCTGAGATGATTTAATTGACCTTAATTATAAAATGTACCCATAGATCAGTGTTACTCAGGGTGGAAGTAGTAATAATAATAGATTATCCATTTTAAAACATAGCATTCAAGTCAGATAACTGCATAAAATAGTTTTGTGAATAGCAAGGAATCAAAGAAAAAAGCTTCACAAAATCTATTGCTGAAGTAGAGGTTTTATATCTAAATTTAGGTTCTTTTTCAGTACATCTGACTGAAGAAAATGTACTTTATCTATATAAAAATCATACTATGTTTGAATAATAAGAGAAAATTGAAAACTTGCTTTTATAATTTCTGAAATAAATCATTGAATTTCAAAATAAATTGCATATCAAATATTTATGCCAATCCAATAATATAGAAAGTAATTTTTGACAGAAGTTGTTAATTAGTAATGATTAGTACCTAGACATATATTAGCATGGATCATAGTTCACAGCTACAGAAAAATCTTAGAAAGATAATTAGATAGGACTAACATGTAAATCACTCAAATTACTACCCATAAGCCTATGGCAGAAAGTTTCCTGTCACAAATGTCTGTGAAACAGTTCAACAAGAATTCATTTTCCATAAGGCTTTAAAGTATTATATTATCCATATGTCTTCATGAAGCCTTAAATTGTAGGCCTAGAATGACCTCAAAAATACATATATTAAAGCATGTTTCACCCATCAGAAAATAACATGCATACCAGCACCTTGAAAGGACATTACAGTATTCTTAATATGCTAAATCATGAATTTTCTAGAAAATGACCAACGAAAACAACAAAAATTAGATACCTTACCATGGGCTATTTCAAAGCAAGAGACAAAGAAAGAAGGTTAAATTGTAAGTGCTATGTTTTTGTTTTAGCAAAAAGGATATATGTGTATATATGCATAAAATTGAATGTTTTGCTATATCTGCATAACAATAATTGTAACAGAATCAGGCCTCTCCTGTGTCTACATTCACTTGCCCTAACTTTTTCTGATTATTTTCCTTCCTACTGTAAGTAGTAATGGTTTAATTTTCTGTTCGAAAATGTAACTTTTTTTACATTATTTTTTTTAATGTTTTGTGTTCTAAGGCTAGTCTTTTAAACCATACAATGTCAATTTCATAGTATGTTCTGCTTTTTTAGATTATTATTTTTCAGTACCTAAGAAATTTAATATTTACTGCTTAAAAAGAGTGAAGATTGTGGCAGACAAGAACAGAAGACTAGTATTAGGTGAGGTGAATTTAGGTTGAGTAAGAACAGACACCACAGATAATGAGAATGCTATGGATGATGGAAATATAGTTATTTATGTAGCTCAAAACTCTCAGGATATCCCAGCATTGAAGGCATGCCTTAAGCTTCAGTGATCATTAAATGTTAGTCTGATTGGAAGTCAAGTAGAAGTCAAGCTTTTAGTCAAAATGCCCAGCTTGCATGGGATCTGACAACAGCTTTTAGGGTCTCTTCAAACTGGTTGTTACTGAAAAATAACTCTGAATCCACTTCATATTCATTTTTGCTTTTCTTAGAAGCAGAGCATGGATTAGGGTAAAATCAATCTATACCTCTTGCTCAGAATTAATGCCAAAGTGAGCTCAACTTTTAGGGAAAGTAAAAATTCCTCTCTTTCTCTCTCTCACACAGACACACATACAACTCATATACACATACACAAAGAGCCAAGGACTTCTTAGTTTGGGATAGTCTATATAGTAATATGTCAGGTAATTCATATTCTTTATATGTAGATGGAAAAGAAATGAATTCATGTCTTAGGAAGGTTCAATAACTTGGCTAATGTCACAGAGGAAATGAGAGTCGCTTTCACTTGTGACAACTCTCAATAAGTGACTCAATGAAAGAGAGTCTTACATTCAAAACTTATTTACAAAGTTTTATCTGACCTACATAATAATTCATACTGCAATGTTTTTGTCATTATGACAAACATGGTTTTGTCATTATGAAAAAGTGTGTCCATAATAAAAATAGGAGTCTTGTTGTTCAGACACTCAGTCATGTTCGACTTTTTGTGACCTCATGGACTGAAGCACGCCAGGCTTCCCGGTCCTTCACTGTCTCCTGGATTTGCTCAAATTCATGTGCATTGAGTTGATGATGCCATCCAACCATCTTATCTTCTCTTGCCCTCTTCTCCTCCTGCCCTCAATCTTTCCCAGGATCAGGGTATTGTCCAATGAATCAGCTCTTTGCATTAGGGGGCCAAAGTATTGGAGCTTCAGCAATCAGCATCAGTCCTTCCAATGAATATTCATGGTTTATTTCCTTTAGGATTGACTGGTTTGATCTCCTTGCTGTTCAAGGGACTGTCAAGAGTCTTCTCCAACACCACATTTTGAAAACATCAATTATTTGGCACTCTACCTTCTTTATGGTCCAACTCTCACATCCACACATGATTACTAGAAAACCCATAGCTTTGACTATACGGACCTTTGTTGGCAAAGTGTTGTCTCTGATTTTTAATGTGCTGTCTAGGTTTGTCATAGCTTTTCTTCCAAGGAGGAAGGGTCTCAATTTCATGGCTGCAATCCCGGTCTGCAGTGATTTTAGAGCCCAAGAAAATAAAATCTGTCACTGTTTCCAATTTCCCCTATTTATTTGCTATGAAGTGATGGGACTGGATGCCACGATCTTCGTTTTGTGAATGCTGAGTTTTAAGCCAAATTTTTCACTCTCCTTTTTCACTTCCATCAAGAGGCTCTTTAGTTCTTCTCCACTTGCTGCCTTAAGGGTGGTGTTACCTGCATATCTGAGGTTATTGATATTTCTCCTGGCAATGTTGATTTCAGCTTGTGCTTCCTCCAGTTCAGCATTTCTCATGATGCATTCTGCATTTAAGGTAAATAAGCAGGATGACAATATACAGCCTTGACTGTACTCCTTTCCAATTTGGAACCAGTTTGTTGTTCCAAGTCCAGTTCTAACTGTTGCTTCTTGACCTGAATACAGGTTTCTCAGGAGGCAGGTGATGTGGTCTGGTATTCCCATCTCTTGAAGAGTTTTCCACAATTTGCTGTGACTCACACAGTCAAAGGTTTTAGCATAATCAATAAAGCAGAAGTAAATGTTTTTCTGGAATTCTTTTGCTTTTTCTATGATCCAATGGATGTGGGCAATTTGATTTCTAGTTCCTCTGCCTTTTCTAAATCCAGCTTGTACCTCTTGATGTTCTTGGTTCATTTACTGTTGAAGCTTAGCTTGAAGGATTTTGAGCATTACTTTGCTTGCACGTGAAATGGGTACAATTGTGCAGTAGTTTGAACATTCTTTGACATTTCCCTTCTTTGAGATTGGAATGAAAACTGACCTTTTCCAGTCTTCTGACCACTGCTCAGTTTTCCAAATTTACTGGCATATTGAGTACAGCACTTTTAACAGCAGATCCTTTAGGATTTGAAATAGCTCAGCTGGAATTCCATCACCTCCTCCAGCTTTATTTGTAGTAATGCTTCCTAAGGCCCACTTAACTCAACAGTCCAGGGTGTCTGGCTCAAGGTGAGTGACCACACCATCGTGTTTATCTGGGTAATTAAGACATTTGTTGTATAGTTCTTCTGTGTATTCTCACTACCTCCTCTTAATATCTTCTGCTTCTGTTAGGTCCTTACCATTTCAGTCCTTTATCATACACATCCTTCCATGAATTGCCCCTTGATATCTCTAATTTTCTTGAAGAAATCTTTAGTCTTTTTCTTTCTATTGTCTTCCTCTATTTCTTTCCATTGTTCATTTCAGAAGGCCTTCTTATCTCACCTTGCTATTCTCTGGAACTCCGCATTCAACTGCGTATATCTTTCCCTTTGCTCCCTTGCCTTTTGCTTCTCTTCTTTCCTCAAAAACCTACTTGGTTTTTTTTTTTTTTTTAATTACTTAATTTTAATTGGAGGCTAATTACTTTATAATATTGTAGTGCTTTTTGCCATACATTGACATGAATCAGCCATGGGTGTACCTGTGTCCCCAATCCTCAGCTATTTGTAAAGCCTCCTCAGACAACCAATTTCCCTTCTTGCATGTCTTTTTCTTTGGGATGGTTTTGGTCACTGACTCCTGTAGAGTATTACAAACCTCCGTCCATAGTTCTTCAGGCACTTTACCAGATCTAATCCCTTGAATTTATTTGTCACCTCCACTGTATAAGGATAAGGGATTTGATTTAGGTAAACCCGAAATGCCTAGTGGCTTTCCTTACTTTCTTCAACTTAAGCCTACCTTTTGCAATAAGAGGCTCATGATATGAGGCACAGTCAGCTCCAGGTCTTGTTTTTGCTGACTGCATAGAGCTTCTCCATCTTTGGTTGCAAAGAATAAAATTAATCTGATTTCAGTATTGACCATTTGGTGATATCCATGTGTAGAGTCGTCTTTTGTGTTGTTGGAAGACAGTGTTTGCTGTGACCAGTGTGTTCTCTTGGCAAAACTCTATTAGCCTTTGCCCTGCTTCATTTTGTACTCTAAGGCCAAACTTTCCTGTTAGTCCAGGTATCTCTTGCTTCCTCTTAAATATTATAATTAATTGAAAAATAAAATAACTTTTTTTCAAAATATGAGGACATGTAGAATAGTTACTGAGGCAATGTTCAATTTAAAAAAAAAACAATTTCAAGATTATATGAAGTAAAAGTTAAATTCATACTCTGAGTAAGACATTAATAGTAATAATCTTCATGAGTTTATTTTCCAACACAATTTTTTCAAATTCAACATAGATTACATAGAAGCTGATAACTTAAAATACTGGAAAATACAGATATCTCTAAGAAAAGGCAAATTGCTAAAATGAAGCTAAATCAATACTGTAGAGTTTTAAAATTCTAAATATTTTAATATTTTGATTTCTGCACAATTTGATGGCATTTATCGTTGAAACGATATAGCAAAAACTAAAGAATATTTCTGTGTTTTTAGTATTATATACTTAACCAGCATTTTCTCATTTTAAATGTCATGTTTTTATTGGCTGACAAGTGTATTGCCTTATTCCTACATTGACAGAATTCTAGTTTTAGTTGATTGGACTTTCTTAACTTTGAGGATTCTTTTTTACTTTTATGGCATTGACAATTACATCCAAAATAATATCATGTGCAAAGGTAATTATCACCTTGTGACTATTGTTAATTTTATATTTGCCACCACTTAACAGAACAGTCTTATTTGAAGCTATGCCAGTAATCATTTCCCTTGGGTAAAGTCATACAGTCCATGTATTTTAGGACTGATGTCGTCTAAATTATTATTGAGACATTGTTGAAACCTAGAGGACAAGGAAAAATTATCCAAAAAAATCACAGATAGTTGTAACTGATAAAAGGTAGAATAAATATCCTCAGCTCAGAGTGTCACAAATGGTTGGATAAAAATCAAAGGGTCAGGAGAAAATAGAATCATGATTTCCCAGAGAACAAATTGGAGGAAAATGATTCTTAGGTGAAGAAATAAACCAATGGATTAATCACTCAAGTTGGGGTCCAGATAGACAGTCATACTGCCTTGTTAACCCACATCAAGTAATTTATACATCATTGAGTCTGGCTCTAAAATGCTTTTAAGTAATTGGTGTTAAAAAACAGTGCACTCCATCACAAGTTAAATAATTCAGTATAAGTCCAAGATTAGCTTGGTCCAACACATATACATGCTAACAGAGCTATGTTTTCCTAACATGCATGTATAGCAGGGGGGTGGGGAATCTTTGAATGTTAGTTGAGGGTCACTATGAAATACTAGCAGAAAAAAAAAAAAATGAGACACTAACTCTCCAAAAGATTTGATGAAAAGAGATTGTTAAAAAAAAGAAAAAAACTGAAATGATGTCAACACAGTCTCCTCAGTTTCCTTTATCAAATTCATTCTGTTACAGATAGCACAGAGAAAACATCATATATTTCTAGCCTGTCTGAGTCAGGACTATAGGTTTAGTTGGATCATATGTTATCTGTCAAACTACAAATCTGTCCAATTGTGACCCAAAGCTTCAGATAGAATTTCTATCAAGGAGTCACCTAATAATACAGTCTTTATTTGAAATAGGCTTTCAGGACCTGGCCTCAAACTCAGTTACAAATACACAGAAGTCAGCATCTGCCATGTGAATCAAGTTTGTTGATGGTTTCCAGCAAATCTGCTCACTGGCACCTCCACCACTATTTTTTAAATATAGAATTTATTTGCCTTCATTTTGATCCATGAATTAGTTTGACTCAGTAACACAGCAAGCAATCTACAAAGGGAACCAGTTCTTTCTAGTTCAACCACACTTTCAGTTACTTCTGTGAAAGCATTCAAATTTACTTTATGAAGGGGACTGGAAAATATTTTATTTCCTCTTTGTAAAGGGTCTTAGAATCACTCTTTTTACTTAAACAAAGTCAAAGGCACCTTGACTTTGCAATCTTTTAATGACTGTAATTCTCTATTTTTATAGAAATAATACATTTCTAGTATTGTGCTCAGAGCTATTCCAAATGCTTAATTCTATAACTCAATTGCAGTTCTGTTATAGTATATTTTCATTTGAAACAAATCTCTTGTGAAGATAAGGGAAATTCAAATCCTTTAAGGAAGAAGGAAGCTGGATACCACCTGAATCCTTGTAGAACTAAACTGAGTGCTGTAATCAATGCTGGCTATTATAGAGCTAATGATGATGGATCAATTGATGGTAACATTTCTAAGGAAACACAGACCTTGACCAAAGGGTGTTTTATGTGCAGTCACTGTTTCACTCATTGAGGCAATACAGTTGCATTGTGAAAAAACAGGATGATACTCATGGGGAATAAAAGCCAGATGCTAACCAGGTCTACACAGAAGAGTTTCTTGATTAGAAAACCTCTACTTAGAAAATACCTACTTAATCTGGTTTGTTTCATAGGAAATGATAAACATTATATTAGAGAGAAAAACCTAATTATTGAGATGTATTTGACTTAATCCTTTAAACAGACCATAAAATTTGCATTTTTGTTACTACTGTATAAATGAGGAATTGGGCTTCCCTGATAGCTCAGTTGGTAAAGAATTTGCCTGCAATGCAAGAGACCCCAATTCAATTCCTGGGTCGGGACGATCCTCTGGAGAAGGGACAGGCTACCCACTCCAGTGTTCTTGGGCTTCTCTTATGGCTCAGCTGGTAAAGAATCCACCTGCAACGTGGAAGACCTGGGTTCGATCCCTGGGTTGGGAAGATCCCCTGGAGAAGGGAAACGCTACGCATTCCAGTATTCTGGTCTGGAGAATTAAATGGATTGTATAGTCCATGGGGTCACAAAGAGTCAAACAAATAAAATAAAATAAAAATAAAAACAAAAGACTAGAAAGATGTAATATAAATTATATGAAAATATACAATGGATTGGGATATGGTTGAGATTTGAACCCAGACTTTTATCTGGTCTTAGGCTAGAATGTTTTCCACCTATGACAGTGCATTAGCCTCATAAAATTGAACAGAATACCTAGATAACAAACTGCTTCCTCAGTCAGTTCAGTCGCTCACTCGTGTCTGACTCTCTGAGACTCCATGGACTGCAGCAGGCCAGGCATCCCTGTCCACCACCAACTCCCAGAGTTTACTCAAACTCATGTCCATTGAGTTGGTGATGCCATCCAGCCATCTCGTCCTCTGTCATCCCCTTCTCCTCCCACCGTCAATCTTTCCCAGCATCAGGGTCTTTTTAAATGAGTCAGTTCTTCACATCAGGTGGTCAAAGTATTGCAGTTTCAGCTTCAGCATCAGTCCTTCCAATGAATATTGAGGACTCATTTCTTTTCGGATGGACTGGTTGGATATCCTTGCTATCCAAGGAACTATCAAGAATCTTCTCCAATGCCACAGTTCCAAAGCATCAATTCTTCTGTGCTCAGCTTTCTTTACAGTCCAACTCTCACATCCATACATGACCACTGGAAAAACCACAGCTTTGACTAGATGGACCTTTGTTGACAAAGTAATATCTCTGCTTTTTAATATGCTGTCTAGGTTGGTCATAGCTTTGCTTCCAAGGAGTAAGCGTCTTTTAATTTCATGGCTGCAGTCACCATCTGCAGTGATGTTGAAGCAAAAAAAAATAAAGTCTACCACTGTTTCCCCATCTATTTGCCATGAAGTGATGGGATCAGATGCCATGTTCTTAGTTTCCTGGATGTTGAGTTTTAAGCCAACTTTTTCACTCTCGTCTTTTATTTTCATCAAGAGGCTCTTTAGTTCTTTGCTTTCTGCCTTAAGGGTGGTGGTGTCATCTGCATATCTGAGGTTATTGATATTTCTCCCAGCAATCTTGATTCCAGCTTGTTCTTCATCCAGCTCAGCGTTTCTCCTAATATACTCTGAATATAAGGTAAATAAGCAGGGTGACAATATACAGCCTTGACATATTCCTTTCCGTATTTGGAACCAGTCTGTTGTTCCATGTTGAGTTCTAACGGCTGCTTCCTGACCTGCATACAGATTTCTCAAGAGGCAGGTCAGGTGGTCTGGTATTCCCATCTCTTTAAGAACTTTCCAGAGTGTGTTGTGGTCCACACAGTCAAAGGCTTTGGCATAGCCAATAAAGCAAAAGTAGATTTTTCTGGAACTCTCTTGCTTTTTATATAATTGCAAAGCAGTACCCAAAAAGACTCCAACCATTACTAAAAAAATATTGGAATTTGCAATGCACAGATCCAATTGAATAGAAGGGAGTTATATAAACAGTATACACTTTCATTATTTAAACTCATAAAATAAGCTTATATGAAAAACCCATTAGTCCATCAGTTTAATGGGTTTCCCAGGTGACTCAGTTGTAAAGATTCTGCCTGCCAAGCAGGAGAGAGAAGTTTGATCCCTGGGTCAGGAAGATCCCCTGATGGAGGAAACTGCAACCCTCTCCAGTACTCTTGCCTGGGAAACCCCATGGACAAAGGAGCCTGGAGACGTACAGTCCATGTTGTCTCAAAACTGTCAGACACGACTTAATGACTAAACAACAACAACAGTATGCCCAATACTGTTCTTGAACTCTTAGAGGAACACAGGAATATATATATTCTATACTTACAAGGCTTCTAGATATAAAAAATCAAAGAGAAAAATGACATTAGTGATGATAAATTCAATATAAAGATTAATATTTGCTTGAAGAATATTTTAAACTGTATTAATATTTAAAAAAATAATTGGAATGTACAAAATTAAAATATTATTAATACACAAAGAATGACAAGGCAAAAGTTCATTCTTATTCAAAATGTAGTTTGAAAAAAAGGATATGTTCAAAATAGTTTATAATGTGAATGAATTATTTTTGGTGTATATATCTAACAGGACAGTTACATGTAAACTCTCTTGGTACTGATTCTAATACTTATTCTTTGATTTTTCTGAATGTTATTTAATTTTGATAGGAAATATATAGGCAAACTTTAAAGTATATGTATCTGAAAATTCTTCCTAAAAAGCATTTTGGGGTTTCTAATAAATATATTTAACACATCTTCAGCTTTCTGTCTCAGAAAACAGACAAAGCAAAGCACATGGGTCAGTAAATGCCATGAATGCCACTCATGAATGCATGAATACAACCAACCACATGCATAATACACAACTACTGACAAAATGCAAAAGACGCTGTTTTGAATTAATACAATTTTTTGGTAGAAATATTGAAAATATCTACTTTCTGCCTTCCATCCTAGATTGCCAACCATACATGAGCTTTTCCCTTTATCTCCAAAGTTTCCAGAATATAGACTCTAAATCCTTTTCAGGTTCAAATTCTTTAATATAGTGTTCCAGAGGCAGAGGAGAAAGTTGGAAAAGCTGTGAGAATTATGGAAGCATAGAGAAAAACTAAAAGATATAAGGTAGAGGCTAAAAGTTGTAATCTGTAAGACCTAGGGATTTCAGCAAAGGAATAGACAATTCAACCTAACAAAGCCTCTTGAAGAAAGTAAAGAGGAGTGTGAAAAAGTTGGCTTAAAGCTCAACATTCAGAAAACTAAGATCATGGCATCTAGTCCCATCACTTCATGGCAAATAGATGGGGAAACAGTGGAAACAGTGTCAGACTTTATTTTTGGGGGCTCCAAAAATCACTGCAGATGGTGATTGCAGCCATGAAATTAAAAGACACTTACTCCTTGGAAGGAAAGTTATGACCAACCTAGATAGCATATTAAAAAGCAGAGACATTACTTTGCCAACAAAGGTCCGTCTAGTCAAAGCTATGGTTTTTCCAGTGGTCATGTATGGATGTGAGAGTTGGACTGTGAAGAAGGCTGAGCACCAAAAAATTGATGCTTTTGAACTGTGGTGTTGGAGAAGACTCTTGAGAGTCCCTTGGACAGCAAGGAGATCCAACCAGTCCATCCTAAAGGACATCAGTCCTGGGTGTTCATTGGAAGGACTGATGCTGAAGCTGAAACTTCAATACTTTGACCACCTGATGCGAAGAACTGACTCATTTAAAAAGACCCTGATGCTGGGAGGGATAGGGGGCAGGAGGAGAAGGGGATGACAGAGGATGAGATGGCTGGATGGCATCACCGACTCGATGGACATGAGTTTGAGGAAACTCCGGGAGTTGGTGATAGACAGGGAGGCCTGGCGTGCTGCAATTCATGGGATCGCAAAGAGTCGGACACAAGTGAGCGACTGAACTGAACTGAACTGACTGATACACAAAAATATTCAAAAAGAAACTCAAGATACTCTTTCCCTGTGCTGTATAAAATTGATACATTTTCAGATTGATATTATTTTAGACTTAGCCCAGATCAAGTATTCTCTTACAATGAATACAAAACCTGATAATGATGAATGCCTAGGAAAGAGGAATATATAGACCAGCAAAGAGGAAATGAGTTTAACTTCAGGAGCATCCTTACACTTTCACCATCATGATCTTAAAGACTTATTTTTATTTCCTCTGGGATAATTTGAATATTTCAAATAAGCTAGAAAACTTTTCTTAGAATTGTCAATAAATAACAGGGAGTCATTTCAAATCCTCTTGGAATAGGAAGAGCATAGACATGTAAACAGATGGGTAAGTAGCTCAGCAGATTTCTGTTTAAATAAAAAGAAATAAATCTACACAGACTAGCGTATTGATGGTAGATCTAAAAATCCATCATTTGTTCAGAGGCTTATCTAATGGCTCCAGAGGGGACTTGTAATTCATTCAGTAGAAAGAAGCAAGTGTTAGGGAAATTAGCTAAATAAAAATTAAAGACAAATGTAGCCACACATTATTATTAGTTCCCATGGAGATTTTATGTGATCTGTTTAACCCACAGTGATGATCAGGCCTTAAGATTGGAAAGAAGAATAAGGAAGAAAGAAAGAAAAATAGCAATCTTTATCCTCTATGAAAAATTTCTTCATATTTTAATCCCAGAAAGACACTATGAAAATATATCTTGATTTTCACAGAACATGGAAAAGATGACTACTTCCTCATGGTTTTTCTAGCAGTGGCGTGATCAGGTATCACACAACTTTATTTCATACATTTACTAAAAATTACATTTGCTTATAAGATCTTGAAAATTAGTCTAATACTTAAAAAGTCTCTGAAATTCCTGTATGTCATTTTATTCTAAGCATTCTTTGTAATGTATTTCATTATATTGCACAATAGAAATTCCTGTGATATAAAATATATATTGCTCATTAATATTCAAAATAAAAAATAACTCAACTCTGATTACAAGTGGACAAGATATTTCTCTTCATGCTTTATTCTAACAGTTAATTCCATAATTCATAATATTGTGTTTTAAATCTTATAGTATAAGACAAAAACCACAAGCATTTCTTGTTTTAAAATTTAATGTTACCCTAATTTTCCATCATGAATAATAGGTTGTGGGGTATAATTTAAACACTAGTAGAAAATCACTATCTAAACCTGAGTCCAAAAAAAAAAAAAACTAAAAAATATGCTCTTTTCCTAAGCAGTCTACTTTCTGAAAATTCATCATATGAAATTAATTATTTATAGGGAAGGACTAGTTTTAATAATGCAGATATTCAATATAGAATTATTCATAAGAAGAAAAATTAGAGATTAACTAAATATGTAATCAGTGGGAAATGGTTTAGTAAATTATGTAATAGCTACAGAGAGAAATTTAGACATGCAAAATTTTTTAAAAAACATAAAAAGCATATGTTTGATATCACTAAATAACTGTGACAATATGTGCATGGTAGCAAATGCTAACATAAACATGAAAAGAGTAATTTTGTAAGGTCGACAAAATAGCACTAATCTTCCCCACACAAATAATTACTTGCTATTATATGACTGCAGCAATGAAATCTGATAAAACTGTACTCCATAACTATTATAAGGGGTCGAAATCAATGTTATCATGTTTTGTATTAGATGAATAATCCATAATCTACATGCCAAATAACAAACATGAATGTATTGATTCACTTTGGCATTAAGAACTTGTCAAGCCAGAATATAATTATTTCAATCCATTATCTTTCTTATAAGGAATAAATTAACATTTTTTGTGAAAGTTATATGTTTGGTAAACTTCCATCTTCCATTTTTTATTTTGCCACTCCAGTTTCATAAATTCCAACTTTTGTATCACATAAATAATGCTAGAAAGGAACATGTGCTGCCCGCCTTAATTTAAGTGCTCAACTGTTTCTGTTTCTGCAGCTTTTCTATGGATGAAGAATAGCAGGTTATATAATTACAGAAGTGGCATTTATGACCTCAGGCTCTCAGTATTGTGTAATCGTATCATGCCGTGTGATATATTAAATGTGAGCTTAGCAAAAGCATGCAGGCTATACTTAAAGTCAACAAGAGGCCATCAACCTAGACGAAAAAATGGTGACTATGACATGAATTATGACACATCAGACTATGTGAGGTAGCCTCTTTCAACCACAGCCATTAACAACTTGTGAAAATACCATTAAAGGAATCATTTCAAAATGGTAATATTTATCAAGTGCAGACAGATACTTATGGTGATCACTGGATTTGGAACATTCTTGCTGGAATTTCACTGACTGTTGTGAATCGGCACTGAACCACGAAGACTTTTGCAGCACTGCTCCCCATGCCTATTTTTATTTCATTCTTCACCAAATTTGATACTTTGTCAAAAGATTGCTGCATGTAATTAAAAACTCAGAGTTCTAAGTCTTATGTGGCTTCCACTTTCTGGTGTGAACTTGGACATGACATTTGACATGGCAGCAATTTTCTCATTTAGAAAGCAAAGAAATTAAAGAAATCTATTTATAGTATCCTTTAACAGATAACGCTTTAACTAGGATATCTCGTGTTTTTCACAGCTGTGGCAATCCCCTGGCCCTTTTTGTTGTTATTATTTTTTGAGGCTTTATGCATTCATGCTTGTTTTCATTTTGTTAGCTACTATCCCAAAACAGAGGCAGAGAATGAGAGAAATATCATTTCATTTGTATGGGGTATTTGTGTGGGGTACATTTGCATTTGTATGGGGTACATATGGAATCTTTAAGGTGAAGAAAGAAAAATGTAAGAGTAAAAATTAAACAATAAGGAAATCAGAATTTATGAACACTTTAGCACTATAAGAACTCAATTTCTTAGCTTTGTTACATTTCAAAGCAGGACAAAATCACAGGAAATGAAGGCTGTATTTTGGAAGGTGAAGAGTAACTTCCCACCCACCACCACCATAATTCATAACATTATAAATTATGGAATTGTGTTGCAAAGAGTAACATAACACCCACCACCACTTCCCCACCCCCCCACCCAGATCACCTAGATTGGAGATAATCATTGTTTACTTTTATCAATGAAGGTAACCTAACTGATTCATCTTTCTAGGAAGAGGAAAATGATTACTAATTGAACAGCACTAAGAATACCCACTGGCCACGTGCTGCAACTGGTAAAGAATTTGACAACCAATGCCGGAAACTCAAGGGACGCATGTATCCCTATACTATAAGATTAGAATGTTCCACAGTTGGTTAAATGGAAAGGTCTTGAAGAAAAATTTTCAAAAATTAGGTCATCATTCATATTCCTATTCTCTCTAAAGTCTGAAATTTGTAAAGAAAGCTATTTGTATTCTCTCAGATGTTTTTCATCTGAAATGTTCTCGTGTTTTTGTTAGACAAGCTGTGGTCCGTGTGATGAGATTGGCTAGTTGTCTGTGATCGTGGTTTCAGTCTGTCTGCCCCCTGATGCCCTCTCTCAGCGCCTACCTTCTTACTTGGGTTTCTCTTTTCTTGGACGTGGGTATGTCTTCACGGCTGCTCCAGCAAAGTGCAGCTGCTGCTCCTTATCCTGGACGTGGGGTGGCTCCTCTTGGCAGCCGCCCCTGACCTTGGACGTGGAGTAGCTCCTGCACCATGCAGCCGCTGCTCCTGCATATTAAAAAGCAGAGACATTACTTTGTCAGTAAAGGTCCGTCTAGGCAAGGCTATGGTTTTTCCAGTAGTCATGTATGGACGTGAGATTTGGACTGTAAAGAAAGCTGAGTGATGAAGAACTGAAGCTTTTGAACCATGGTGTTGGAGAAGACTCTTGAGAGTCCCTTGGGCTGCAAGGAGATCCAACCAGTCCATCCTGAAGGAGATCAGTCCTGGGTGTTCATTGGAAGGACTGACACTGAAGCTGAAACTCCAGTGCTTTGGCCACCTGATGCGAAGAACTGACTCATTTGAAAAGACCCTGATGCTGGGAAAGATTGAGGGAGGGAGGAGAAGGGGACTACAGAGGATAAGATGGTTGGATGGCATCACTGACTCAATTGACAAGAGTTTGGGTAAACTCCAGGAGTTGGTGATGGACAGGGAGGCCTGGCGTGCTGTGATTCATGGGGTCGCAAAGAGTTGGACACGACTGAGCGACTGAACTGAACTATGTTTTTGTTGGTTCAGGTAGATAATTTTATACAATTTCAGTTAATTACAGCCCCTTGAATACTATTTAACATTATTTCTTTGAATGATTTTTAGTCTTCTTTAAAAAAAATAATCATTTCACCCAGAGTTTTCTCTAAAATCCTATGGTTGCTGCTGTAAATCTATGTTTTGCATTTATTTCTTTGAAATAAAATCTTGATTCTTTGTATCTTCTGAACTTAATCTTGGAGGATTTATCTCCCTGCACTCAAAGAATATAAATAAAGAATTGCATTATTCCCCTTCATTTGGCTTTAAGAGATTTCAAATCAAAACAACAATTAGGTATGTCTCCATCCTTTCTCCGGACTGCTTCTAAAGCTGTGTTTACGTGAGGACAATATTTAACCAAAAGGGCAAAAGGATCATTAGTTAAGCAAAAGAAATATATTGATATAATTCTCCTTTTTTTCCCCATAAAAACTAATTAAACAGGTATAAGACTTTTGAAGGATAAATGCAACTTGCCTCTCAATTCAAGTGAAGACAAACTTTTAGCAATTCCTTTTCTTGTGTGTGTGATCTTTAGAATTTTTGGGCTTCCCCAGTGGCTTAGCTGGTAAAGAACATGCCTGCTAATGCAGGAGACATTAGAGACACAGGTTCCATCCCTGGGCTGGGAAGATTCCCTGGAGAAGGAAAAGGTAACCCGCTCTAGTATTCTTGCCTGGAGAATGCATGGACAGAGGAACCTGGTAGGCTAGAGGCCACAGAGTCGCAAAGAGTCAGACATGACTGAGCACGCACATCTTTAAAATGTTTAACTATATTAAGTTTCTTAAGGCTCCTTTTGTTTAAAAGAGAATACAAGGTGATTTTTTATACTAAATTATGTGTACAATGGAATAACCAAAAAATGGGAAAAAATTTTTGCTTGATTTAAAATCTTCTGGCTATCTGGTCATGAATTTAAATCAACTCTCCTTCCAGCTTTTATAACTGAGCAGTACCTTTTGACTACTTAGTGATTATGGTTTCTATCCTAAACTGCAAAGCTGAGATATGTCTTAAATAAAGCCGCAAAGCCTCAATTCAACAAAGGAATTTCCTAGAGAACCAATCTAGCCCAGGACTGTGTTACTGTTGTTGCCAAAAAGGATCGTTTATGAGAAGACTTATTACCTTTTCTGATGCTGTCTCTAGAGGAATAATAGATCCCCATATATCTTAATGGCTTTTTATGCCCTATAGTATTCAATGTACTTACCACGAAGGCTTTAATTTATTCCTCAGCTTGACTAAACTTTAATCTTCCTCCTAATTCTAGGGCCCCTTGGCCTCCCTTTTCTTTGAGCATTTACTTTAGGAAATTTTCTAATAGTAAATTCTTGTTCTATCCCTTTGAGATGTAGATATTCTTGCAAGCTTCTTGCGAGCATCACAACCCAAGAGTGTATTTCCCGAGGACCTAGGGTCTGGCTGTCTTTATAACTGTGAAGGAAGAAGTGTTATATAACGGAGCTTCAGTGGGTGGGTAAGTATCCTAAGTTCAATTAGAAAATGCAGATGGCCTGATCACAGAAAAAAAAGAAAAAATCCAAACTCAGGACTAACTCAATAACTCAGGATATTGCTGGAAATATCCTACCAATCAACTTCCTTCCTAACATCCAGCAATACTCTTCAACTAGCTCATTCCAGTGCTTTGTTTCTGCAGAGCTGAATTTCAGACTCACTTAGGGCCTTTTTTCTCTACTGCAATAGCCTTGAATAAAGTCTTCTTGGCCTATTCAGTTTTGTCCAGTACAGATGGTCCTTGACTTGCAAGAGTTCACCTTACAATATTATCAACTTACAATGGATTTATGAATAACAAGCCCCATTGTTAAGTCAAAGATGATCTGTACAGGTTTTACTTTGACAGTGCCAAAATCCTCTGTGTTCCATTTCATACATTACAATCGTTTTGTGAGCAACATTTTTTGGGGGGTATTAGCAAAGTTCTTTTAGTTCTCATTCTGACAAAGATATACCTCCATGAGGCACAAAATTCACAAAAATTTCTTACATTTTAATAGTGCTTTGAAGTCCTACCAGTGATTTCACTTATTTCCAGAGACTACTCTAAGGTGACCAAAGAAATCAAAATCCCCACTACATCTCCTTATAATTGAATGAAGCTAGAGATCCGTACTCAACCTGAGTTGAATGGACTATTATGTTAAAAGCATGGACCAATTTACATTTTTACTGAAAATTCAGAGTTGATCTTAGATCCAAAGAGGCTAAGGTTATCTCAGGGCTAAAAGGCAAGTTACAAAATTTTCTCAATGGGGGGAAAAAAATCCCAAAACATAATACTTCTTTGAAGGCAGTTTATTGATCCCTTTTTGTTACTAAATTTACCCTCAGGTGAAATACACTTCCATTTGTTATTAAATGAAACACTTTATAGAAAAATTGGTAACTTTTTAATCAAGGAAAGGGGTAGCCATTTGCTCTATTTTTAATTAGCCCCAATATATTTAATTAGCAGAAGGTTTGGTCAAGAGGAAAATTTAAAACAGAGGGTGAGTATGAAATGATCCATAGGCAAAGAAAAACAAAGGTGAACAGATAGGGAAAGGAATGAGTGTGAAGACTGAATGAGTAGTAAGAATAACTAGCAAAACAATATCATTGTGATTAAGACCCTGGTGGCTGAGCTTTTTGGCCCCTTTCAAAATCTGCAGATTTTTTTCTTTTCTCACTTTAAGAAGTCTTTTTTCATCCAGAATCCACATATTTGATTGCAGTGCCCTAAGGAACTAGTTGCCAAAACCTTCCTGCTGAAAACACCTTCCCTGAACTATTTGATCAGTGCAAATATAACTGTTTGTTCTTTCACTTGGTTTCATAACTAAGACAGTAGACAAATAATATCAGGTGTGAAAAAGACATGCTGGGACAAATGAAAGGGAATGCTAGTTACCCTGAAATCATAGCCATAGTCTCAACTACTGTTTTATTTTATTTTAAATGTCATGTGCTTCTATTAAAATGTTGAAGACTATTATAAAATAGTTACTTTACTCATAAAATTATACTAATTTTAAAAAAGTATATTTTTACTATTCTCACACAGACTAGATATTTCAAAATAAGGAATATGACTACTCTCAATGTCCTTTTACAAATAAAAATACTGAAATATTTTGCCCTCCCATACATTTATCACCTACCACCATCATCATGTGATAAATAACTTTAATAAATGAAAACTTTATAGAAGACATAGCAAAGGATTATTCATATCCAACATTTATAATTTCAAATTATAGATTATTCTCTTGTATAAAAACCATAATTGACATTATAATATTGGGATGAGTCAGTTTCAGGAAATGAAATGTCACTTCACTGATTATGCATCTAATTTAAAAGCAAATTCTTGTTTCTGTTCATATTTAACACTTGCTTGGTCTTAGAGTGTCATTAACATCTCACTCATACTAGCTTTTTACTTTCTTAGATTAGATAGCAGTGGATGTAGTGACATTTGAATGTCCACAAGAATATATTCCAAAGAAACTTTTAAAATCTATTTTGAGCAATATAACTTCTGCTGAAATTATTTTATTAGATCAACTCTTATTACCTTAGCAGGTATTTGAGCAGGGTTAAAGACAGTAAAAGTGTTTAAGCAAGGCATACATTTCCATCATAATACTGATATAAAAAGGTACATGGCCTAAGAATTGAATTCGAGTAATCAAAAGTTTTGTAATGAATCTGTCTCACATTTTTGAGCCTAGACCAAGTCCCTTAATAGCAGATGTAGTTGGTACCAATATAGATTTGAAGAGAATAAATTAAATACACTGAAACATTTAGCTCTAAAGAGCTAAAGACAAACTCTCTAGTGACTTTCTGCACTATGATTACAAACCAACCATGTCACTATGTTAATTAATTGATAACATTTGACTTCATTGAGTTATTGCTATTGACCTAGAAATTGAAAATAACAGCAACAAAAAAGAAAAGACAAAACAAACAAAAACAAAAAGACACCTTAGCCCTAGGCCCACCTCTGCATAGAAGTAACTGTGCAATCTTGGAAGAGTTATCTAATCGTTATAAGCTTCGTTTCCTTTTCTGCAAAACAAGAGTCATGATTGGTTGATCATTAGTACCTTTTCATATTTAACATGCAAGTGGAATTTAAAAATACTGTCTTTACTAAAAGGCTATAAAATTCTCAGGAGATAGTGGCTTCCCTGGTGGCTTAGTCCATAAAGAGTCTGCCTGCCATGTGGGAGTCCTGGGTTTGATCCCTGGGTTAGGAAGATCCTCTGGAGAAGGAAATGGCAACCTACCTCAGTACATTTGCCTGGAAAATTCCATGGACAGGGGAGCCTGGTGGGCTACCGTCCATGTGGTCACAAACAGTTGGACATGACTGAGTAACTTTCACTTTCATTTTTTACAACTAATCACATATGACAAAGATCTTAATTAATGAGTTCATTCATAATTCACACTTGCTGTGAACCATAGGAATGAAAAAAAAGAAGTCTGTATGACCTTTTAAAAAATAATCATTTTCATAATAACTAAAATTTTAATTTAATATTAAGAAAAAAAAAACATACAAAGCTTCTAACTAGTGTTAAGGATATGTATACATTCACACAGTCCAAAATCGCCAGTCCAGATTTTTATGTCCATCACTGAAGGCAATGAGTGAGCTTTATTGTCCCATTGTTTTTCACTCCCAGAATCAGCCATATAGATCTATGCAAAAGTGAAAGTTAGTCACTCAGTCATGTCACTGAGTCCTCTGATTCCATGGACAGAGGAGCCTGGTGGGCTACAGTCCATGGGGTTACAAACAGTTGGACATGACTGACTGACTAACTTTCAGACATACGCAAAAGACCACATTAATTTATATGAGCACTGGAGGTGTGAACAAGCAAAGGTTGCACTGGAAAAAGTCAAACAGGCAAAGAAGGCTTTATTCAGTGCTACTGTATTAGGAGATAAAGGCCAGAACTGAGTCTGAGCTCAACTTCACTAAAACGAGGTGTAGAGAGTTTTAAGAGTTGGGGTGGGGAGATCAGAGGGCATCTGTGTTTACTAACTGATAATATTAGTATACATGCTCCTAGCTTCATGACAGAGGGTAGTTCAGACTTCAAGCACGATATAGGGCTGTTATCTTGCTTGACTATAGTATTTCAAAGAGATGACTCTCAGCATCTTGAGAAAGACATTCCTGAAATATAAAACTGGAGAGAACGAAAAAAAAAAAAAATACATCTTAAAGGGATAGAGAAATAATTTACAAGTTTTCTAAATATTCTCTCACAGGTCAGGGACCTAGAGTGAGAAAAAAGTCTGTCTGTAATTTAGTCAAGCTGAAGGTAATGTTAAGGCCATCTTGGTTGGGTGACTTTGATTCGGCAGAAAAATTTGTACTTTAGGATCTATAAAGAGCAGTTCTTAACATATTTCTTAGCTATATTTTTCAAAAGAGGATTTGACTCATGAGTCATCAATACAGTTCAGTTCAGTTCAGTCGCTCACTTGTGTCGTACTCTTTGAGACCCCATGTACTGCAGCACACCAGGCCTCTCTGTCCATTACCAACTCCCGGAGTTTACTCAAACTCACGTCCATTGAGTCGGTGATGCCATCCAACCATCTCATCCTCTGTCATTCCCTTCTCCTCCTGTCTTTCCCAGCATCAGGGTCTTTTCAAATGAGTCAGTTCTTCACATCAGGTGGCCAAAATATTGGACTTTCAGCTTCAGCATCAGTCTTTCCAATGAATATTCAGGACTGATTTCCTTTATATTGAACTGGTTGGATCTCTTTGCAATCCAGGGCACTCTCAAGAGTCTTCTCCAACACCACAGTTCAAGCACCAGTCTTCAGCGCTCAGCTTTCTTTCTAGTTCAACTCTCACATTCATACATGACCACTGGAAAAACCATAGCCTTGAATAGACAGACCTTTGTTGGAAAAGTAATGTCTCTGCTTTTTAATATGCTGTCTAGGTTGGTCATAACTTTTCCTCCAAGGAGTAAGCATCTTTTAATTTCATGTTGCAGTCACCATCTGCAGTGATGTTGGAGCCAAAAAAAATAAAGTCTCTCACTGTTTCCATTGTTTCCCCATCTATTTGCCATGAAGTGAAGGGACCAGATGCCATGATCTTAGTTTTCTGAATGTTGAGCTTTAAGCCAACTGTTTCACTCTCCTCTTTCACTTTCATCAAGAGACTCTTTAGTTCTTCGTCACTTTCTACCATAAGAGTGGTGTCATTTGCATATCTGAGGTTATTGATATTTCTCCCAGCAATCTTGATTCCAACTTGTGCTTTATCCAACCTGGCATTCAGTATGATGTACTCTGCATATAAGTTAAATAAGCAGGGTGACAATATACAGCTTTGATGTACTCCTTTTCCTATTTGGAACCAGTCTGTTGTTCCATGTCCAGTTCTAACTGTTGCTTCCTGACCTGCATATAGGTTGCTCAAGAGGCAGGTCAGGTGATCTGGTATTCCCATCTCTTTCAGAATTTTCCACAGTTTGTGGTGATCCACACAGTCAAAGGCTTTGGCATAGTCAATAAAGCAGAAATAGATGTTTTTCTGGAACTCTTTTGCTTTTTCAATGATCTGATGGATGTTGGCAATTTGATCTCTGTTCCTCTGCCTTTAATTATTTTTAAATGAGCATAGCTGTGTTTGTATCTCATCTTGTACTTTTAATGTATCCACTTTTGTTATGTGTACACTTTTTTTTTTCAGTGACGATAAACGCATATCATCATTTATTTAATGTTTAAGCTCTTGCACTAGATTTTTACCAGCTGGTGAACACTGACAAATTATTTCTCCCACAGAACTATAACCACTTTATGTGTACACTTTCATTTTTCTAGTTCCTTATAGAAACTAAGGAGGGTTAAGTAAGTTAGAAACATTAATCTTATTAGTTTGTACATTAGAGTGATGGGATAAAAGAAGCCAGCCCATTGGTTTAAGCCAATTAAAATGAGACTATAGCTGACCTTTGGACAATACAGGGGTTACAGTGTCTGATCCTCCACACAAACATTTGCATATAACTGTATAAACATTTGCCTATAACTTTACAGAAGGCTGCCTTCTGTATCTGTGGTTCCACAACTTAGGTGTCAACTAACTGTTCATTATGAAGTACTGTAATACATATTTAAGAAAAAAAATTGTGCATGAGTGAGACTGTGCACTTCAAATTCATGTTTTTCAAGGGTCAACTGTATAAGCTATGACATCTTTCATGAGTATAAAGGGCTCCCCAATGTGACCCATTGCTTCATAATCATGGGCCGAGTGTGTGACCATGAATGTGTGTGATTTGTATAAGCAAAAGATGCAAATGACAGCCATTTCTAATCACTAAGAAACACATTTTTCCCAAGAAACAAGACAACAGAAAATGTAAAGACAAAGTGCCTTCATATAGCTATTTATTTTGTGGAAGCAATTTTTTTTGTGCCTTACTTTTCAAAATAGTGTGGCCACTGTAAGAGAAAAATACATTATTTTTTAAGATATAAAATCAATTTATTTTTAAATATCATCCACAACATGATGGGAAAATACTATTACCTATTTGAAAACAAACAGCCCCTGTTCACCTAGCTAATCAATGACAGGCCAAAAGTTTCTTCACTTTGAAGATATATGTTTTCTTCTTTTCTATCTGAACACCTTTAATCACCAGCAGAGAGCTTGATTGCAGCTTAATTGTAAAATATTTGAATTAAAAAAAAATTTCTTTGGTCAGTTAAATATTTTGAACCATAAACTTCTCTGTTGCCAAACCCTTCCTTGTTCTGCTTATGCTCTCAGTATTTGGGATGGCTGAGCAGAGAAATAATGATGGTTATGTATGACCAGAGGTAGAAAGGAAAGGCAGATAGGAACACCTTCATATTCTTCCTCATAACAGGATTGTAAATTTTAGATTGCCCTAAAGAGAATTGCTGGTAGTTCTAGAGAGAATCTGTCAGTATAATAGACAGAAGTCCTATAAACTACCTGGTCATTGGCACTTTAACTTACTCCAGGTTTGAAAATCTCTAACTCCAGTGACAGCTCCATCTCTCTTTGAAGAGAAATCAAAGTTGTGAAATGTGAACAAAGAACTGACAACATAAAATTCACTTTACCTGCACTTGAAATATTAGTGGGTAATATAAGTACTGTGAAATTTTGATATACCAATGGTGGAACTACTTAATAATAGAAAAATAAAATCAAGAGCTTTATTTTAAGGAAAAAAATTCCCTGGAAGTGGAAACAATTTTTGCAAATTTATTTCTTTTACAATAAAACTTGATGTGTTATACCCCTTCTAGAGGATTTCTAAAATGAAAGCAATATTTTTTTAAATTTTATTTTATTTATTTTTTTAAGTTGAAGGATAACTGCTTTATAGAATTTTGTTGTTTTTGACCAAACAGCAACATGAATTAGTCATAGGTAAACATATGTCCTAAGGTAATACTTTTGATGCTGTGATTTTGTCATAATTACATAAGCTATCAGAATCTTATTCAATTTCAAATGAAGACATTATGAACAAAAAAAAAATTGCTTACTTGTCATTTA
Source organism: Dama dama (assembly GCF_033118175.1). Lineage (NCBI taxonomy): Eukaryota > Metazoa > Chordata > Mammalia > Artiodactyla > Cervidae > Dama > Dama dama. Next base: position 43,171,953 of record NC_083711.1, on the reverse strand, counting down.
ATACTGTTCTTTCACTGTATAAATTGAGAAACTAATTTATAAAATAAAGTGGAAAATACAGTGTCATATTTATAGAAATGAGTAGTTTAGATGCACTCATCTATATTTTTCCAGATTATGAAAAACTTCACAGTTTTAGATAACAAGAAGCAGGGTCAATTGACATTAACTTGTGATCTGTGCAGCCTGAGCTGATTCCCTGCTGATAAACATTGTTCCAAGCAACAGTAATATTTGGGAAGGGCAGCCTACATACTGTGTTTGTGTCAATTCAAACTACCTCTGAGAGTTTGTCAATACAGCTCAATAGGAGAGTTAAATCAGATGGAAGGATTTCAACAATTACATGGTTGATTCAAACAAAATGAAGATATCACTTTTGTTTCTAAAATATAAAAGGGAAATGGAGTGGGGGAACAGGGAAGGGAATGCTTATCTAAATGATCCAGCTTGCCTTCATATTCTTCTAAAATCACTCTCTCTTCATTCAACATTTTCACCATTTTGTATCCTTGCTTATCTGGGGTGAATTTTTATGCTAATTTTTTGTTTGATATGATAAGAATTATATTAATACTGCATTTATATATGGACTTATAATCAACACATTTATAATATATCTAATTTTGAAATGATTCCCAAGTGCTGAAACAGTCTATACAAGATTAAGCAAATATTCTTATCTGCTTAATATAACAAATGCAACCATTTCACTAGCTATGTGAAGCTTAAATATTAAATAATACTTACAAGCTATAGCTTGTGTACAGTCAAGAAGCAAGTGTTAAGACAGGATTTGGAACAACAGACTGGTTCCAAATTGGGAAAGGAATACATCAAGGCTGTATATCGTCACCCTGCTTATTTAACTTATATGCAGAGTACATCATGAGAAATGATGAACCGGATGAAGCACAAGCTGGAATCAAGATTGCCAGGAGAAATATCAATAACCTCAGATATGCAGATGACACCACCCTGATGGCAGAAAACAAAGAACTAAAAATCCTCTTGATGAAAGTGAGAGAGTGAAAAAGAGAGATGGTAATGATAACCCTATATGCAAAACAGAAAAAGAGACACAGATGTACAGAATAGACTTTTGGACTCTGTGGGAGAAGGCGAGGGTGGGATGTTTCGAGCGAACAACATGTATATTATCTATAGTGAAACAGATCACCAGCCCAGGTGGGATGCATGAGACAAGTGCTCGGGCCTGGTGCACTGGGAAGACCCAGAGGAATCGGGTGGAGAGGGAGGTGGGAGGGGGGATCGGGATGGGGAATACATGTAACTCCATGGCTGATTCATGTCAATGTATGACAAAACCCACTGCAATGTTGTGAAGTAATTAGCCTCCAACTAATAAAAATAAATGAAAAAAAAAGAAAAGAAAAAGCTGGCTTAAATTCAACCTTAAAAAAAAAAAAAAAAGATCATGGCATCTGATCCCATCATTCCATGGCAAATAGATGGGGATAAAATAGAAACAGTAACAGATTTTGCTTTCTTGGCCCCCAAAATCACTGCAGATGATGATTGATTGCAGCCATGAAATTAAAAGATACTTGCTCTTTGGAAGGACAGCTATGACAATCCTAGATAGCACGTTAAAAAACAGAGACATCATTTTGCCAACATAGGCCCATAGAGTAAAAGTCATGGTTTTTCCAGTAGTCATGTATGGATGTGAGAGCTGGACCACAGAGAAGGCTGAGTGCTGAAGAATTACCGCTTCTGAACTGTAGTGCTGGAGAAGACTCTTGAGAATCCCTTGGACAGCAAATCAGTCAATCCTAAAGGAAAGTAATCCTGAATGTTCATTGGAAGGCCTGATGCTGAAGCTGAAACTCTAATACTTTGGCCACCTGATGCAAATAGTCAACTCACTAGAAAAGACCCTGATACTGGGAAAGATTGAGGGCAGGAAGGGAAGGGGGTGAGAGGGTGAGATGGTTCAGTAGCATTACCGACTCAATGGACATGAGTTTGAGCAAACTCCAGGAGATAGTGAAGGACAGAGAAGCCTGGAATGCTGTGGTCCATTGGGTTGCAAAGAGTCAGACATGATAATTGACTGAACAATAACAAGCTATAGCGTTTAACCAACTAATTTTTATGGTAAAGTTTAGATTTTATAATTTTGTTTATTCCAAATTTTTCCTTTGAAATTAGATAATATAACAATTCTAATGTAATCATTATATATTTTTATTATACAAATTTTATTTTTATTTACCTAGTGGTCTATTAATTTAAGTTCCTTATTTTGTTAGAGGATCCATCATCTTAGCTTTAGAGAGGCAGCCTGTCTTTCCAAAGCTTGTTTCATAGTCCATTCTTCTCTCTCTCTTGAAACTCTATTCAGGTTTCCCATTACTGAAACTGCTGACCATAATCTACTCACTATTTATTGAACATAATCTGTCTGCTAAAGGCTTGACCTTCATTTATTTTAATAGAGCATCTAAGTTTTGCTTGGTTATCTTAATCATTATTATTTTTGTATATAGAAAATTAAAATGTAAGTAATACATTCTTAGGATATTACAAATTTACATTTTGAAAATCTGGCTTAAAGATTCCCAAACAATTTTGATGTAAAGGACCAAGAGATCCTGTAGAGACTCTCCTGTCCCAGAATCACTGGAGAGAGATGGTTGGATAGTAGCCTCAGCTCACCTCTTCCCACTGTCCAAGCAAGACTCGGCTTTTACTGGTTGTACATGTTAGTCTTAGTACTTGCGATTTCATTTTTGCAAGGAGTTGTTCAGCTCACCAAGACTGAAATAATATGTTTGGCTGATACATATTATGCACTTCTGCATAATATTCAGAGGAAATCATGATATTATTTGGTTTTTATTATGCAAATGTATATACTTAAAATATAAACACTATTGTTAAGGATACTGTTTCTTGTGTAATGGCTTTTAGCTTCAAGAAACTTCAGCCTGGATCCACCTTCCACCAAATATGGGGGAAAAGAGGGGAAAAAAAATTCTTCTTTCTCCGGATAGATTCTCATATTCTAATCTAAAGTCAACTTTATATCCATCTGGCACAATTTATTAGGATATCTCCACCATTTTTTGATTACTGAGCCATTGTGCTCTCTCTGGTGACTCACACATTCAGGACTGCAAGCAAAATTGTTCACAGCATAGTTTGAGGCAGTGAAGTGTCATGCTTAAAAAGGGGATATTAGGGAGGTGGGGGTGGATCGGGATGGGGAATACACGTAAATCCATGGCTGATTCATGTCAATGTATGACAAAAACCACTACAATATTGTAAAGTAATTAGCCTCCAACTAATAAAAATAAATGAAAAAAAAGGGGGGGATATTCACTTTAGAAAAAAAAAACTGGGTTTTATTTTAAATATCTGACCTTGAGCAGTTTAACAGGCTATCCTTATGCCTCATTTTCCTCATCTGTTTACAGGGAAAATCGTTCCTATGTTTTCAAGTTGTGTGTGTAGTCATTGTCTAAACCAAGTTAAGTGTTGCATAAATTACAGCTGTTAATCCTCAGCTACATAATAACAAATAGATATTCAGCTGTTTTGTTTGTTTTTGGCTTAGAAATAACACACACGTTAACTTTTCCCAACAAGCTTGCTCAGTTTTTCAAAACATGCATTGTATAAATGGAAAATGATGTTTGTTTTTAAAATGGCCTTTCTTTTTAATGACCTGAAGCAAATGAACTTTTGGATATGCTGTAAAAATTATGAAATGAATCCGACTATTCAAATGTAACCAATTTTCTACTTTTGTAACAAAATCTAGAGCCACATGGAAAGGACAGTCAGTAATAAGTACTAGAGACACAGTTTCTAAGATAATATTAAGAATAAATTGCCTTAAACCTTAACGTATTTTTTGAAGTTGGAGTGGGAAAGTTTATGCTAATTCAAAATGCAAGCACCATATTAACTGGTAGCTTCAGGTAGGAAAGAATGCAATAATTTATTCTATTTTCTTCAGAAACATTAAAAGTGAATTTTAAAGTCACTTAAAGTAGCATCATCAGTGAATTGTTTTATTAAGAAAACTATTCCCCTATAATTTTGACTATCTTGCTAAAGTCTGGATCTCCTTCCTTCTAAATAATGACTGCACCATAATGGGTTATTAATTTTAATTAAACTCACTGGGCTAAATTGTATTGTTGGGAACTTATTCTGAACTTCTCCTGTAAACACGGATTATCTTACCTGCATATGTGAGGGCAAAACGTGGCCCCTTGTGATAAGAGTTATAAATTAGTAGTTTGAAAGATGTGTTAGCTCATATATTTTTATTGTTTGTAATACTTGGTTTTCTTAATTATTTCAGATCTAACATTACAACCTGAAAATTGACTTCAACATCACAAAGTCCCTAAAACCCACAATAGTGTGTTTGGTCCTGAATTTGTCACTTTATTTGGCCATCATAGCCACGTTAATCTGGAATGACAAAGGCTTTCCTTTGTTTTTATTATACAGAGAAATAATATAGAATATTTATTAAGTTCCAAGTAATAGATACAATATGTAAAAAACACAGATACTTGCCATTAATGAACATAGGATCACGTGAGAAATATCTAGTAAATTAAATTTCCTTTTAATAGGTCACATATGTGATATAATTTTAGAGCATTAAAAAAGGAATCATCCTACATACAACAGAAAATAACCTTGAAGATCTTGATTTAGGACCAAAAGCTTCTACCAAAAAAATGGTCTTCTGAGAAGACGGAGTTATACACTTTGAGATATTATTTAGCAAATTTAATAAAAACACTAAACAAAATTGCAATAATCAACCTCTAAGCAAGTTTATCAGATTGCTCTCATGACAAATCAAAGAGAGTGTACTGGAGGAGACTCCACAGATGACTAAATAAGAGTCTGAGAGCATTAAAGGTAAATATCATCAGCTGAAATTTAGACTGTACTTGCCAGAGATGGACACTCCTAAAAAATGTCTTCCACTTATTCAAAATAAAGAACACTCTTACAAGGAGATAAGATGTTGAATTCTGTAGCAAGTCCAATCAGAAAATAAGTACAGCTTCCAAAGTCACCCTTAAAATATGCTAGTTCTAAAGAAATTACTTACACTGAATATTGGTTGAATTAAATCTTAAAAAATATTTTCACAAACACTCCAATTTGTAAGTTACTGATATGTACAGATTATTCTGGTCCTTCTAAGAAAGAAAAGAAGCCATCCCATTAATCTTGAAACAAAACTTACTGAGGAAAAAGTATTCCCCAGCAACCCACTCTGGTATTCTTGCCTGGAAAACCCCATGGACAGAGGAGCCTGGCCAGCTACAGTCCATGGAGTCACAAACAGTCAGACATGACTGAGCAACACTTTCACTTTCACTTTCTTGCACTATAGCAACTATATTGAGACTGAAATGGTTGTATACCTCAGAATATTGTTCATTTGTATACTAACTCTATGAAGGCATATTATTCCATAATGATCTTTTAAAGAAAAGCACAAGATGGGACTAATGCCCAGAGCATTACAGAGTTTAGTACATAACTCCCAATACAAAAATATCACCTACCAACCAGTACAGTGATGCCCTGGGAGCAAGGCAGGCAAGGATTGGCTGATTGACAGCAGAAACAAAGTTGTGAGGCAGGAACTCATCACTAATCCTGCTGCACAGAGTACCTCAGAGAATCTTACACCCATAGGGTGGAGCAAATGCAATTATTCTAAAGCAAAATGCTTCCATTCTCTTAGTGAATTTTCTAGTTACACTCGGTGATTTATTTACAAACTGTATTTAATCACTCTCAGGTAAGTGATGGTTAGTTGTACATATCCTGAAGGGGAAAAACATGTTGTATTTTATTTCTATGAAAACCAGTTTGTGAATGCCGTTCACAGGCCAGACTACAAAGGTAATTTTGCTTGTGGACCAAAAAGAGAAAATACTGACAAAGAATTTCAACCTCTCCAATTCGTTTATTTGTTTGTTGTTGTTTGTTGATGCTCAGTTGCTAAGCTGTGTCTGATTCTTTGTGACCCCACAGACTGCTCTACGTCAGACTTCCTGTCTTTCACCGTCTCATCGAGTTTGCTCAAACTCATGTCCATTGACTCAGTGATGCCATCCAACCATCTCATTCTCTGTTGTCCCCTTCTCCTCATGCCCTCAATCTTTCCCAATATCAGAAGTCTTTCCAATGTGTCAACTCTTCGCATCAAAGTATTGGAGTTCCAGCTTCAGCATCAGTCCTTCCAATGAATATTCAGGAATGATTTCCTTTAAGATTGATAGGTTTGATATCATTGCTGTCCAGGGGACTCTCGAGAGTCTTCCCCAGCACCACAGTTCGAAAGCATCAATTCTTTGGTGCTCAGCTTTCTTGATAGTCCAACTCTCACATCCATACATTACTACTGGAAAAACCAGAGCTTTGATAGACAGAACTCTGTTGGCAAAGTAATGTCTCTGCTTTTTAATATGCTGTTTATGTTGGTCATAACTTTTCTCCCAAGGAGCAACAGTCTTTTAATTTCATGGCTGCAATCACCATCTGCAGTGATTCTGGGGCCCCAAAAAATAGTCTGCCACTGTTTCCACAGTTTCCCCATCTCTTTGCCATGAAGCAATGAGACCAGATGCCATGATCTTATTTTTCTGAATGTTGAGGTTCAAGTCAACTTTTTCACTCTCCTCTTTCACTTCCATCAAGAGGCTCTTTAGTTCTTCTTCTCTTTCTGCCATAAGGGTGGTGTCATCTGCATATCTGAGGTTATTGATATTTCTCCCTGCAATCTTGATTCCAGCTTGTGCTTCATTCAATTCAGCATTTCTCCTGCTGTACTCTGCACACAAGATAATATACAATATACAAACTTGACGTACTCCTTTCCTGATTTGGAACCAGTCTGTTGTTCCATGTCCTTCTTTAACTGCATACAGATTTCTCAGGAGGCAGGTCAGGTGGTCTGGTATTCCCATCACTTTAACAGTTTTCCAATTTGTTATGATCCACATAGTCAAAGGCTTTGGCATAGTCAATAAAGCAGAAGTAGATGTTTTCCTGGAACTCTCTTGTTTTTTCAATGAGCCAACGGATATTGGCAATTTGATCTCTGGTTCCCCTGCCTTTTCTAAAACCAGCTTGAACGTCTGGAAGTTCACAGTTCACGTACTGTTGAAGCCTGGCTTAGAGATAAACTTGAGAGGATAAGTTTAAAGAGGAAACGTTGTATAAAAAAAAAAAAAAAGTGAGAACTTCCTGACTATCCTTGTATTTTGTGCAATTCTGTGGAGTACAGGATCTTCAAGACTCTTTTCACTCAAAAAATATATTTTAAAATAGTTTCACTTATTAATCAAGGGAGGAGTCAGAACTTGAGTGGAGACTTCACTTGCAGCCCCAGGATCTCTTCCCTCCACAGTCTTGAAACCTTAGTGTCTCACAGGGCCGTAGACATATATGAGCAGTAGTGCTGGAGGATGGATGTGATTTTTATTGTTCAACATCCACTAGGGGAACAGGGTTTTATTTCCACTAGAATGTTTGAAATGACCAGCTAGAAACTATTTATCTACTCCCTATTTATTCTGATGATGATTTAGTTAAGAACTATATTGTTTTAGGTCCTTTGTTCCAACTACCTTGAAGTCACCAATCCAGTGAATTGGATGAGTAATCAAACTGAAATCTTCAGCTTATACGACTCAAAGAACTAACGTCAAATGTACTCTACAAACAATATCCTCTTCTTGCTGTACATTTTAAATTTAGAAGCTTGAAGCGTTTTACATAGCAGTAGTCAAAACACCCTCTCACCTCCCCCACTATCTTCTCCTTATAACCTGTTAAAATAACACTGTCTGCAATTATGGCATCATTTGTTATGCATGATATAATAGACTGCAAATATAAAGAGGTATTATCATTACTTTTGTCCTTTGTTCTTTCAGGCCAGAATATTGCATACTTCTTTACTTTGACATTTATTGCTTTTAGATTGGTAATAGAATGGTTTGTGTTGCTCATTATCTTGAATGATGATAATATTAGAAGTTGGGGAGTCTGTGTTCTCTGTTAAGTAAAGACTTTGTATAATTTAACAAAGGTTATTACTGGACAATTACCCAGAATACAGTTCAAGTCTAATAAAGTATAGTCATATCCAGTCTTAAAGAGAATATTTACCGTGGTTTCTGGGAAATTGGATCAAGTAGTATTCACATATATTTTTTGCTGCTACTTTTCATAAGTTCACCCTGACTGTTTCATAGGTAAAATTACAGTGAGACAATTTGCCTGTAATAGTAGATGAAATAAAATAAAATATAAAATTTTCAGGTTCTGAATTATAAAGTTTTATCTTATTCAATAAAATACATATGTTTTATAAATATGTGTGTGTGTGTATATATATATATACACACACACACACATATATATACACACACATAGAGAGAGAGAGAAAGAGAGAGGAGTTAAATCTTAAGTTAAATCTTAATCTGTTACAGTATTAGAAATCAATGTCCTACTCTCTCTACTGACATTGTTCTGGGTGAGGAGTGTCCATGCCCTTCATAGCTTTAGACAAACATTTCACAAAATTAAAATGGAAAAAAAAAACAGACTTGGATCAGAAAGAAAGATACTTTTTCTACAGGGAGCTAAACTGGTCATATCTATCAAAAAATGTATGTTTCTATGTATCACTTACACATACTTTATGAAGAGAAATAAGAAGAGCTCAATCTCTGACTCCTAAAGAAAGTAATCAATGACTTCATATTAGAGATTCCAGAGAAAAAACCAATTTGAAAAGTGACACATGTTAAAAAATGCTGGCCAGGGGTCTGGCATGGGACTAGTCACCTGTTTTTTAATCACCTAATTTTCTCAAGTGGGGCACAGTGTTTCCATGAATTTGACCCTGATATTATTATTATTTGTTTAGTAGATTGGAAGGTAGTTTAAGGTGGATTCCATTTTAGTCTATGTAGGAATATGAAGAATGTGGAGAAAAATCAAGCCAAAACTTCTAGAAGCAAAACTGGCGTGCATGATGACTCTTAACACACTAGGACTCTTGGGCCAAAGTTGTTAAGAGAAATAAAATTTGTAGTCTTGGTAAGTCAAAAATCTTATATTTGTAAGATTATATTCTTTTAGTAGAACTTTACCCATTTGGAATGTTATAGTTGTTAATTAATAGATATTTCATTTAATTTCTATTTTTAATTGATTGATGAAATGTTTTCAATATTTGTACTAAAATATAATAGAAACATTTTTGAATTGTCCTATTCAGGCAATTTGCTACACTATTCAGGCAATTTGCTACGTATAATACTTTGCTGCAGTGGTTCATTCTGTCATGAAGAAATATTATTTAACAAGAATATATGAAAGAGGCAACCCATGTCAGTATTCTTGCCTGGGAAATCCCATGGACAGAGGACCCTGGTGGGCTAGAGTTCACAGGGTCACAAAGAGTTGGACACGACTGAGAGACTGAACGTGAGCACGATATGAAAGAAGATAAATTTATTTGGTTGAATTCATCAGGTAGCTACTAAGTTTCCAAATATAACTGCTTTCACTATAGCTTTGAACATAGCTTTCCATTAAGATATGGAACGAGTCAAGAATATCAAAATTTTAAACTGTATTTAAAATTCAAAGTGTATGTGGAATTGTCTTATCAAAAGTTGCATGTCAGTCAAGCAAATTTTGAATAGTTGATGATTTTCTTTTCTTAAGGAATAACACAACAACTGAAACTTAATGTACCAAAACCTATTGGTATGGGAGATTCTGTGTAATAGTTGCAGGACTTAATTACTATTGGACAAAAATATTTAAAGGAAAAAGGTATGTATTGCTTCAAGTTAAGTCGCATACCATCTGATCACTGTCTTGTTCACTGTGCACTGAACCAATGTAAAGAGGAAAACATTTTTTATAGTATGATTCCATCACAGATGCCCTGTGAAGCATCATACTAATGGAAAATGCTCTGGAAATTGAACTACATGATATATCTGGGGGTAGTTTAGAACTAACTTATGGTTACCTCCCACCCCCACAGTAACCATAGGTTAGTTCTCTGTAAGTCTGTTTCTGTTCTGTAAATAAGGGTTTTATTGTGTCATTTTATACATAAAAAATTAAAACAGACATATTTAGTAATTTTTCCAAGGTCATTTGGCCCATGAATGGCACATCAATTTTCAAATATAAAGAATGATGCACAATCAGTGATACTAGCCACTATACTGTATAGCTTTATAAATGAGGGCAGTAATAGTATGGCTTGAAAATAATTACTGGATTAATAATTTAGAGGATATATTATCCAGCTTCAGTCTTTTACCTGTATTTCAAATACATCTATTAAACCACCTGTTAAAATTTTCTACCTACCTGTGGTATAGGCATATTTGGATATATCATTCTCTCTCAATTTGCCCCTAATGTATTTTGTATCTTAGTGTGACCGTTCTCCACCCAGGTATTGAAGCTACATGCTTCAAAGGCTTTTCACACTCCTTTCCTTGAACATATGCCTAATCAGTCTTAACATTCTGAATAATTATCCTCAATTATTAATCTATTAATCAATTTCTAACCATACTACTACTGCCCTCATTTCCTCATTAGTTTTTGTTTTTTCATTTATTTTTATTAGTTGGAGGCTAATTACTTCACAATATTGTAGTGGGTTTTGCCATACATTGACATGAATCATCCATGGATTTACATGTGTTCCCAAACAGATCCTCATTAGTTTTTCTTAGACCGCCACAACAAATGCCTTAACCAGTATGCTTGCTTCCATGTTTGTCTTCCTCAATTCTTTTTTCCATATATCTCTCAAAGAAAATCTTTCAAACTTCAAATTGGCCTTGTCAGTTCCTCTCACTACAGATTGGAAGGCAAGCTAATTAAAATTATACCTCCATTATCTTTCTTGGTAATCTCTACTTCACATCACCTACTCCAAGGAAATTGTGTTCCCTGCCTTTGTATTTCTTACAGAAATCCTTTGTTCTTTCCAGCCATAATTGGTCTGGGTGATTCTTGTGTATTCTTCATGACTCTGATCACATATCAAATCCTAGAGGATGGTGTTTTCATTGCTTCATCCCACCTTTATAGGCTCGGTCCTGTATCCTTTTGCTTGCTCCTCTTAATATCCAATAAAAACTAATATATTTTCCTTACAGAAATAAATCCATCTGTTAATATTTCTAGACTCTGAAATCTTTGAGGATAGAGACTGTGACATTATTATTATTATTATTTTAATCCACCTGCTTCCTAGTTCACTACCTGATGCATGTAACTATTTGATAATTAAATAATGAGTGTTGAATGAAACCATGCCTTGATGAATAAACAATAAGAGCAGAAGTAATAATGTATATCATTTTTAACACATATTAAGTGTATTTATAGGCTGAAAATGTCTTAAATGAGTCTCACTTCTCTCATATTGTTTTATATTTTATGAAGTTTCCTTTTTAAAGTGATTCAATGTAGGGTTTTCTTTCTTTCTTTGTTCTTTTTTTGAGCTGTCACACACACAGCATAGCAGACTTTGTTTTTTTGGGGGGGTGGGGGAGCTGTCAATAATGTAAACAGAGTAATGTATATTTTGTGGTATATGAGCTTTCGTGCATGCTCAGTCACTCAGCTGTGTCTGATTCTTTGCAAACCCATGGATTATAGCCCTCCAAACTCCTCTGTCCATGGAAAGTTTCCAGACTAAAATACTAGAATGTGTTGTCATTTCCTACTCCCAGGGAATCTTCTTGGCCCAAGGATCAAACCATGTCTCCTGCATTGCCAGGCAGATTCTTTACCACTGAGCCACCTAGGAAGCCCTATTGTATATAAGGACTTTGATTTAAATCAGTTTTAAAAAAAAAGGAATAAATTCTACATTTTATCTTACTGTATCTCATTCTCCAGTTTAATGTAGAGGTTTAATATTGCCTTTCAAGCCAAATTCTTTTGATTTAAAACCTTGTTTTCCACTGACAAGGGAAATGTTCTTGGGCAATTTGCTTAACATTTATTTATACGAATTCCCTAAACTACAAATAGGAATGCTAATAAACTTTCCACAAAGAGTTGTTACAATAGTTGAAGATTATTTGAATCTCTGTGTTCTTTGAAATACCATAGAATCTTTTAACAGGCCAATTAGCATTCATAATAGTGTGTCATTTTATAATTAGTCAATAAATGTTAACTAAGTTATCACTGCTGTTATCATATAGATTAAATGAATTTTATAATTCAAACATAGTTATCATTCAAATAAATTACTATACTGTTAAAGTGATATCTTAAAAAACCTTGATGATCTAAAGAATTGAAAATTCCTGACATAAATTCTCCTAAAGTAATTCCTCATTTATTTATTTATTTAAACATTTTATTTTATATTAGACTATAGCCGATGAACATTGTGATATTTTCAGATGGACAGCCAAGGGACTTAGCCATAAGCATACATGTATCTAATCCTCTGCAAATTCCCCTCTCATCCAGGCTGCCACATAACATTGAGCAGAGTTCCCTATGCTATACAGTAGGCTCTTGTTGGTGAACCATTTAAATATAGCAGTGTATAACTCCTCATTTATTTTTTTAGCATTTTAGTTTTCTTTTTACCCTCTCAGCTGTCAGTTTTTGCTACTGTCATCATCTTAAATTCTAACATCATTTTCTGCCAATGAGTGCATTTAGGTGTACACACAGTTAAACAAGTTGAGATTATGACTGCTTGATCTACGAAGGGATCAGCAGGGGAGGAACTGATTAAATGGAGGTGTCCTGTACAGTTTGTTGAATGGCTGTTTACTTCAACTAGCTTAGGAAGTAGTCGGATAAGATGTGATGCAGGGGCCACAGTAAAATAAAAGAAGCTTTAGTAAATGTGAATTTGAAATCCATGTTGATCTTTGTTATTCATATGTGACTAATTTATGTGAATAATATATGTTTTATATTAAATCACATGCACTTACATTTGTGCATGTGTGTGTAGGTATATTTGTTTTTAATTTCCTATAATTCTATCATCATTATCCAAAGAAAGTTTAGCAAACTGAAATGGAAACTTTTTGAAGAAAATGGAGTCCGCTTTCATTTTCAAGACCTGACTTGTCTCAGAAATTGATCTATTTCTGGAAATTATATTCATTCACCTGTGATTTTTATTCTGCCCCCAACTGGAAAGTTTGTCAAGCCATCAGCTCAACGGTGTTCTGTGCCTGTGAATTCTCCCTGCTGGCCAGCTCCCATGGGGGCCTGCTGGACATGTACAGTCTGACTCCACAGTCATTTCATTGCCTGTTTTCCCATTTCTGCCAGCCTTTGACTGTTAACAGCCATTTCAACAGTGAAGGGAAAGAAAAATTTTTTAAAAAAGTGAAAAGGAAATTTGTGTATTGGTTTATTAGTGTTGCTAATAAAATCTTTTGGGGTGAAATTTTATGATTCATGCCACTTTGTAATCCTAACTAGAATTTAGTTATCTGTATCATCTGAAAAGGGGCTTTCCGGATAGCTCAGCTGGTAAAGAATCCACCTGCAATATGGCAACCAGGGTTTGATCCCTGGGTTGGGAAGACCCCCTGGAGGAGGGCATGGCAACCCACCCCAGTATTCTTGCCTGGAGAATCCCACGGACAGAGGAGTCTGGGAGAATACAGACGATGGGGTTGACAGACCATGGGGTCACAGAGTTGGACACAACTGAGCGACTAAGCATAGCACATCATCTGAAAAATTGGGCATCAACACAAATGCAACAGACAGAAAGTTAAGGTGTATTTTTTAAAAATCATCTCTTTTTTTGCTTATATCAGAAATCAATAGCTAGATATTCTAATGTATTTTCTTTTAAGTTAATTTTGAAAGAAGTGTTTGTGCATACAATAATTATAAGAACAATGAGAAAATAACCAGTATTTCCTATCAATGCTAAGTTTTAATTTTTTGCAGTGGCTCACATTAATTTTTATTTTATTACCAACTTTAAAATATTTGAAACATTATAATCAGAGTTAACTTTATTCCATGGAAATTTTGGAACTCCCATATTTTGAGACAGGTTTACAGTAGGAGATGTGGGAAATAAGCCTCTTTCTTTAAATTATGTTGTTGTTGTTTTTTTTCTTCACTATTCCTAAAGCTTAATTTGTTGCCATTATTGTTGTTCAATCTTAAGTCATGTTTGATTCTTTGCAACCGCATGGACTGACTCCAGAACAACAGGCTCCCCTGTCCTTTGCTACCTCCCAAAGTTTGCTCAAATTCATGTACATTGAGTTGGTGATGCTCTCTAACCATCTCATCCCCTTCTCCTCCTGCACTCAATCTTTCCGGTCTTTTCTAGTGAGTCACTGCCTCGCATCAGGTGGTCAAAGTATCGGAGCTTAAGCTTCAGCACCAGTCCTTCCAACGAATATTCAGGGTTGATTTCCTTTAGGATGGGCTGATTTGATCTCCTTTGTGTCCAAGGGACTTTCAAGAGTCTTCTCCAGCACCACAGTTCAAAAGCATCAATTCTTCAGAGCTCAGTCCTTGTGGTCCAACTCTTACACCCACACATGACCAGTGGAAAAGCAGCAGCTTTGACTATATGGACCTTTGTCAGCAAAGTAATATTTCTGCTTTTATTTATTTATTTTTGTTTCTGCTTTTAATATGCTATCTAGGTTTGCAATAGTTTTGCTTCCAAAGAGCAAGCATCTTTTAATTTCATGGCTGCAATCACCATCTGCAGTGATTTTGGAAACCAAAAAAATAAAGTCTGTCACTGCTTCCACCTTTTCCCCTTCTATTAGCCATGAAGTGATCTTAGCTTTTTTTTTTTTAATGCTGAGTTTCAAGCTAAATTTTTATTCTACTCTTTCACCCTCATCAAAAGGCTCTTTAGTCCCTCTTCACTTTCTGCAATTAAAGTGTTATCATCTATGCATATGCATTTCTCTGACATAGCAAATAACTAAATAGAGCAAGAAATATAGTTAACTGGTGATATTTTCTTGGCCTACCTGATGACAACCACTTTGCTTTATAGATGTTTTCTCATTGTATTACCTCATTCTTCTGATAGGGAGTCAACAGAACCAGTAAATTTATACAGGCTAAAATTATGTTCTTCAGTTCTATGTTTATATCTCTCCCAAATGGCTCTGTGCAGCCTCCATAAGCTTGGAACACATTTCTAAGTAACCTCCTAATGATTTCTGAGGGCAGCACACATAAAAACGATAACACTCAAATGAGGATTTTTATCCTTTCCCGTATCATTCTCTTAATAGACTGAGATGTACAATTTTTGATTTGCAAGTTATCAGAACATTTTGTACTTTGCTTATTTATAATGGCAAATACACTTGATAGTATAATTTTAAAGGAAGTGGCTGAAATATTTTGACACATAAACGATGATGATGGTAACCATTTCAGAAAATTTGAATTGTAAAGAACCTACCTGCCAATGCAGAAGACATTAGAGAAGTAGGTTCCATCCCAGAGTTGGGAAGATCCCCTGGAGGAGGGTATGGCAACCCATGGAGGATCCCATGGACAGAGGATCTTGGTGTCCATGGAGTCGCAAAGAGTAGGACATGACTGAAGTGACTTAGCCCAGCACCATAGATACTGGAAGAAGATGAAGGCAGAGCAATATTTAGTTAATGAAAAATAATGCACCCAGTAAAATAAGAAACATTTAGATTATAACCATTATCCAAGACACTTTATTACACTTAAGTCATAAATTCGTACTATAGATACCTATAAGATTAAAAAAAAAATGCAAACCAACTTAATTGTAACCTTCACATTTATATGTGAAATTTAGTGCCAAATAAATAAGTATAAGCACACTCTGAATGAAGTAACTTGTTATTTTGACTTATGCCTTAGTACATATCATCAAATAATAAATGTAAATCTAAATCAAAATGTGAAATGAAATAGCATATTATTCTTTGATATTCAAATGTGTTATATCATCGTGCCATTATTAACCTATTGTCTCTCAGTTCCAAACAAACTCTGCTTGATTTTGCTTTCTCACGCTGAAGTTGAGAACTCTATGAATACTAATTTTTCCTTGCCAGTGGCTTTCTATTAGCGTGCGTGCATCCTCAGTCACTTTAATTGTGTCTGACTCTTTGTGGGTCTAGGACTGTAGCCTGCCAGGCTCCTCTGTCCATGGGATTCTCCAGGTAAGGCTTAGAGTGGGTTGCCATGCCCTCCTTCAGGGGATCTTCCTGACCCAGGGATCAAACTCGAGTCTCCTGCATCTTCTGCATTGCAAGCAGATTCTTCACTGCTGAGCCACCAGGGAAGTCCCCAGTTTTCTATTATTAATATATTTTGCCAAAAAAGAGCAGAGATAGATTGGAAAACAGGGAAAATGGAGAAGAAACTTCTGCATATCTGGTGGAACCAGTTTCCTTGGGCTCACAAGGTGCCGTTGGTGACTATGTCATTGCTCAATAACTAGCCTGAACTCTAGCTCCTTTGTTCCCCAGGTCTATGGGTAGAACCTGCTTTCTGTAGTTAATAGTTCTGGGCATAATACAACCCAGAGAGTAAGAGCCTTTTTGCTTTTTCACCCTTCCATACTTATGTAAATGTTATCCTGTGTTAAATTCCCTTTATTCATATATCTAGTGTGATTTCTGTTCTCCCACCCAAATTGTTGTTGTTTAGTTGATAAGTCATGTCTGACTCTTTATGACCCCATGAATTGTAGCCTGCCAGGCTCCCCTGTTCGCGGGATTCTCGAGGCAAGAATACTGGAGTGGGTTGCCATTTCCTTCTCCAGGAGATCTTCCCAACCCAGGGATTGAACCCGCATCCCCTAATTGGTAGGCAGATTCTTTACCACTGAACCACCAGGGAAGCCCTTCATAGCTAAATTCTATCATGGCTTTATAGTCTGACTTACATATATTTTTTATTTTTCATTTTATTTTTAAAATATATTTATTATATACAAGATATTCAGAATTGGATTAAACATAATCCTTGTTTGTTATATGCTCTCATTATTGGTCCATTTATAGTTTATTTTCATTTAGTTGATTTTTAATTTAATTATTTCTGATAATGTAATTAAAAATTATAACTCACTGCCAAAAGTAAGTAAAAGTTACTACAGTGAAGTGAGGAAAGAGTTGATTTTTTTCAAGAATGGTACCAGTTGAGTTTGAGTTTCCTGTGGGGAAAATACATATCTTGATTCCTACTTCATACCATACACAACTGTAGATATGTCTAAGACAATAGAAAATATTTCAAAGGTGTCAGAGCAAATTATTTTTATATATTTGATTGCTAAAACACCATTCAGTGTGAATAAGCAGTAAATGGAGCAAAAAAAAGTATTGGCAATACAGATTAGTGATGAAGGAGTCAGATATAGAAAGCAAATGTACAAGAAAAAGAAACTCAATAAAAAATGGAAGAAGACTTGCATAAACGTTTTACAAAACAGTATATTAAATGAACAATAAAAGGATGGAAAGAAGTTAAACTTCATCAGTGATAAGGAGAATGAAAATTTAAACCATAAAGTAATGCCCATTAGACACAATGCCTAAAGTGTTAAAAAAAAAAAAAAAACTAACAAAGATATGGAGTATGACAGTGGAACATGATAATATAAATGACTATGTTTGTGGAAAATTATTTGGCAGGATCTACTAAATTCAGTTGTTGACTTAAAGCTCAACATTCAGAAAACTAAGGTCATGGCATCCAGTCCCATCATTTCACAGCAAATAGATGGGGAAACAGTGGAAACAGCGGCTGACTTTAATTTTCTGGGCTCCAAAATCACTGCAGATGGTGACTGCAGCCATGAAATTAAAAGCTGCTTACTCCTTGAAAGAAAAGTTATTGCCAACCTAAACAGCATATTAAAAAGCAGAGACATTACATTGTCAACAAAGGTTCGTCTAGTCAAGGCTATGGTTTTTCCAGTAGTTATGTATGGATGTGAGACTTGGACTATAAAAAAAGCTGAGCACCAAAGAATTGATGCTTTTGACCTGTGGTGTTACAAAAGACTCTTGAGAGTCCCTTGGACTGCAAGGAGATCCAACCAGTCCATCCCAAAGGAAATCAGTCCTGAATATTCATTGGAAGGACTGATATTGAAGCTGAAACTCCAATACTTTGGCCACCTGATGCAAAGAACTGACTCATTGGAAAAGACCTCGATGCTGGGAAACATTTAGAGTGGGAGGAGAAGGGGACGACAGAGGATGAAATGGTTGAATGGCATCACTGACTCAATGGACATGAGTTTGGGTAACCTCCCGGAGTTGGTGATGGACAGGAAAACCTGGCGTGCTGCAGTCCATGGGGTCCCAAAGAGTCGGACATGCTTGAGTGACTGAACTAAACTGAACTAAATTCAGAGGTATGCAGATACTATGACCCAGCCGTTATTCTTCTGTATATATGTTAAGCATATAAACACATACACATGTTCATCAAAAACAAGTATGAGCATTATTTATACAGACACTGTTTGTAATAGCCTCAAATATGAAACTAAGATAGGCCTGTTCATAGAAAAGCAAATAAATACATTTTGGTATATTCTCACAAAGAAATTAAAAGATGCTTGTTCCTTGGAAGGAAAGCTATGACAAACCTAGACAGTGTATTAAAAAGCAGAGACATTACTTTGCTGATAAAGGCCTGTATAGGTGAAGCTACAGTTTTTCCATTAGTCATGTGCTGATGTGAGAGTTAGACCACAAAGAAGAAGTAAAAGCAGTTCTAAGGGGAAGGTTCATAGCTTTACAAGCTTACCTCAAGAAACAAGAGAAAAAATCAAATAAATAACCTAACTTTACACCTAAAGCAACAAGAGAAAGAAGAAATGAAGAACCCTAGGGTTAGTAGAAGGAAAGCAATCATAAAAACTAGCCAGAAACAATGAAAAAGAAACAGAGGAGACTATAGCAAAAATCAGCAAAGCTAAATAAAGTCTGGTTCTTTGAGAAGATAAATAAAATAGACAAACCACAGCCAGACTCATCAAGAAAATAGGGAGAAGAATCAAATCAACAAAATTCGGAATGAAAATGGAGAAATCACAATAGACAACACAAAAATACAAAGGATCATAAGAGACTACTGTCAGCAATTATATGACAATAAAATGAACAACTTAGAAGAAATGGACAAATTCTTAGAAAAGTACAACCTTCCAAAACTGAAACAGGAAGAAATAGAAAATCTTAACAGATACATCACAAGCACAGAAATAGAAGCTGTAATTAAAAAATCTTCCAACAAACAAAAGCCCAGGACCATATGGCTTCACAGGTGAATTCTACCAAAAATTTAGAGAAAAGCTAACCCCTATCCTTCTTAAACTCTTCCAGAAAATTACAGAGGAAGGTAAACTCCCAAACTCATTCTATGAGGTCACCATCAGCCTAATACCAAAACCAGACAAATATGCCACACACAAAAAAAGAAAACTACAGACCAATATCACTGATGAACATAGATGGAAAATCCTCAACAAAATTCTAGCAAACAGAATCCAACAACATATTAAAAATATCATATGTCATGACCAAGTGGGCTTTATCCCAGGGATGCAAGGATTCTTCAATATTTGCAAATCAATCAATGTGATATGCCACATTAACAAATTGAAGGATAAAATCCATATGATTATCTCAATAGATGCAGAGAAAGCCTTTGACAAAAGTCAACACCCATTTATGATAAAAAAAAAGAACTCCCCAGAAAACAGGAATAGAAGGAACATACCTCAACATAATAAAAACTATTATAAAAATCCACAGCAATCATCCTCAATGGCAAACAACTGAAAGCATTTCCCCTAAAATCACAAAAAGACAAGGGTGCCCACTCTCACCACTACTAGTCAACATAGTTTTGGAAGTTTTAGCCACAGCAATAAGAGAAGAAAGAGAAATAAAATGAATCCCGATTGGAAAAGAAGAAGTAAAACTCTCACTGTTTGTAGATGATATGATCCTCTACATAGCAAACCTTAAAGATACCATCAGAAAATTACTACAGCTAATCAATGAATATAGTAAAGTTGCAGGATATAAAATTAATACACAGAAATACCTTGCATTCCTATACACTAATAATGAGAAAACAGAAAGCGAAATTAAGGAAACAATCCCATTCACCATTGTGATTAAAAGAATAAAATACTTAGGAATAAATCTACCTGGAAAAACAAAAGGTCTATATATAGAAAACTATAAAACACTGATGAAAGAAATCAAAGGTAACACAAAGAGATGGAAAAATATACCTTTTTATGGATCAGAAGAATCAATAAAATGAAAATGAGTATAGTATCCAAAGCAATCTATAGATTCAATGCAATTTCTCTCAAGCTACCAAGGATATTTTTCACGGAGCTAGAAGAAATAATTTCACAATTTGTATGGAAATACAAAAAACCTCGAATAGCCAAAGTAGTCTTGAGAAAGAAGAATGGAACTGGAGGAATCAACCTGCCTGACTTCAGACTATACTGCAAAGCTACAGTCATCAAGACAGTATGGTACTGGCACAAAGACAGAAATATAGATCAATGGAACAGAATAGAAAGCCCAGAGATAAATCCATGCACCTATGGACACCTTATCATTGACAAAGGAGGCAAAAATATACAATGGAAAAAAGACAAACTCTTTAGCAAGTGGTTCTGGGAAAACTGGTCAACCACCTATAAAAGAATGAAACCAGAACACTTTCTAATGCCATACACAAAACTAAACTCAAAATGGATTAAAGATCTAAATGTAAAAACAGAAACTATAAAACCCCTAGAGGAAAAAATAGGCAAAACACTCTGACATAAATCAGAGCAAAATTCTCTATGACTCACCTCCCAGAGTAATGGAAATAAAAGCAAAAATAAACAAATTGGACCTAATTAAACTTAAAATCTTTTGCACAATGAAGGAAACTATAAGTAAGGTGAAAAGACAGCCTTCAGAGTGGGAGAAAATAATAGTAAATGAAGCAACTGACAAAGAATTAATCTCAAAAATATACAAGCAGCTCATGCAGCTCAATACCAGAAAAATTAATGATGCAATCAAAAAATGGGCCAAAGAACTAAACAGACATTTCTCCAAAGAAGACATACAGATAGCTAACAAACACATGAGAAGATGCTCAACATAACTTCTTATCAGAGAAATGCAATTCAAAACCACAATGAACTACCATCTCATGCCAGTCAGAATGGCTGCTATTAAAATGTCTACAGGCAATAAATGCTGGAGAGGGTATGGAGAAAAGGGACCCCTCTTACGCTATTGGTGGGAATGCAAAATAGTACAGCCACTATGGAGAACAGTGTGGAGATTCCTTTAAAAATTGAAAATAGAACTACCATAGGACCCAGTAATCCCACTCATGGGCATAAACACTGAGAAAACCAGAATTGAAAGAGACACATGTACCCCAGTTATCATCGCTGCACTGTTTACAATAGCCAGGACATGGAAGCAACCTAGACGTCCATCAGCAGACGAATGGATAAGAAAGTTGTGAAAAATATACAATGGAATATTAGTCAGCTATTAAAAAGAATGCATTTGAATCAGTTCTAATGAGGTGGATGAAACTGGAACCTATTACACAGAGTGAAGTAAGTCAGAAAGAGAAACACCAATACAGTATATTAAACACAGATATATGGAATTTAGAAAGATGGTAATGACAACCCTATATTCAAGACAGCAAAAGAGACACTGAACAGACTTCTGGACTCTGTGGGAGAAGGCGGGGGCGGGATGCTTTGAGAGAATAGCATCGAAACCTGTATATTACTATATGTGAAATAGTTCACCAATCCAAGTTCAATGCATGAAACAGGGCACTCAAAGCTGGTGCACTGGGGGAAACCAGAGGGATGTGATGGGGAGGGAGGTGGGAGGGGGTTTGGGATAGGGAACACAGTGCACCCATGGCCGATTCATGTCAATGTATGACAAAAATCACAGTATTATAAAGTAATTAGCCACCAATTAAAATAAATATATATATATTTTTAAAGAAGGCTGTGCATGCACACATGCTAAGTCACTTCAGTTATATCTCACCCTTTGCAATGCTATGGACTGTAGCTCACTAAACTTTTCTGTCCATGGGATTCTCCAGGCAAGAATAATGGAGTGGGTTGCTGTTTCCTCCTCCAGGGTATCTTCCCAACCCAGGGAAAGAACCCATATCTCTTACATCTCCTGCCGAGTGGAAAAGAATTGATGCCTTTGAATTGTGGTGCTGGAGAAGACTCTTGGGAGTCCCTTGGACAGCAAGCAGATTAAATCAGTCAATCCTAAAAGAAACCAGTCCTGAATATTCATTGGAAAGACTGATGCGAAACGGAAGCTCCAGTACTTTGACCACCTGCTGTGAAGAACTGACTCGCTAGAAAAGACCCTGATGCTGTGAAATGTTGAAGCCGGGAGGAGAAGGGAATGACAGAGGATGAGATAGTTGAATGGCATCACTGACTAGATGGACATGAGTTTGAACACACTTGGGAGTTGGTGATGGACAGAGAAGCCTGGCATGCTATAATCCATGGGGTCACAAGGAGTTGGATGTGACTGAATGACTGCACAACAACAAGACAAAGAAATTATCCAGCAACAATTCGCCCTTTATAACAACACCTCAAAAATATGGACTGGGACTTCCTTGGTGATCCAGTGATTAAAAATTCACCTTGCAATTCAGGGAATGCGGGTTTGATCCTGGATTGGGGAACTAAGATCCCACATGCCACAGAGCAACTAAGCCCATGAATCACAGCTACTGAGCCTGTGCACTCTGGAGCCTTTGTGCCACAACTAAAGAGCCCAAATGCTACAATTACTGAAGTCGATATGCTCTGGAGGCCTCAGGACACCACTAGGGAGCCCATGTGGCCACAACTACTGAGCCTGAGCTACAACGAGCAAGTCTGTGCACTGCAAGGAAAGATCCCTCATGACGCAGTGAAGATCCTGCAGGCTGCAACTGAGACCCAATGCAGACAAATAAACAAATATTAAAAAATAAAGATTCATCTCACAAGTCTAATTTGAGGGAGGGGAAAAGCAGATACTAGAGTACATATTGTATGACTTTAATTATATACATGACAAAACCAAGCAAAAACTAATCCATGATGTTAGCAGTCAGGAAAAATGTTTACTTACCCTCAATGGGAATAAGAGATAAAGACAGAGAAAGCATGAAGGAATTGCTAGCTTACTCTTAATATTTGATTTCTCAATCTGAATGCGAGTTGGAAGGGTTTGTTTAGTTTGCAAAAACCCACTGGACTATGTATTTGTGAAAGTGTACTTTTCTATAACTAGTTTACATTTCAATACAAAGTTTAAGGAAATAAAGAAAGTATTTGGGCAAACCTATATCTAATCCTAGGTATTCATCCAAACTTTTTTCCTATATCTCACAAGCTGACATATTCATCATTGAGAATCCTGTCACCTTTCTTTTTTATGGAGTTTTATTTGTATTTCTATGTATGTGTAAAGTTTATTTTTCAGTTCAGTTCAGTCGCTCAGTCGTGTCCAACTCTTTGCGACCCCATGAATTGCAGCACGCCAGGCCTCCCTGTCTAAAACCAACTCCCGGAGTCCAACCAAACCCATGTCCATTGCGTTGGCGATGCCAACCTACCACCTCATCCTCTGTTGTCCCCTTCTCCTCCTGCCCTCAATCTTTCCCAGCATCGGGGTCTTTTCCAATGAGTCAGTTCTTTGCATCAGGTGGCCAAAGTATTGGAGTTTCAGCTTCAACATCAGTCCTTCCAATGAATATTCAGGACTGATTTCCTTTAGGATGGACTGGTTGGATCTCCTTGCAGTCCAAGGGACTCTCAAGAGTCTTTTGTAACACCACAGGTCAAAAGCATCAATTCTTTGGTGCTCAGCTTTCTTTATAGTCCAACTCTCACATCCATACATGACTACTGGAAAAACCATAGCCTTGACTAGACAGACCTTTCTTGGCAAAGTAGTGTCTCTGCTTTTTAATATTCTGTCTAGGTTGGTCATAACTTTCCTTCCAAGGAGGAAGCATCTTTTAATTTCATGGCTGCAGTCACCATCTGCAGTGATTTTGGAGCCCAGAAAATTAAAGTCAGACACTGTTTCCACTTTTTCCCCATCTATTTGCCATGAAGTGATGGGACCAGATGCCATGATCTTAGTTTTCTGAATGTTGAGCTTTAAGCCAACTTTTTCACTCTCCTCTTTCACTTTCATTAGAGACTCTTTAGTTCTTCTTCACTTTCTGCCATAAGGGTGGTGTCATCTGCATATCTGAGGTTACTGATATTTCTCCTGGCAATCTTGATTCCAGCTTGTGCTTCCTCCAGCCCAGCATTTCTCATGATATATAGAAAGCATATCACATTTCTTATGTGAAAATCAGTTTTCTAATCATATCATTTAATAATATTCATTAGAAGTCAGCAAAGTACAGGGATAGAACATAGCTCACAAATAATTTAAATATGTATACATATGCTTATACCTAAAAATAAACAATTTTTTAGGAATAAACTTTTTTTTTTTGGTAAAGCATATGCATACATATTTAAATTATTTGTGAGCTACGTTCTATCCCTGTACTTTGCTGACTTCTTATGAATATTATTAAATGATATGATTAGAAAACTGATTTTCACAGGAAATGTGATATACTTTCTATTAAATTCTGTTCAAATTAAACTACATATTAATACTAATTAAAAGAAGTAAACAGTTTTTGAATTGAAAAAGCTATAGTTTCCCATTTTTACTAAGTTACTCTTGCATCATGCACAGACAGAATGAACATTCATTTTCTAGGCCATAATACTCAGACTCTTATTGCTTATAACCACTAGAAACACTGAAGAACATAATTTGACTTATGGTTCATATAAATTCAAGCAATAAGAAACCTGTTGAATTTGGTTTTAGTATACATAAAACTGAAGCTAACTTCTTAATTAATTACAAATAGTGCTGCACTTTATTTACTTCTATGAGCTCATACTGATGCATTCTGAGCATAATTTCTAAATGATAGCTGTTGTATTCCTGGTATTACCTTTTTAGTCTCATGAGGATAATAACAGGCTATAGTCATCATCATCATTAAAAAGAAATATCTCTATTTCTTAGAAAAAAGAAAGGAGAACTAGCATTAAGTGGTGAAATATGAAATTCACAGATGGGAAAATGTTATATCTTAATCTACCTTTGACATAATGGATCCTGAACAAGAGCCTTAGAACCATAGAAAAGTTCTTTATTCCTAGGGGTAACATTTTCAAGGCTGGTTGGTGATGGAAATAGTTTCATTTGTTGGGAAATAGTGTTTCTTTGAAGATTTTTTACACCTGCAGAAAATGAAAACATATTTACTTCTGTAGGAATTTGCCTGAAATATTATAATTCATTAAGAAATGCCTGAATGAAACATAGTTCATTTCACAAACCTTCATTTTTATGTTGAATTCAAAGTGGAAAATGCTCTTCATAATTAAACACATCTGACTTCATTTTGTCAATATAACCTTCCTATTTCCAAGTGAATAGAAATCTCTAAATATGGTATAAAAAGAAGTATTTTAATCTTTTTAAAAAATCTGTTCAAACCTGCATCAGCAAGTAGTCAAGACTCCTATTTATGTATACTCTTTTATGAAATTTCTATTAAGCGCTTCTTAAAAATTCATATCAAGTAGTTTAAGAATTGATATTCATTTGCCAAGTCATGTCCAACTCTTTGTGACCCCATGGTCTGTAGCCACCAGGCTTCCCTGTCCTTCACTATCTCTCAGAGTTTGCTTAGACTCACATCCAACTTCAAACTCATGTCAAATTCATGTTTAAAGATAAGACATTTTACTTGGTGTGGTAAAGCTTTTCCTATGTAGATTTTTCCTTCCTCTGTTTTTGTATTCTGTTGATAATATGTCCTTTTAACAAGAAGAAATGCTGATAGATTAGATTATGTGTCTTTGAATAACACTTCAGTTTTTTAAGCAAATATATAGAGATTATTCCAATATATGTGATATTAAATGTGGACAGATATCTACTTTTTAACATATTTGAGCTTTCCAAGACACCAATTTTTTTTCAAATTGGAGTCATATCTTTAATTACAGTACTGTTTTTAATTTTATGGTGTATGCATTAATGGAGAAGGAAATGGCAGCCCTCTGCAGTGTTCTTGCCTGGGGAATCCCATGGACAGAGGAGACTGGTGAACTACAGTCCATGGGGTCAGAAAGAGTCAGACATAACTGAGCAACTAAACAACAATGCATTAATAACTATCTTATCATGTTTGCATGTAGTCATTTTTTATAACAATCTGTTCTGATTCAGTATGACAAACCTGGAGATGATCCACCGTGGATCCTGGAAGGAATTTCTGTTCAGAATGCTGAGGAAGCACAAAGGATTAGATTGGCAAATCAGAAATATAAGAAGTGGAGGTCTTACCCAGTATCAACTTTATTAATGCTTCAATGACACAAGGAAATACAGTGCAGAGAAAAAACAAGGAGAGATGTAGTACCATCAGGGCAATCTGGCCCTTTCTCTCCTCATCGGAATGCACTCCAGCCCTAAGTAATCACAAATCTATATTACTTATACAAAACCTGTCATTTCAGCATGAACCATCCTTATTTAATACTAAGATAGTTTCATAGATTTTGTGACATTTTCAAGAAAGCCCTGGGCCATAAACACAAAGTTCTAGGTTTGTTTAAAATAAGCAATCTTAGACAGAGTAGGAACATTCTGCTACAAAGATTACACATCCAAAGACTCTTTGGCTAACAATTATCACTGGTTAATTTTCAGCATACTCTGTTTTTAGAGGGTCTACAGAGGAGAGTTGAAGTATCTCCTTCCTTAGTTATTTGTCGGGAGGTTCTGCCCTTGTAAAAGGAGAGAATGGACTGAATGCTAATTGTTTATTACTTTCTCTTAAGCATTATCAGATGGGGAGGAGTGTCAGTTGAAGTAATGGAAGGCAGTAGTGAAAAGAGATGTAGTTTGACCAGGACATTACACACCAAAAAGAGGTATAAGGATTTAGGAAAGAGAAAGAAAGTCACTTAGGAGAACTTTTGCCTATTTCAAAACTCTATCCATACCCCAATATCTGTATAAAATACTTATGATACTGTCACCACCCTGTGAAGAGTTTAATGCCATGTTTTGCTTTCATTATTGAAATTGCTTTAGTTTGTTAAATAGTTTTCTTGATGAATATTACTTAGGACTTCAAGTCATACACCAAGGCACTAAAAACATAATGGAACTGCTGTGTAAAATGAATGAATTTTATTATATTTTGCCAGGCCAGCAGTCACTGAAATGATTAAGAACATTCTGCTATCACTCCACTGAGAAATGATGTATGTCAATTTAAATTCTTTACTCAGAAAAAACACATGTATGCCAAAGTTCATTGCAGCACTATTGATAATAACTAGATCTTAGAAGCAGCCTAGATGTTTATCAACAGATGAATGGATAAAGAAGATATGGTGCATATATACAGTGGGATATTAGCCATAAAAGGGAATGAAATTGAGTCATTTGAAGTGATATGAATGAACCTAGAGCCTGTCATACAGTGTGAAGTAAGTCAGAGGAGAAAAACAAATATATTAATACATGTATATGGAACCTAGAAAAATCATACTGATGAACCTATTTGCAGGGCAGGAATAGAGATACAGACAGAGAGAAAGGACTTGTTGACACAGAGGCGGAAGGCGTGGGTGGGACAAACTGAAATGATAGCATTGACATATATACACGTCCATGTGTAAAATAGACAGCTAGTAGGATACTGCTATATAGCACATCTGCTGCTATATAGCTCAGCTCAGTGCTCTGTGATGACACAGATGGGTGGAATGGGGTGGGGAGCAGGTAGTGGGAGGAAGGCTCGACAGGGAGGGGATATATGTATACATATGGCTGATTCACAAAGTTTTATAGCAGCAACTAACACAATATTGTAAATTATATTCCAATTAAAAAAAACTAAAAAAACAATTAAATATGAGAATATACAATTAGAAAATATAAAATTATACCTAAAACCATTTGGTTAATGTACTTCATGTGGTTGGGTATCTTAAATGGTGTTAAGATCTTGTCTGAGTAAAAGCAGTGAAGGAATATCATTCTTGAGTAGAACATGACTTTTAAATTTCCCTTAAGAACAAAATTTGGTGTTTAACAGAGAAAATATAATCAGATTGGTCTACATATGCAGACTATCTACATAAATTTTCACCATGCTCAAATGCTATCTGAGGTAGCTGCCAGATATAAATCATCCCCTTCCTTCATCAGTAATGCAGAAGCATATTATTAAACGCCTAGAGTAATTCTGGGGAGAGACTCAGCAGTAAGTTGTCTGCAGGCAACACTCTGAGCAGCTGGAAAAATTAATGCCTTGATCCTGAAAGTGGAGCAGGAGGTCCAGGAAGCATAATATTTGACTCCACTCTTTTATCAAAATGAAAAACAAAGACCTTCAGAAAATATCAGCTATTTATAACCAGAAAGTCTGTTTCATAACTGATATTCATATAAAAGATACATATCAGGTAGATTTGGATACTTAAGTCATATAATGGAGTCTTTTGGAGTAACATGAATATATTTCCTCATTACTGTTCTTCATATTCAGTTTTGGTTGTGATTAAGATTACAGGACATAGAATATTTACCTAGTGTGGTGGTGAGTTTTATGTATCACCCTGGAGGATGTTTTTGAATGAGATTAATTTTCAAATTCATACTTTTAAACTGCCTTCCATAAAGTGAGTGGGCCTCATCTAATCAGTTGAAGATCTGAGTAGAGCAAATGACTAGCCTCCCTGAGCATGAGGGAATGCGCCAGTTGACTTTCCTCAGATTAGAATTGTATCATAAAGTCTCCTGGGTGTCCAGGCTTCCAGCCCACACTACAGATTGGGACTTGTCAGCCTCCATAATCACATGAGCCAATTACTCATGAAAAATTTCCTTGTATATGCACATATATTCTACTCCTGTTTGTTCTATTTCTCTGGGGAAATGTGCTTAATAGATCTCGTTCTGGGATTTCCCTGGTGGCTCAGATGGTCAAGAAGCCCCTTACAATGCAGGAGACCCAGGTTTGATCCCTGGGTCAAAAAGATTCCCTAAAGTAGGAAATGGCAACTCAGTCCAGTATTCTTGCCTGGATAATTCCATAGATAAAGGAACCTGGCGGGCTATAGTCCATGGGGTCACAGAGTTGAACACCACTTATCTAGTTTAAAAATCGAGCTATTAATCTATTGATAAAAGTTAGGAAATTATCACTGATTTTTATGTAATTATCTTTCATCTTATTTTTGCACTAATATTACACACCAACTAGATATCTCTGCAAAACCAATTTGGGATTTAGTACAAAGATATTCTAAACTTCTTTTTATTTGTCATGTGAGTGCTCTTTAATAAAATTATATAAAAAATATATGACTTTGATTTGAGTGGAATAAAAGAGGACAACGTCAAACAGGAACTTTAAAATACTTTCAATGTTAGTTTTATTCTTCTCCTTTATTATCTTTCCCAAAGACTGGAGTATAGTTGTTTAAGTGAAATTATAAAGCTGTCAACTCAATTGAAAACACATATTCTTAATGCTATAGTGCTTTGTCTATAAAGTCTCACTAGTTCATTTCTGTAAATATTTATCTATATCTATTATTTTGCAGGTTCTATCTAAGGAAGTGAAATACATTTGTAAATAAAGTTTATATCCCTGATATTGTAGGGCTTATGCTGAAGTGAACTCTAGTAAAGATATGGGCCCATTTACAGTTTTATTGGCTTTGATCCCTGGGTTGGGGAGATCCCCTGGAGAAGGAAATGTCTACCCACTCCAGCATTCTTGCCTGGAGAACCCCATGGACAGATGAGCCTGGTGGGCTACAGTCCACGGGATTGCAAAGAGTTGGACATGACTGAACAAGTAACACACATAGTTTTATTATTAGCCTATTTTTAAATTAAATTTGTTTAGCTTTATCATTAATCTCATGATAAGCTTCCTTTTACTTTTTTACATAATATCTTCTAAGTTCTTCCCATTGAAATTCTGAATAAAATACAATATATATATTCATCTGACATCCGCCCATATTTCCACTTTTACACCACTCTTTGCTTTTTATGTTCCACTTATACTTTTTTCCTTCAATTTTTCTGACATAATGATCTTGGTATCAGAATATTCTCTCCTCTTTCTACCTATAATACTCTCCATTATAGCCATCTCCTTATTCACTTAGCTAAAACTACTTATTCTCCAGACACATCTTAAATCGTCACCTCTTGCAGAAGTTTCCTGGTCTATGTTAACACTTTCTAGTGGGTACTTTTTTTTATGCACATGGCATGCTTTAAATTATGTATATTATGTCCTCTTTGCTAATTGTAAGTTGCCTCACTGCAAAAAATCTGTTTATTCACCAGTGTATTCCCAATGCATGGTGGAATGGTTAATTCTCAAAAAGTAATTGCAAGTATATGACAAGAGTCTTACAAACCAAGATACAGCCTACAAAGTTGTTACTTCCAGTTGTTAATCTACAAAATGCTATAATAATCACATTTATATTTGTCTTTTATATCCAATATATTCCAAGGGCCCTTAATAAATAACTTATGGAATCTAGATTCAAATAACATTAATGAATGTCAATGTTTAACACATTTCTCTAGTATACCAGGATAACAATACTGAAAGAAAAAAATAGCTTGTTTTAAATCAACCAACCTGACTCCTGATTATTGTGTTTTCTTCAAATGCCCATAAACCAGAACATAATAAATATTTGAGAAATGTGTGTCATACCTATTTTAAATTTGTCATCCTTTATTTTATGGAATATAATCAGGTCTATTTTTGAAAACTATACCTGTGCATTTTAAATTATTCTGTAGGGTGTTTCACGTACTACAAAAAAAAAAAAAAATAGTTTGAAGGTGATTATAAGTTAACATCATTCTTACAACATTAGGAGATTTAAGCAATTTTAGATCAATTAGTTGCTATCATAAAATCTGCTCTTTACAATTAATAATTTAGTCTTGTTAAGTATCATGTTGTTCTCTATGTAAATTAGTCTTAGGCTTCCTCCAGAATAAAAGCTTTGTTGTATTGCTATGCTCCCTACAGGATTGATGTGCCGTGTGTGTGTGTGTGTGTGTGTGTGTGTGTGTGAGCTACGTGTGTGAGCAGCTCTCAGTGATGTCTTCCAGGCCTCAGATTCTATCAGCCTGCCCTCTCCTCCCTCCTCCATCCACACTGACATTGCTGCTGTCTCTTGTACATGACAAGCCTGGTTCTCTCTTGAGGCCACTGCCCTTACTGTCCCCTCTACCTAATGGAGTTTTCCCCCAAATATCCATGTGGTTTGCTGATATCTACTGAAACACCACATTATCAGACGGGCCTACCTATGATAATAACCTTCTCTAAAATGCTTAATATTTATCCAGTCTTGCTTTTGTCCTGAATAGTTTTCACCATGCAGCGTATCATGTGTTTTTTATCTATTTACTCTGTGTTTCTCCCAGATAGAGTGAGAACTCCAAGAGGACAGGAAACTCACTTGTTACTGCTCTATCATTTGTGCCTAGAACAGTGACCCGCGTGCCACAGTAGTCACTCAATGAATATGTGTTGAATAAATGAATGGTTGATACAGAATAAATAAATCAATGCATTTAATGTTTCCAAGATTTCATCAATTTATCCTGAATCTATGTTTAACTGTAAAGTTAAATAACTTTGGCCTCACTGTTGACAGACACAATGGTACAAGATTTGTAGTCTAGTTACAAAGTGGTCATCATAGTGTTAGTTTCTCTGTCCTGTCTAACTCTTTGTGAACCCACAGACTGTAGCTCACCAGTCTCCACTGTCCATGAGATTCTCCAAGCCAGAATACTGGAGTGGGTTGTCACTCCCTTCTCCAGAAGATCTTCCCGACCCAGGTACTAAACCCAGGTCTCCTGCATTGCAGGCAGATTCTTTACTATCTGAGCTACAGGGAAGTCCCAGTTCAAAGTAGCAAAGGTGAAAAATTCAATTTCATTGCTTTTATTCCTTTGACCATTATTACTTTATATTATCAATGGAGATACCTTGTCACTAAGAACTGTAGTGCAAAACATGATACACAACTTTGATTCCTCTCCAGAATTCTATGTCTGTTTCTAATCATAGTTGCTGATCATTTCCTGGGTCACATCATAAATGCAATTAGTGGTTTATTTTTCAACTCAGATTAAGTCTCTGGATTCAGTTAACCACTGGATCCTGATACTGGTAGTTAACTCACTCAAACTTTTTATGCAAGACAGTTTAGTATTATCTGTAAAATAACTAGCAAGAAAATCAAATTAAATTCATTTTGCTAATATAGCATGGCCAAGAGAATTGGGGAATATGATAGAATTGTGAGTAGTCTAATTGAAATGGATTTGAGAAGCTTAAAAGTTACCAAATTTTCCTAGTAATAAGTAGGTTTCATATTATACAAGCAGAGCCTTCAATAACACTGACCAATGAATAGACATAACAAAACAAAGTCATAACTAGAGAACAACCATGTGGTTGCCAGAGGAGAGATGGCAAGGGGAGGAGAGAAATGGATGAGGGAGATTAAAAGCTCTAAGTTTCCAGTTGCAAAATAAATGAGTAACGGGTATGAAATGTACAGTGGAGAGAATAGTCAATAGTTATGCAATATCTTTGTATGGTGACAGATGGTAACTTCACTTATTGTGGTAATCATCTTGAAATGTATAGAAATATCAAATCAATATGTTATGCAATTGGAACTAACATAGAGTTATAGGTAACTTATACTTCAAAAACAAACAACGAGACATAGGAAAAAAAAGATTAGGTTTGTGGTTACCAGAGGTAGGGTTTGAGGGGTAGTGGGATTGGATGAAGGTATAAACTTCCCGTTATAACATGCTAGGGATGCAATGTACAACACTAAAAATATAATTAACATTGTGTGTGTGTGCTCAGTCGTGCCCTACTCTTTGTAACCCCATGGACTGCAGCCTGCCAGGCTCTTCAGGAAAATCTATGGAATTTTTCCAGGCAAGAATACTGGAGCAGGTTAGCATTTCCTACTTCAGGGGATATTCCTGGCCCAATGATCGAATCCTTGTCTCTTGTATCTCCTGCATTGGCAGGCAGATTCTTTACCACTGGGCCACCGGGGAAGCCATAATTAACATTGTTATATATTATATAAAAATGTCAAGAAAATAAATCCTGAGTTCTCATCACAAGGAAAAAAATTGTTTCCCATTTCTTTTGTTTTGAACCTATATGACACGATGAATGTTCACTAAACTTATTGTGAACAAATTCATTTCATGATATATGTAAGTCAAATCATTATGCTATATACCTTAAGCTTTTATAGTGTTATATGTCAATTACATCTCAATTAAACTGAAAGAAATAATACTGACCTTGTCTTTGCCTCTATATGGAAACAAAATCTAGCTGTATTTCACATCAACTCTTTCATTTTAAAATGATTGTAGTAATATCACACAGAAATAGTTGAAATCAAGTAAAATCGCTTTCTCTTCATTTACATTTTTCATTTGTTTTCCTCTTAAATAAGATTCATAAAACATCAAAAAATATTACCTCTATGGTGCAGAAATCAAAATCCTATTATATATATATATATATATCATTATAGTTCTTGTGCATTAAAAACATTTTGCAAGCATTGAATTTGATGGCTTAAGTGTAAATGAATCAGAACAGCTGAAGTTAGGTTTTTCTTCCAGTGTTTACTAATAAAGGAACACAATAATAGGTAAGATGTGTGCTTAATCACTCAGTTGTGTCCGACTCTGTGATCCCATGGACTGTATCCTACCAGGCTTCTTTGTCCATGGGGATTCTCCAGGCAAGAAAACTGGAGTGGGCAGTCTTGCCCTTCTCCAGGGGAGCTTCCCAACCCAGGGATTGAACCCAGGTCTCCACATTGCAGGCAGATTCTTTGCCAACTGAGCCACCAGGGAAGCCCAAGAATCCTGGAGTGAGTAGCCTATCCCTTCTCCAAAGGATCTTCCTCACCCAGGAATCAAACCAGGGTATCCCTCAATGTAGGCAGATTCTTTACCAGCATTACCTTACCAGATTCTTTAACTCAGCGTTAGCTTCCCTGAGTTACCAGGGAAGCTCAGGAATTAAGTAAGTAAGATACTTACTCATAATTTGCGTAGGTATTTCCATTATATTTGGAAACACAAATACACATGGTTATCTGCTTTTCAGCAGAATATAAATTGTAAAGTCCTTTATTTATTTATTTTTTATTTTTTTCTCTTGGCCACAGTGTGCCATGCAGGATCTTAGTTCCCTGACCAGGGGTTGAATCTGTGCCCCTTTCAGGGAAGTGTGGAGCCTTGACCACTGGACCACCAGGAAAGCCCCAAATAAGTCATTTTCTATGGCTAAAGTATTTCATAAAATTTCTCATAAAACATTCACTTGAAACTAAGGAATCACCTTCATTAGAAATCTTTTTCATGGAGTTGGTCTTAGTTTTAAACATAACGACGCCTTGACAATAAAACTGTATTTGATACTTAGCTAGCACACTCCTATTTCAGGTAATATTTAATATGAGGAAGTTTACCTCCACTTATTACAGTGGAAAGTTTAATTCACAGCTAGTATTAATTGCATTATAGGTATTTCATCCTCATTTTAAAAATTTTCAGCAATAATCGCATTGAGAGTGCTAATTGATATTTTAGGTTTATAAATCCTCTCCAGTCCATTTACCTTCTAAAATAAATTTTCACTTTTTATGCTTTTTCTTATGGTTGAAAATAATACTGGAAATTTTACTGTATGTAGTCAGGGAAAATGTTCACCTATTCAGTTCAGTCGCTCAGTCCTGTCCGACTCTTTGCAACCCCATGAACCGCAGCACACTAGGCCTCCCTGTCCATCACCAACTTCCAGAGTCCACCTAAACCCATGTCCACTGAGTTGGTGATGCCATCCAACCATCTCATCTTCTGTCATCCCTTTCTCCTCCTGCCCTCAATCTTTCCCAGCATCAGGGTCTTTTCAAATGAGTCAGCTCTTCGCATCAGGTAGCCAAAGTATTGGAGTTTCAGCTTCAACATCAGCCCTACCAATGAACACTCAGGACTGATCTCCTTTAGGATAGACTGTCTGGATCTCCTTGCAGTCCAAGGGACGCTCAAGAGTCTTCCCCAACACCATAGTTCAAAAGCATCAATTCTTCAGCACTCAGCTTTCTTTATAGTCCAACTCTCACATCCATATATGACCACTGGAAAAACCATAGCCTTGACTAGATGGACCTTTGTTGACAAAGTAATGTCTCTGCATTTTAATATACTGTCTAGGTTGGTCATAACTTTCCTTCCAAGGAGGAAGCATCTTTTAATTTCATGGCTGCAATCACCATCTGCAGTGATTTTGGAGCCCAGAAAAATAAAGTCAGACACTGTTTCCACTGTCTCCCCATCTATTTCCCATGAAGGGATGGGGCCGGATGCCATGATCTGAGTTTTCTGAATGTTGAGCTTTAAGCTGACTTGTTCACTCTCCTCTTTCACTTTCATCAAGAGACTCTTTAGTTCCTCTTCACTTTCTGCCATAAGGGTGGTGTCACCTGCATATCTGAGGTTATTGATATTTCTCCTGCCAATGTTGATTCCAGCTTGTGCTTCTTCCAGCCCAGCCTTTCTCATGACGTATTCTGCATGGAAGTTAAATAAGCAGGGTGACAATATACAGCCTTGATGTACTCCTTTTCCTATTTGGAACCAGTCTGTTGTTCCATGTCCAGTTCTAGCTGTTGCTTCCTGACCTGCATACAGGTTTCTCAAGAGGCAGGTTAGGTGGTCCGGTATTCCCATCTCTTTCAGAATTTTCCATACTTTATCCACACAGTCAAAGGTTTTGGCATTGTCAATAAAGCAGAAATAGATGTCTTTCTGGAACTCTCTTGCTTTTTTGATGATTCAGTGGATGTTGGCAATTTGATCTCTGGTTCCTATGCCTTTTCTAAAACCAGATTGAACATCTGGAAGTTCACGATTCACATATTCTCGAAGCCTGGCTAGGAGAATTTTGAGCATTACTTTGCTAGCATGTGAGATAAGTGCAATTGTGCAATAGTTTGAGCATTCTTTGGCATTGCCTTTCTTTGGGATTGGAATGAAAACTGACCTTGTCCAGTCCTGTGGCCACTGCTGAGTTTTCCAAATTTGCTGGCATATTGAGTGCAGCACTTTCTCAGCATCATCTTTCAGGATTTGAAATAGCTCAACTGGAATTCCATCACCTCTACTAGCTTTGTTCGTAGTGATGCTTCCTAAGGCCCACTTGACTTCACATTCCAGGATATCTCACTGTAGGTGAGTGATCACACCATCGTGATTATCTGGATCATGAAGATCTTTTTTGTACATTTCTTCTGTGTATTCTGTGCCACCTCATCTTAATATCTTCTGCTTCTCTTAGGTCCCTATCATTTTTGTCCTTTACTGAGCCCATCTTTGCATGAAATATTCCCTTGGTATCTCTAATTATCTTGAAGAGATCTCTAGTCTTTCCCATTCTATTGGTTTCCTCTATTTCTTTGCATTGATCACTGAGGAAGGCTTTCTTTCTCTCCTTGCTATTCTTTGGAACTCCACATTCAAATGTGTATATCTTTCCTTTTCTCCTTTGCTTTTCACTTCCCTTATTTTCACAGGTTTATTTGTAAGGCCTCGTCAGACAGCCATTTTGCTTTTTTGCATTATATCTACTACCGTGGGCAGGAATCCCTTAGAAGAAATGGAATAGCCATCATAGTCAACAAAAGAGTCTGAAATGCAGTACTTGGATGCAATCTCAAAAATGACAGAATGATCTCTGTTCATTTCCAAGGCAAACCATTCAGTATCACAGTAATCCAAGCCTATGCCCCAACCAGTAATGCTGAAGAAGCTGAAGTTGAATGGTTCTATGAAGACCTACAAGACCTTTTAGAACTAACACCCAAAAAGGATGTCCTTTTCATTATAGGGGACTGGAATGCAAAAGTAGGAAGTCAAGAAATACCTGGAGTAATAGGCACATTTGGCCTTGGAGTACAGAATGAAGCAGGGCAAAGGTGAATAGAGTTCTGCCAAGAGAATGCACTGGTCATAGCAAACACCCTCTTCCAGCTACACAAGAGAAGACTCTACACTTGGACATCACCAGACAGTCAACACCGAAATTGGAATGATTATATTCTTTGCAGCCAAAGATGGAGAAGCTCTGTACAGTCAGCAAAAACAAGCCCGGGAACTGACTGTGGCTCAGATCATGAACTCCTTATTGCCAAATTCAGAATGAAATTGAATAAAGTGGAGAAAACCACTAGACCATTCAGGTATGACCTAAACCAAACCCTTATGACTATACAGTGGAAGTGAGAAATAGATTTAAGGGACTAGATCTGACAGACAGAGTGCCTGATGAAATATGGATGGAGGTTCGTGACACTGTATAAGAGACAGGAATCAAGACCATTCCGAAGAAAAATAAATGCAAAAATAAATAAAATAAAATGTTCACCAAGCAGTCATAATTCACAGAGCACCTTTCTCCCCACCCTCCCAACTCCCATCCCAGGAGCAGGTACAGTATTTCCCCGCATAGCTATCTAATCAACAGCTCTAATGCATGTGAGCTCAGCATCAATTGATATTCACTATAAACTCTAAGGATATTAAAAAGAGTATGCTTCATCAACAGTTATTACAATTAGGAATTTCAGAGTCTTGGAAGTTACAAGGCCCATTTCTCGCCAAAGTTCAAATATTATTTCCATTATCATGTATAGCCTTCCTTCTGAAACCTATCGGTTTGGTAAGTATAGTGTTGGAAATAAAATAATTAAGTAGGGATTCAAGAACTAAACATACTTCCTGATTTTTTTTTTTTTTTACCTTTCTACTTTTAAAGTAACTACCAGCTTTTTAACTAGGAATATTTATGGATGGAATCTAGGCAATTTTTTTATTAAAATAAAATCTTGAACTCTAACTGAAACATGTCTCAAATAAGTCCAATGTCCAAAGAATACCTTGTCCCTCTTCCTGCTTTTTTGTTTTCCTGGAATAATCAACACTATTAAAGAAAGGGCCAGTTTATAGTCCCGATTTCAGAAGTCGTAAGCTAGAAAGTAAAAAATAAACTCTAATGCTAGTTAAATTGGAAACAGAACCATTTAGAGAAAGAATGAACAATTCTGACTCAAAATTTAGGAAATTAATATTTGCTATTTTTCCTTCAGATCATACAATTATAGATTATTAAAATTAAGGACTTCAGAAATTTTCTACTTTGACTTTTTACTTTTGTAAGTGAAGAAATTGAAGAAATTACTTTTTTTTTCTTTCCTCATAGCTGTTATTCAAAAAATTTATTGGATGTGTAATATATGTGTGCGATGGTCTGAAATGCTTGTACTCCCTCAAAATTAATATGTTGAAATCCTAATACCCAGTGTGACAGGATCAGCAAGGATAGTCTTTGGAAGGTGATTAGTTGGGAGAGTGGAGCCCTCATGAATGAGATTAGTGACTTTGTAAGAGAGATCTCACAGAGCTCCCTTGTCCCTTCACCACCAGAGAATATCAGAAGTCACCTGATTTTAGACCTCTAGCCTCCCAAACTGTAAGAAATAAATTTCTGTTGTTTATAAGCCATTCAACCTATCTTATTTTGTTGTAGTAGCCCAAACAAACAAAGACAGTATGGGATACTCTCTTAAAGACTGACTCCATCTATATCTATCTATCTATCTATCTATCTATCTATAGATAGATACACACATCTGTGTGTGTGTGTGTGTGTGTGTGTGTGTGTGTGTGTAGATACATATATACACACACACACACACATATATATATAATATCATCTTCTTGTGGGTGAATGTTTAGAAGGAAGCTGTGATGTTCAGCTTTTGAGTAAAATTGAATTGGTGCAGTGAAAATGTGTGCACTCTGACTTTTTGCATTTTTAAAAATAAGCTACTGCAACAATAAACTGTACAACATTTCTGAATGTTCCTGTTTAGATCTGACAAGAAGTTTGTTTTCTCCAGTGTTGCTGCCATTGGCCTTTTTTGTTTGGTTCTCTTTGCCCTTGGAATCCAATATTCTCTGACTCTAGGTGCCTTGCTCAGAACCCAGTCTTGCCTACCTCAAAGGCTCTATTCCTGTCAGACTGGCCTTGATTTTATTCAGAGCTGATTAGACTAGAGTGGAGGCCAGGAGACCAACTGGTAGTCTTCTGCAGTAAGCAAGGTACTAAATGGGTGAAGGACTGAACTGAGTCAGTGATGAAGGTCAAAGAGAGGATTTTAAATATTGTAGGTGTTAAGAAGAGAGAGTGTGCTAAGGTTTCACTACTCCCTACCCCCCAACACACACACACACACACACCACTGCTGAGTCTTCAGGGGATTAAATAATCTCAACTGGGTAGCCATAGAGGAATCAAAAGAATATATCATCACTTTGCTGGCCTACTGTATACCCTGTAAACTGGTATCTTTAGGAATCAGTAATCTCTAGCTACTCCTAATGGCAATAAAACATTTAAAATAGGTTCTTGTCCAGAAAAACAGTGAATAAGTCCTTTAAGAATAGTTGAAAGACTCCAGATAACACTCTTTTCTCCCTCTGTCAGAACTCATGAGCCACTCAGAAAACCTGCAGTAAATATTTTTTTAAAGGAATAATACAGTTAAATAATTAGGGGGCTTGAACAGATTTTGAATTAGCAGCTATAATTATAACCAGCTTGCAGTATAACCAAGTGCTTACAAGGTAGTACAAAGGAGACACTCTCCCAAGGGTCTAAACGGACAGCTATTCAGAAAAGTGTGAAACGGTGGTGATTCTAGTCTTGTCTGCTCCCTGCAGATGGTATTAAATGCCTATGCAGTACTTAAGGAGAGCATAAAGAGATATAACCCTTTAAACAGATATCAGTGTATGAGTGGGTGCTAGACAAGCATGCATTTACAAGTAAAATGAATCTGTCTGCCACTTATTTGATACCATTTGCAGGGATATCAAAAGTGATGCCATTATCCCACAGATGACTGGTTCTGGGCATTGTATCATTTATGTAAAAGAGATGGCACATCTCCCTTAACAGCACGTCTGGTAGGTGTGGATAGCTTTC
Source organism: Dama dama (assembly GCF_033118175.1). Taxonomy (NCBI): domain Eukaryota; kingdom Metazoa; phylum Chordata; class Mammalia; order Artiodactyla; family Cervidae; genus Dama; species Dama dama. Next base: position 43,131,537 of record NC_083711.1, on the reverse strand, counting down.
AGCCAACCAAAGTTTTACAGTAAATTTCAGATGGTCTACATGAAAAGGACTTGTGTCTCTTGGCAGCCACAATAGAGGCATCTGCTGCTTTGTTTAAGTCTGCCTTTTCCTTCTTCCTTTCTACATTTTTTTTTTCTTTTTGTAATCACCATGGTAAGTGTCAATTAACCAATCATAAATATTATGGCTGTTATGGATATGATTATGATTACTTAGGAGTTGTCCCTCTGGTCTGTAAATTGGTGATCTTGTTGATTTGATGGTCTGTATCTGTATAGCAAATTTCATTTTAGCCCTCACTCACAGAGCCAAACAAGGTTCAGTGTAGCTGTAGCAGCATTTATAACTAATTAGAGTGGGACTTAGGAAGAACTTACAATATGCTTGTGTTTACAAAGGAAATTTTAGGGCTTAATCTTATTATTATTATCAATATTATATATCAAATTTCAGCTCTAGAAGAACTAAAAAATATAACTCCCTCCAAAATATCTAAATCCCAGCTAGCTCGGTGAATTACCACAAGATTTTTAACTTTGGACCTGTACAGTCCAATGTTTAAAATAATAGGCATGTTAATTAAGTGCAGGGTGTTAAAAATGGGTGGGAAGGAAATAACACTGTGTAGCACAATGAGGATAAAGAGCTTTAGACTGCATCTGAAATGGTGCATCTTTTCTATAAAGACAAAATTTTACATAAGCAAAAGCTATATTTGAAAAGTAGAACATCTAAGATTTACATGATGATTCAGTCATAGTGAAGAAGCAAGATGCATGGAAAAGTCCTAATAGTAGTATAATATATTCACCATAAAAACTAATGTGATTGAAGGAAAAAGAAGGAAGTTAGTTATGATTTTGTTGCATGCAGTGATACTTGCTGACATCTATGAAGTACTTTCTAAGTGACAAGCACTATACTAAATACTTTAAAAATTTTATGTTATTTAAAACTCTCAATTAAGGATATAGATATTCTAATTACCCCTTTTATATATATTTTATGTTATTTAAAACTCTCAATTAAGGATATAGATATTCTAATTACCCCTTTTATCATTAAGGAAACTGAAGCAATGAGAGTTAGGCTTAAAGTCGTTACTAATCAGATGATATTTGGAATAACTGCATCTGTTTGGGAATAACAAAATGGAATATAGTGGAAGATGAGTATGTTCAAAGAATTGAGAGGAGGAGAGTTAATTTTTTTTTAGGTTCATCTTACTTTTTTATGAGTTATTATCTACCTCCTCTACGGGATAGTGAATTCATGAGCCCAGGGCCAGATCTGCTTGGTTTAAGGTTGCATTTCAAATGTCTAGCACAATCCTTGGTACAGAGTAGGTACTCAGTATATTAAAACTTTCTGGCTAATTTAATAAAGTCAAATGTCCTTGCACAAACAATACTTTGAGATCCAGGATAGCTGTCATGATATTACTTAAGAGCTTTTCTGTGGAAGATTAGATTCGTTCTGCATGCTAGTGGTAGGAAGGAAACAGAGGAGAAATTTGAATTAAAAATATTTTAAGAGTGATTGTTGCCCAGAAAGAGTAGATAGAATGAGAAGCTGCTATTTCACTGTCACGGGGTGTTCCAGCATAATCTGGGTATAACTTTTCAAGGGTAATGGAAAACTATTGTAATGGTAACAGGTGTCTGAGGCCTTTAAGGTCATTTATAGACTGAAATGGGGCTTCCCTGGTAGCTCGGCTGGTTAAGAATCCACCTGCCATGCAGGAAAGACTGGTTCAATTCCTGGGTGGGGAAGATCCCCTGGAGAAGGGATAGGCTACTCACTCCAGTATTTTTGGGCTTCCCCTGGAGTTTCAGATGGTAACAAATCCACCTGCAATGCAGGAAACCTGGGTTCAGTCTCTGGGTTGGGAAGATCCCCTGGAGGAGGGCATGGCAACCCACTCCAGTATTTTTGCCTGGAGAATCCCCATGGACAGAGGAGCCTGGCGGGCTACAGTCCAGGGGGTCACAGAGTTGGACACAACTGAGTGATTGAGCAGAGCAGCACGGCATAGACTGAAATCCCCTGCTTTTAGTTTGCATTCTAGAGAGGAAGGAAGTATCTAAAGGCTTGTTGAATCTTTGAGGAACAGTTTGGGGGTATTTTGAGTTTGAATTAAGAAAGCATTTATTTATAACAATTATATTAATAAAAAATCCTTAATATAGCAAAATTATTTGGTAACAAAGTAAATAAAGCAGATCCTCCAATACAGTGGCATAAGTGAGTGGTTTATTTTTATGAGAATAATTTAAGAGGACTGTCCAGGGACTATAAGATAAATATTAGTGTAATTACTACAGAATTGCTAATTGCATATAATTAATGCCTAAGGCTATACATGTGAATCTGTGTGATTTTTATATGTATCATGCAAATTCTAAGTCAAATGAATACTCTTTTCCCTTCAGGTATGAAAGTGAAACTTGTTCGGCTGTGTCCTACTCTTTGCGACCCAATGGACTATACAGTCCATGGAATTCTCCAGGCCAGAATACTGGAGTGAGTAGCCTTTCCCTTCTCTAGGGGATCTTCCTAACCCAGGGATCGAACCCAGATCTCCCACATTACAGGTGGATTCTTTACCAACTGAGCTATGAAGGAAGCCCTTTGCAACCCCACGACCCCATGGACTGTAGCCTGTCAGGCTCCTCTGCCCATGGAACTCTCCAGGCAAGAATACTGAAATGAGTCTTCTCCAGGAGATCTTCCCAACTCAGGGATCAAACCCAGGTCTCCCACATTGCAGGCAGATCCTTTACTATCTGAGCCACCAGGGTAGCCCTCCCTTCAGGTACATATCACACAAACACAGAGACAGATAAATCATCATATTCAACCAATACATTTTAGTATATCATATAGTTTAGATATTATGTCAAACTTTTCTATTTTTATAAAATCAGTAGGAACTAAAGACCAAAATGAGATATGCATATGGAAATCTTCCTTGATAGGCAGCATTCCACATCTGGCAAAGAGAATTATGAGATATGCCTTTTTTAAACATAATGATTTGTGTCTAGTATTTGGTGCAAAGATTTCAAAAATAATAAGAGTAAACACTATAGTTCTAAGAATTCCAATATGTAACTTTTCCTGTAAAGGATATGGGAAATTTTTAGTGAAGTTTGGAGAATCAGTCCTCAAGAATATAAAAATTGGACAACTGACTGATTATTTTGGGCTTATCAAAGCAGATTGATTCATTTGTAGAAAGATCCAAATAAAGAGTTAATAGTATACAATTTTAAATGTTCTGCATTGTATTTAATGCAGAAGTATTAAATGTCTATATGTCCAAGACTATATTCTACCTAAAATTTGCATTTTTCATACTTCCAACACAGCATCATACAGATATTTGGTGTTATAAATTGTTAAACTCTTGTATAGCTATTTTTTCAGACAATGTAGTGATTACACAAAAGTCACACACAAAAAAAGATTTATAAGGTTTCTTTAGCTATACTTTTACCACCTATGGAAATTTAGTTGTTGTTTTTTTTTCATCAAATATATATTAAGTGCTTGGAAACTCTCAGAACTTTTGTAAATGCTGAAGACATGGAAAGGAATAAGTCAAATTGTCCAGGCCTTTAAAGATTTCAAAGTCTTCTGAGCATTATAGATTGAGTGTCCAAAGAGTATACTGCAATAAAAAAAAAACACTATAAGAAATATTCAAATCAGTGCATCAGAATGTCCATAGAAGGAATAGTTTTCATTGGCTGGTAAAGAATGCAATGGAGTTGGTTAGGAAGAATAAAGGTGATATTTGAGTTTGGTCTAAAACAATTAGCAGGAATTTACAAGGGAGATAAATATAAAAGCATAAAATGCTTAAATTGCTCAAAAAAACACAAGGAGCATGAACTTCCAAGAAGCATGGGAACCCTGGGTCACTATAATAGCATATAAGATGGCTAGAGCCAAATTGTGGAAACACTCATAGGAGATGATGACTATAGATTTTAACCTGCAGAGCATTTAATGCAAGAATCAGAGGATTTTACTTAAAAGGACTTATAGTTCATCCAATTATTTTGAAAGCTGAGGTTGATCATTCTAGAGAAGACCTAAAGTGGAGGAATTGTGGAAACAATAGGCCAGGAATCAGCACTGTGATATAGTTTGGAAGTAAGCGATTATAAGAGATCAGCTGTGACTGTGGCCAAGCTTTTCAACAGTCATGTTCAACATGGTGGGATGGTATTGAATCAGTTTAGTTAAGCAAAAGTAACATTTCCCAGAATTTTTTTTCCCGTGCTTATCCAGGTTAGCTTGGCCAGAGAGAAATTACATGAGATTTTAAAGCAACAAGCATTATGCTCTCAAAGTTACAGTGAGCCACCAAGGACCATTTCTGCTCATGCGTGCTGTCATTAACCTCCCCCTCTTCACATCTTGTTTATACACTCTCCCTGGTCCCAAATCCCATGCTTTAGGTTTCTGTTCAACTGGAACAAGTTTCAGAATCAATTCATTTTCTGGCAATCTATTGCTGAATAACAAGTCACCCCAATAATTAATGCCATAAAACAGTAGCCATGTTATTGTACCCACAAGTTTGTGGTTTGGGAGTTGGGGCGGCACACAGTGGGGACAGCTTGTCTTTACACCATAAGGATTGGGACTTAGGTGGAGCAGCTCAAACGGCAGGATATGGCTGGGACGGTTGAACTAGATCATACATCTTGGTTCTTGATTCTGGCTGCTATATAGATCCTACAGTTCTTCATATCATCTTTGCTGGGGCCTGATTTATTTAAGGGAAGCTTTTTACTCATTGTTTTAGTCCCTAGACTAGAAGGGATAGGAAAGCCAAAGCCTGCTTCTCTTTCTCTGGGCTTTTCCGTTGTCTATGCAGCATCTCCACGCGGGCTTCCTCACTGTCTGGTGGTCTAATTACAGTCAGACCTAAAGCAAGCATTCCAAGGGACCTGGCTGGAAGTTGCAAAACTTCTAATGAACTAGCACAAAAGTCCTAGAATATCATTTCCACAGGCTTTTATTAGTCAAACTTAACTAAAGCTAGTACAGACACAAGGAGGAACTCTGCATCTCAATGAGGGGAATAACAACAAAGATTCAACCATCTTTAATCAGCGATCTTTAATTTACTTTTGTAGTAAACAAAAGTTATGCATAGGCAAAGGTAAACAAAGAGTGAGGAATGACTGAGATTTACAAATAGATTGAATAATTACCTCATTAGTGCACAATGAAGTTAATGCTGGTCTCTGTGGGCTAAGCTTGAGATCTATCTAGCACTAAACTTTAGGTCAATGCATAGAGATCAAACATCAGTTATCCACAAGTTTAGATGCATAGAGATCAAACACCTTCATTTTTCTCATGTATAAGACATAGGATGAGAGAGAAGACAAGTTTAACTTCAAGGGCACCATTTAGGTATTCCTTGACATACATTCTTTAAAGATTTACTGGAGAATAGTTGATTTACAAATTTGTGACAGTTTCAGGTGTATAGCAAAGTGAATCAGTTATACATATATCCTTTTTTTTTTTTTTAAGATTCTTTTCCCACACAGGTCCTTAAAGAATACTGAGATGAGTTCCCTGAGCTATTCAGTATGTCCCTATTAGTCATCTATTTCATATGCTTTTTATTATAATCTTTTGAAATTAAGGCCAGACTTCTTGCTGAAGGCAGTTCCTGCATGGAAAGAGGTCTGAATTCTAGTCACATAGGTCTCTGTAGGATATGTAAGCAAAAGATTGACTTGTGGATGTAAAGGCCATAGTCCCAGATCATATGATAAAAATGAGAAACTCCTCTTCATCTGAACATTGAAAGGAAGGGATGGTGAGCATGGGTGGAGGGAGTGGGAATGCTGCTGCTGAAGCAACTCTGTGATATCCTCCCTTAGAACTTCTGGTTCCTAAAGCTACAGCAGTTGTAAAAGTAAAATAGGATCACATATGAATCATCTATTTGAAATGAGGAATGCAGTGGAAGTCCATAAACCTGAGGGGAAATAGAGCAAAGGGACTTGCTGCTGGAAAGAACAGAAATGGGATCAAAAGAAATCCAGTTTCTATTCCTTGCTTGACTTTCTGAGTCTTAACTTCCTACTCTATGAAATAAAGGGATCAGCCAGAGATTGCTAATAGTACTCTCAATTCCAAAAGTCCATAAATGGCTCAGGGAAATATAAGAAGTCAATTCCTGGCTAACTTAAATGTGAATATAACACCAACACGACTTGTGTCATATATTCATATAATTGTATGACTTAGCTTATCTAGATGACCTTTACTTCTTCTCCTTTAAGTAATGATAAACCTGAGATTTTTCAGGAGCAATCTTATTTTTAAAATTTTAATTATGCCTCCCTACTATGTGGCTCAGTGATAAAGAATCCACCTGCCAATGCAGGAGATGCAGGTTCAATCCTTGGGTTGGGAAGTTCTCCTGGAGAGAAAAATGGCTTCCCACACCAGTGTTCTTGCCTGGGAAATCCCATGGACAGAGGAGCCTGGCAGGCTACA